>NC_092520.1:17509545-18150000 GCF_037038585.1 Patagioenas fasciata | reverse complement strand
AAGAGGATTAAACTGTGATTAACTAAGCCATTACCCCCTTCCCTGCTGCTTACTTGTGTTTTTTTCACTCTCAAACTCTGTAAGAGCAAACATATCATTGAAACTCCCATTTGTTATAATTTCAATATAAAATGAAATTTTATAGACTATCTCTCAGCAGCCGTAGAGTTTCAGGCTATTGGCAGATTACTCATAAGTGATAAGAAACAGTTTAGTAACAAGCCTCTCTTCAGCTAAATATAGCACATACACTTTATATACTGTGGCTGTAAACAGGGTGTGGAGCATAGAGAAACTGTTTAATATTCCAAGTTTTTCTGCCAACTTAAAGTTACAATTGTTATGAACACATACTTACTTAAGCAGAAATAAATATTTCTGGTGATTAAAATAACAGGAATATGTGAGACCACAAGCCAGATTTGATGCGTGTTGAAACTCAACTGAATTAGGAGAAATATCTGTTACTCTTTAAAAAGAGGGTAAGAAAACAAGACATGAAAAAGTCTGAAGACTATATTTAGTTACTCTGTCTAAAGTCTGTGTGTTTGATACAGTTAAATGTAGTAGTAGTTACATTTATGCAGTCCTAAAATTACATTCGGTCATTTGAAGGCATCCACGAGGCTGACGTGACCCCCAGTGAAAATGAGTTTGACACCCCTGGTCTTCAGGGTGTTTCAAAAAGATGGACCCAATTTCAAAGTAATAGTAATTTCTAATTGGGTCCATCTTTTTGAAAAAACCTGTATATATGCTACTAGAATAAACAAAAAAATTTTGAAGAGCATAATATATTCTTCCTCATACGTGTACCATTGAAATATTTTATTTTCTCAAGGAAGAGCATCCTTGAGTAAAGGATGGTTATGCAATACTTCTGTATTTACTTTCCAAACTAATCTTGTATTTACTTGATCACCTGTGTATGACATTGAGGTATTCAGGAGTGTCCTGTAGTTCTTCATCCTGAATGGCACTCTGATTTTTTTCCAGTACCTTGTGAGGGGAAAGAAAAAAAAGTCTTTTCTTCCTGCATATAGATATATATCAGGAAGGTGTTGAAGGATGAATGTCCCTTGAATGGATTTGGCTTGAGAAGGGCTCCATTAGCAGTTACTTTTAACTCAGCAGGACAGCCAACTCAAACTAAAATCACTTGTGAAACCTGCATTAAGGACTTTTATTTATGGATGACACTTTGAGTTAGAGATAATACTTTGACTGTGTTTATAGTGAAGGTGATCCAACTTTTTGTTTCCAATTTATTTTGCAAAAGAGCATTAAGGAGCCCATAGAGACAGTGGCATAGATTATTTTAGGGTGAATGAATACTAAATATTATAACTCTTAGGAGTGAGGTAATAAATAGCTATGCAGCCCTGTGAGTATTTTGGAGTTGGGAACAATGGTCCACAAGTACCCTTCAGAGGAAGGTGAAGGATCTACAAGGGACATGCTGTGAAGTGTAGACTTTTTTCTTGAAAGAAGACAGCAATTTTTGAATTTACTGACCCAAATTTTTGGTACGTATTTAGTTTTGATCATAAGGAAACAAGCCTTCTTGTTATGAGTATAATTTAACCTAGCAAAAAAGGCACACAGACTTATTTAAGGCTCTTATGTGAAAAAAAAAAAAAAAAGAGTACTCCACTGTAACAGTTATAATACAAAGTATCTGTTAGGCTTCTATAGGAAACCTGCTGAGAAAGACAGGACTAAAACTAGAGCCGGCTTTCCCTCTAACTACTTCATTCAGTGGACTTAATATTTCTGATTGCTGTAGGAATTTCAGATTAGAATTGCCACAGGAGTGACCCCTGTTATTAAATTTTCTATTTCCAAGCTGTGCTTTGAAAAAGGTGCTAGTAAAATTCCTCAGACTGTCGGGATTTCTGAATATTTTAGATGAAAAAGTAAAATTTTCCATTGCAGGTTTCACTTACAAAATGGTATTTCCTCCAGTGTGTGTAACCTTGTGAAATGAAGTGTGACACTTCAGTTCCTTCATTACTTCTGGGAGCTCATACATGTAATGCCTGGTGCATATTAATGCGTTCAAGAGGAAGAGTACAGAAGCAAGGATGTTACTTCAATGCACCACATTTTCCCTTCTGAACTGTCACTGAATCAACGTCCTGAATTTATACCCAGGGAACATCATTCAGCTACAACTTCCAGTTTCTCACTTAAGTAACATAACACAATATAAGATTTAGCTACTGGTAGTTAGAAGAGACCTGTTGGAGCTGCCAGGAGAACAATTTATTAACTTCTGTTCTCTGGACACATGAGAATCTGAGAAATTACATTCTGTCTGCTGGGCTAACAGATTCATGTACAAGCCATATTCTGCCTAAAAATGGTATGAATTAAGAATAAGTGACTATAAGACAACTACTATAGAGCTCAACTTCTATAAAAAGTAGTGTTCATGCCTAAACCAGACATACAGTATCTACCGAGGACTAATGGAAGCTGAGTACATAGAAAATAACTTCCCAAAAGTAAAAGAGATTTGTTTGCTTCCTGCTGCAAGTCTTGTGCATTGACATTCTGCAATGTTCTGCAGTTTCAGGATATCTAACAAGAAGCTTTTCCTGAATTACAGAGTGCATACAACTACTTCAGTTAATTATAAATCTTAATCTTTGATTTGTTGAGTCCCTGACTGAAAATCTTTTGGACATTTCCAATGACTTGATGCAGTTATAGAAGGCTTTAGAAAAGGCCTTTTTATGGCTTTGTAAGTAGCTGCAATGATTCCTGGCTTCTTTTTTAATTAAGAATAAAAATTACATCCTACATTTTTTATAGATTGGTCTAATTTTGAAATCTAAGTTCAAGCTCACTTCTCTTCTATACTGCTATATATTAATTCCCAATTAATGAAGGCTCTAGGGAAGCTTTTCACAGTGAATATTAATCAGTCAAAAGGAATGAAAATTAGGTAAGGGTAGGTCAGGCTATTAGTGAGTGGCTACTAATATTAAAAGCAGTAAGAAGGGATTATTCAACTAGAACAAAAATGTACTTAATAAAGGTAGAACTGTCAATTATATGCAGAAATGGCTGAAATATCCAAAGCATAATACATCTTGTTTTCTGAAAGAAGCAGGATAAGGTACTCCAATCTTACAGTGATAGTAAAATACCTTTTCCTGCATATGTATCTATGAAGGAATGAAATGAAATCTACTACTAATAATACACTCTAATAGCGACATTACAAAGTCAAAAACTCTGATTATCACATGGTAGAGATTTCCTCTGGAGTTTCATTACTGTATATCATCATCTTGAAGAGCATCAAACAGATCTGAGTGCTGCTATATTTAGCCACCTTGAGTAGTACCTTCCTTTTCTCTTCATTCTGTTGACATTTACTTGAATATTTATGGAGTGAGTTGCTCTGTGGTGTGCACAGTGATTTCAGGATTTGCCCAGCAATAGACTGGAGTGAGCTATAAGCAGTGCTTTGTTTGTCTGATCCAATTCCCGCTCCTCAGTCAAGCCAAGAGAAATCCCATTCTTCCTTGTGCACATCTGACTCATTGATGGGCCCAGCCTGGAATTTTGAAGTGTGATGTTTCCCTGTCATTGCAGTTTCTATTTTAATGTCCTCATATTACCTCGTGAAGTTCAACAAGGCCAAGTGCAAGGTCCTGCACCTGTGTCAGGGTAATTCCCAATATTTATACAGGCTGGGGGATGAATGGATTGAGAACAGCCCTACAGAGAAGGACTTATGGATACTGCCAGATGAAAAATCCAACATCAGCTGGCAATGTGCACCTATAGTGCAGCAAGCGATCCATATTCTGGGCTGCATCTAAAAAAGTGTGACCAGCTGGTCAAGGGAGATGATTCTGCCCTTCCACTCCACTCTGATGAGACCCCACCTGGAGTCCTGTGTCCGGCTCTGGGGTCCCCAGTACAAGAAAGACATGGACCTGTTGGAGAGGGGCCAGAGGAGGCCACAAAAATGATCAGAGGGCCGGAGCACCTCTCCTATGATGCCAAGCTGAGAGCTGGGACTGTTAAACCTGGAGAAGGCTCTGAGGAGGTCTTATTGTGGCCTTTCAGTATATAAAGGGGACATATAAGGTAGACTGAGAGAGACATTTTACCAAAACATGTAGTTACGGGTCAAGGGGCAATGGTTATAAACTGAAGAACAGTAGATTTAGACTGGATATAAAGAAGAATTTTTTTTACAATGAAGGTGAGAACATGCTGCCCAGAGAAGCTGTGGATGCCCCATCTCTGGAAGTGTTCAAGGCCAGGTTGAAGGGGACTTTGAGCAACCTGGTCTAATGGTAGGTGTCTCTGCCTGTGGCAGAGGAGTTGGGATTAGGTGATCTCTAAGGTCCCTTCCAACCAAAACCATTCCATGATTGTATGACTCCATATGAGAGGACCAATTCAAAGTCCCATGAACAATGAGAATTATAAGAACTTTTGGAGCTTTTTTAAAAAAAGGAGTTGGGGGAAAAAACCCCACATATAATCAGAAAATTGGTCAAATCTGATTTTGAAGGAAGACTGAACCAAAGTTAAAGTTTGGTGGAGATACTCTCCATGGAAATTTCAGCTAAAATGCTTATTTGGTGAAAATCTTAGTAGTGACTGAAAACAGGGTCACAGAATGGTAAATCATTAGAGAACCATATCAGTACTCATCACATCCAGTTTCAGCCACCAGGGCAGTCTCAAAAATCTTAATCATTCGTCTTGTTCTCCAGTATTACTGTCAGAGGAACTTGATAGGGACAAACACTTTAAAGAGTATCCTACAATGAAATTATTATCATTTTTATTTTCAGAGCAAGATTAATATGAGGCAGCTTCAGTCCCATTTTTGTGGTAGTACACAGATATGTACAATGCAACTCTGATTATGCTACTTGTTCAGTCAGCGCAATTTAACTGTTATCTTGGTTTGTACAGCTATGGAAATTTCCAAAGAAGCTAACAAAATAAATAGGTTTGCCTGAACATGGCAGGAGCAGTATATGGCCCCAGATCTGTACTTACTTACAGTGGTGTAATGCAACTAACTTTAATGGAAAAGTCATTCTGAAATTAAATCATTCAACAAAGACCAGAATTTGTATTTCATTTTTGTATTTGACATCATAGACCCAAGTCTTTTTGTAGTAACCCCTTTATTCAAACTGGTTATATTCACCTACTATTTTGAAGAATGACAATGTGCAGTTATTTGGATTTCTGCTATTTCTTCCTTCTGATGTAGAGATTTTTTTACCATCTATTCCTTAGCCATCCAGAGTGCCTTTTAAACTTCTGATACTTTTTCTCACTTTGCTCCTGTATTTTCTTCCCCAGTTCCTATATTTTTCACCAACCATTGGGATATACTTGCCCATCCATTTGTCTTTGGAAGAATGACTTCCTAAGCTGCAGGGAGTTGGCAGTCTCTGCTTCTTGTGGACAGAGATCCTGAGATATGGCTTGGGTAAAGCACGCAGACAATATTGATTGCTCCTGCATGATTTTTCTACATACAAGTACTATTAGGAGCTTCTAAAGGTGATGAGGGAGCTCTACCAGCTGTTGAGAAAGCCTTAGCTTCTTAGATATGTCCTCCTCCAATCTCAGCAGGAAAGGCTAAGATGCCAAACTTAGTAATGGGCTTATGGCAGCACCTGTAAGTTTAATGGTGGGAAGTATTTGCTCATAGTGCTGTTCTAGATTCATGCTCTGGGTACATTTACATGTAATTTTTACTTTTTGAGGTGGTATTTCCAGTTCTGTTTATCAGGACTGGAAATTAATCTGAGAAGGTCCAGGTCTACTAATATTAGTAGAATTCCTGCAGAGATAAGAATCAAGTATGTTTATTCCCTGAATAACTCTTTGCTCAGCGCATGCTTTCTTCTTACTCTAGTCTTTGCTGAAGCCTTTTCTGGCATTCCAGTAGTATTGTGAGCAGGGTGAAAGCCAGATTAGTTAGGTAGCAAAAACCAAACTAATCCTTGAGGGCTGAGTCTGCTTGTGCATGTGTTAATGGACTGTGTGCAGAGCATGTTGTAAGTGTGTGGGCAAGCAGACTGCAAAACACAATGCTGTCAATAAAGCTGAGAACTTGAGGGCTTCAGTGTTTCTCAGGCTGCCTTTATCCAGAGCCAGAGGGCTTCTGTAATTTCTTTCGTTCCTGCTTCCTCCTGAGGGACAACTTTCTTTAAAGAAAATCAAGGATAAGAGAGAGACAAGGCCTGTCTGAAAAGACCAGAGGGATCAGTCTGCTGAACTTGGTGCCTGAAGGTAGTGGATTCACAGTCAGGTAGCCTGCATAGTACAGAAAGGCAACAATTCTTATTTGAAAGTAACAGAGACAGGTGCAGTGAAGAGTCTGTAGCAATGGCATCTATTTGTAAATTATCGCTATACCAGGAAGAGCTACCTGATAATGAGAAATTATAGATTCGTCACTGTGTTTTATGGTGATGTTTTGCATTTTCTAATGCTCTTCCTGATATACCTTTCTAGCAGAGCAAATAATAATTATGATTTATAATCACGTAGCACTTATTCTTACCCAACAGCAAACTTAGTCAGGATAGCGTCAAAGCAAGCTGTAAGCAATTTCTCATATAGGAAAATAGAGTTTTCTGTATTACTGCTATGGGAAAATGTTGCAATCCCTCATCTGATGGCGTAAACTGTTCTAGATATAATGATCTTCTTTGGTTGTAATGGTGATGAACCACTATGCAATCACATGTCAGGTTTTGACTGCACCTGTTTGCAAACTCAGGTAATTATGCTCCGTTGTCTAATTGCTTATTTTATGGATGTTTTGCTCACATGCTTTAAGCAATGCTATTTGATTGCAGATAACTAATGGTAGGGTTCTCTTATCATCATCATACTTTAACATTTGATTTATCTGATTGCTGCAGGTGGAAACAATAGGTGATGCGTACTGTGTTGCAGCAGGACTCCATAAGAAAAGCCTTAGTCACGCTAAAGCCATTGCCCTGATGGCACTGAAGATGATGGAACTTTCAGAAGAGGTTCTAACTCCAGATGGCAGCCCTATTAAGGTAACCCATTTGCTCTTTATTGTCAGCTAGTCAGTAGTACATAGACCTGGTTAATTCCATTGTGTTCTGTCAGTAGAAATCTGTTTAATGCTAGGAGAATTTAAAATTGCATCAATATATCAGTCTTTTTTACGGACATCTATTTCACTGGTGCCCATCAACAGTCATGTAAACTATGCCTTACTTTAGTAAGCACAGTAGACCACACAGACCAGCTGTCACCTTGTCAGATGCATTGAATGCCTATTTGTGACTGGAGGGCACTAAATGCACTCCTGGAGCCTTTTTTCCAACTCAGTTTAGCGTGAGAAGACAATTCATATGATCCAGGTTTGCCCATGCTACAAGACAAAGCACAGTATGTGGTGGCAATAGGGAAATTCACTTCGGAAACAGGCTCCTGATCTAATCTTCAGCACTAGTGCAGAGGCACTCAGAAAGGTCTGTGGCTCTAAGAGGCCACATGCTGCTTTTCTGAATACTTGGTGACCTGTATAGAAGAAGAATGTGTAGACTGCCTGTTTTTACTGAGTGTTTATGTGCTTCCTTCTCACGCTACTCCAGTTCCTTCTCCCAGATTGGCACAAGAGGTAGCAGGAGGCGGAAAACCACGTGTCCTTTTGTACCGTTTTAAAGTTCCACTGCTGCTCGGTTTCTCTTGATCTTATACCAACCTTGTAGCATTTGGAATTGATAACATTTAGGTAGGAGATGGAGATTCAGCAGGGAAGAAAAACCATGGAGATAGATGTGTGCCATTCTTTTTCAAGGGTCAGATTACGCGTTGTTTTCATTATGTGTACTCACTCCTGGTTCTTGTTAAATTGTTCTTGCCATAATCCAAACCTTTTGTTTTCAAAGCAAATGGGAGTATTATGTAGAACAATTACTCAACACTGTCTAAAGTATATAACAAAAGCCATGTGTAGCTGGATGAGAAGACTGGACAGACTTCCCATGGGATGATTTACATTATAGTTGAAATGCACTTTGTAAACTGCAGTTTCTCATGTCTGCTAAAAATGTGGGTGGCATCCTAAATTCTGCTTTTTTTTTTCTTTTTTTTAATTGAAAGACTGTTTAGAAGGTCTAAAACTTGGCAGAAAGGAGTTAAATTTTTAAAATATGTATTCAGGGATGTTGCTGTGATGCTCCTTGAGCAATAAAACTGTATCGTTCCTGAGTTCCAACTCTTCTCTATCTATTAGGTCAGATCTTGAACTATATTTCTTGAACTCTTTGTGTATGGTAAATCAAGAGAGATTTTTAAAAAGAGAGATATTTTAAAAGTCTGCATATTCAAATAATAACTTTCTGAAGCAATGTCTTGGACTATGGATCTTGAAGAAATTTTTTTTTAAAACTTCATGTGGACATTTATCAAACAAGGAATAAGTATTAAAAGGCAGATGTTGTCTTAAGATACCAGAAGACATAGCATTTTAAGTTTTGATATAAGGCTATTTCTAAAAGGTATTGAATTAATCCTATTAAAATAGATTTTCTAGATTGTTTGATGATTGTTTCCATTGTTTTCAATGACTATAGCTGATTAATACATTCTAGCTACACTGTCGCATGCTGGGAGAGCTTTCTTCCGGATCCTCTCCATCTTTTCACTTTGAGTGATTGCTGCAATTGTAGGGAAATTTTGAACATGTATGTTTTACTCTGAGAGTCACAGTTTGTGACTGTTTTCATTACCACTCATTATTTTCCAGAAAATTCCTCATTATTTCAGTGGCTGCATAAGAAAACCTATAAAAGAAAGACTATAAAGACACTGCAGAGGAAAAATGCTTGTATAGTATAAAAAGCTAGGAATAACCAAATGTTTTCAAAAAATGCTAATAAATTGCCTTTAGAATTCAGAAGAAAAAGGTCAGTTCATCGTACGTAAACTGAAAGTAGGGGTACTGAGGAACTCCTCAATAGGTGTTAGTTGTCATCCTGTTTTCAGGTTTTGGTGTAACAGATTTCAGGGCAGGAGGGATGGTGATATTGTAGAATGTTGCTGTTTCCTTTGAACCTAAACTGGTAAATTGTGTTTTAAAAACCTTATTTTACATAGAAGCATCTTGATTTGATTTAAAATATATTAAGGTTAGTATTAGTCTTGCGTGGATATCTACCCTGTAAAACTATTGAAATAAGGACTTTTGGAGAAGTGTACTTTAATTTGTCCTAGTTTAGGTGTCTACTCTAGGATGAGATGAATCACACCCTAAAAATGTGTGTTTTCTCAGTTGACTCTAAGGGAAGTCTATGGACTTAGCCTAAATGTGGATGTCTGCACTGTAAGCTTCTACACTCTGTCAGATGAGTCCTCCTACAAATGACAAAGGCCTCACAGTTTTTCTTAGTGGTTATGTCAATGATCGTCACAGTTAAAAACATATGCTTATTTCTAAATTAAGTCGGAATGATTTTACCTTCCAGCCAATGTTGAATTGGCTAGAGTGATCCTTATTTTTGTTAGCTCCCAATTTTTCACTTTAAAAAAGTGAAGTTTTTTTCACTTTAAAAAATGTGAAGCCCATCATGCCCCAGATTCTGTGATTCTGTGATGTGCATAATAATAATGTCTTAAAGCTGCATCAGGGAAGTTCAGATTGGATATTAGGAAAAAGCGGTCATGGCCCCAAGCCTGTCAGTGTTCAAGTGTTTGGACAATGCTCTTAGATCTACAATTTAACTTTTAGGTTGCTCTGTGAGAAGTCAAGAGCTGGGCTTGGTTCTATAATTTACCTGAAGCTTAAAGAACTGTGTGTATAACAGTTACCCTGGACTCAGCTCAGAACATTAATAGGAGAATTACTGCATGACACATTTTACAATTAAGCCTTGCCTTTAAAATATTAAATATTCATTCACATTAAATACAAACTGCACAATGTAGGCTATAAGACCTTTATAAATGGCCTGGCTTCTAGACATCAAATTAAATTTCACTATAATGTGGTTACTTTTAGCTGGTCCTGTTGATACGGATGGCAAAATGAGTGCAGTATTTTGACTATGTTTTCCCTTAGTTCTTATCTGTGATTCATGTTAACATGTACAAATCACATTTCCTGAGTCCTTGCCAAGTGTGGTGAATATAGAATGCTGGTGCAGCTTTTGTTTTCTTGTATCAAAAAACCCACATCTCTCTGAGGTCAGCACTGCAAACCATGAATTCAGAAGCTATTTCCCCGGTTTGTGGGGTTTGACTGGTGCAATGCACATTTAAGAGGCTAATTGCTCAGGGAGAAACAGTTTTTTAGACACAATCATTATGAATTTCTTTGGGTTGTCCTGGTTGCAGAGATTTCAGCTCAAGGGAAACCTAACTGCCATTAGGGAATGTAGTGCTTTTTATTTGATGATTACCCAATTAGGTATGTCAAACTTTATTACGATGGTTTATGGAATGTATGTATTTTCTGAATTATTTGGATGGATATGCTTTGTTCTCATCTCAGGACTGAATTTATCAGAATGCAAATATTTACTTTTTGTGGTGCTTGAATTGTTCATCCCTGTGATAGCAGAAGATATTTTATTAAATGACAGAGTTCCAGGTAGTTAGGAATAAAAAGTAAATGAATTAATGAAAAAATACCATATCACATAAATGGGAATTTGGGATAAGATTTTCACCTATAAAGTACATTAGCAGACAATCAAATGAAGTTTGTTATCTGGGTACCCAGCTGTCATTTGAAAGTATTCATTGCAGAGACCACAAAAATACCTTGTTCGTACAACCATGTACACTCTATGAAAACTCTAGTGCTTAGAGCAATGTTCCTGTGGCCAGTAACCGGTGATGGACTTTGGGATGGTGACAGGGCATATGAAGCAGATCCGGTTTGTAGCCAGATGATGCTCTCGCCCCCAGAGTCAGAGCTCCTGGCGTGCTGATGAGAGCACCGTGGTGAACCCCTGACACCTACTCAGGCATTTAATGCTTCCAGCAGAGCCCAAGGCAGCAGAAACGCATCAGCAGGATGGGGACCCCGATCAGTCTTTATGCCTGCATGAAGAGCCTCTGATTTGCAGGGTAATGAAAAAACGTTGTTTTGCAGATAGTGAGCTATATTACAGCAGCCTCCACAAATCCTATCATCAGTGTCGTAACACAGTCTGCACTTTTCAAAAGAAGTATTTGTAACCGAAAATGGGCTGATCATTCTCGTGTGAGTGATGGGTGAGGCTTTGCGTCCCTGTATTACTATTATTTTTTTTAAACTCAATTCTATTTGAGGCAAAATCCTGTTACTTTAGCATGAGCTAAGGCCTTAGTACAAAAGAAGGACTTTTGGCTCAGACACTGCATGTAGAATTGGATATACATTTATATCCTTTTAGCGAACCACTTTTTAATCCGGAAGCGCTAGTTCGAGTTAGATTCTGTACAACTAATTATACGTAGTGCCCTATGACTGTAGTTTGGAAATATTGATTTAAAATTGCCTTCTACGTTTAAGTGAATGTTACTTGAATTTAGGATATGCCTCATATTTTACTACATTTTTTAGATGAAGTGGAAGTACATTAATTTTAATAGCTAGAGATAATGCTGTAAGAAGAATTCCCCAGAGCATTGACCTTTAGAGATAAAGGTTGCAATGCAGATCTCATTTGATGTGTTAAAACCCATAGGATATTATTGGTGGCATCACTTTTTATCATGCTTCAAATCTTGCCTAATTAATTAATGTGCAGTATGTGTCCCAAAGAAACAGAAAGGCTTCCTTTGCAGTTTATTGTTAAAAGGGCTGCTCTGGCAGAACATACCTAGTTTTCACTAATGAGCTTTCCCAAGAGGTTATTCTCTAAGATTATCTGCTTATTTTTGCAGTGTATGAAGGTGATCCTAATAGGGTTGCGATGAGATACAGAACTGGGAACACACAGAGGAAAAGTAAACAATTTATATGAAGCTGCTGAAATTAACTCAATTATGTAGCTTTGTTGTGTACAGGTGTTCCTGTCTAAAACATAAAGGTTAGGCTCTACCACACTAATTCAAAATATGTTTTAAAATATTTCTCTACAGCAGAAAAATGTCATGTATCTTTCAAATGATTATGCTATAGTAACATGAGAATTAAGCCTGTAAATACTGTAATCACAAGCTGAAGCAAATACATATCCTCACCTTTTTTTTTGCTCACCTGCTAATTACTAGTTTGTGAAATAATCTAAATAGAATAGTGTGGAAAATTTCTAGCTGATATTGGCTTCAATTTGATAAATTTTTTCCCAGGTGAGGTAGATGAGACATTGTATTTGCAAGACACGTAGTCTGGTCCTCAGCTCAGTTGCTGCTTTATTATCAAGACAGTGTTTGATGCATTTGCAGCTTCTAACTTTCAGATGTGCATTGCCAAACCCGTTTTATTATTGGATTTATAAGCTGCCCTTAAACAATGTAGTGTGGTATCAGCACTATCAACACAAGAGCCAGGCTTCATCTATCAGCTAGAGAAGAAAGAACAGCACAGCAGAGGGACCGTTCCTTCTGAAGGGCGGGATTAACCTCATCTAATTTCAAACACTGACAGTGTGAACAGCTACATCTGAACTTGTTACTGTAGCTCCCTCTTTAAATGGCCACAGTAAAGCTCTTTTAGTCTGTATTCATCTGATATACTTTCAGTGTCTACTTTATAATTAAATATTCAAATGAATATTTGTCAGATAAGTCTTCCCTCAAGGGTGACCAAGTTAACAAGTTCTCAGAAGGATGGATGATCCCACGAAAAGGAGCTGGACTGAAACACAGGCTCAAATCTTTGCTCAGTCACAGCCTTTCCATTTGAATTTTAGATGTTATCCAGACTTCCTGTGCTTCAACTTCCTGTATATAGGTGACAATGTTTTACAAGTAGAAATATTTCTGTAGTGTGCCTAAGCTCTGTGACTTTACAGCCATACAGCTGCATTAGTTTTGGTTTGTGTCGCCTATTTAAATACCTGTGGTCATGATGACTGGAATGATGAAAGTCTGAGTCTGATAAACCTCTAATCTCTGCTTGCCAAGTAATAAATTTTAATGTCTGAACTATGCCTCATGAGTAAGGGTACAGAAGAGGCAACAGGTCTCTGTGGATTAGAATGGCTCATGTCCACAGTGAGAGTGACACACTTTCCTAAGTAACATAGAAGTGGGCAAAACATTTTAGTGTGTGTAGCACCTTCTGCCACTTCATTAAGTATTCCCCTTCGCATTACCATAATGTGGCACTTGGGCCCAGAACACAAATGGAGCGAAAGTGTTTGCATATATGTTTTAGGGTTTTTTTAGTTTCTAAATGAAGCAGTCATTCCCAAGTATACAGTGAGGGAGAGCAGTTTAGTGAGTGTTGTCTGTGTAATTCTTTTCAGTGTTTCTTGCCTTGCTTTTCATTCAGATTGTGGCATGCTAGTTTTATGACCATTTGGTGGTCCTCACCAAATGTACATCTTTACGCAAGCAGTGAAAGGTTGTCTGGTTTGTTTTAAATTGTGAACGGCTGACTGCTGATGCAGGCATTCTCATCAGCCCTGTGTGAAAAGCTGCTGCGTTACTGCAACGCTCCTTTTTCCATCTGTGGTCTCCTAGCAACCTCGCCTTCTACCTAATGTCTACATCAGACTCTGGAAAGTATAAAATATCCTATTTCAGGCTGCATAAGTCCAAATTTGAAATACCCTTGTATTAAAAGAAAAAATCAGAAACAGTTCCACAGAAGAAACATTTACATTAAAAGACATTTTTACTAAAAATGACCAATGGACTAATTCAAGAGTTCATAGTTCACAGGCTCCCCGACATTAGGGCAGCACAGCTCCTTTGGGGAGCGTTCATAGCCACATGTCTCAGGGAGAAGCTTGGTACTTTTTCTTGAGAGCATTCTTGGGAGATGGTGAGCCAACGTCAGCTCTGCTGGCTTTGACTTGCCTGGACTTGAGGGCAGTTGTGCACAGTGCCTTTGGAAATGAAAAATGAGAGGAGTTGATCTGTATTGAAGCACATCTCCCCAGGCATCTAAGAAATTGCAAGTTTTCTTAGGTGACCCTATGAGAAAATTTTCACTCAGCTGCTTCCTTTTGTCTGATTTTAATAATTATCAATTGCTTTAAAAAACCAAACACACACTCATGATTTGCAACTTCTGACTTTGTCATATTCAGTTACATGCTACACCCACTGACAGTGTTAGTGCATATGTGTTGCAATAACAAGGGTAAGCAGGGTTTAATACAACTAGTGAGTGCACAACAGCAGCTTTGTGGAAGAAGCTGGTCTGAAAACTTAGGCTAATATTTATTCTGCTGAAAAAGGAGGTTTCCCAAAGGATTGGTTATTCTTTCACGTGACATGCATTTCTTGTTTTAATCAAGTACTTTGGTGAAGTCTGCAGTAGATGATAAAGGTAGATTTTGAAAGCTACGAGGGCTTGATCCTGCACAACAGAAGGGTCAGCCTGCTGTGCATGCAGGTGCAGGGCAGAGGCATGATATCAAGGCTGGCAACACAGTGTAAGCCCAACTTGAGTTAATTAAAAGATTATGAATTAAAAAGGCTATTATTTTTCTGATGGCTGGAAGAGACCTGAAAGACGAGCAGAGAGCTGATTAATAATGTGAGGGTCACTGAGAGAAAGTTTTGCCTTTGGACCCAACCATTTTCTTCTCATGCCATGCTTTCTCTGACATTATTGTCCTGCAAGTAAGAATCACAAGAACCTTTCTATCAATACTTGTCTCTATGGTAAAAATAAAACATACTTGTAGAAACCAGGGTAGTTATTCAGGGCACCTCGTGGACTTTTCCATTGTTTATTAGATCACAGTGACTACTACTTGTTCACAACTCTTTGTGACTCACAGTATTTAGATTTAGCTGAGTATAGAAACGCCTCTGTAATTCAGTCATATGTCCTGTTCCCTAAGGCAGACAAAATCTTACTATGGTCTCATCTCCAGGTGATACAAGTACACGCACAGGGAAAACCGGCAAGGGTTTCAAGATGTAGATTCCCGCATGGGATTTGTGGCCACAGGATGTGCAGCTGGATCTGGGGGTTAGGTTTAAGGTCACGGTGTGACATCTCTCACTGCTCTGATTCTCACGGTTCAGCAGTTGTTTCCAGACACAAACGCCTCCAAGTAATACTCCAGATGTCTGGCTAGTAGTAGAGCTGGTGGGGAATTTTCCATGGAAAACACTTTTTGACTGAGAACACTGAATGATCAAAATAAAAAACTTCCATAGAAATGTCTTGCCACATTTTCATCAGGCAAGTTTACCAGTTTTTGGCAGATTTCTGATCAGAGGAAAAACTTGCTCCAGAATAATAAATAGATTACTTGCTAAGACAATCACCCAGAAGAAACGAACAAAAACCTCCAAACCTAAAACTTTAAACAGAGTACAGCGTTGAAGTTGCGACCTCTATGGAAGAAAAAATCCTGCATTCTTGGTTACCTAGGATAGAAGATACCCTATGGCACTGTTTTGTCCCTCAGCTTGGCTTTGGGCACTTTCTGCAGCTGCCAAAACTTCACATGCTGGTTTTGACTGTTCTAGTCAGTGGAGAACTTCCATGCTGAAGCTGAAATTTTCTGTTGTTATTATTGCTATTGACTCTTTATTCAGACAAAAAGAAAGCAACAGTAACAAGAAAAACAGCAACACGACCCACAAGGTGAATAAATAATGAAATCTGTGGTGTACACAGGAGTTTCAGGAGGTTGACATGATTACATCTTTATAAAGGGAACAATAAACAAAAATCCTGGGAAAGTGAGAATTGCGATGTGTATACTGATGTTATATATTTATATAAAAATATATAAACCATTATAATTTAAAATTATCCATGAACATTTAAAGAATTGGGCTAGGGAATCCAGGCTGAGTGCTGAACTTCTATTTCTCCTAAGCCATAAACATCTGTTCTTTTCTTCCCTCAGTGTGTCTTCCTGTCATATAAAAATTAAGTCAGGTTTCCACTATCAAGTACAAGACTATTTTTTTCTTATCTCCTGAGATAGAAAATAGATGGAAAACATTACATAAAAACTAAATCGATGTAGTGATACGAGATAATACTCAAACCTACAAGGGCTCACAGAAGATAAGCAGGAGTACACTGAGAAAGAAGCACAGATTTTGCATAAAAATAGTGCTTTGTTGGCATTTATGCAGTCTGACCACATAAGCATGAGCAGAAAATGCTGCTGGGCTTGAATTGCCACCTGACTGCGTTAATAGGCCCAGGTGACCGCAGAGGCCCCTGTGTGGGAGGCGGAGGGGAATGTGCCCTCTGCAGCTGGAGGGGTGGCTGCTACCTGAGCGCCTGTGTCTCCAGCTGTGAGATGCTGTCAGGCAGCTGCTGCCCTGTGCTGCATCGCTGCAGCAGCTGCCTCTACCCTCAGTGACCCAGCTCTCTGCACCTGCTTTTTGGTCTGACTGCTTTCAAATGAATTAAGCCTCTTCTGGCCAGTGCTAGTGATATTTATTTATTTTTGTCGTCTCAATTATGTATTGTCTTTTCTACATCGGGCAATATTTTTGTTTCAGAACCATCATTACACCACTGATTTCCCTTCTTTTTCTCTCTCCCAACAGTCCAAACAGTGAAGTTGCCTAATCCAAATGTTTTACTTAATCCAGGGTGATAACTTGCTATAAATTGCAGTTTTTAGCAGTGAACTGGGTGAATTTGCCTCCTTCTTTGATCTGACCCTCCCCTGAAAGCAAGAGGTGATGTTACACCTCCAAGAGCCCTCCTGTGTGCAGAAGTAACACATACTCTTGGCTAATGCTACTCAGGCATTCACACACCAGGTGCCAGTGCTAGCATATCTCCCTTTTTGTTCACCCTGATGCAGGCTGGAGTAAAAGGTTCAAGAAAGAGCCTCTTTGCATCTCCTCCTTCTCCTCTCTTCTTTGTCTCCTACTGCATGGATAGTTTTGGATATGGTGCGCTGGAAATAAAGAAAAAAAATGGAGGAGACCTGCATGCACTTTTTTATACTGTACACCTTCTGTTACATATTTAAAGAGCATAGCTCTCTTCTCCATGACCTATTGGTTATCTTGCCCCTTTAATATAATTTTGCTGGGAGGATTATGCCTGCTGTAGGAAGGAGCCCCCCCAACACAAACTTTTTTCGTGTTTCAAGTAAGAGCTCATCAGTAGCCTTTGTCTTTTCTGACCCCGGACTGGAAGCAGAGCCTTGCACCAAGTCCCAAAAGAGCTGCTTGTGGGTTTTCTCATGGAGAACAGTGTCTTTCTCAGCCCCACTGTGTAATCCCGTAGATATGTTAACCTTTATGCAGATGTGACTGCATACTCTGGCATGCACAATTACAGGATTTTTAGGAACAGCTGCCAGCATCTCTTCTGCAAGATTAACAAGAAAGCGTATTTGTTAATGGGAATTCTCTACTTTTCTTCCTTCATACCCTCCAAGACATACACCTCTGAGAGGGAAAGTCAAAGTCTGCAGATTTAAGCATCAGTTAAAAATTCTATCACGTAACTGTTGTCATTATTTTGTGCTCAAGAGTGGGTCATTACACTGTGCTATATTTGAGTGAAAAGCTGAGATGGGGGGTGGATGCTGGAAGGTTGTACTCGGCCTTCTGCTTGGAGCTGACAAGTTCAGCAGCATTGTTCAACTGTTTCAGAATAGTTTTGTTCCCTAAGGAAGAATGTATTTCCTGTCATAAACAAATCCATAAACTAAATGTTTAGTGGTATTTCAGCTTCCTTTCATATGAGACACAGAGTATTTTGGAAAAAATGCCAGTTCTTCAGGGGAACTTGTGACAGCTTCTTCTGTTCAAATATTTTCCTTAAACTAGGGAAAAAGTCATTCAATGTAAATAATCATGTTCAGAGACTTCATACTGAGTATCTTTTTTTTTTTTTTTAAATAAAGTAATCTCCATATTTTAGTATATCTCATATTCAGGTTTTGGTTTTGCTTTTATATTTTAAAAAGTGAGGAGAGGAAAGGCAAAGACATTAGTTTTGAATGGAGAAGAAGGCACAAATAATCTAAGGATGTTCAGTTAATTAAAGGGCTCTTTGGCTTCTTCCTAGGATGTAACCTATTTGATTAGGTCAATAAAGAGAAGGGGGAAAGTGGCATAAACAAAAGTGTATTAGGATGTACTGTGATTTCTCCCACCTGGCAAAACTTGGGGAGGCAATTAATTGTTATCCTGAAGGAAGACCTGATTTTTGTCTGGGTTTGAAGCTTTGCTTTGAGGAAAAGAATCAACCCTGAGGAGGAAGATGGGAAGTGATGTATTTCTGAGGCCCCATTTTTCCTTCCTGAAAAATCTCCACACCAGAAAACACAAGGCCCTGGATAATTTCTTACTGTGATATAGTTTTCCCAGTCTGAGCAAGATAATTCTTGACATTTAGCTGAATATTCTAATATGAGTTAAAGCTTTCACCATTATCTTAAAATCTAAAATGACAAAAACTGATTAAAACAAAGCTGATCGAAAGTCGTAGAATCATAGAACAGACCATGTTGGAAGGACCCTGGAAAGATGAGCTGGGGAGGAAGCCTGGGTGAGGTTATCCAGAACCATGTCCAATTACATCTTCAAAACCTCCAGCAATGGGGACTCCATCACATCCCTAGAGGGGCTGTTCCAGTGATTGATTGTTCTCACTGTAAAAAATATATTTCTTATGTCAAGATGAAATCTCTCCTGGTGCAAATTGTACTTGTTCCCCCTTGTCATATGACTCCTTGTGAAGAGAGAGACTCTGTCCTCTTTGTAGCTGCCCTTTAAGTACTGGAATACTGTGATGAGGTCCTCCCAAGCCTGCTTTTCTCCAGGGAGAAAAGACCTCACTCCTTCAAGCTTCCCTTGTAGGGTAGGTTCTCCAGCCCTTTCGTCATCTTCATGGACCTTCTTTGGACACTTTCCAGTTTGTCTGCATCTTTCTTAATTGTGGGGGCCTTACAAGTGCTGAGTAGAGTGGGATGATCACACCTTTGTCTCCGCTGGTGATGCCCCTGCAGATGCAGCCCAGGATCCAGTTTGCCTTTGCTGCTGCAGGAGGTCACCCCTGGTGTCCACCAGGACCCTCAGCCACACAAATCCCAGCCTGTACCGGGCTCTTTGATTATTCCGTCGCAGGTAACGTGATGATATATTCTTAAAATCTGATGTTCATCTGGGTGACATAACATCCTCTTTGCAAAATAGTAAATTTTCAGTTGTCTGTAGAAGTAGTGACACCTCTTACATTAATTTTAATGGAACATGAGTAATTAAATCTCTATGTGCTTTTTAAAAAACGTGTCTTTTCTGTCTGCTTTTCTTTCTGTGACAGCTTATTTTGTAGTAGGTCCATTTGTGCTACATTTAGAAAATGGATGAAAAAAAGTAGTAAATACCTGTACCAGAAGAACAAGAATCCTAAATTTACGGAGATTTTTAGCTACCATTCTGTTCTAAAGTTCTTTGGGAAAGGATCTAACTGCTACTTTACTACTGTTATTCATTTAGTGGTCATTAGGAATCAGTCTGTAGCCACAAACACCACTTTGCAGAATTAGTTATAATTTCTGTTTGGGCCATCAATGTGTTTTATTTGAAAGAAACAGACTGTTACTGAACATTACCTTCAAGAAGTCTTTTCTGACTTTTGGCTGATCTATGACAGTGATAAATACAAAATATGAAATGGCACAAATATTTCCAGTTATTTCAGTAAGTGTTTCTGTGTTTGATAAAAATTCCATGATCTGAAGGTGGTCTGCTTGTCAGAAAATAATGGAGCTTTGTGTCTGAAAATCAGGTGTCTGTGGGGCATCTCAAGTAGGACAGTTAAAATTACTACTCACTCCAAACTTTGAAGTAGGTAGTCTATTCAAAAAATTGGTTTTATGGTCTCTGGTTATAGTTGTTTGTTCTTGTATTTGTGATTTCTGTGTGCATTTTGTGTTTGTCTCTCTAGCTTTTCCAGTTTACAGAGCTGGTTGTATAGGCCATCTTCAGTACCTGGTTATTGCACTTTCTTTCTATTATTATGAAAAGTTCATCTCACAACACATTGTTTATTGGAACTTAGAAAAGAACATCATTATCCATAGGTCTTTTTGACCAAAACTCCCATTAGTTTAACCAAAGACCATCCAGGGTTTATAGACAGCGGAAACATTTCAAACTTGATTAGCTAACTGTACATTTGCATCTCTGAGTGGTTTGGGAGCTGAGCTCAAGTCCTTTGAAGTCTTTTGCATTTAACTATGTTTGCTCAGCCTTTGATTTCCTGCAGTGAAAATGCCATTTCTGACTATCAGTTTACAGAGACTGGGAGGGATATATGTGGAAAGATTGCACAGTTTCTTCTCTCTATTACAAGTACATCTGTCTTCAAGAATTTGCTCGAAGTGGTACCATATTTACCATATTCTAAAACCAAAAAAGTGCGGAATGTCTCTGAGGCATCAAAGTCAGCATGAGCCGTATTTGCTCAGTAGGTCTTTGGATTTCTCTTTTTTATATATCTTACTTTAATGGCATGAATTTTCTGAAGAATGGAGGGCTCTAAAGTTCTACCCTGATCTGTGAGAGCTTTTGTTTATAGGACACATGGCTTCGTAAAGTATTAAGTATGTTTTTAAAAGTAAACTTTATTGAAGTAGCTGCTTTTTAAAAAATTATTAACGCATGTAAGAAATCTGTATTATATAAGTACTGGATGTGCCTTAGCTGTGTTGAATTACAAAGTGAATGACTTGCACCTACCAAATTACTGGAGATCTTCAAATTTCTGTACTTTTAGCTGGTGGTTACAAGCCCTAAATTGGTCTCGTTTTGACTCTCTGGAAAAAGATATCTGTCTGGACTTGCTGAAGAGAATACTAACAGCTATTCACCTTAAAAAATTAGTTAATAACCAGGTTCACATCCCACACACAATTATATTTAGATTCAAGCAATAATAACAAAAACTCTGAATCACCAGAACAAATTGAAATCATTCCTTAAATATATATAAATATTCCATATATAGATGTGTGTCTGTGTGTATACACTCACATATGTTTTTATGAAAGGCCAGATTCAGCCAACCCATGTATGACTGATCTGCGTACACAGGAGCAATTTGTAGCCTTATAGAATACTGTTATCACTAAAGGTCAGAATAATCACAGAATGTGTAATTTGGTGATTTTTCAATTGTTCAGGTGTTTCATGATTAAAAGATAATTATAAAATAAGTTCAAAATATGTTAGTGGAGTTACTTTTTTGAAAGAAGAACCAATAATATGTGTTCAAGATAATGCAAGTCCAGGTAGTGATTTTATTTTTTAACCTAACTTTTGGAATAATCACAATTTCAGCTTTAAAGCCAGTGGAAGCCTAGGAAATCCACATAGTTTCTGTAAATAAATTTATGGATATTTTCTAAGGATGTAATTTTAAAGTCATAGCTTATATGCACCAAGAGAACTAGAAAATGTCTCCCAAGTTAATGACTGAGTCTTTCCCTTTTCCTCTATTAATTCTCAAACACTACTTAATTTAATTTCATCACAAAATCATTTTTACATAGACAAAGTATTGTAAGCCCTGAAATTTTGTAGTGAGATGAAGATAGTTCCATTATTTCTAACTCCGAATTATCAGTTTCTATTTCACTGGTCTGTCTGTGAATAAGAACTTTCTCAAAGGTGAAAATTAAAAGAATATGATGTGGAGTTCAAACTTCGGGCTTTTATTTCTGTATGTGTTTACCACAAAAGCATTCAAATTTACAGTCTCCCTTTTCTTAAACTTCCAGGGAGAACAAAACATGACAGCATTCTGTCTGAAACCTTTTCTTTACTGTAATTAAAGTTTTCACAGGCTTCAGTGGGTCCTTCATTTAACCCCATTTGTCTCCAGGGTGCCATCCGTTGCATACTGGGAACTGTCTTCAAGTGCTGTTTCTTTGTAGCGTTCAGGGCCACAGTACTGAACTAGAAGATCATTTGGTCTGCTACAATACAGTTATTCTTACATTCTAATCTAATTTTTTGCTTGTTCCTAGTCATAGACCTCTGCACCTAAATGTCAACTTCTTTTTGGTTGGTTGGTTGGTTGGTTGGTTGGTTGGTTGGTTTTGTGTGTGTTTGTTTTTTTTTTTTTTTTTTTTTTTTTTTTTTTTTTTTCCTGAAGGAATGGCACATTTAAGAGCTAGGATAGCTCAGATAACAAAAACAACAAAAGAAAGTGCGAAATTTCTGACTGCTGTGACTGAGGTCGTGATATCTACAACATTTTATGATTTCTCATACACTGCATTTCCTCCCCAACAGACTCACAGGGAGCTTGTGAAATTGCTAATTTTAAACATATTGAGGACACTACAACATCCTTCTTCTGTTTTCAGAGCTTTCATTATTTCTGATTATTTGCCAAAGAATTTTTAGCCTTTTTGTTTTGATCTATTCCTTGATTTTTGCCATTTGTTGCATTGTGTATCTTGGTCACCTAAATTATGTGACAATCTTTCTCCCTGGACAAAGGAAGAACTCTTAGTGCATGAGAATGAATGCCAAATAGCTAAATAAGAAAGCCTACTCTTGTTGACACATGAAGACTGTTGTTTACAGGAGATGAGGTTAATTTTGCAAAGATCTTTTCCCCAGTGAACACAGTAATTCTTTTGTTCTGATTGTTCATGACTAGAAAGAAGTGAACAGCCATTCAGAATCAAAATGATCGCTTGCAAACATACCTTCTGCAGGATGGAGAAAGGTTATCTCATAGTAGAACTGTCTCTGCAGTTACATCTACACAAACTTATGGACCCACACTCTACAAACTGCAAACTGTAAGACAGTGAAGAGTTTCCAATCTAGTTTTCAGTGAGGCTCACCATGGCATCTTGCAGAGTGGTTGTATAGGGCTCAGCTTACTTTGGCTTAGAAGTGTGATTCAGGTATAATCATCCTTTTTGTGTCTGGCAGTTCTCTAAGTAGAGCTCTCTGAGATTTCTTTGTTTAGTAGGTTGGTTTTGGTGAAGTGTTTTGAGTATATGAAAGCACAGGCTCTTTTTGTAATTAAGTTTTAGTGGAACAAAAAGTTCTATGTTTTAGGATGGCATTTCTGGAAAGATAAAAAGGCATTAAGAGCAGCCAATGGTTAAGTGGAGTGTAGAAAACCAAGCTCAGTCTCCATGGCTTACACTAGGCAAAGGTGAATGTCCCACACTCCATGTGAGTGAGTACCATTAAGCCCAAAATAACATTAGGGCTGTTCTTAAGCCTGTCATGGCTTTTTCATTTCATATTTTGAAGGACCTCAGTTTTGTTTCACAGAAAAGATGCTTAAAAACTGCAATTTATACAAGATTGAATGTTTTTCTTGCTAACCCTAACAAAGCACCATCATTGCACAGCCCACATAGCACTAATATTGAAATGAAAGCTAAGTTCTAAACGACGTTTTTAAAGAAGAATCAAAAAGTTTTTTCAAGAAAGTAGAAAGTGAAAAATCAATGCATGTTTTGGGAACTTGGCTATGGTTAGTGGACATCTGAACTCCCAAACAATAGTTCGTAAATGCCTGTGTTTGGTACTATGACCAAATGCAACAGATGGCTACTTCTAGTTTGGTCTTCTGAGGACAGGAAAGCAATATGGAACCCTGAAATCTTCCTAAAATTTATTCTGTCTGCTCTTCCTTCCTCCACGCCGAAAAAAAGGAAAAGGAGGAAAAAGCCAATAGGAGAAACTTGGTAGAGGTAATTTTGCACCTCTGAAGAGCAAATCCATGTGCATAAGAACAAAACAGCAGGTTTACATGCTGTAGAAAACACTGAGATTTGTGGAAATTTTTGTGAGAGAGATCTGTGATACCAGTTTTTCTGCTGCTTCCTTTCCAAGAACATCAACAAAGAGCAAATGTTTGACTGAGTTTGTTTCCCCAGCAGGATGTGGGGGTTATGCAGGCATGAATATGGTTTATTTTACCATCTAGGTAAAGCGTTCGCTTTAATTCATTCTCTTTGCAAACATTTCTAAGTCCATCTCCTGATGTGTATTGCACAGTTATGACATTGTTATGAATAATGCCCTCACATCCTGATGCAACTGCTTCCCAAGCATATTGCTGCTTTATTGAGACAAGGTTCCAAAATGTGAACATGACTCGTATTCTTCCATTATTTTGGGCTAACAAAATATGATACCTTTATAGCCCAGTGCTGTTACAGTTATTATAGTTTCCCCATGTTTGCTGTGGCACATCTGGAGTTCTTACTGGTGCATGAAAACCAGATATGCATCTTTATCTGTTGCTGGCATGTCTCACTATAGGGCTTAGCCTATCAAAATTTAACTTACGCTGGTCTCCCCTCTCCACATTCCTCCCATTCCTTTGTTTTGTCTTGTATTGGAATTTTACTTTTAAGGCATTTTGTATGAGCAAGAGTCTAATTTACTCCACGTGGTTATGGCCAGGCATATTGGTTATCATCTTTAGGATTTTTTAGTTACAGCATGTAAAATCCCCATGGATTAATATGTATTAACAGGCATTGTCATCTTTCTCAGGAATGTTTGGTCTTGTATCACACTCTTAACTACTGCCTTGTTTCCCCAAAAATAAGACATACCTCTAAAATAAGCCCTACCATAATTTTTCAGGATTTTTGAGGATGTTCAAAGTATAAGTCTTACTCCAAACACAAGCCCTAGTTACAGTTCATTAAAAAGTCAATTTAAACTGTGTCCAGACAGCTATATATATAAAATGTAATAAGTTTTGGAGCAAAAATTAATAAAAGACCCTGTCTTATTTTCATGGAAACAGGATACAACCCCCTCTTCACTTCCCAATAGCTGCTCTCCTTAGCCAGACACCCTACCTGTCCCAGAGCAGACTGCCCGCTCCCCAACCTGCATTGCCCTCTGCTGTCCTACTGTACTTTTGACCTAAAGCCTTTTTCAGGCAGCCTTCGAGTCAGTTAGAGTTCATTAAAAACGTTCACACACTGTTCTGTGTGTAATCCTGATCTGCCACAGCGTGTTGTCAGCTACCAGTGTCAGCACAGGGCTAACTGGGTGGAAATGCAGTCAGGCAGATCTTGTGCTTTGATGGTACGTTCTGGTTTGCACCCTGTCAGACTGGACTGAGGTGACGTCAGAAGCACCACTTGTAACCTCTACAGAAATCACAGATTATCAAAAATGTCACTTTTAGAAATCATTTTTGGGAAGGGTTTCCAGATGTCTCCAGGCAAAGCAGAATTGGTTCAATTCCTGTGAAAAATATTTAAAAATCCATTGTATGCCAGTTTTCTAATGAATTAGTTTGTTTAAACGAAGTCAAGGAGATGTAGAGGGGAACAGGGACTCTTGCTGCAAACTCAAAGGACAGTTTTATCATCACCTTGTGCTCACAGCCGGGAAGACAACCAAGGAAAAAGGAGCTGCAGTCAAGTAAGCTGCTCATTGTAGGGGGGCTGGAATAGATCACCTTTAAAGGTCCCTTCCAACCTAAACTATTTTATGATTCTGTGAAACTGTCATTAATTAGTGCCTGAGGGTTCCAACAAAAGCCTCTCTTCAAAACAATGAACATTTGAGGAACTCACGCACTGCATAGCTTTGAAAGATCTAGCAAAGAAAGACCAGAAATATGCTGGCAATTAAGGGAGAGGCAGATATCGGAGTTGCCTGTTCAGTTAGTTTGAGCAGCTGTAATGGGCTAGTGAGGACGTCACAGGAAATGGGGCTCAGGAGAAGGAGATACATCTTTCACCTCAGGACATCCAGAGTCACAATGGTTTGGAAGCAAGGAAAGCTGGAAAGGTGTCATCCTGCACTTGTCATGTTCTGATCATTTCTCATAGGTGTTGACAACTGCCACGGTTTGAGTGGGGACAGCAGTCCTCATGGCCCCTTGGGCTGACCCGACAGCAGTGCTGTGCTTCTGTGGCTGTATTGGAACAGATATAACAAGCTCATCCTAACATAGCTTGGAATCTGTATGCGTCACTGAAACTTGCAGTGTAGGTAATAGCTTTCAAGATACTTCAACTAGAAAGATAGTCTTTCTTGGTTTGGCAAAAAACAGAGATGCAAAGAACTTGTGTTTACTTAGCAATATTTCCTCATGTTTAATATGAAAGTCTACTGCCTGTTAACAGGTTCTTCACACGTAAGCCTAATTTTGAAAAATCTGTCTATTTTTGAAGTAAGCTGTTCTACAATTTCGACAGACATTAATTAAATGTATGCTCTAAAGGAGAAGATTTTCTTCCCTTTGCTCAAATTCACATACTTACTTCAGCTACACGAATTCATATGGTAGCTGATGTGAATAAAGGCCCTGTTAATTTTTATAGAAAATAATTAATTTACTTCAGAGAAGAGGAAAGAAGTTTTCATTATTCTTCCCAGATTCCTACAATGGTGTCTGTGGAAGACATAGTCTCGACATTATTCATCTTTCCCATGAGGATTATTAGAAGTGCATTAGGATTCTCTGAATTTGCTTACAAGCCAAGATCAATTTGTAAATAAGACTAAATGAAGAAAAATTGTGGTGAGTTATCAGACACAGTCCACTGTAGTAGCAGCTTCATAATGAGCTTTGAGACACGCCATACCGCGGTCTATTGTTGCAAGTATCTTCTGTATGCACGCTGCCTACCTTTTATGAAGTAATTGGAATTTAACATGCTACAGTTTTGAAATGTATGAAGCCAAACTCTTCATGTGGGAAGCTTCTGGGATTAAACAGTTTTTCAGTGAGAAATCTTAAGTGTGTTTTGACTAATTTCATTCAAGTTTCATCTACAGCGTTTTTTATAGAAGCGAGTCTATTAATTTTATGGGCCTTACCACTCTAATTAAAGATGTCATTGTTTGCATTTTGCATTTCGGTCCTGAACATTTCCAATACAGCCATTGCGTTTTTACTTAGTAATTAATTTATTGTTATAAAATGTCATTTACTGATTAGAATTTTAGAAAGTAAAATTTTAAATGCATGAATAAAAGTTTGGCTGGCTAATGTTACGTAGATAGGTAGCTTTGCTCTGATCCAGTAGAGGTGTTTGCTCATGAAGCAGATCAGTGCAACAGAAAAGGATCTGTGCATTGATGGAATTTGTACTGGGGCTCTTACATCTACACTCAATGCGTTTTGAGGTTTTCACTCGGGCTGATTTTGTTCCTTGGACTGAATGCTACCACCATATGTGACCTGAAAGACCAAGTGTTGATTTGGACCCTGATGTGCCCATAAAAGTCTGTCCTGTCTTTGGTGTATATCTTCAGCACAACTGCTGCTTCGGTTTCGTCTGACAGGTGTCTAGTTCGTGCACTCCAAACCCGCTTTTTAAAGTGAAGCAATGTAGAGTTAGTGGGGACAACTGGGGCATGTGCTTCAAAACTGCACTATTTCTTTGAACAAAAACCCCTGTAGGACATAGCCTCATTTTGCTTTGGACCTTGCTGCCCTCTAGTGAGGTGATCCTTTCTCTCATCCTCATGGAGCCTGAACATACAACTGCCAGAGTATTTCCTGTGACAGGGTTTATTTTGATAGTTATCCACATGAAGATTAACTGTCATCATCTGTGATGAGCAACAGACCAATGGCAAAATAACATGACTAGTTCAATATATGATTGCAGTGTATTAACAGAACTGACAGTCACATTCCTGAAGCATGACTGTCTAGAAAAAATAATTTCACTTTTTCTCCCTGTCAAGATTGTGCTGATTTCCTATGCATGATGTACTCAATACTGCAAAGTATGTCATGAGACATAGATCATCATGCTATTATTTTTTAAAAAAGCTGAAAATCCAAGCTCATGTTGTAAGTAAAAATGGTTCAACATAGTTTGTCTGCTCTCCATTCTTATCTCTAGTAACTAGATTAGTGTTATACCCTGATCTGATCAGAAGTTTTCTGCCAAAACAGGTTTTTAATTCTATGATACCAAAGATGTTTTCCAGATATGCAGGTTTCAAGAACTATGATGACAGCTGGCTTGATGTCCAATGGAGACCACATGATTTCTAGGGTTTCACACCCTTTGATCATCCCGGTCAGATCTGGAGTCTACAAATCCTCTGTTCTATGAGGAAGTTGGAGGCCTCACGTCTCCGTGCTGTGCTCCCAGGTTCTTAGGCACAGCTCAGATGCTCCCTCATGTCTCTGGAGCCAACCCTTTTGCCCAGTGAGGATCTGAGAAGGTACAAATCCTGTGAGACCTGGTTCTGCTAATGCTCCTGAGTTTGGGATCCTGGTCTCATCTGCTTTCCAAAATACTTAAATCATTATTTCTTAATTAATGTTTTCCAACCTGGATTCTGCTAAAAATGATAGCTTTCTTTCCTCAAAAGCAATGTATTCCTCTTCCTGTTCTCACAGCTTCTGTTACCATACAAATAGATGTCTATCTCAGTGACTGTTTTTGATTACTTTTGAGTGTGGCTTGTACTAGGTGCAGGGTGCTGAATTCCTTTACCTAGATTTGTTCAAGAAGATAAAGGAGATTTTCAAGTTCTTTTAGATGTCTTTTCAAAATGCTAAACCCTACTTCAACCCAAGTTTTTGGACAAAGTTTAAGTGAAATTCTACAGAGAATGTGGACTGAATTACAATTAATTTAAAGCTGAAATTAAAAACTCTGGTTTTTTAAGTAGTTTCAGGATTTTAAAAAAATATTTCTCCTACTCCATCTGTTTTTAAGGGTGACAGGAAGACAGACTTTTAGGCAGTCATTTGAAACCTTCAAATGTATCACCACCAGCTAATAAGGTGCCCTTATGCACAGTATGATGTTAGAGTTTAAAAAGACATACATATATTAAAACATCCTGTCCATCTTCCTGTCAACATCCTTAAGATGGGTTTTCAAGTGTTTTATGAGTGCCTTAAAGAAAATACCTATATGATGTAGCTTAGTACACTTACCTCAAGAGTCTGTCACTGCCATTAATATAGTCTGTTTAGGCCTAGGGAAGCTGGATATTCATCTGTCTTCATTTCCATTGTGTTATTTCTAATTGTGTCCCCATCTGCCATATCTCCCTCTTTGACATTAACACCTTGTAGATATTTGTAGATGATTATCATGTTCTCCCTGTTGAGCAACGCTTAGCCAACCTGTGAATATTTGTGTTTTTTTAGTTTTCCCCTTTAAACAAACCATTTCAAGGATCTGAACAGATTGGTGATCTTTTCAGAAATCACTCCTTTTGACAGTACCTACATTTTAACTTAATATCCTTTGTGTGGTTGAACTAGAATTCTGCAGGAAGGAACTGTTTGAGAGTGTCATATGATGCTCATAATCCCAAATTACTTTTGTGACCAGATTGCATGTTAATTCAGCTTCATTGTGATCTTCACTCAGGAGACGTTACACAGAATTTTCCAGTTTTCTCTCATGAATTGTGTATTTTTAGTTTCGAGTATATTTCCAGATGCATTCAGTTTGTGTGATCAGTGAACTTCAAATATGTGTTGTTTATTGCAGATCATTAACGAACACAGTAAATAAAATTCAGAATAATTTATTTTTATTTAGTAGGCACAAGTACAAGCGAGATGAAGTTCAGGCTTTTTTCATGTACTTTATTTCATTTATCCACTTAATTTTGACTCAAGTTAAATAGAAATAAAAATGATTAAATTGACATGATTTAATCTTCACAAAACCACAGCCAGAGTCTCTGAAATGTCTAATGGTTTCTTTCTCTCCAACTGTTTTCCCTTATTTTATTAAGACTAGAAAATAGACTTTGAAGCAATACTATAAAGAAAAAAAAATTTTTTCTCCTGTAGGTCATCATAGCTATATTTAGCTTTCTAGTGCCATTTCTGTTGTTTATTGATTTTAAAAGAACTCTTATTTTATTAGCGAAGTTTGGTAGATAATTTGTTTGCTTGTCTCAGCTGCATGCTATCTGCAGATGGCCTATTAAATATATACTGTCTTACGTAAAACTCCATATTATTGTCAGAAATATTAGTGTTCATTTTAACAAACCAATTAATGTAAAAGTCACTTTTCTACTCATTCTTTTTTCCTCTGTCTTCCTACTGTGGGAAAACACTCTATTTCAGGTGATTTGAAGGGTTCCTGCTTCTTTCTGCTTTTCTCACATTGACTTGATTATATATAATTTAATAAAAGTTGAATTATTTTTTAAAGACAAATATGTTTTTTTATTAGCAATTGAAGGGAGGATTTCTCAGTTGGTCGCTGTTTTTCTTTGTGGAAGAAGAATTTGTGTATTTTACTTCTCAGTTACACCAGTTACACATATGACATGTACATAGGGTATGAAAAATATGGGGTACCAGAGAATAAAGGGGCTGTTTCCAGGAAAACACATCTTGCATGCATTTGGGAGGAAAGAAGTAAAGAATGGAACTAAAAAGTAAAGGATCTGTCAGCTACAAAGGTTGAACCGAGGGAGATGGCTTTCGGTGAGGAGGTTGACTTGAAAAATCCTAAATGAAGGTAAATCAGAGAAGAGCAACAGCAGCAAAGAAACAAGTAATGATAATGCTGGATAAGCAAAATCCAGGGCTCAGCATCATCTGTGTCCTTCAGCTGCCAAATTCACCCAATTACAGGCATTAAAGTTTGCCTGGGCAGCAGTGACAGTGAAGTTAATAGATATGCCATGCCATCATCTGCTACTCCATCCAAAACTAAATTAGTGTTTAATTTGTCTAGTGATTTTTCAAAGGAACTTGCAAGGATAATTGAGGCTTAAAGTCTCTTTTTCTTTTTTTTTTGGTCTTTCTCTTTCACACAAATGAAAACACAAATATGCTTTTGTTTGTGTGTGTATTTATTTGTGGATTATTGAAAAATAATTTAGTTGATAGAAGCTTCTGGAGATGGGCAGAGGTCTTCTTGGCTAAGCGTTTTAACTTATTGAATGTTTATATTTGCAAAATGCATAATACTTAAAAATTAAATTATTATATGCCTTATGATTATAATATTTTATAGAATCCACAAGCTAAAACCAGATGTATGTGTTCCCCTGCTTTGTTCTTTATGAGTGTGCCTCTGAGGGAGGGGTCACTGAATGAAGTGAAGGAAAGTCATTAGACAGAGCATTGAATCTTTCCTTCCTGTAAGTGATTCACCTTAATCTGAGAGCAATTTGTCTCCAGCTGTTTGGATTTTGTCATATTCTTGACATCATCAGGTCTTCACTTGCTAACTGTTTTGAAAAGGAGGTTGAAATCCTTGTAGTCATAAAAACATTCGAACATTCAAATGTATCCTAAAAATTCTTCTTGAAATTGCAGTGCAGTTAACAATTTTATCTAAACAGTTGAAGCAAATAGTAAAATAGTATCTCATTTCCATTCGTGGCACACTAGTCATGCAATAATAATCAGACATGGCTTGTAGATTTGCAGCTTAAATTTAGGAATAGAAAATGTTTCATTTTACATGAGTTATAGAGTTTTTTCATTTATTTCATTAACAATTTTATTTCAAATTTTCTTTTTTTTTAACCTAGATTTTCAGCGAAAGTAACAGACCTGTACAGAATACTCTCTGAGTTCTGGTGCTGGCTTTTGTTATACGTGTTTTGTGCTGTCATGGAAGTCTGACTGAGTTGCTGAAGTGCTGGCTGTACACGAATCGTGAGAGTCTGTGAATGCTTTGCTAAACTCCTCAGTTCAGTGCAGAACAGCACCGTTTCTCTTCATGCTCATTCCCTTTGTTGTATGAAGTAGTTTTTCTCAACTCAGTCGATTTGCCTGTCTGAAAGACTTAAAGAAAATCCCTGTAAGTGAATGTGTGTTTTGATTTCGCTGAGGAAGAAATTCACTTTCCCTGCATTAATCTCAAGCTCTGTGATGGTGAAGTGCCATGGCCAATAAGGAGTGTTAACAAACTCCCAGTTATAGCCAAGGTGAAGTTTTAGGCTCTCGTTTGTAGAATCTGTACAATCACAGAACCTCTATTCTCTGTATACAATTACCATTGCCTGTTGGGTTAATCATTACCTACCAGCTGTTGAGACTTTCTCCAGTCTAAAGAGAAGGGTCAAAAATCAGCGTTGTCATCTAGCTCTTACATTATCTTGTGTTAAATCTGTAGAAATATATGTGATACAGAGTATCTGTACGCCTCAGCTGTCATATGGAAACTTTTGGTGCTTTACAAGCTAATTTATCCTTTAGTTAAACAGGAGAAAAAGAAGTCATGGTGGACATTTATTATTCAATTCTCTCTCTATGATGATGGCAGTGCCCTAAGCTTCTTCACAAGGAAGCAAAATATTTTTTAGCTCTTATAACTTGCAACACTAAGCATTCCTTATGCACAGCTTGAGATATTCTCAGCCCTTAATCTTTCCATGTGGTCATTTCTTGATTTCAAAAATCAAGATCAAAATCAATTTCAAAAGAGGGCACATGTTGACTAGTTTCCAGTATTTGTCTACATTTAATTAGATATATTGTTTGTTAGATTGAGAGGTGCTAGTCTCTCCACTTTTTCCAACTTGTGAACAGGCATATTTGCAAAACCTAGCCCACAGATTTTTATTTTTTTTTTTGTCGTGTCTACTCTGTCCATATGGAGGAGGGGGATTAATCAATTTTTTATCTTGATTATGTTTGCCTTGGTGCTGATTGCAAGAAGCTGAGGGATCCAGTAGAAATGACAGACTTAAAATGTAAGTTAAAATGTCTTTGTGCCAAAAGTGTTAAAACACCTTGCAATGGTAAAGGCTCAGCTGATATAAGCAACAACTGAGGTTACTTTAACAGTGTAGGAGCCTTTGGGAAGAATCTTGATACTGATACGTCACTATTGTACAGAAGCTAGATGAGGTTGCTTCTAATGGTAAAGCTGTAAGATTCTTATACATCAATGTTTTCTGCAGATTTTAAAGGTGTTGTGCAATAGATCCTTGTTGATTAGTTCTAAGCTCTTCTGAAATTTCACCTGTTATGATGAAAAGACAAAGCATGACCTTGAAAGGTCATTTCACTTTACAATTTCAAATATTGCAAGCTAGATTCAAAGACCATTATGTTAAAATAACGGACGAAATTTCTGCAGTCCTACAAATAGAATGACCTTCTGGTGGGGTCCTATCCATCAACACCTGTTTTTTTTATCATTTATGCACAGGAGTGTAGCTCATTTTAAACAAAGATTAAAATGTGTTAGCCTTGCCACCTACCTCTAGCTTTCTGTGCCTGAGGTGTCCAGGCTAAACTCACTGTTGAATGTCCTTGTCTGTTCCATCAAGAGAGTTAGATACTTTCAGGAGTGATTGATCCAGCCTAGGTGCCAGTTTTGGAATGTGAAGAATTGCAGCCTTGAGGTTATTTACCTCCTTGATTTAGGAGAAGTCTAGAAATCTAACTTAACTGAGCTACCTAATTTCCAGGTGCTTGAATATTGATTGAAATCTACCGTAAATGACTAAATTAACAAAAGTATTGGAGACTGTTTCTTAAGGTTAAACCCTTATGCCCATCTTTTTAAATTTTTTTAGCATACAGTTTTTTTGTTCTCTTAAATATTTTGAGCATGTGTCATTTATCCTTGTTAAAATATCACCCAATCCATTCAGTATGTGTCATATGATGGTGCTGTGAGACAAAGATGTCCTCCTACACTAAGGATCAAACAGAACTTTCTGATGATTCTTTTTCTTTTTTGGGTGTTAGTGGAGAGGAGGCTGGGAAAAATCCTCCACTGCTATGTGGGCTTGCTTGAATGATTAGTTCATTTTTAAGTGCCTGAACACACAGATTCACATAGTAATTAAATTCCTGATGTGAAAAATTACTATTGAAAGAAAACAATAAAAAATGGTTTTGATTAAATGCTATATCAGCAATGAAATGCAACGTTTTATTGGTGAGGGACAAGCAGCTTATGAAGAAGCACATTAATGTCTTCTCTTTGGACTTTTAGGGAAAGGATACAGGACCTACTCTTCTAGAAATTCTTATTTACATGGTTATTCCACCCCTGCCTAGTAAATAATTTCAGGTGAGATGTTTTCTTACAGATGACCCACATCCTCTTCAAACGTACATCCTGAGCAATGCCATATGAATTCCTGTGATGCCTAAGGACAGAATTTGGCCCAAAAAACCTTGCCCCAATATAAACTTTCCTTTGGTGCTGGAACTGATGAGCCCCCCAAACTGGTCTGAGTCTTTGATTTTGATTTTTACTTCATCTAGTTCTACTTCTTACTGCTGATGAAGATGCATAGGGGCATAATTTTTCATTATAGGATATGAAATATAGAATAATGGAATAAATTAAGTTGCAAGGAACCTTAGGAGGTCATCTGATTCAATCACTATTCAAAGTAGGGCTAACTTAGATCATAGTGGAAGAACTTAAGTGGAAAGAGAAAAAGAATGTCATCCTTCAAGTCTGGGGCTTCTTTGTGTAGAAATGCTTCGTAGCTGCTTGTTCCACAATCAGTAGAGATGACTGTGTGCCAAGACCATACTTCAGGGATGTACATAGATACTGTGCATCACATTGGTTATAATGTAATTTAATTTTTACACAAACTGCATAATTGCTTTACTGAATATCTATTTAAAATGGATTTATTGATCCCAAGGAATTCAATCTTTGTTAGTTTGTTATTGTGTTTTTCATTATCCTTGTATAATTTTATATGTATTTTGCTTGAAGCAGGTTGAATAGTACTAAGTCTGTGAGTAAGAAATCTGGGAAATTCTCATTAGAAAAAAAGCTATGTATTCATTTTTCCAAATGTTGTTCAAATAAGGGGAAAATATATCCTGTAGTTTAGTTCTATAGAACACCTTGTGAAATTCAAAGTGATCTAAATTTTTCCTCTGAGCAGGTCTGTTCCTTGGCAACAATTTTGTAGTGAGCTGTACTGTCGTATGTCCCTTTCCAGAAAGACACTGTGATATTTATAAATCTATCTAAGAATACAGATAGCCCACACACTAAAGCATATGTCAGGGCATAGCTGTCAGTCCTGTCAACTTGCGGTTCTTTGAAGGATCAGAAAGACACATTGACTCACCATTGTGTGGCCCCGATTTTAGAGCTCTGAGCTCTGTAGAGTCTATTTTGCTTTAATACATTTTACAAACAAATATCCCTGTGGAAAGCATGCACTGAGATTCAGAGATAACACTGTCATAGTAGCTGCTATAAAATATTACAGCAGATAAATGTCTCAAAGAATTTGGCACATTCTATTTGAAAAGATCTGGCAGTGTGCCACAAATTAATAGCTAAGACACTGAGAGGTGACTTTCTCCTTTCTGAAGGGGACTGCAAGGACAGAAAGCAGAAGGTCCTTACTGAAACAGAATATCAGTCAGTATGTTAGGGCAGAAAGTGCTTTATTTGTCTGAGAAATGGTAATGTACAGATATCCATGTACATTATGGAAACTGATATTGAAAGTCCCGATCCAGCAGAACACATCGTAATGTATTTAAATGCTTTTCTGGCTTGAGACATCCGTGTACCTGGAAATATTTCCTTGCATCTACTGCCTCATATCAGCCCTGAGCTCTGCTACCAGCTCGGCATGAAGTCTTGAGCAGCAGCCAGTCAGTCACATTATTAAGGCATAAAATGCTTCAGGCTGGCTGAATGTGGGATTGTTTCTGCTTGTGGTTGCTTTCCAAACTGTGTCACCTACTTCCCAGCCTGCCCTCACTTCTGCAGCTGAGGGTCTGTGTGAGGCAGGCAGTGCTGTGAAAATGAATTTTGAGTCCTTCTGGATACAGTTAACCTGTGAGGCAATCTGAGAAATCTCTTTCTAGCATAGGAGTAAATTTTTCAGAGTGTTTATTAAGGTCCTTCTCTGTGTGTGTGTGGTCGAAAGAATGTGTACAGCTACCACTCCCATTAAATATTATCATAGTTCATATTTGAGGAGGAGCTGTGAACAACAAACACCTTTCCTCTACAGAAAGGATTTATTTTGGCTCCAGAAATCCCTGAACTAAAAATTACTGGTTGCAGAGGGAGAATTTTGGAAATGAACATGTATTTTTGCCCTGTACTTATCTGAAGACAGGTTACATGTATGTTTGGTTTGAATTGGAAAGTCTGCTTGCCTGTTATAACATCAACTGCTCTTTACTGGCAGACAAAGAGAAAGGTATCCACACTTTTCTTTTTCCTGATCTGCCTTTCAATACTGTCCACAGCCTTTTCTTTTCAGCTCAGAATTGATTCTTCATTGTCATGTCGTTATGCAATTTTTCCTGCTGTCGCCTGTAAGGAAAGATGTCTCTGATGTCTCCTTGCTTGCAGATTATGCTTTTAAAAATAAATTTACAAGCCCTTAACCAAGATTGCAGATACTTTTGCACAGCACCATGTACATGAGAAGCTTGAAGAATAATTAAATAAACAATTCTTTTCAGGAATCATTACAGTTTGAACCACTATTGTGTGGTCTAATTAATACAGGAAGCATTTTTAAGTCTTGTAATGCAATGTTCCAGTTTTGACTAAAGGGAAATATGGAGTTTATTGTGTTCTCTTGGTTGTCAACCTGCAAACATACATTGGTCAAAATCTTAGACTTGACAAGGTTTTATAAAATGTTCTTGGTGAGAAAAATACTACTTCTAAAACTGTAGAATGGTGTCTTTCCACTTCCATTTTAATGTTAGAGATTTTTTTCCTCCAAAATTTTTCGGGGAAATGAGGAGAGGGAAAGGAGAATGCGTTTTTCAACAGGTTTTCAAAAGAGAAAAAGATCAAGAGCTTTCAATATAAAGAAAATTACTGGATTTGCTTATTGTGAATGTACTGATTAACAGAAAAAGCTATTAAGGAATAAATTAGCAGTGATGAATTTTACTTCAGGCATGCCACTGCATTCATTTACTTTTCATAAAATATTTGTGCCACTTCACCATAAAGTGAGTGTAGATGGGTTCTGAGTTTTCAATGTTGCATTTACTTTTATCTCACTTGAAATAGGTTTTATTTTAATGAAAGAGTACAGTTTTCAGTATGGTGCCTAATAAGGCATTGGGGTTATTGGAAGTGATGGAAACTGCATAACAGGTAAAAACCGAACCAAAACCCAGCACTTTTGCTTATAAAAAGAAAAATCATGCTTTGACAATGAGGAAGTGTAAACAGGTAACACACAACACGTTTAAGATTCAATATGTCAGAAAAACACATCCACAGAATGTTCAGTGTGGAAATCCAGAGTATTTTTATGGTGATCATCCCTGTTCCTGTTTGTTCTTGACTTTTCTCTCTCATTCCCTTCTGGACTATCAGTTCTCATTGATAACCACTTCTGGCATGTTTTCTCATCAGACAATGGCCACAGCTCCAGTGCTCCATATCTTTCTGTATGAACCTTCTTTATCTATCACTATTAAACTAAACCACTATCCTGTCACTCAGTTATCAGCATTTTCTGCTCCCTGTGCCTTATCCTGTAGGCAATATCCTAATACTACTACATTTTCTTTAAAATGTTTGGAAGCTTCTTTTCCTTTCCACATAGATATGTCTTTCCTCTTGTCCTCTATCCATCAATACAGGCTGCTTTTCTTTAGCACCCCTGACACATATCAGCTTATCTCCACCTCACCCTTACCACAGCTGCTGCAAAGATCAAATTAATTAATCTTTATTCTCCCTGTCATTTTCTACTCTAAAATCTTTCCATTGCAGCCAGTTCAATTCCTTCCTCTGTATCTAAAAGGCCTCTCACAGGTCTCTTGCTCTTTTTCACACCTTGTCATATTTCATTCCCCATTGTGCCTTCTAATATTCTGCTCTAGAAATGTTTTTTTTTGCCTCTGTCCATCTCTTCCCTGTTCCTTAACTGTGGGAGTCTAGCATTTTCTCTTTTTTTTTTTTTTTAGCAATTGTTTTCTCTTTGTGATAGTTTCGAAAAGACCTGTCTTTCCATTTCTATGCATAATGCCTCTGAACATTCAGTCTTAGTTATATGCTGCCCTTTTATCATAAATTGAATAATTAAGGACAGATAAAGGAGCAGTCAGCACAGATGGAGAGCATACGTTTTACTAAAAATGCTCAGTTTAAGATAGTTAACATACATATAATTACAGATATATTTAAAGGACATAAATGAATAGAAAAATAATACATCCTGATGTTGCCACCTAATTTGCATTTCATATGTTATTGATAATATTTAAGTGGTAATTGTTCTGGGAAAGCACTGATACGGACTGCAGATACAATATAGCTTGGGAACTGTAGCTACATGTGTATAAATGTTATTATTGTTCAAGTCAAGTTCTGTAGGCAGATTTTCTGCAAAGTTAATGTGAGATGTTGTTGTGCTCCAATAAGTGCCTTGTTGCAATAATTTGATCACACTTCTTTTTTCTTTGATTAAAAAAAACCCAAACAAAACAACACTAAAAAACACAAAACAACTAAAATCCCAAACAAAACAAAATAAAACAACAAAAACAAACACACCTTAAACTGATGGCACAACACTTTTCAACACAGTGAGGAAAAAAGCCAGAATAACTTATCTGAAGATAAAATAAAATATTGAAAATACATTTTTATGAAAAGCATATTTCACTAGAAAATAATATGTGACCAATATAATGGTTATTCTTGACATAAGGAGTACTTCATGGCAATAGTGTCAGTGTTGCGGGCTTTTTCTTGTAGAGAACCATATAATGAATCATAACTAGACCTCTGTTGCAAGCCATTCTTGGTGTAATTTCTCTGTGTGGTTTAATGAGAAAACTTGCATTAAATCGTCAGTAGCTCTATGTAGTTTAACCTGTGTTTGTGAAATCATCTACCTTTTTTATTGTAGGAATATGTTCTTTTAACAAAACACGTTATGTACTCAGCCAAACCAAGGGTTTTAAAAATCTCTTTAGATACGCACTATAGCAAATAAAAGAGCTGTTTCTTTTCTTCTTCTGTTTAATCCCTTCTGCAAGTCAAGCTGTTCACAGAAGACCTATTATAACCTATGTCCTCCTGAGTGAAATTTTAAATATCCATTTAGTTTTGCTTCCACCCTCAGTTTTCCCATGGAAGTTGGAGTGGCTTTAGCTTTGTTCATGTAACCTTGCAAAGGAAAATATTTGATATTAAAGGTGGTATATTAGCTTCTATTCTATTCAGCAAGTCTGACAGTGTACCATCTGCAGCTGGTTTCCTTGGCACGTGCAGAAAAGTCATAACCACAAAGACCCTTCCCCCAGTGTCTTTTTGAGACAACCATTATAAAAGACCTTGAAAGCATTTACTGTGTGATTGAGTTTTTGCTTCTTCAAGAGAGCCTAAACTTCTGCTACTGAGAATTTGGAAATCCTGATAGATTTGGAAATTTTTGGAAGTCCCCTGTCAATGAAGCACTGAATGATAAAAACTACGTAGGCACATAAAAGGAAGCATCTTTCACTGCATACATTGCAAAAGTAAATTTTATTTTCTTAGTATATTTTTTGCTACTGATTTTCCTTCCACTGTAATGTGTACTCTGATCTACAGTTTCCAACAGCAAAACAAAGCTGGTGCTTTCTCCTAGAGTTTCAGTCTGGCCTTCATATGTGACTGAATGTACCTTAGAAGAGGTCACAGCAAGCGGTTTATTTGTCATACTTAAATAAATATGGAGAGTAGTAGTGAACAAACAGGTAGCATTACCTGTGTTCTTAAAATTGTTTACAAAATAACTAATCCTTCTTCCATCTCACAAAAACAAGACATTGTTAATAAGTTTTTTATTATTTATTGAAAGTTGACAGCATTCACACAACTTGCTGTTGTGTGAACGAGACTTTCTGCTCACCATTTGCTGAGGGCAGGTGCTCACCTCACTAATATGCAGAAGGGCTCTTTGCTCACTTACGGAATCATAGTTTCCAGCAAACATGCGCGGAAGAAAATAGTTTTAGCAAAGAAGTAACCATATTTTTGTTGTTCTTTTTTCAACTGTATCTGATTTAGGCTAGAGGAATGGGAGAGCCGGTTTTCTTCCACTTCACTCTTCTTTGGTTTTTATTTCTTTGAAAGGGTTGCACTGACTGGCTTGTAAATGAGTGCTAATGACATTACCGTGGGCAGCACAAGAGAGACGGACTGACATGGATTTTGTGTTTTTCCAGATGAGGATAGGCATTCACTCAGGATCAGTGCTGGCCGGCGTCGTTGGTGTAAGAATGCCACGTTATTGTCTCTTTGGGAACAATGTCACCCTTGCAAGCAAGTTTGAGTCAGGAAGTCACCCACGCCGCATCAATGTCAGTCCAACCACGTACCAGTAAGTCCTCTTAGCCTTTTCATGCAGTTTTTATTTCAACCTGTTTTGCATTTGATCCTGTAACATGCTCTGTCTTCGACACATGGGCTCCAACAGAAAGTCAGCGGGGCACCAGTACAAGTGGAAAGGGGTGTTGCATGGGGATGTCAGTCTTTTGTTTGCCATCAGAATGTGCAAAGAAGTCAGGCTGTGGAGGCAAGGCAGCAGAACAGGAAGGCCACCCATTCCTGCCTAAAATATTGTGCAACAGAAGAAGAGGGAGATGTCTTCCATAGCACCATGATTTTATGCACTATTATGGCTTTAGACTTGGTTTCCACCCACTAGACACAGTTCATGGAGAGAAGCACATTCCCATTGGCTCAGAAGAAGGTCTTTAATTTTGCTAGCAAGGACAAGCTTTCAAAGAGTTTTTATGCTTTCTTAAAGACAAAATTTCTTACACAGCACTGTAAAGAGACACTTAATAGAAGCAATTTATTAATGTAATATGAAAGATTGAAAATGGCAATGCATTTTCCTTAGCTCTTTAAAGAAATTATGCAAATAGAGAGAAGGCTTGATTAAATCTGGTTAGGAGGAAGAACTCCTAAATAAAAAAAAATGTTCCTTATTGTTCAAATTTGACAGGTTGACTATTAGAATTTCTGCTGTTTGAATTACTGCTGAAGTGCTCACTTTTTTTTTTTGGCAGGAGATCTCAATCTTGTTTTCTGACATTCTGTGTCTGCAGTACTTTTTTGAAGTACAGTTTTGTTCATGTTTTGGGACTTTCTCTGTGGTAAATCTGTACACAATTGCTCAAACAATACAGCTTTTCTTTCTTTTTCTTCTAATACAGACCTATGAATGTCAATACTTTTTACCCATACCTGTCTATGTAAATTAAAGTTTTAAATGAAATTTCTTCATCCAAGAAATGAAGCATATGATACACTAGAATATAAATCAGTCATAAATTAGAGATTAAAAGTAATTAAAACTAGTGAATAAAATAGCATTCATCTGAAGAGCCCATTCACTCAAGATCAGATTTAATGGCTGAAGTGAGTGTAGCTAATTGAACAAGAGATAAAAAACCTGAATAGACTTTTGATTTTGAAGTGCACAGAAGGAGGTTCATACAGTTGTCTAGTAACATGCAAGAGAAACATAGACTCAACCTGCTATCAGGTATAGAAAATCTGTTCATTTAATTAAAAATAAACTCAGTAAATACAAAGGAAAATGCTGTTTGGAACTTGATGCCGCTTGAAAAGAAATTGTCGTTGGGACCTTCCAGGTGCAATGTTCTAGTGACTTTGGTTCCTGATACTCCACCGTGGCAGTGGATAAACCATCTAAGACATTGTCTGAAAAGTGAACTCAAGATTGTTCACCACTTGTGTTCCAGATTTCAAAACTTATGCAGTAGCAGGGCCTTTGGTGTTAATTTTACACAAATGGAGGTGATTCTGGCAAAAGGCAACCAAAGTCCTGTAACAGGGACCTGGAATTTTCTTGTACAGCAACAGTTCTTATAAAGGCACGTTCTCCAACATGAGATGGTCTTCAAGGTATTCTGAAAATGCAGTCTGTACGTTTTTTCGGAAGAGACGTCTTAGTTGCTTCACAAATGTGATTTACAGGTGTGATTCCCCTTATGCCTATGGTGTTGCTCAAGTTAGTGTCCCTAAGAGCAGAAATTGGGAGATAGACAGTTTCATAATATTTTAAGAAAAATACAGCTGGAAATATAAGTTGTAAGTATGTGCTGGGCCAATGATGCACAAAACTCTTTACTTGGCATGCGGAAGCTGGAGTCACTTTCAGTGTGCCAGTGCCAGTTCTGTTGGTTTTGGTTATGAGAGTTATATGCCACCTTTTTTGAGACAACAGATTCGTGGTCATTGTTGAACAATCTGATCTAGTTGAAGATGTCCCTGCTCATTGCAGGGGTGTTGGACTAGATGAGCTTTAAAGGTCCCTTCCGAGCCAAACCATTTTATGATTGTATGATTCTATGTTATGTTTTCATCACATTGTTGGTATAACTCTGTTCTAAAAGCCAGTTTGAGGGCTTATATATGGAGTTTGCTAGACATCTGTGTTTTTATGCAGGCCTTTATCTGTCTCCAAGTACATTGTAGCACAAAGATGTCTGTGTCTCACCTGTACCTGGTTTAGTCAGACTGTACTGTAACAAGTCAGATGCGGGTAACCTGGATTTGGAGACCATTCTTTCTAAGACCTAGCTAGCATAATGCAAGTCAGATTCTCTCAACCTCTCTATCTTCCAGGTTGTATCAAAAAGGGGGCTACAATTTTTTCCCTTCCCTTTAATCCTAGAAACCCAGTAGGAATAGGACCATTTGTTTCAGAATGGCCAAACTTTCACCTTCTGTGATCGTAATGTCTGGGCTTGTCTTCCAGAAGGTTGCAAATTTGGACTGTTGCTTTCAAAAAGGGAAGTTAGTAGAAAAGTGTCTGACAATGCAGCAATGCTATAATGAAAAATTGCAAACCAAAACAAAAGGCAGAATTACTGTTACTTGTTATCTGCATTATTGTGCTATGTAAAACATCTGCTGCTATTTGCTGAACAAAGTCAGTGCTCGATTTAGAGAACTTCAAGTGCAAACAACAGGCTAGGCACATGTCTACAGGTAAAGGAAATAGAAATGGCAAGAAAATATATGTTTGAATGAGAAGCAGCTGTCATTGAAGAGAAATGGCTAAAACTAATTATGAAGAGGCTAGGAACGTGTATTTTACGTGATTCAGATTTTATATGAGAAAATGGAAGGAAAGTGCATGAGGCCACATAGAAAGGCTATTTCTATCCATACCTTCTGACATGATTGAAAGCATGAGAATGACAGGGAAGATCTAAAGAAATGGCACTGCTGACACAGGGGCCAGGGGAGACTGCAATTACAAAACGCTCAATAGTGCAGAATTATTCAGAGCTTCTGAAGGTGATCTGTGAGGTTTGAGCGTATTTTACTTGTACAATCCAAGTAAACAAATAGTGATCTGATGTGTTTGTATATAACTTTTCTTAAATATAATTTGCATGAGTATATAATTTGATGTGTATAAATAAAGTGATTCATCACAAACTGAAGTGTCTTTATAGTTGACGTTATATTCCATCAAATGCTTCTATTGGATCATACTGTGCTGCTGTGTACTCAGTCCATATTTTTTATTATCTAAGAAGCAATATTTTCCAAAATAGATAATTCTGTATTCAGTATAAAAATAACAGAATTTTCAATTAATTAAATCTACTGGCATTTATCATTACGTGTTTGTGTCTACCATGCCCCCTGATGAGAATTCTGATACACATTTTGTGCTTACAAAGCATGCAGATACTGGAAACATGTCTAATACTTACCAGCTTTCATTTTACAGTACAGATTATGCATTAGAAAGTGTCATCAGCATTCAAATTGTAATCACACTTTGGAATGCCTGTTATTGGTTTCAGACACTTCCCTGCGAGCCAATACTCTTTGTAGGTAAGAATCAGAGTATAAAACTGTAAATCTAAGATGTGGTGGTGCCTGGCAGCAGCGGTGAGCCTGGGCAGCCTTGCTCCCGTCCACCTGCCCGGGCAGAGCTCTGAGGGGTCAATCTGCACCTTCTGCAAAGGTGGCCCGTGAATCTGTTGGGGATAAGAGATCACTTCTGTTCAAAATATCTGCTTCTCTTGGCTCAGGCAGGTCTTTTGACTGAAGGATTACAGAGTTTCATTTCATTTGCTTTGAATCACTGAGCATTGTAAAATGAAAGAACTGGAACAGCACTGGTAAAGCTTCCAGTGAAACATGTGGAAACCTGAGAGGGAGCAGAGGATCCCAGACCGGTCTGTGCTTAAAAATGTGGCCAGGAAGGAATAGGAGAATATCAACACATTCTCTGTTCCTTTAGTAAACTGGCAAATCCAGCTCAAGGTTTTTTTAATTCATCTACATTATCCTGAATTGAATAAAATTATCTTATTTTCCATACTGAGAAAGGAAGCACAGTGAGATTCATGAGACTCTTCCTCAGCATGGAAGAGAGATTAAATATGTTTAATTCTTTGTTTTGGCCTTGAATAATGATGTTTATCAGATATTAGTATAATACACTGACATTAATCCTGTTTCCCTGATAGTATTACTACGTAATGCCTTGGGATTTCAAAGCAGTTATCAAAAGCAGGTAAACATAATTGTTGCTATTTGTCAAATGCTGTATTTAAAAATGTGTCGAGGGTTAAGATTGCGGGGTGACAATCAAACCCTGGCAGATGTATTGTTAACCTCCTCCCCGCCCCGACTTTCCCCCTTTGCCCCTCCCTCTCCGCCCTTCCCACTCAGGACAGGCGATCAGGAGGGAAAGAAGGACAGAGGGAAGAGAGTTGGAAAAATTAAAGATGTTTTACTAATGCTACTAATAAGAATAGAGAAAATAATACAAAATATACAAAACCAATCTTGTAAGTCTCAGCAACTGCAGAGCCAGCACCCAAAGTCCTGGATTAGACTCTGCAGCCAACCGGAGCTGGATTCAGTCTCTCACTAGGCCTCAGTTCGCAGGGACGACCAGCATGGTCCTCTCCTAATGTCAGCCATGAGGAAAAAGGGAAGGAAAAAGGGATGAGATCCTCGTGATCTCCCACTTTTATACGAAGTATTCACGTGAATGGAATGTTATACACCATTGGTCAGTCTCTCGGTCATCAGTTTCTTGTTGCCCCTCTCGCGAGATGTCCATCCGTGCTTATCAATAAGTTTGCATTCCATTGCTAGGTTTAACCAAAACATGTGTTGGGTTCTCCAGGAAAATGCAGCTAACATGAAGGCTTTAGCTGACAGGCAAATTCACTAAAAGAGAAACTTGTTTTTAACAAAACCAGGACAAAATGAATGATCTTTTTCATCTTTTTTCCATCTCTGGTCTTTTCCAGCACCTATTTCTCTTATGGAGACAGTGCTTCTATCATCAACTGTTTGGTATAGATACTTTCCTTTATCACGTAACAGGCAATACATCTGACACCTGAGCTTAGGCAAAGATGAACAGCCTGTATCCCACATCCTCATCTGCTTTAGTAGAGCAACCAGGCGTATCTCCTTATTGAGCTGTGGGAGGTCACTGCCGGCTCACCTGCCTCCGTTGCCTCTCAGCCTTTAGAACTGACTGAAACCAGCAGAATTTGAATAGAGTTTTAACAGTTATTTCACAGAATATTTTATTGAAGAAGTTTTAGTTAATTAAGAAGGACGTTTATACATCTCTATCGGGATTTTAAACTAAAACTATGCATTTCTATAAACTCCTTATAAATTTTTATTTTCATATAATTATTTTTCCTACATGTTAGATCTATGTATCATCTCTATCTAATCTATACCTATATTTTTCTGCCTCATGTGGAGAAAAAATTGGATTTGCTCTTCTTTTTCAGATTATTTTAAATTTTATTTCTGACCATCCTTTAAAAAAATATTTCTTTTTATGTTGGTCAGTTCACTGTGTATGCTTTTGAGAGACATATTAGTGGACAGAAAGGGAACACAGATTGTATGTGGACACAAAAAATTATTCTTAGTCTAATGAAAGCATAAAAGCCTATTCAAAATGCACTGGTTTATTCTTGATTTTCTGTTCCCGATATCATCTACCTCCATTAGGCTGCACCCTCATAATTGCTGTGATTGTGGTCCTGGGGCCTCTGCTGTCTGCCCACTACATTTTTGCTCAAGGATCAGAGGTAGTTCACTCTACACAGGGTGACTCTGTGTTAGATCACCACCAATTAATTGACGGTATATGTTGCGCCTCAGTTCCACACAGCTGAACTAAAGACAGTAGTGATCTGACTGCTAGACAACTGCTAAAACTACAAAAAGCTCAAGCCTAGATAAATCCAGACAAGTCCTGGGGCCAGCAGTGGTAAATCAATGCAAAGCCTAGGGCCTTTTGCTAGTGATGGCACAATCCTGTTCACTAAGCCTAATTCTCTAGTGTCCCAAACAGAGAGCAGAAACTCGTCTGCTTAGGTGGGTGAGGAATACAAGTATTAAAGGTCAGTGATAGACACTCTCCATGCTGAGCTGCATATGATATACAGTATATTGCATTAAAAAATCATGGCTGGTCCTTTCAAAATCTTTTTACAATTGATCTGTATGAAGGAAAACCACCAATACCTGAACTTCCATAGTTTAAAAAATAATAAAGTACCATGTGAAATGAATTAGACAGATGTAGTCAAATTTTTTTCAGTCTTCTGGTCTTCCTTGCGTGTATAGAAACTGAGGGAGAAATTCAAAGCTACTAAAATTTAGGATGAAGTGCACTGATTTTTGACATTACAATTGCAAACGCATGTTTTCACACAGTGTATTTTATGATCAGCCCACCAATATTTCTAATAAATGCAACAATAATTTAACGTCTGGATTCATGTGGAAGCAAATGAGCTGGCATATGTTATCAAACCACATACCCAGCTGGTGAAGTGACCAACACTTGATGCTGCAGAGCGAGGGCTCAGCAATCCAGCAGGAGACAGTCTTCTGGTAACCCGTTTGGGAAGCCATTAATTAAATTTTCCTAATTGTACCAATTAATAGGTGGATGTGAATTACGTTAGCTACTGTTTTTACAGTTCTTTAAATGTTAGAGCAAAAATAACCTTTTCTTTTGTTGATAGGTATCCCTGTGAAAGGTAATGTTTGTGGAAGATTACGCTGGCCACTTTGCTTTTCTTGGTGCCTACTAGTATATCGAGGAAGGCAGTGCATATTCTCATTTATTGTACTGCATTCTATTTGTTTTAGAAGTATTGTTCAAATCTTGGTCTATACAGAACAGTTTTCCTAATAGAAGTTTACACTGGAGTTCAGTTCTGAGTGGGTGCTTTTTCAGCTCTGCTTCAGCAAATTGCCAAAAATTGCCAAATCCTATCATAACATGACTTTTATTTAGGGTATGTGGAAATTCATTATGCAGAGGTTAAAATGTACGTATATGCAAATTCAAAGCTGAATAAATATTTGACTTTTGTTAATACCTTACTTGAATATTACAATCCTGTTCCATAGTTTATTGAGGCAGCAAATACTACGATTAGTTTAATATCTAATTAGATATGAACGTGTGTTTGAATGATACTATGTAATACGTATTTTATATACGTATAGATCAGTTTATGGCACTTATCTCAGGAATTGTGATGTGAAGTATATCCGCTGTGCATTTCATGGAGGGGCTGAGGAAGACAGAGAGGAGCAAACTGTGCAGGCAGGTGAAGGTGCTGTGCTTGGTTGTGGGGAAGCTGATGTCCTGCACTGCTCCTGCAGTGAGGGGACAGCGAGGGATGAGCTTGACCAGCAAGAGGAGGAGCTCGGCTGAGGACGGGCTGCATCACTGCTGGATCGCTCGCTGGCTCCGTGCTGTCTAGTGACTCCAGAAATATTTGCCCAGACTGCATGGCCTGAAGGTGGCTTTTAAGAGAAGCCTGGTGTAAAGGGCGAGACAAAAGACAGGCCCCTGAGCACTACAAACCTTGCAGTGTGCTGGGCTCCTGCAGCCAAACAAACCTGAGGGCATTTGCTATATTTGCAAAGTTTGCTGGGATGTGGCAACCTGTGCTCGCCATGGCCAGCAAGCACTAGTCACAGCAGTGGGGAGGAGGTTCCAAAGGTTTCCAGACCCTGTCTGGGCAATGTGTCCTCTCAAGCCCTCATGGTGGAACTCACAGTATTAGAGCATGCTGAAGTTCCTCAGCACTGCCATTTCTCAAAGCAGCTAAAGTTGAGTTAGCACATGTGGTAATCATTTATTCCTGTAGCTGTGGAAATACAGTTCTCAAAGAAGATTCTATTTCCAAAGGAGCTGCTCTTTCATATTTCCAAAGGAGCTGCTAAGTGGCTGCTCCTCTCACCATGTTATTCCTCCCTTTGGACAGATTGCTCAGTTTGTGACCTTATATTATTTGGGCAGGAATGGAGCAGGTTAGCCCACTTTTCACAAAACAATCCTAAAATATTTGCAGCCATCCTTCCTGCTGAGCCTAAGATCAGGCAGACGTACTTTGTTTTTTGTGTAAGTATTAATTGATCTTCACAGCAGCCAGTGATAAGTACAAAGGTCAACATCTCTGAGAGATGGACAGATAAAGAGGTGAAACTGCTTTCCAATGGGCACGGAGAGAGTAAGAATCCTTTTGGAAAGCGTGCCCTCAGCATAGAGGGCCTTGGAAAAATAATTCTGTAGTAACAAATCTTTGTTAGTTTATTTTCTGAATATAGGAACTCAGTGGTGACGATGTGACTGTTTCTTGCCAAAATAGTTTGAAATATAATTACCCTATAATTTCGTCTATGCAAAAAAAGAGCTACAGCTTTTAAAAGCTTCTTCAGGGTTCCCACTAAGCATGATCCCAATTTGCATTCACACACAGACCTCCTGACCTTGAAATGCTTCTTGTTTCCACTAGGAAATAAGCATGTTTTCCATGCTGACAACTTTTTTCTTTTTTTTTTTTTTTTTAAATGAAGGAAATTAAAATGAAAAAAATAAATGGGATGATTCTCAGGCACCACCTCTTTTTGTCTGGAAGCAACAGCTTTTCCACCAGGGAAGGGAAAGAACAAGAATTTAAACAATTCTGGAAGATTTCAGGTTAGGAAGGGACGCTGTCAATGTTCATCAGCATTTAAGAAATTCTTCCTCCCCTGAAACATCAAGAAAGAAAACAAGCTGAGGGCAAGCCTTGTTCCAGAAAATTAATAGGAATGCTCGAGCAGCCTGACCTTCACAGTTTAAGCAAAAGGTGTATCCAGCCACTTGAGTGGAACCCGGAATTTTGAACCTGTGAAAAACCTACTATAAAAATATCTTTTGCAATCGTGCACTTAAGGGAAATACACAGAGTGATGGAGGAAATACAGAGATAAATGCTGTGAAATATTTTCAGACTAGTTGTTATATGCATATTCCTGAACTGCAAAGGTTGTGTAACTTCATCTTAAGCTCTATGACTATGGAACAGTCTGGGGACATTTTATGTAGAGTCTAAGCTGCCATGTAATTTCCTGAATGTGAAGGATAAATTGTGCCCTCAGACTTTCAGAACAGGCAATCTGACTTGGTCACAACAAAATGCTCTGAGAATGGCCCAGACAAACAACTAGAACTGATGCCACCACCCAGGAAACCTTCCAGACCTTCACCTTCAGCCAGAGAGGAAATGCAGAAACTGATTATGTGGCTTGACCGTCACTGACGATCTGCACTATTTGTTTTTCTTGTCAGAAGAATCTTTTTGGGTTCTTTGTACCCATGAAAAGTAAGACAAAAACCTTAGAAATGGCTGTAGATCTGGGGCACAGCCATCAACTGCTACTGCTTTCTTTTAAACATCACAAATGGCTTAAACATAGGAGGGAGGATTCCTGAAGAAAAATGTCCTCACTGATAGGCGCTGAGTATTAGCAGGTAATTTATTTCTTTAGTGTATACACAAAGCTATAAGAAATCAGATGCAATTTCTGAACCACAATCTCATTCTCAGCCTGGGAAACTGTGTGTCAGGACCAATATATTTAAGAAAGCAGAAGAACCCGTTCATTAGGAGAATGCTAACAAGAGACCATTTATGTCCTGATTGAAGTCTTTCTAATGGTATTATTACATGAACCAGCAAATATTTTTTTTCTTAAAAGTGCAAACTAAAGTAGCTAAGGTAGGATGCGATCACAAGTAGCTCCCATTAGCATTTGGTACAGATGGTTTCCTGCCGTGTTTGCTTGGGAGTTGAAATGTTACCCCAGTAGAGGCTAGCTTGACAATTTCTGAGGGTGAGAGGCTGATTCAAACAATGCACCTAATATAGGGATATGAAGTCTATCATAAGCACCACAGTAGTGGAGGAATTTCCAGAGGATGAATTAGTTAGTCATCCATCACTCCTGGCGCCTTCGATACTCTCAGACCGTTTCTTTGCAACCAAGTTACAATTCACAAAACAGGTGAAAATAAGGCCTTTAATTAATATCTTGCACTTTTGTATTGTGAGGAAAATAGTGTGAAATAGCAACTAAATTCCATGTCAGCCCTGAACTGAATCAAAAAGATACATATATTTTACAGTTTCAGACTTGTACAACTGTCATTACAATTAGATAATGTTAGGCTCTGAGAAGGAAATAATTGATTTTTAGCAAGGCCAGATGCTCCATAGTGAATAGTCATTTGGGGGAAGAACAACTGCAACAAAAGCTACAAATTTAGCTATGAAAGTTCTAATAGTTCAACTGTTGCTTGCAGAAATCTAGTTAGGGAAGCAACAAAGAGTTATTTCAGTGTATTAAGACTGTAGTTTTAAAACGCAAAATATTTGCCGCAAGCATTGCAGAGGTGAAAAGAGAGAAGCTTCTCTGTAGAGGCCTCTGCAAACTCTCACGCCATTTAGAAAAGATGACAGCGTTTGGATCATAAAATTGACAGTGTGGAAAATACATTATGACATTCAAACCACATGCTAAGCAAAGACCACCACAGAAGTTCAAAGGCAAAAACATTGTTGGATTTATAACCAACTGATTATTTAAAAACTTGGAAGAAAATGCCTTTATATTTCAATGAGCTCACACAGATTGTCTCAGACAAAACCCATGAAAAATACTCAGTAAAGGAAGTACCATTATATGTGCTAAGAATCCTGGAAAATTCTTCTGGCCCCAAGATTCATTCATTCATTCATTCATTTCCCAGAAATCAGCTTCAGAGACATTAAATAAACAAGCTATTACAAAATCTGCTGAAGCTAATAAAGTTCTTCCCACTGATGTTTTTGAGCTTCAAGTAAGACTGATTGAGAAAGAGAATAAATATCTTGGGAGGGGAAAAGATAAAGACTGCTTTCAGATATCCAAGTGCGCTCAGAATTTACCATTAGCTCAAAACTGATCTTTTCAGTGCTATGTAGGGCTGAGTAACCCTAACGTAATTTACTGGGAAAAAAGGGGAATGTGTGGAGTTATTTTACAAGTTTGACTAGTTTCAGGGAAGACACTTGGTAAAGATGTCCTAAACTTTCAAATGTAGCCAGACAGAGATTTCTCCACTATGGAGGAAGATGGCAAATGACAACAGGCCTTATAGCCAGGTCTGTGCTGTTGTACCACCTGTGTGGTCATGCCGGGAGGATGGCTTCATGGCTCCCGTGGACCTCCATCTTTTTTTGACCATAACCAGGTGGCCCAGGTTAAACCCACAGGTACTTGTGATGAATAATGTCAGACTTGATTCTGTTTTTTGTTGAAGCTGGCTTTGCAATATTTGAACCTAATTTATGAAATACAGTACTTCTGAGTATGAGAAGGGCACAAACTGACCACCCTGCTTCTACCTGTGAGAGCTCCCAAGCACTGTCACCATCATAACTACTTTCCAGCAGAAGATCTGGTGACAGTTGTAACACTGAAATGTTCATTTCTGCACAACTGACCAGACTGGAGTGTTTTAAGTGAGAAGAGTGATATGTAGTGGATAATGATCACTGTGAATTTGATTCCCTTTCTGGTACGTGATTTTCTGAATATTGACACTGGTTTTCAGAGAATGTGTTTGTTTAGGCTGTTGTTTCAGCTGATCTCAGTCAACAGAGTTCCTTGAAGCTGATGATACTAAATTGATATATATCAGCTAAGGATCCTCACTTGGAATTTTTTTAGATGTTACATAATGTTTTTAACTCATTTTTTTATTTGGGACCACATAGGATATATCTCTTGCAAAGAGGTATTTCTGGACTGTGTTGTACAGTTTTTTATATGCCTCTGTTGTTTGGTTTTGTTTTGTTTCCAGGCTTTTGAAAAAGGAAGAAAATTTTATTTTTATCCCTCGCTCCCGTGAAGAGCTTCCAGAAAACTTTCCAAAGGAAATTCCTGGGATTTGTTACTTCCTCGAGGTCAGAAGTGGTCAGAAGCCGCCAAAATCCTCCGTCACGTCTGCCAGAGTGAGAAAGGTTTCTTACAACATTGGCACCATGTTCCTCCGGGAGACCAGCCTATGAGGCCTGCTGCAGATTAAAGACTCGTCAAAAAAGCACAAGCCCAGAACTGGGTCATGACAGGGGAGTTGGAGGTCCTTTCTATTTCACTGCCTTGTTCTGAACAAGCGGTAAAAGCTCCATGTAATGTCAGGCAATAATCTTTTCAAAAGGTGGGTGACTGCTGTCAGTGAACAAAGTGAAGGTAGGGAAAACAAAAATTAAACAATGTACTTCCACTTCCAGAGGAATTTATTTCAAAAACTTCAGTCTGGCCCCTCTATGACAAACAAAACCAAACAGAAACCCCAACTTTCAAATTAGAGGTTGGTTTTGTTTTGTGCAGAAAGGATGATGGTTCTCTGTAGATTTGCACCAGCTAAGCAGAATTGAGAGTCAGTTCTGATTATGCATTCCTACATTTAATGTGTTCTTCAGTAAGGCAATGATGTTTTTTAACTTTATGAACAAACATTTCATACATATACTGTAGACCTGTTGTAACCTTCGTGGCAGGAGGAACTGTAATTCAATACAAATATTGTAGGAATTTTACCTATTTTTATACATACTTCACTTTCTGGATAATTACATTCCACATACAGTAAAGCTGAGTGAGCTTAGCTTTTCAGAAGAAGCTATTCTATATTTCATACATTATACCTATCAATCTTTATTGTTACACAAGTGGCAAGAAGTCATTTTTTGACTTTTTTGGCACTAAAAATATCGATATTTTACAGTAAAAAACACTTTGGTAAATCTCTTTACCTGATGTTTCTGCTAAGGCTTTAGATAAGCATTGTCTTACTTATATAAAATAATGTTCAGTATTTGTGTTACAGTGCTGTATGTCCAATCCTTCCAGGACAATGCAAACGAGGTATAGAAGATCAACGTATTGACAAACAGAAAAATTCTGTTCTGTGGGCCCTATTTCCCACTAAATTATCAACCAAACTGATTTTTGGGAGAAGTCTTGGACTTTTTAAAATAATTTGGTCTTGGAAAAACTTATTCTGAGGAATTCCAGCAGACACTGGAAGATCTCTGGATACTAGTTTTCCACATTTTTTTAACAGGACTTGTGCTTCTACTCCAGTTTCATTATTGGAAATCCCACCTGTTATTAATGATGCTCATCTGGAAATGTCCTCTATTGCTTGATTGGCTGAAAGGTCCCTGCTTTATCTAATGCAGACCAAAAACACACTGAAAAGAGGAAGGCAATACTTTCCCAGATTTAATGCAAACAGCAGTTCAAGGTTTAAATAAGTCCCTGTCATTTTTTTTAGAAAAGGCTAATTCTTTGCTGTTGAAAATGAGTATAGCTTTATTGTCTTCAATGAATCCAACTAGAACAAGATGTGGATCTGTCCCTGAACAGGCACATTTTCAGGCATTTTTTATTTCTCAGGTTTTTCTGTTCAGAAACAGTGGCAGTCAGTTTTCCTCTGCAGGTGAACTTCCTTTAGCATTGTACTGAAGTGGGCTGATGTTGTTCTGCTCTTGCAGATCACAAGTTAACACTTGCGCAGCGGTCCCAAAGTGACTTAGCTTTATGTGGGCCAGGTCAAAGCTCACTGAAATTAAAGATAGGACTCAGAACAGCACTAGAAGGTGTGAGAAACTCCGCATTTCTGTAATTGAGACCAGAAATTAGGGCTCAATTATGGATTTAGTAACCATAATTGAGGCACCTTTTGAAAACAAGTAAATAACTTTTGCCATGTGTCCAAATTATCCAGTTAGATCTTTCTGTGGTGGGAATGGCAGTGCTGTATTTCTCCTCTTTGGCCAGTAGCCCGTGTTAGAGTGGGAACAAGTCAGTGTGGCACTGCTAGCCTGTGCCGAACATGTTTCAGGCTTCCTTTCCACAAAGGTTTTTTGGATGAGAAAGGACTCTTCTTGAACATATACAGACTGCAGCAAGCAGAGGACATCTGAACTTATGCAGGTGTGTTGTGGTTTGTTTTTGTTTTTTTTTTTACTAACGCAAAGAGGGAAGATGCATGGGAATTAGCCCAGAAACTTACTTAAGTGGAATTTTCCTTGCTTTCTAGAGAAACACGGATGTTAAAGGTTTATTCTGTTGATATTAGGGCATCCTTGGGATTGGAGTAGTTAGTTTTTTACCTACCTTGATAAAGAAGCTCCCCAGCTCTACTGCCTACCTGGAAAATGACTTAACAAAAAAACTTTAGGTTGCAGAATTTCTATCCAAATCTCAGATCTGAGAATTTCCTGCATAGGATGACAAGTTTTATCCTATAGCAATTAGTTTGCCCATATACAGGATGTAGCATGCATTTGTTTCCTGGGAACATCAGTAAGACATGCAAGAATTGTAAATGGAGCAAAGTTCATGTTTCACCACTGGAAGAGGAATACCACTTCCTAACTAATAAAGCTGTGATATTGATGTCATTACTTAGTTCCTCAGAGTAAAAATTTTTCAAATAGCTATAAATAGACTGAGACTTCATTCTGACTTCACTGCACATCCTCGTTGTTCAGAGAGTACGAATCTCTCTGGCCAAACTCTTTTTCTCTTCTCACCAGCCATAGTCCTTTGTGAAGAGAACAAACATAGAAGTTCAAACCAAACACTTATAGCTCACTAACCTGTCTCTCACAGTTGCCAATAGGAAATGCCTAGGTTAATTCTGTGGCTGATCTTGGTAGAAATATGGAAACATTCTAATGAGAAATTATGGATAATTTCTAATTGGAGAAGCAATCTAAAAAATGTCATGATGCCACCCTCATCCTCTCAAGTGACTGTTTATTCTATAAGGAAATTTATAATCACAGAACTCAGTGCAAAATCTGAAAGTCAGTGTCAGCATCACCATGGAGACAATGACAGTGTTTGCAAATAAATCATCTAGCTCCCCAAATTAGTGTAGATTTACTGTATAAGAATGTACACGCTCTGTTTTTTATAAGCTTGTTTAAAGGTAACGTGTCCAGAACTTCAGTGCTGATGCTAAGTATTGTGTTATTTGTTTCTGTGTTGTGACAAGGGAAGTTAATAAAAAAATGTGGACTCTCTAGGGACATTTTTCTATTAGTGTGAAAAAAGTGTAAAACAAATTCTCAGCACTTTTTAACTTCGTAGTTGCATCTGCTGCCTTTAATATTAGGTGGCAAGTTTATTTTGTTAGATGCCTTTATGAAGTGTAATGAAATTTATTGTCAAGGTTGATGCTATGAAGTCAATTACATAGTAGTCAGACTCAACATTTCTTCAACAACACTTTTAGTGACAGGGAAAACTGTCATTTGCCTGGCATTGTCTTCGTAAATAAAAAGGTTCTCATAGTTTTTATAGCTTGGAATGATGAATTAGAGAGGTTAGAGGTGCTGAAATGGATCCAGAAATCACATACTATAGTTTGAATTTTTCTCTGTTATTTTCCTACCTATCAAACAGATGATCTTTTGTTCCTCCGATTAAGAATTTACACACTAGTGTTTCTTCACATAGCTGCAAGTGGCAACATCTGCTGTCTTGTGTTTCTGTATGAAACAAATTCACTCTCTCTGAAGACAGAGGGAGATGTACTGCGTATTGCCTGTACATGGCAAAGGAAGGACGATGTGAGGACCCCGGCTGGGGTCATCAGTCTGTTTGCTGCAAACTTGTTCTGTGCAGCTTCCCTCTGCTCCAGGCTCAGAGGGACCAGAGACCATCGACTGACCACAGAGGCAGACCCAGTGGCCAAGTTCTTGTACAAAAGTCAGGAAGCTTAAGTAAACAGAGGCAACAGTCATTCCTCCAGAGTACTTTTTACAGATCTTGTGCCAAATTATTTCATCCGCTTGAAGTTCCCCATCACACAGTCTCTTCTGTGATGCAGTGCGCAGAGGTCAGGAACTCAGAGTGAGAAGGAAATAGTGATGGAAGTGGTAGAGTGGTAAATAAATTTTGTTCTACATCACTCTGGTAATATCTGCCATTCAAGGACAAAAGCCACTGCACGGTGGAATTGCTGCTAAGCCAAGACTCTCAAAGTGTGGTTTTCTTGCAGGATCCCGTGGAATATTTATTTTTTAACTCCAAAGAGCCAATAGTCATTAACTGTGGTTGTGGTTTTGGCTTCACTTCTCATTCCCACATCCAGTTTCAGATCTGAATCTGTTTCAAAAGGCACTTTGGAGCCTGGAAACATGCCTCTGCAAACAGAAAACCAAAGCTTTTAAAACCTTGGAAATCTTCTATGGGAATTGCCTGTTCTGAAGCAGAAACCCTTGCAGTTGAGTCATTAGAAGGTCCTACTGCAGTTCACATGTGTGCATATGCCTTTTCACAGTGCTGTCTCCTCCTGTGCTTACAGTGTTCCCTGCCAAGCCCAGCAGAGGTATCAGGTGTATAACCACCTTTTCTCTGTTTTCCATTAACATCTTTCATTTTTATTTCTCTATAAAGCAAGCAGTGCAGAACCGTGACATGTTGCATGCATTTAAAAGTATCATAGCACTACACTGGGGCTTAAACTCTCCTAACCGATTTCAGATTCTAGATTTCTTCCTCTGAATAGATCCTTCTCCCAGATCATTTAAAAATGGGGGAAAAAAATACCACCCAAACATGCTGTGTTGAATTGCAAATGAGTATGGAACTTTCATGAGCTGTTAGGGGAAGCTGAAGTGCTGGACAGCCTTCAGATTCGTCAGCTGCCACAGACTGTCCACACGTGCATGCTTCCTGCAAACTGTCCTGTCAAGAAGTCTGTAATCCAACAGCAGCACTGCAAATTTATGACATTTTCTGGGTTTTCCTCTTCCAGTCTCAGACCACTGCCTCACCTCTGCTGAGTGCTCAGAGCTCACTCATGAGAGCTAATTCCCTGTCTTAATGTAGTCTGAGAGCCTCTGGCTTTGCTTTTGGGTTCTGGTGATCTTTTGCAAAATTATACATGTGAAATATTGGAAATAGCAACATGCTTAAATTGGCAACAAAACAAGAAGCGTAAAAAAGCTTGTCAAATTCAGAAACGGTTCCCTTTCTTCAAGATAATACGCCATTCATAGGACTTTACTGGGATGAAGGGAAGATGCTGAGTGTGCAGGAGCCTGGACAGGCAGGAGCTGATCGGCTCCTGGTGCTGCTCATGGCTCCATCACCTTGCACAATATTTCCTGCTCTTGGTCAGGCTTCCACTCTTCAAAACTTCCACTTTCCTTCCTTTAGCACCTTGTATGTGACAGAGATAGTGAGTGATTCCTGTTATTGTTCTTATTAGCATCTGCTGTTGACATGGCTGCTTAAATCTAAAGAATAACTGAGATTAAAGGGCTGATCTTACTCCTCTTTGTAGCAGAGACAAAACTGTGACAGTGACATGGCAGTCACTCACATCCTGAGAGAGGGAGAAGACCGCAGTGCAAGTCGTCACTGGTGGATTCGAGTGAAGAAGTCAGTACATTAACAGTCCATGGCATGTTTTTAACTTTTCCAAGCACTAAATTTATCCATGCAGCTAGGAGTTACTCCTTAACAGTCTTACTAATTTGCAATGCATGAGCTGCCTTACAACAAAAATCTGTAAACTATTTAACCTCATACACATGACTGATCTTTTGTGACTTGGCTATTATTCATGCATGAAAGCAAGCAAAACAGTGAAACCGGGAATGTAACAATTCAGTCATCGGTGACAGATCATTCACCTCTATAGATGCTTACTTGTTCCTGTGGCTTAGGAAGGTTGACCTCCAGTAATCTGTGGTCTGGGTTAGTATCACTGTGTCACTATAGCAACTAAATGGCCTCTGGAAAACAGCATGAGGCATCTCAGTCTGCTTCCCCGTGGGCTGGGGTTCACATCAGAGAGGCCAATGCAGTAAGTGATGCAAAGTGATGCAGCATTAACAAAAGGATCAGTGGAGACAGATGTTAAACAGGCTGTTTGCTCCAGTGATTTTAGTTTCCAAAGGCAGGGTGAGGCTGAACATGTTTTATTTTGGATAAAAAGAGAAGAGACAGGACTTCAGAGAAAGAAGGACTTCCCTGCTTTGTAGCTATCAGAGAGGCAGTGGAGTGAGAGGGCATCAAGAGGGACATGCTGGCTGCCCTGGCTGCAGCAATGCTCACTTCTGCCTTCAGCTCCTGGCACACTTCAGCTTTAGCATTCCAAGAATCAAGTTTCCTCTGAAGACTAGGGGACAAGTGAGTGCTTCAGACACTTGGCCCCTCTTCTCTAAACACAGCTTGAGGCTGCCTAAATCTGTGAGCATGCTTAACTTTCTCTGTGTCCACAGATGACAAACTTAGACTCGACATCTATTTTTTAAGATGGCCAGGAAAAGTGAGATTGATCCCACTGAATTAAGCTCTTTCCAGTCCAAGTGCTGTGTCTTAAATCTTTTAGTCTGTGCTGCTTTACACAGTTTTGCATTGGCCAAAACAAGTTGAATTAAACTAAGTGACAGAGGGATAGATAAGTATATTTCAGGGTAAATAAAGGTTGGATATGGTAGCCATAGTGACTGTCAAGAATAGAGGCTAATGCAGTTCAGGAAATCTCTTCCTTCTGTTGTCTGAACCCTTTACGTATATCAGCACTGCCAGTCACAACTCCTGGATGTTGCTAGGACTGGGATTTAGAAAAGCTTTTGAGCTTTTTGCTTCTAGCCCAATTATGCAAAACTTCTGTGCCAACTTCACCTGAACTATATGCCAGAATGCCTACAAAAACTTTATTATTGTGTAGTAAAGATGGCAATAAAATATATAAATTCTGAAGAGCAGAGAGACGGTTCTCAGTTTATCATTAACATACATTTGATGCGCTTCTGTGAATTTGCAGGCCTGAAATTAACTTTCCATTATCAGAAGGTCTCGCATTGAGCTATTTGTTTGCTAGCAATACTCTATAATGACTACTCTTGAAGCAATAAGTAAAGCTGTGCTAATCCTTCCTGTGTAGATTCTTGTACAACACCTATCATGTTAACAAACTGCCCTTTAGAAGAATGTCAAATAACAGTATAACACCCTGTCTTGTATGGTTTCTTGATGATCTTTGTGGGTCCCTTCCGACTCAGGACATTCTATGATTCTATGAGATGTGTTGCTGTAAGCATGTGAATGCTCTGGTCCACAGTGGTGATGAGGCTCGTTGCCCACCTTTATGATGTTCGGAGGGATTCTAAGGGAGAAAGAACTGCCCATCCAGATCCATTCAATTTCCTCATCTACTGAGTAAGTGTCAAACTGACTCTAAGATTTACTTTCTCATTACATCTCAGTCAAGTCTCACATACATGCAATGGTTATATGTGTAGGCATTCCTTTCCAGGAACTTCTCACAGGTCCTGCAAAATGTATAGGTAAGAAGCAACAGAGAGAAAGCATCTGAAGAAACTGAAGTATGTGTGTAGGAAAGAGCTACTGTGCGTAGATGTGCTGCTGATTCTCAGCTTGCTTGTATTTGGAAGCTGGATGACCCAGAGAGTATTCTGGGTATGATGCAAAATAGAAGGTAGTGCTGCATGTAATGTCATGAACTCTCAAGGCAATAGAATGAGTTGTAGAATCAATAATCCTCAGGATTTTAGTGGAATTTCATGAGAAGTGCACTATTTTAAGAGGAGGGAAAGTTGCTTTGTATTTAATAAGAGCTGAATCTGTTGTTGCAGAGAGAAATTGTGGGAGGAAAAGAAAGTCTAAAAATTCTAAATGCAAAATGCAAAGAAGAATGTCCCTGTATCATTTGAATTTTCTGGAGGTAGGACTCAGAATTTCTCTATGAGTTTTGATACTGAATGCAAAACTAGATGTGAAACATTACAAGTGAGATACTTTGCCAACTGGTAGAAATTTGGAGGTGATAGGAAAAATGCCCTTTAATAAGAATGTAGAAATATGATGCTTAACTAATAGCACTTTAAAAAAAGTGGGAGGTCTTCTGTTTGTAATTAAAAATTGTTCAGAAATGCCTAAACTGAAAGAAAGCTTGTATCATAACAAAAGCTTGTATCATAACACAAAGATACAAAGTCTATCGCATAATCTGCATTTCATACCATTAGTTCAGAAATAGTCCTATACATGGAGTTATCAAAAGCACATTCTATGTTTTGAGCCAGCAGTGTGCCCAGGTGGCCAAAAAGGCCAGCAGCATCCTGGCTTGTATCAGGAATGGTGTGGCCAGCAGGACTAGATTGTGCCACCATACTTGGTGCTGGTGAGGCCTCACCTGAATACTTTGTTCAGTTTTGGGCCCCTCAGCATAAGAAGGACAATGAAGTACTACAGAGAGTGCAGAGGAGGGAGACAAAGCTGGCGAGGGGTCTGGAGCACAAGTCTGATGAGGAGCATCTGAGGGAACTGGGGCTGTTCAGCCTGAAGAAAAGGAGGCTGAGGCAAGACCTTGTCATTGTCTACAACTACCTGAAAGGAGGTTGTAGCATGGAGGGTGTTGGTCTCTTCTCCCAAGTAACAAGTGATAGGACAAGAGGAAATGGCCTCAAGTTGCACCAGGGAAGGTTTAGGTTGGATATAAGGAAAAAATTCTTCACAGAGAGGGTTGTGAAGCTCTGGAACAGGCTGCCCAGGGAAGTGGTGGAGTCACCATCCCTGGAAGTGTTTAAAAGGTGTATAGACATGGCGCTTAGGGACATGGTTTACTTCTAGAGTTAGGTTATGGTTGGACTCAATGATCTTGAGGGTCTTTTCCAACTGAAACAGTTCTATGATTCAACCAACAGCTGTTTAAAGTTAAATTCAAAGAGAGCAGTATTTCACCAAGCACCTTCTGCCAAAAGACCAAGATGATCATGTTAGGTAAGACCTGGATTTAACTCAATTCATTTAGGGAGTATTAAGAGATCATGTGCACCCCAATGCAAGGCTTTAAATGCACTTCCTAAGATGTCAGCATTGTGCCTTTTAATGAAGTCTAAAGAAAGCCCAGTCTAGTCAAAATTCCCATCTCAATATATGGCATTTAGATTGCCTCTCTAGAAAACCAGCAGTTTAAGCTGAATGTCATTGATGCTGAAATATTGCTTATTATCCTTATGTCCCATTCTGCCCAAGTTGCACTGTGACCTGTTATGCTCTAGAGCACCAAGGAGTTTGGCAATTGCTGTAAGACTGAGTGAAATTCAGCTAACCTAAATTTAAGTATTTAAATATTATATTTGATCTGAGCTAGTAAAGTCAGCTCCCTCTGCAGTCAGTGCAGATACCTTGGCACCTCAAAGGACGATCATTCCTGGTTGAAGTGTTTAGGATGAGATAAATCACTGCCTCTCTCCCCCGTGACTACAGTGCAGAGGTGGAGGACTAGTTCAGATCAGCTGCCATGCTATAGGTGAGATGAATTCCACTGCTGATAACAATGAGAGGATGTAATAGGACAGAAAAGCAAATATACATGGAGGGAAACACATCAGGGGCAGGGGCCAGGCGGCAACCAGAAATTCAAAGGTTGTGGTGGTAAAATTAATAATATTTAATATTTGGGAGGTCTGGCTAAGAGATTTATCTTAACTAAAAGAATATTCCTTTCGACTAGAAGTTAACAGTCTGTGTTTCCAACTCCCCACTTCTGAGCTAAGACAGTACTGGTATACCACTCCTACAGGCTTCACCAAGAGCCATCTCTGTATTATCACCTTATTTACTGCTTGATTCCTTCTTACAACAGTGACAGTTAGCACAGTCCTACTTAAGGAGTCCATCCCTCCCAGGGATGAATACCTGGTTTTGTTAACATTGAAATGACTGATTTTCCTCACCTTTTTTTTTTCCTTTCTGAAACAGTATATAGGTCGGTCTCTGCAATCACTTGGGAAAGAACAGGGGAGCGGAGGGGGAAGTGCTGGCCAAATCTTCTCCCACTACAATCATAGTTACTGAAGCTTTTGTCTGACCCGCCCTAAATTGTACTTGTGTTATTATGCACTTGGAGCCCCCAGATTCTTTGACAGGGTGTTGTGTCAGGCTGTGAACCAGAGGCAAGTGGGAAGGACCAGGGCTGCCACTCTGCTGTACTGCTCCCATACTCCCCTCTTCCATTTGCAATTGCCATTCTGACCCTTAGACATCTGTGGCGATTTTCACCGCAGTTCTGGTTAGGGGAGCCGTGGGAAAGTCCTTCTTGGGAAGAAGCAATCGTATGCAGTCCTCCACACTGCGAACTGCCGCCCTCTCTAGAGAAAAGGAATTAGAAATAGTATTGTCCTCAAGAGCTGAGAAAACTTGCAGATTTTCCATGTACAGTAAACAGTTTCTATATTTAACAGGAAAACAAAACAGAGAGGCGAAGTTGTACAGCAGAGGCGTCTCGTCTCATACACACTGCTGTGACAATGAAATCCAAACCCTGAGGAATTGCAGGCACATTATGCTCACTTGCTTTAAAGGTCAGCTAAGAAGCTAATTTCTCAAATGGGCTCATAGCTCTGAGACAATGTAACACTAGTAATTTCTTCCAACAAACTGCAGTTGTCAGAGAAACTGGATTAGTAGCTCATGGAGCTAAAAATATGCATAGTGTGCTTGCCAGAGAAGGATGAATTCAGTAGCAGAGGTGAACACATATCAAAATATCATAACATCTGGAGAAGATGCAACAAAAAAATACTCAACTCCAAGCAAACCCATAAAATTACATCAAAAATAATCTGAATCCCTGACAGGAATGACAGGGTTTAGTCTTGATTCTGTTTTATTTACCTTCCAGATGAGTTTGCAGTTGCTGCTTTATCAACTGAATCAGTTTGGCCACAGTCCTTTCAAAGTCACATAGCTCAAGTTAGGCAGTGAAAGTCATTATGTTGAATGAAAAAGAAGGGTCTTTGGCTTAACATTTTTATCTTTGGGGGGTGGGTGGGGGCAGATAAGTTATCACTAAACTTACTCAACTGAAAAATCAAACTAAACTCCCAAAGCCCAAATCTAATACAAGAGCTACAGTGAAAGCAACTTTCCAAACCTCAGCATCTTTACTAAAAGGTGGATAATTATTTTTCCTTATATCTTACATTTGCATTTTAAAGAATTCTGTTTTATGCTGCAATTTTTCGAAGTTGTATTGCTGCTTACTTGGATGTAAAAAAATACACCCAAACACTTTTTTATTCTTTTTCAGTTATTTATTTTCCATAGCAGAGCAATTCTACCACACTGTGTATGACCTTGAAGGAACAGCAATCCACTACAGATAGGGAGCCTCAACTCAAGGTCAAGGTGAAAAGTTCTACAAGGTACAGGTTGGGTCTTAGCTGAAGGCAAGGCTGGCAGTAGTAGCATGCAGTTTGTACTATGGCTTCAGTAATTATTTTTACTTTTATATTCAGAAGCAGACCTATATGTAGCTCAGGAATAATCTTCACCACTTTCTTTATAAATTATTTCTGTAGTATGTGTATTTTCTGCACACCTTTTATAAAATCTCTGCATTTCAGATTTGAGGCATTGACAAGTGTAGGGTATAGATAATAACATGACGGAATCAAATCACTGTGAAAAATATTTGAAAAGTATTTATGCTTATAGTCTTCTAGGTATCTTATAAGCTAGAGTACTTTTTGCAGGTTCTGTTGTTATAGAAGCCTTTGGTCATCATTCTAAGAGAGGTCAGGAGTAATCTTGCTTTTGGGATTTAATTAGAATCAATACCATTTATCTGGCATTCACTGTGTACCATTATTGCTGCAATGTTAAGGTTCAGTTGTGAAACAGAAATGTCAGGATAAGCAGCACAGGCAATTATCTGCGTTGCACATCCTACACATTATGCACACATTTCATGGTGTACTTTGTATTTGATAGAACATAATATGACTGGTTAAATATGTAGAAAAATAGTTAGGAATAAAAAATACAAAATATGTGGACACCGCTGTGTCTGGTAGCTATCTTGAGATATTATGGATATACTATTACCTACTCTTTGGATTGTTCTAAACCAAATCATGCATCTTTGGCATCCGTCCTTGCTTTTGTGAGAGGCATGGTCATCATCATCCTTTTCATTGTTAAAACTCAGTTACATTAGAGCCCGGAGATTAATAACACAGGAATTCTTCAGCTGAGTATCATAAAAGATACTATTGTGGTTTGGTTTTTTTTTTCTTAATATGGTAGGCTTCACTGCTAGGGCTGACTCTACATCCCTTCTTGATTTGATTTTCACCTTTCCTAGCTTATTGAAATTCTACAGTTCCTCTTTACAGGATTCCATAGTGTTTTGAAGAGGCTGTATGTAGTCTGGTTGTGCCGTCCACTGGTGCAGCACACATGTTAATCTGTTTCAGACCACTGTCCTGGAGAGTCCTATCAATGTTTCATAGCCACAAGTAATCCCATTATTCTGCTTGCCTCTTTACTCTGTGCCTATGGCCAACTATAGAGAAGGAACTGAATGCTACTAAGATTCTTCCGGTGGTTTATGGTTGTTTCAGTGAGATAAATTCATTATTAGGATAAACTTTTGCAAAACAAGCTAGTGTTATTGGCATAAACTTGACAGCCTGAGTCCATCAAGTCATAGTTCAGTCTCTTCCCAAAGCCTTTGAGAACAAATTGAACTTTGCAGGCAATATCTCGCCTAGAAGAACTGATAAGAATTTTCCAGTTATCTGTCACTGTGATCCTAACTCTCCCATGGGATGGAAAACCCATGAAATTTGTGAAACGATGAATGGAAAATCTCATACTTTTGATACTTGTTTAAGCCTTTCTTCCGGAGCCTGCTGAAATTGTGAAACGGGTGATTTAACTGGCAGTTCATTCAGGATCATCTTCGTTTCCTCTGCAGATGACCCTTGAGGATAATTAATTTTTGATCACTTAGAGCTGTATCTTTCAACTTTTCCCTTTTATTTCAGTGTTGCCAAAGTAAAATCTGAGGGCTAATTCCTGTCTAAGATAGTCACAGACAGCTCCAGTAATAGACATACGTGAAGGTCCATTGTAAGTATGTGTAAAAAACTCGGATTGTAGGAAGATGGATGCTCACCTGAGTTCATGGTGCTCAGTTTTAGGAGTGGGAATTTTTAGTAAGAGTTATGAGCCACATATTGGTGGTCTGTCATGCAATGAGAGCAGAACAAAGAGGAGCAGTACAGTGCAGCTTCAATATCAGTTTTATGAATGCTGAGAATTGCTGCTTGTCTTGTTTCAAACTTCTCTGTTTTGCAAGATGGATAAAAATATTTGGTGCTTTTTAAGTGTGAAGACTGACCACCTCAAAGTCTGCGCTCCTGTGGAAATGGACCAGGCTCCACTGGGTGAAATGCTTTTTTTGTAGTTCATTAATATTGTTTTAGTGTATTCTATAAAGCTTCTTTGAAGAGACTTGGATTTCAATTGTTCAAGCATTCTGCACTAAGTAACAAGATTACAAGTTTGTATTATCAATAAATGATGCTTAGCATTAAAATAATATTGGCTGTCACTAAGTAATACTAGAGCTCTATCGAGGTTTAGAGCACTGTGATGTTTGTGAATTGAAGCTGTTTGTATAAAATTTCTTACAGATATGAGGATAATCTAATTAATGACAGTATTTCCGTTTTAGTAATATGCAGAGGAGTTAAGGTAGTGTCCCTAGACATTTCTGTCAACATAATGGTTAAGAAATTATAGGGCTATGTAAATATGAACATTATTTTAAAACATCAGCCTGCAATCTACTGGGAAGGGATGTGGCAGGTTAGAATTTCGCTGTGAGCCAGCACAGGCAGAAAACCTCAGCAAAGCATGGAAGCCAAGATCTTCCCACACTGAAACCATGGGAGTAATTGCAAAATTGAGTCTGGTTACTTGTCCTAGCTGTTCAGCAAAGGAATCCACTTGCCAACAGAAGCAGAGCCCATACAAAATATCACAAGCTGCATTTTTTTTTTTTTTATTGGGATTCGTTTGGCAGTCTGAGCGATCTGGAAGTTATAGTAAGTACCTCTGGTTGAAAATTACTATTTCAGTTATGATTGCTTCCCCAAGCCAACTGAATTTATTACTAACCAAAGACTTACCTACTTGAAAACAAACCAGTGAAGTTTGGTTCTGTCATTTATGTCTTTGACTGCGAGCAGCTGAAGTGCATAATGTATGTACTAGCGAGGCCTGTGTTGTGTCATTGAGCAAGAGTTATTCAAGGCCGCAGCACCAGTACAACACAGCAGAATTCAGTATTTATCCCTCTATGGAAACGTGAGTCTATGTAACATATTGGTGTGCCATATGTATAGGCCATTGGAAAATTGTGTGTACAGTGAACTACAAATGGTCTTAAAAGCTTTAACATTTGTACTGCTCTTCCTATAACAGAATGTGTATCTTGATAGCTGTGACCCTATGAGCTTATGAAGAAAAAAAATGTAAACTAAAGTTTCTTCTTGTTTCAAAATCACTGTTTTGTGAGTTACTGTGTACATAGACCTCCATACAGCGAGGGGTCCTTTTCCATGTGTTGCTGAGAAATGGGAAAGCAGATGCTGCCTGTAGATCTTGCAGGCTAGAGAGATCAGCAAATGCCTTTCCTGAATCTCCTTCTGATAAGCTGTTTCCTTTTTTCTAGCAAATGCAAACAGTGCCAATAGCCTGAGCCTTCTTTAGAAGAAACAAATTGTTTGTTCAACAGCCTTGTTCTGTTCAGCTTCTATTGATACTTTTTAATTTTCTGCTTCCTTTTGAGTAGGCTTTGATGATACGTTTCTTGCAAAGTGTAACGGAGGGCAGACAGTTTGCCTTTTTTACCCTTCCTTGTTCCAAAGCCACTGAAGGCCTCAAACAACAAGAAGAAACTTTACAAAACTCAGGCAGGCATGTTGTTAAGAGATAGCAGAAGGATAAAACAGCCTTCTAAGAGTACTCCAAATTACCTTTTAATGGCGTGCCTGCACTGTGCTGTGACTTCACATCTTGCTTTTGTACTGTGCTTTGCTGTAATGGTGTTTGTTACAATGAGGTCCTTTTAGTTTGTCCTGAAAAATTTTACTTGTTTGTCGCCATATAAGAAACATAAGGTACACTCTATAAGAAAAGCAATATACGATATACTGTACATCTATTTCAATGCCTCTAGTTTTAGGCTAGTATTCATATAAATGTTTATACTCAAAATAAAAGTTTTATTGTTCTTCACAGGGCCAAACAAAGAAGTTTTGCCTTGTCTAAATACTAACAGTTGTCTAAATACTAACAGTAACATTTATATTCAACAAATACTCTTTTCTCATGCTTCTGTTTAACTTGTGGTGGGCTCCATCCTAATCTGACTCCACATTAATGCATTTGAAAGGGAAAAGTAATGAGCTGTTTTAGTGAATGACCTTTGCACAGCACCTGATTCATAAAGATAACTAGATCCAAAATCTCATTTATGAGTTACTAGCAATCAACAAAACAACAAAAATCCCTTTGAAGTTCAGCTGTATAAGTTCTGAAGATCTTGCATTGCTTACTCAGTTTCTCAGTTTCTTGAGTCATTATAACAGACATATTTGATTAAGCCTTTGACAGGGACACTGGCACCAACCTTCATCAAGGATTGTTCTAATTTCTGCTTCCCATTTTATCTGTAAAGAATTATCTGGATTAAAAAAAAAAAAAAGTCATAAAGTCATATAGGTTTCCTTCAAGTCACTTCTCACCTTATTTGACCTAGTTATTTGGTGGGTAGCTCACATTAATTATTTTATTGTCATATTAATAACACAATATACAGAAAAAGGTTTCTCTAGGGAAACTCCATAGAATAACATTTTGTTCCTAATTGTGACCAGGATACCTCTGTTACATATTTTAGAGCTAAATCACTGAAGAGTTGATCAAAGAAAACAGAATATTAAGATAAATCCTGAAATTTTACACACAGGAAACGTGTGTACTTAGTTAAAAAAATGGTACAGCTCAGTCATAGTGTCAGGTGTACCAGACACCATCCACAGTCTATTTATTATTATTCTCTCATCCTTTAAAATGGGGAAAAAAAAAAAAAGTTGGTGTCTTTTTATTATTTGAGTTCTCAGATGCTGAGACTGCATGAAACAATATGTTGCAAACTTGCCTTCCCATGTTACCACATGAAAGAGTAGCTGCTTCATCGCTTTTGTGATAGATTTTTCTGTCTGTCTGGAATTTTCTTTATGCCTCTTCAACCATGTGTATACCTCCAATTGGACCACCCAGTGTCTGGAAGTCCTGGATAAAAGGCCACACTTAACATGTTGCAGAACAATTCTGTATCCCAGGTGAGAAGAGTTTTGTAAGGATACGTTGGCTTTACTGATACGGGCAGACCAACTTTGAAAGTGCACTGGACTCGTCGCACTCCATAGAGGTGATGTGTAGAGGCACAACACATGCTGGTATTTTGCTCAGGTAGTGCAGACATATGGTCATGCATTGCAGTCTGCTAAAAATAGTAAGGAAAAACATGGAAGTTGCAGCATTTGGAATTTCAGATGTTAGCAGGAGTACATGATTGGCACTACTTACTCCGCTGTTTCATGAAATTTCTTTGGAACAATAAAAAAAGAAGAAAAAAAAAAAAGAGGAGTGAGGGGGATTGTGAGGTTGAACTAATTTGTCAGCTTCATGTTCTCTTAAACCTTCTCCTTTGCCATTGCCACATGTGGAGCTAACACCATTGAAATACAGTGGTCAACACTGGTCACCCTTCTCCTATGAATGGTATCTGAGTTTCCATAGGTAAATTTTATACTGAGTAGCTATAATACTGCCATGGGGCAGGAGGTTACTGTCCTTTTTAGTAACCACTGTTTAAAGATCCATTGCTGAAATGGTCAATACCCAAATGCCCTGCTGGGACTTGGCAGGTAGGGTTCACTTTCTACCAAGGTTTTGTGATAGGAACTTTGAATGTTATTGTGAATCAGGACTGATCTGTGGCGGTCCTAAGTCTTCACAAATAAAGCTGATTTTTACAGCACAGTCAAAACCTTTGTCTGTGCTACCGTGCCCAAAGCATGATGTTCTGAACAATTGCAGACTTCCTGCCTCCTGAAAACCCTTGCAAAGTGAAACCATATGACTCTTCCTATGGCTAATGGGAGTCTTTGTTTGGGCTAGAAGTCTGCAGAGAGCATTGAAACCATATTCCACACTCCTTGCTGTACAAAACCATCAGTGGTCCGGTTCTGCAAGTGTTATATTTGCTGGGTAACGCTCAGTCTGTAAATGGAACCGTAGTCTGGCACGTTGATATGTAACACATTCCATGTAGGAACAAGACAGCACTTTCCCCCGACCTGCATTTGGGTTTAAAGCTTAGTTACATGGGCCATAGGCTGCAGTCCTGCGTGTGCTAAAGTCACCAGGTACCTTAAAGGACGTGGGGGTCTCGTGCAGTTTGCTGTGGCCAGGGCTTCTGCAAACATCGTGGGCAAGGCCGGCGGGACTGGGGCCGTACCTCATCAGGTGGTTGTGGATGGGAGTCACACACCCCGTATCTAATGCAGCATTTTGGATATATGAGGACTTATTTTTCCATACCTGCTACACACATTCCTACATATTTTATGAATCAGGTCTGTGATCAATGTTTTGAACAATTTGTTTTCTGCGGTTTCATGGGGTTACTATCTCCTCAGTTTGCAATGTAAATAATATTGTACATCTGCTATTTTATGATACAAATGCCATGTGAATTGCTTATTTTTAAAATGTTATAGCTCTGTTCTGATTTATTTACAATGCCATCTTACAGTATTGTTTAATATACAATGTATCTGTATGGCATGAAGTAAATTGCTTATATTTTACAATGTTAAATATTTTATTTTTGTTTTCTACAATGACTACATTTCATCCTATGCAGTTTCTTAAATGTTTCTTAAGTGGCTCATTATGTCTGGAAATATTGCTTCCTCTCCAGTAGCGCAGGCATAAGAACCAGTATTCCTGATCAAAATCAGCAGATATATCATCTAGCTATTTCAGATTAGAAATATATGTACAAATATGTAAGCATTTATAGTTAATCAGAACATCTACTGTATCTCCCTTGCTTTTCATGTAATGATACATTTTAATCATTTTGTACACTTTTTATTTGTAATTATTGTGAGTCATACACAGTGTAAATAACATTTCATTATGCAAGATTTCTAGGTATTCAAGATTACAAAAGAGGTGAATTTGTATATGAAAATAAATTGACAGTAGATTCGAATGACATAAAATAAGGTTGTGATGACTATGTTCTATTTATACTATTAATTTCCAAATTGTCTGCCCTTTAATGTCCAGCCAGTTATTTGCAGTATATTTACATCAATAAATCATGCAAAAGTCTATTGGAAGTCATGATGAATCATTGAAATTTTTTATTTTTCTCTTGACAGCTTATCTATGAATAGCAGAATTAAGGTACACTAAAACATAATTCAGTTGAAACAGTCCAGAAAGTCAATGAAGATACTTGTGGAAAAGAACCTCTTTTCACTCCTAACTCTCAAACCTCACTTTATAGCGCAAGTCCAAAGATATCGTTAAACAATAAACTAGTAAAATATGTTACAACGAAATGATAGATACTTAAATACACATTGTGTGTATCCCTTGATGTGTAAGCTTTGTTTTTCATGGACATTTCCATGTTGAAACCTTCCTAAATCCTTTCTTTTTTACTGAACTTTAGGAGTTTTGAGGCATAGCTGCTTAAGAAAATTTAACAGATTGCTGGAAAGAAAATGTCTGGTTTGGGTGATACTATAACAGCTAATTTATTCCAGTTCACTTCTCCATGCTGTAGAACAACAGAACAGAACCAGATTTCAATCCTGGAGAACCAAGTTTGAAAATACAATGAAATATTGACACTGGCTCATTGCTATCAATGCAAGAACAAAGGAAGTTGGCATGCTATAACATCATCAGCCTTTCAAATCCTGCTGGTGTTGCCCATTTTTTCATCCCTCCTTCATCTTTTCTATAATCCCCAACTGAGAATATGACTCATTCTGCTCTGCTGTTTTTTACAGAAGACCATTAACTGGAATGGGTTGCAGTATTTTTCTGTGGAATGTGTTACTGGGAGAAAACAGAATTTCAATTAATTCAGAATTTTGACAGAGTAGTTTCATTCTGATATTTCAGTACTGAATGTTCTTGGCTTCTGTGTGGCTAAAGCTAAAGCTAAGGAAGGTCTAACCTATCCTAAAATTTCAGGGATTTTTGCCCTTGGAACAACCAGCTTTAAGCCTGGTGAATATTTTCCAAGAAAGAGACTGATAACTTGCTTATGCTTGTCTTCAGAACTCTTCCAGAAAATCATTCTGAAATGTTTAGATGGGAGTTTTAATAACTCTTATGTGGGAGTCAGTTCTGATCTACAGTAGATTTGGGAATACTTCGTGCCAACCAGGAAATTATGATAAAGACAATTCCCAGAGTCTTTATAGCTGGGAGATTTACTCTTCTATTAAAATAACACAGCATTTTGAGATCTCACTTTGTCCCGTAAAGTTCATTTATGTGACTGTACAAATGCAAGGGATGCCTTCATCTTAATGCCCATATGCAGTCCAGATAATTCCAGCATAGAAGGATACAATAGAAATAAGAAAAACTACAGACAAGGGCGACAACAATTATGAAAGCTGTTGCATATCTTCCAGAAATTAAATAGGGAAGAATTACCCAGGGTTGAAAAGACATGACTATGATAAAGATCTCTGAATACTATGCGGAAAGTGGTTAGAAAACGATTATTCTGTGTTTCTTACAATGCCAGAATTAGAGAGCATTTAATGAGGTTACAGGCAGCAGATTAAAAACAAGTAATTCAAGAGAAAGTACTTTTTTTCATTCAGTATGTAATCAAATTGTGTCTCTCAGTGCCAACAGAACATTTCAGAGACTAAAATAGAAGCAATTAGAAAAGCTGATGGCAAGTAGATTCATCAGCTGATTTTGAACATGTTGAACTACACGTAATTGTCAGCTCAGGAAGCCATTAATGCTTCGTTGCAGGAGTCTGAGAGACTCTTATAATATTTTTTTATGCTCTCCCTTATGTAGCATTCCCTATGGATGCTGTTGCAGATAAGTTGTTGGGTAGATGAATCTTTCAAAGAAAAGTCTGATTTTATGTTCTTTTATGGGAGACATTGGAATAAGAGAGTCCAGGTTGATCTGCAGGCTGAGGGAAAAATGGGAGGAAAAGAATTCGAAAGTCATAGCAGCACCAGGAGGAGACAGTGTAATGTAAAGGAGTCACAGAATCACAGAATGATTGGGGTTGGAAGGGACCTCCGGAGATCATCTAGTCCAACCCACCTGCTAAAGCAGGTTCACCTAGAGCAGATCACACAGGAATGTGTCCAGGCAGGTGGTCTTGAATGTCTCCAGAGAAGGAGACTCCACAACCTTTCTGGGCAGCCTGTTCCAGGGCGCTGGCACCCTCAAGGTAAAGAAGTTTCTTCTAATATTCAGATGGAACCTCCTGTGCTTCAGTCTGTGCCTGTTGCCCCTCATCCTATCATTGGGCACCACTGAAAGGAGTCTGGTCCCATCCTCTTGATACCCACCCTTGAGATATTTATAAACATTGATGAGATTCCCTCCCAGCCTTCTTTTCTCCAGGCTGAACAGAGCCAGCTCTCTCAGTCTCTCCTCATAAGATGTTTCAGACCCTTAATCATCTTTGTAGCCCTCTGCTCGACTCCCTTCAGTAATTCCTTGTCCTTCTTAAACTGGCAAGCCCAGAACCGGACACAGTACTCCAGATGTAGCCTCACCAGGGCAGAGCAGAGGGGGAAGAGAACCTCCGTCCACCCACTGGTCACACTCTTCCTAATGCACCCCAGGTACCACTGGCCTTCTTGGCCACAAGGGTACATGTTTGGCTCATGGTCAACCTGTTGTCAACCAGAACTCCGAGGTCCCTCTCTGCAGTGCTGCTTTCCAGAAGGTCCTCCCCTAACCTGCACTGGTGCCTGCGGTTATTCCTCCCCAAGTGCAGGACCCTATACTTGCTCTTGTTGAACTTCATTAGGTTCTTCTCTGCCCACTCCTCCAGCCTCTCCAGGTCACACTGAATGTCAGCACAGCCTTCTGGTGTGTCAGCACTTCATCTCAGCTTGGTATCATCAGCAAACTTGCTGAGGGTGCACTCAGTCTCTTCATCCAGGTCATTGATGAACAGGTTGAATGAGACTGGACCTAATACTGACCCCTGGGGAACCCCACTAACTACAGGCCTCCAACCAGATTTTGCATCATTGATCACAACCCTCTAAGCTCTGCCATCCAGCCAGTGCATGATCCATCTCACCGTGCATTCATCGAGCCCGCACTTCCTTAGTTTGCCTATGAGGATGTTCTGAGTAACAGTGTCAAAAGCCTTGCTGAAGTCAAGGTGCACAACATCCACTGCTCTCCCCTCATCCACCCAGCCAGTCGTACCATCATAGAAGGCTATCATGTTGGTCAAACATGATTTCCCTTTGGTGAACCCATGCTGACTACTCCTGATAACCTTCTTTTCCTCCACATGCTTGGAGATGACATCCAGAATGAGGAAATATAATGTTAAAAACAATACATGGACTGGACATCAGAGTTTGTCTGGGGAAGAAGAGGTGGGCTGTCTTCTGGTAGCAAGCATACAAGGTAAGGATTTTAGGCTGAAAAGGATACTGAATGGAGCAGGAAAGGCCATATGGTGATTCTTCACTGGGGGACAAATCGAAACAGTGGATTTCTGCTGAAATGGCTCAGCACAAACAAGTTTCATAGAATATTCTCTATTCCTGGAAAACAAAAAAAGAACACGTGGACCAAGGAAATAATTGAAGACCCAAAAATGGGCCAAGATTAGTGTTACAAGAAAGACTTGGGAATCTTTCATCATCCTGATGGGAAAAGCCGTTGCCTGTTGACTCTGCTTGAGTACCCGGGGAACAGGTGTTGTGGGATGAAGTCTGAGATTTTGTTAATAACAGCTTAAAGCAAAAAGGGCTGTTTAAGTTTTCTTACATGTACATATTCCTCCCTGATTTCTGTACAGAGGCAGAGAAAATTAGATAACAGTACTGAATAAAGGAGCTATTCCTGTAGGCCTACACAGACAAATTTTCTCCACTGTATATATGAGCACACCACATATTTCAGTTCTGTTTTACTGACCTCCTAAGATGTAGACATGTGTAAGATGTACAGGGTAAGTGGAACAGAAGCTGAAGTTGGGGACTACTTTGATTCCATATTTTTATTAAAGACCTTGGTACAGAGGAGAAGAAATTTTGTCTGTTGATGGCACAAAGGTGGGAATTGTTATCAACATATCAAGAGTCAAATGAAGTAAGGGTAGAGTGGAGTGGCCTTCAGGCTGCATAAAATAGAAGTAGAATGAAAAGATAAATAATGTATGCCAGGGCTAATTGCAGGTATCCCTGTAATAACTGGAAGCTCATAATTTAGAAATGACAGAAGAAGAAAAAGAGATAGAAGGGTACTGACTGAGAAAGTATATGATTATAGCAACTAACATCGTGTAAGAAAATAAAATGTAACCACGAGAGAGATGTTTCTGATAGACAGAGAGAAATATCAATGTCATTGCATAAGGTACTTGTGGAGTCTTATCTGGAATACTGTGTGTAATTCTGATTATTTGTGTTCAGGAAATTCATGAGTTCTTGTGACCGGCAGCAAGATAAAGCCTAAGGGAAATATAATGTTTTAATTAACCTGTTTCTTTTCGTGGGGACCATGCATCTTTTAAAAAGCATATACATAAAACATTTTAAGTGTGCCTGATGTAATAGTATGTCTTCAAGTAGAGAATGTAGCACCATCAAAAATGTTCAAAGTGCTCACCTTGCTTGCTGCTCTGTTAAGCTGAGGAGGCAGAAGGTGGTGCAGCTGAAGAATGTAGCTAAAAGAGAGAAAAGGTTGAGTTGCCATCTAGTGTATCTCTTGACAGATCTAGCTTGTGATTCTCTGTCACTTTCCCTGTTTTACGTGCTGCTAGAATAAACCTTCAGCCATCACCTGTACTCCTGACTTCTCTTAAAAATAAGAGAAAGTTAATATCAATATTTGTGCAAGGGATTTTGGTTTAGCTTCCTGAACACAGACCTCTTCTGCATTTGAGATGCCCTAGTCCACCTTGCTTGGCTTCCAGCTCCTAAGTGGCCGAGGGACTTCTGTAGATCCTGGGGCACATTTATCTGTACCACACTAATCTCTTAGATGCCACAAAATAACACTGTATTCAGGCAACTGAATTAATTACAGAATGCTGAGGTTATAATTGATTTCCCAGACAAAAATATCACTCTGTTTGAAGGGAAAACTAGCTGACCAGATGAAGGTCAGAGGTCTTTTTATTTTACCAGTGTAAAAGATGACTTTTACCGTAGTACATTCAGACATGATAAAATAAAGCTTTACATATGGTCCAGAGAAATATGAAAAGAAATGTTAATACACTTAATACAGTAATATAATCATTTGAGTACTTGGACTAGCAAGTAAAACAGAACTGTAATTGGATTTTTTTTTTTTTATTTGACCCTGAAAATGGCTCTTCTGAGTCCATGGAAATAGACATAATATTATATAATTTGCTCTTCTTTCCTCACATCTCAGTTATTAGAGAGTGCAATACTCTCCAGGCAACAAGACTATTGAATGTGTTATTGGCAATTTTCAATTTTCTGTCACAAAGTCCTGTGATTGGCAACATGTGGCTGGTCAGCTCTGAGTTTCATAAATGCTGGATGATCCTTCCACAGTGACAGCAGCTTGGCAATGTGTCAGGTAAGAAGTAGATCTGTCATCACACACCGGAGTTGTTACAGGGCAGCTCATACTGGTCATTACTAATATTATTTACTTGTTCCAATACACCTAATAAATGCTTATTCACATTTTTAGGACCAAATATTACAAATTTATTTATTTGTTTTCCTTTTCTTTCCTTTCAGATATTTGTCTTGGGAAATGCTAGGCTGGATAATGGGTTATGACAAATTGCTTAACTTCATTTCTCACCTCTCTTGAGTTCTGGATGCATTTATGATTTCTGATCCATCCGATTCTTTTGGTTCTGAAGACACCAGAGTGTTAGAGAAGTTGATTTGATTTTCCATTTACATTACTAAGAACTCTATTATCAGAATACCAAGACATCATGTGCTAGATATCCCAGACTCTTCTTCCCCCAAATGGAGTTGGAACTTTTCCAGCTCTCTTCCTAGCACACAGAAATATCAGTGCCTTGGGAGAATGCTCTGAAATTTCACACTACTTCTTCTCCAACAGTAGAATCTGAGGTGAGAGAGCAGTCTAGAAGAAAATGGAAGTTGGAAGGAGATGCAGTATACGCTAGGCTGGGTAGGAATTCCTGAGGGAAAAAAAAGAACAGAGATGCTGCTGTTACCTCTAGAAATCTGTTCAGAAATCTTTTATCAGGAGTTCCTGAGCTTGTGTTTGAATCATGAAAAAGTAATATTGCAGCCCATTATATAAATCTGCTACTGAAAACCCATCAATAGCAGTAATAATCTTGAATTCAGGCTAAGCAGGGATTTATAATTACCTTGAGCACTGGAGACTGTAACTTATGCGAAAAGGGTTATCTCTTGATGTCTGTGCTAGAATTCAAGGGAGGAAGACAATTTTTCCCGCCAGTAAAGAGAAGATTATTGGTAGAAAAATGAAGGATTATTCTTCTCTTTAGGCTCAGATTTATTTTATATTGGAATCAATGAAAATTCTTCTCTATCTCTGGAAAAGCTATGAATTTCTGAGATACTCTGGAAAATCAAGGTCTAATCACTTTTAATTGTATATAGCAGATCACTACCTCCAGGAAGTATAATATAGATTTTGTGTGAGCATTTGCTGCATGCTCCAAGTCAAAAGGAGTTTGTGTAAGTGCCAGTGGCATAACTGATCTGTGACACTGGAAGTGTGTGGTAAATCAATATTGTCTTAATTACAGTTTCTTGAGGCAAATATATAGTAGTCAGAGAATGATGGCATATTTAGCTTCAGCATATTTTATTAAAGCTTAACTAGCTCATTAATAAATTCACTGTCTGCAAATTGGTTAAAAAAAAAAAGCGAAACACTCGAGGTTTTCTCATACTACTAATCTAGATAAGACATTCCTGGTGGAGACTGTGTAATGGGCTTTGGTCAGGCCTATGAGTAACCATGCTTAAGTGTTAATTTGCAGAGATTGGGAGAGATTGTGACATTAGGGTTCACCATCCCCATACAGCATCAGCAGTCATAACCAGGGAGAGGACACAGGAGTAAGTGCTGCAGGTTTGCAAAGGTCTCTCTCCCCTTCCCTGGGCCACTGAAGTACATCTTTGTGCCAACCACTATTCATCATCGAGCACCACATCAAAATAGTGATCAAACTTCAATGATTTGGAAGCAGGGAAAGCAGCTCTTTTTGCACCACCTGAAGCATTTTCCTGACCACGAGTAATGTGTCAATACAGGTGCCGCTCCAGTGACTGTAGCGCTAGGAGCCAGGGAAGGGTGATGAGCCCATGAGCTCCTGCCCAGGGCCTCAAAACAAGCCAAACCCTTTTTTTCTTAAAGACTCTTCTCACTCCACTGTCCCTCCTCTTCAACAGGTGGTTCAGAAAGAATTAAAATCTGCAGCAAAATACAGTCTGTAAATGAAGATTCTATTTCTTCTGCATAAACACTTCAGTAATTAATCTGTGGTGCTCAAAACTGGAGATTTGCAAAAAGCTGTTTAGCATGGCTTTCAGTGGTATAAAGAGCAAAAACTTTTCAGAGTTTCAATTATTTCTTTGCAACAGGTGTAAAAATAAAACATGCAGGTTATTCCAATATATTGAAACACCTTCATTTACTACTTATTTGTTATACAGAGAATCAACTTGCAGTGATGACTATTGGAAAGTTTTATGTTAAAAAAAACACCTCCAAAGTGAGAAAAATATTGTGCTATCAGGTAGCTGCAGCCTTGCTGTGTGAGCTACTTATTCATGTAGAGACATTCTCTAAATGTGTCACTTAAGACAGTAATGGCCTCTAGTTCTAAAAAGTCGTTTTCCTAGAGCAATACCTGCTACCGCTCGAACTTAACAGCAAACCCAGTGAATCCTCCACTGCCTTAGCTGAACAGAGATACTTGATGCTCATGTGCCAGTCTGATAACTTTGATGCTAATACTATTAAAAATTTTCCTTACAAATTTTTCCACCTCCTTTCAGAAAATGCAACTAATGTACCTAGCTGTCTCAGTTTCCAATTCCACCCTAGTTTGCTCTATTTCAAGACAAACTTAAGCAATGGCTGGTTACTAATGAGGGTTGAGCCCAACTTTTGCTGTGTCAGGTAGAGAATTTCCATTTAATCTGGACCAAAGGAAGTGCTGATGTAAATATAAACAAAAAGGTACAGACAACTTCAGGTTCTCTATTAAAACAATAGAAAGAATATCAAGACCTAGGTTTCGACTATTGCCTCTCTCTCATACGTGCTGTAATCAGCTCCCCAGACAAGAGGCTGGGCTGCTTGTTGATGTCCCCATGAACAGACAAACTAACTGCTGGGTAGTGGCAAGGAGAGCACTAGAAAAGCCGTAGACCCTTTGTTAGACCTATAACCACCATTATTCTCATGTTCTTCATGGATTTGAGACCTGTTAGTCTTTGTGTACGTATTTACTGGAACATGGGAGATCAGGCAACAGTTACGACACCAGTCAGTCACCAGCACATTCTTCCTATGTTTAACATGTAGAGCACAAGCAACATTACCTGCAGAAACAGGCCAGAACTAATACCTGATAGAAGAACAGCTCTGGTTTCAAAGTCAGCTCAGTCCATGCTTAGCTATGCAGCTCCAACATAGCCCTGTGTAGTTTGTTCGTATACCCTTGCACACTTGAACACTTAACAACCCTCCAATGTTCAAGGAAGTCTTTGGTATCTCCTTTTCACGAAAGCACCTGTCTAACTTCCAATGAAGTTGAAGCAGGATTTATCAAAATACAGGCTTTAGAATAAACATGTTTGCATCCATTTCCTACGTGTAGGTGAACGCAAGCCCAAATTAGAGTTAAGGAAAATAGAGAAAGATGGAGTTCTGTAGAAACACTGTTTCTGGACTCTGTCGCCAGGGTGCATCTTCTTTCTCCCTGGCCCATAACAAGAACCTTTCCACTGGAGCCACTGCACTGGCTGAAGGAAACATGCCCCCCTCACCCTCACAGCAGTGGCACCAAGACACCTGCAGAAAGAGGGTGGGACTGACTGTGGATGGCATCAGTGCCAGTACGAAGGGTCCCGGGACACAAGCACACAGACTCATGACACAAAGCAGACAGCAAAGCAGCTGGAAAGCAATGTGGCTCAAAAGGTCCTGGAGTCCTGGTGAACACCAAGTGATCAGGAGCCAGCAAGGCCGTGGCAAGCTCTGTCTCGGGCTGCATGGGGCAAAGCGTTGGCAGCAGCTGGAGGGAGGTGACCCTTCCATCTGCTCAGCGCTGCTGAGGCCAGACCTGCAGTGCTGTGCCCAGCTCTGGGCTCCCCAGGACGAGAGAGATGTGGGCAAAGCGGGGAGACCCCCATTGCCCCTCCCCCACCAGGGCGGTTAGAATGGGATGTTCTGTTGACCCGGCGCTGGCCCGGCAACGGTTCTGTGCCAACACGGAGCGGCAAGGGTAAGAGCCCAGCTCTTGCCCTGCAGCACTGACCGGCACAGGAGAGCCCTTTGGCAGCCTTGCTGCAGCCAGCTGGGAGCTATTTTGTATACACCAGACTGTCTGTTCGAAGACAGCTTCTGGTCTCGCCAGGATGGGCCAGGTGAACTGCTGCCGCGGCTCCAGGTAGGTTCCCCCCAGAGCTCGGGGATACCCCAGCACTACCAGACCCCGCAGCAGCCGCTTTTCACACACCCGACGCCGTCTGCTCTGCAGGGGCGACCCTGAGCTCGTGCAGCAGTGCATGCCCATCCTGGAATTACCTGAGCCACTGCTCCGGCAGCGCGTGCGGGTGACCCAGGGCCGTGTGACGAGGAAGAGGGACCTCCTCCTCTTCAGCACCATCTTAGTCATCAGCAAGCCCCAGTAAGACTCGCGGAGCCCAGCTGCCTTTCCTCCCAAGCCCTGGCCCCGGCACCAGGGCAGAGACACCCAAGGAGCAGCTTCCGGCACCCTGGTGCTGGATGCACCCTTGGCCGTGCCCGTGGCAGGGGGATGCCGGAGGGGAGCCACCTGGCTCGGCCACCTCCAGGTCACACCCTGCCGCTCCTCTCTGCAGACGTGGCAGTGCCCTGCGCCCGCAGCTCTGCCTGGCCCTCGACCAGCTGCGAGTGCTGAGCAGCGGGACGGGGGCAGCCGGTGATGCCACAGAGGAGGAGGACGGGAAGCACACCACCTCGCTCGTCCTCGTCTGGCCCTGTGGCTCCTGTGTGATCACTTTCCGGTGAGTTTCGGTGCCGCGTCGCATGGCACGGATGAGTCCTGCCCCACAGGGCTCTGTCCTGACTCTGTGACCATCCCCACGGGGCAGGGCTGTGCCGGCACCCGCCTCTGCCTGCAGGCTGGGGAGCAGCAGCACTCAGGCTGTTTCTCCTCTCTTTCTGCAGCTGCCGGGCAGTGAAGGAGCTGTGGGTCCACGCGCTCCTTGGGTAAGCCGTCCCTGGCAGTGCAGCCTGGGGAGCCAGAGCTCATGTCATGGGGGGATGCTTCAGGCATCGTTGTACGATGCAGAAACATCTCTCCCAGCTGGGGAGATCTGTCCCCAATGTGCAGATAGCTCTGGGTTGGGTAGAGCTTGTGGAGCGGCTTCACCCAGCCGTGTTCTTCCAACACCTGCCCAGCCCCATCCTCACCCCCGCCGCTGCTCTCCGCTCCACTGCCGAGTGGTCCCCAGCTGCTTTGGGGCAGCTTGGAAGTGCTCCCCAGCTTGCAGGAGAGTGAAAAGGAAGCTTGGGTCTCACACAGCACTTTCTTTGTCCCTTCCCCATGCACAGAACACCAGAAGGAGCCAGGGGAGCCCAGGTCAGCCAGCTGCCCTCATTCAAGCCTCTGCTGAAGGAGCTGAGGGCACACAACGCTGTGAGTGTCTCTGCTCTGTCCCCAGGGGCTGCTCCAGCCCAGCATCAGGTGCATCACTTCTCACCTTCTGCTCTTTTTCCCCTTGCCCAGGCCATGACACTGCACACCAGCAGCCTGGAGAGGCTGGTGGAGAGCCAGGCAAAGGTCAGGATCACTCAGGATGTAATCTCAGCTGTCCCCACCTCTCACACATGGCCAGATGCTGATGCAGCTTGCCAGGAGCCCTTTCTTCTGCGGGGTATTTGGTGAGCGCAGCGTATTTCTTGCAGGCTGGTGCAGAGCAGCGGCCACCACCTGTTGTCCCATCCTGCAGTGACGGTGGAGTTGGCCACGTGGCTGGTGAGTTTGGGGAAGACAGGGGCAGGATGGCCCTTCTGTCCTTGACTCACAAACGGGCACTTGTGCTGCACTGGGGCTGCTGCTGCCCTTCCCGCAGGGCACGTCCATCCGCATCTCACTGCAGAGGGAGAGAGCTGAGCCCCTGGCATCCCTAGTTCCCAAATGATGCTTCTCTTCTGTGCTCAGCAGTGGGGGGACAGTACTGAGAGGGTCCAGGAGAGCTTGCCTGGCATTTCCACTCCATGGTTCTTCACTCTGTTCTCCTTGGTAGCAGGTGGGACACACAGGAGGAGGCTGCCCTGGCCGTTTGGGAGGCGAGGGTTGCCGGCTGCTAGAGACAGGGCGCCTCTCTTTGGCCGGCCCCTATCAGACCTCTGCAGCCAGGATGGCACACTGGCCCAGCCCATCCAGGTAAGGACATCTGGCCAGGGGGTCCCCCATCCAGTGGCTCCTCTGGAGAGGCAGTGTCCCCATCAGAGAGATCCCAGATGGGTCTTGGAGACCAAGCCTGCTCCTCTGCACATTCACCCACCTCCAGCCACTTCCTGTCCTGCCCCAGTGAGAGCTGGGGAGCCAATGTCCTTCTCTGTCCCCACAGGACCTGCTGGCTCTCCTGCAGGAGCACGGCCCATCCACGGAGGGGATCTTTCTGCTGGCGGCTGGCGAGCGCGCCTCTCGGGAGCTCCGGGAGGCCCTGGACAGCGGAGCCCAGGTCCAGCTGGAAGGCCAGCCGGTGCACCTCCTGGCCGCCATCTTTCAGGTGAACCCTGATGACACAGAACTTGGCAGCTCCCAGCTCTGTTGCTCCTCATGGGTAACTGTGAGAGCAGAAGCCCAAACCCTGGAGCTGCTGCTCAGCCTGAGCACTGGGGATGCTGCCTGTGCTCTCGGCAGCAGTGGACACAGCCTGACCCGCAGCCCTTGCCATTGCAGGAGTTCCTGCACAAGATCCCCTCCAAGCTCCTCCAGAACGAGCTCTACCAGGACTGGATGAGCGCCCTGCAGAAGACCAGCAGGCAGGAGAGGCTGGCTGGGCTAAAGGAGTAAGTGTGGCCAGCAGCCTGTCTGCTCCACAGGCACTGCCAGGACCCGGTATTTGCTTGCAAAGCCACGGCTTGCCTGAAAAAGCCCTGTTTTCAGCAAGACACCCACCTCTGGCTGCTGCTGTGCGATCAGGTTGTGGGGGAAAGTAGCACAGAAAAGCCTTTCTTTCTCTCCTTGGAGCATTGCCCACAGGCATTTGTGTTGCTCCACAAAGGGACTCTTGTCAGAAAGGTAGACAGGGAGGGAGGCGGCCATAACTCAGCCAAGGCAGTCCCTCTGCTGTAGACCCAGCATGGCCAGGGAGCCTTCCCTGGGGTGGGCTTGGCTGACATCAGCCTGGGAGACCTATGTTGACAAGACCTACTTTACTAACTTTGTGTTCCTGTTCCCTCAGGGTGGCCAGCAAGTTGCCCAAGGCCAACCTCCTCCTCCTCAAACAGTTACTCAGCCTCCTGCAGAAGATCAGCAGGAATGTCACCACCACCAGGATGACGGCCCGCAAACTGGCCATCTGTTTGGGGCCAGACCTCCTCAGCCCACCGGAGGAGGACATGCTCCCCGTTGATATCCTGGTGGAGGTGTTGAAGGTACGCTGTCTTTCCAGCCTTCTACAACCTCCTGGGCTCACTCGAGCTTTGCTATTCAGTGGTTCCTGGCTGCCTTTGCTCTTCAGCGAATGCTGGTGTGGGGGTTGCTGGTAAGAGCAGCCCCACAGCTGCAGCTTCTGCAGTGAAGCCAAATTCAGGAGTGGGAAAGGCGGTTTGAGCTGTTTCCAGCCACCAGGTGGAAACCAGTGGTTTGCTGTGTGCAGGTGACAGGGCTGGTCCAGCTCCTCATTGACCACCATGAGGAGCTCTTTGAGGAGGAGGAGGAGTAGCCTGGGCTTGCTGGTTCATCGACCGCCGACTCGCCAGGGCAGAAACTGCCAAGGTATGTGAGATCCACAAACAGCGTGACAATCAAAGCCTCCCCCCTCAGAAGGTGGGACTGCTGCCACAGGGACAAACAAAATCATTCACCAGCCTGCAGCTCTGCAAAAGTGCAGAGTAAGGCTAAGGCAGGTTGGCCATCGCACTTTGTGCAGTGATCCCACCAGCTGTGGCACAGCTGGACTGAACAAACACATCCAAGGGATCTGCCTTTCAGAACTGAGGTAGCAGTTGGACAGGTAGGTCGCTGCCAGATGTTCATTTCCTAATTGTCATTGCAGGTGTCCCCAGTAGGTCCCGAAAGCGAACATCTGAAGAGCTCTTCTGGGGAGAGAAGGTAACACGAGCTAGATTTGATTCAGAGGAGAATTGCTTCAAATTTATCATAGCTTTACCTGACGACAGCTAAGTAGCTGTAGACAATGAGATCTTGGCACTTCTTCAAAAGCTCACATTCCACCTGAGAGAACAGAGAGAAGGAAAAACAAACAGATAATAAAAAAGACTGTGTGTTTTCCTTCATACCAGGTTTTCTGGCAAGGAACAGTGAGGGATACTGCTTCCTGGTTTTTGGAAAGAACCACATCCCAGGTCCCCAGAGGGTTCCCATCCAGCTGGCTCCTCCAGAGAGTTGGTGTGCCCATCAGAGATATCCCAGATGGGTCTTGGAAAGACAGCCAGCCCTGCCCACATCACACACCTCCAGCCATGCACTGTCCTTTCCCAGGGGAGCTGAAGACCCATCCACACTTGATTGTACCCCTGAAAATTACTTTCCTGTCCCAGGGCCTGTCTCCAGCTCAGCAATTTCTTCTTTTCTCCCCTGCAGGACCTACTGGCTCTCCTGCAGGAACACGGGCCATCCACGGAGGGCATCTTCCTACTGGCAGCCAGCAAGTGCACCTCCTGGGAGCTCTGCAAGGCCCTTTGCAGTGGAGCACATGTCCACCTTGAAAGCCAGCCAGTGCACCTCCTGGCTGTCATCCTGCAGGTGAACCCTGATGACCCAGAGCCCAGCAGCTCCAGACTCTGGCAGTGCTGACGGGCACCTGGGAGAGCAGGAGCCCAAACCCTGGAGCTGCTGCTTGGCCCGAGCACTGGGGATGCTGCCCATGCTTGTGGCAGCAGTGGGCACAGCCTCACCCACAGCCCTTGCCATTGCAGGTGTTCCTCTGCAAAATCCCCTCCCAGCTCCTCCAGACACAGCTCGACCAGTACTGGAAGAGCACCCAGCAGGCAGGAGGTGCTAAAGGGGCTGGCGGGGCTAAAGGAGTAAGTGTGGCCCACAGCCTGGCTGCTGCACAGGCACTGCCAGAGCCCAGGACTTGCCTGCAAAGCCACAGCCTGCCTGAAAGAGGCATATTGTTGGCCAGACACCTACTTCATTAACTTTGTGTTCCTGTTCCCTCAGGGTGGCAAGTTGCCCAAGGCCAACATCCTCCTCTTCAAGCACCAGCTCACCCTGCTCCATAACATCAGCAGGAATGCTGAAACCACTAGGATGACAGCCCACAAACTGGCCATCTGTCTGGGGCCAGACCTCCTCAGCCCACCGGAGGACGACATGCTCCCTGTCGATGTTCTGGTGGAGGTGATGAAGGTACACTGTGTTTCCAGCCTTCTACAACCTCCTGGGCCCACTCGAGCTTTGCTGTTCAGTGGTTCCTGGCTGCCTTCACTCTTCAGCGAATGCTGGTGTGCGAGCCGCTGGTAAGAGCAGCCCCACAGCTGCAGCTTCTGCAGTGAAGCCAAATTTAGGAATGGGAAAGGCGATTTGACCTGTTTTCAGCCACCAGGTGGAAACCAATGGTTTGCTGTGTGCAGGTGACAGGACTGGTCCAGCTCCTTATTGACCACCATGAGGAACACTTTGAGGAGGAGGAGGAGGAGGAGGAGGAGGAGGAGGCTGGCCTTGCTGGGGCAGCAGCCAAGGAGTTACCAGCACTATGGGCCACAGGCACAAGCAGAAACCTCAGAGTTATGTGTGTTCCACAAAGAGTGTGATAACAAAAGCCTACCCCCTCAGAAGGTGGGACTGCTGCCACAGGGACAAGCAAGGTCCTTGCCAAGCTGTTTACTTCCACGTTTCCCTAATGCCTCCAGTAGCTCCAGAAAACCAACACGTGAAGAGTTTCTCTGGGGACAGAAGGTAACTTAAGCTAGCTTTGATTCAGAGGAGAATTCCAGTGTTGGCACTTTCATTTTGCACTCGTTGAAGCTCTGTTTGTGCAAGGCTGAGCAGACACCCCAGTGAGGTCACAAGACTCACCATTTGGAGCTCTTTGACCCACTACCTAAATAAAGAGGAAAAGTCCCACTTTTCTGTTCATGTCAGCTGGCAATCCTAACACTGGCTGATGTTGTCTGAATCTCAAACACAAAGCAAGGAGTTTTGCCAAGTAGCTGTAGACACCGAGATAGTGGCACTTCTTAAAAAGTTCACATTTCAGCTGAGAGTTCTGAGAGAAGGTAAAAACTACCAGGCAATAAAAAAGCAGGGTGCTTTCCTTCCAACCTCTTGTTCTAGCAAGGGACAGTGAAGGATGTTGCTGTTTGGGTTTTTGAAAGGACACCCCAGCTCCCCAGGGGCTCCCTGCCGTGCCCCACGACCTGGCAAAGGGGCGCTGCACATTTCTGTTAACTTGCCATGCCCTGAGGCTATCACATGTGTTGAGAATCATAGAATCATGGAATATCTGGTTGGAAAGGACCTGAAGGGTCACCTGGTCCAACCTTTCTTAAACTAAAGCACGATCTAGAAAAGGCGGTCCGCCACACTGTTCAGTTAAATCTGAAAAGTGGCCAGTGTTGGGAAATCCACCACTTTGGGTCCAAAGTAGCACCGCAGTAGCTGCCAGTAAGGGTTCTTTCTCCTGTGCCAGGAATGACCCCTTTTCCTGGGACTTCTCAAAGAATAGGGGAGAAAGTCATGCCTGTTCCTACCTTTGTGGCTTCATCAGTGATGCCTGACTCTGTCCTTGTAGGTGCTGATGTTTTTTGCTGCTTGGATTCCCTGGATGAGCTCTGATACCTGATCTTCGAGGGGCATGATACAGCCCCAGCGCCGTCTCATCAGAGGCGAGGAGAGAGACACCGTGCCCTCCTGCTCTGTCTGGCAGATTCTGCTCAACACCCCTAAGCTGGAGCAGCCCTGCATCACCTTCAGACCCATCCCAGCCCTTGCAGGAGGCCTTGCTGGCTCACCCATCAGCTCCATGAGCAAGTGCCCACCAGCTGTCACGTCTCCCCAGGCAGGAGCTGGCTTGGGAACTTCAAGTTCTATGGAGTGTGTTGTGCATGGCTGTGCATATCATCTGAGAGGGACACTGGGGATAACGTTTATGCTGGACATCAGGGTGAATCACCATTCTCATGCACAGAGATGAACCATACTGAAAATTAAAAAAAAAAAAATTGATCCTAATTTGCCTTCAAATACATTCAAACTGTGTATCCAGGTGATACCCATTGAGGGTCAAACTGGTGTTTTCCCTGGTACTTCACATCTCTTCATAAGTCCACAACCTGGGCTTCCAGCAATCCTGTATTAATATCTCTTGTATAAACATGTTTTTGGATAGATACTATACTTTTTGCTTCTTCTCTGGTCAATCAACCTTCTCTGGACTGATACAAACACTCTCCTTTCTGTTAGTCATAGCTGGAGTTTGGAAAGCAGCTTTTCCAAATGCTCCAGATGACAAATAGTCTCTGTTGTATTGATACTTGAGCCCCATATGTTGTCTAAGGGGGTCGACCTCCTTTCAGAAGGGAAAATACAAGTGCCAGCCACAACATGGAGAAGTAATTGCATGGCTGATCTTGATTCCTCACAGGATGTTAAGCAATCCTGTGGAGTTTTACAGCACGGACACAGTTCGTTTGTAAGTTTAACTATTCATGATAAATTCTCCATCATTTCTTCTCACATTAAACTTCACAGCATCTTCTCATATAGTTGGAATGAAATTCATATGCTATCATTCCTTCGGCTCTCTAGAAACTGCTACTACTTTAAAGTTTATCACACCTCCAGATGAAGGAAGGCTAGAGGCCTGACCATAATGTATTTAATGAGTTTGTATTAAAATAGTACAGTAGATATTAGCAGTTGTTCCACAAATATACATTGTTTTTGATTATATCTGTATTAGTAGCAATAAATATTGGCATACTGCACTCTGATGTCATAGAATCCTACCAGCTGGAAAAAATTCTAAGGGAAGTGGTATTTTGAATTTAAAAGTAGACAACTGTATAGGTTTTAATTTGGGAGAAGAAGGAAATAAAAGAGAGAGAACTGGCGTGGAATCAACTGTGAACATTTTTGTATATGATACACTTGCACAATTCTTATATACAGCGTGTCTTAATAGATGTGAAGAAGCTTTACATCCTTTTGGTGATAAATGGCTCACAAAAGCCTGTAATACTCTCCTGCCATTTCCTCTGCCACACTGGAGAACTGGAGACACATCTCTGTGTTAGTCCAGGTTACCCACAGCTGCTCTGGAGACCCTGTGAGGAATTTCAATGCACTTGATGTCTTCAGGAAAGAAGACATTCAAAGTAGGGCATTCAAAGTAGGGCATCACTCTAGAGTTCATGAGGGTCTGGAGGCTCCCCATACCCCTGAGGTGAAATCGGAGTGCTCAGCTCGCTGTCTGAACTGCCTGTACACCAATGCGGGCAGCATGGGGAATAAGCAGGAGGAGTTAGAAACCTGTGTTAGGGCAGGAGATTATGATCTGGTGGCAATTACAGAGACATGGTGGGTCAGCACACATGACTGGAATGTGGTCATGGTTGGCTATGTCCTTTTCAGGAAAGACAGGCCAGCCAGGTGTGGTGGTGGAGTTGCTCTTTATGTGAGAGTGCAACTACAATGTATTGAGTATTGTCCAGGCACGGATGAGCAGCAAGTTGAGAGTCTGTGGGTGAGAATTAAGGGGCAGGTTGGCAGGGGTGATACTATTGTGGGCATCTATTACAAACCACCAGATCAGGGTGAGGAAGTTGATGAGTTCTCTACAGACAGCTGGGAGCAGCCTTGCAATCACAGGCCCTGGTTGTGGTGGGGGATTTTAACTTCCCTGATGGTTGTTGGAGGGACTACTGGGCTGGCCAGCCACAGTCTAGGAGGTTCCTCCAGTGCCTTGATGATAACTTTCTGATGCAAAGGGTGGAGGAGCTGACTAGTAGAGGTGCATTGCTGGACGCCATCATCACTAACAAGGAGAGTCTGGTTGAAGTGGTAAAGGTTGAGGGCTGCCTTGGTTGCAGCGACCATGAGATGGTGGAGTTCAGGATCTCATGTGGTAGGAGCAGGATAGCAAGCAGAATTGCAACCCTGGATTTCAGTAAGGCAAACTTTGGCCTTTTTAGGCAATTGCTAAGGGAAATCCCATGGGCAAGGCTGCTTGAAGGTAAAGGAGCCCAAGAGAGTTGGTTAGTGTTCAGGGAGTGTTTCTACCGGGCACAAGATCGGAGCATCCTGACACGTAGGAAGTCAAGGAAGGGAGCCAGGAGACCTGCGTGGTTAAACAGGGAGCTGCTGGGTAAGCTCAAGTGGAAGAGAAGAGTTTACAGATCATGGAAGGAGGGGCTGGCCACTTGGGGAGAATATAAGGCTGTTGTCAGGGGATGTAGGGAGGCAACTAGGAAAGCTAAGGCCTCCCTAGAATTACACCTGGTGAGAGGGGTCAAGGACAACAGGAAGAGCTTTTTCAAATATGTAGCAGATAAAACTAACACCAGAGGCAATGTAGGCCCACTGTCGAGGGTTTAGGTTGCGGGGTGACAACAAAAACCCTGGCAGATGTATTGTTAACCTCCTCCCCTCCCCAGCTTCCCCCTTTTGCCCCTCCCTCTCCCCACTTCCCACTCAGGACAGGCGATCGGGAGGGAAAGAAGGACAGAGAGAAGAGAGTTGGAAAAATCAAAGATGTTTTACTAATGCTACTACTAAGAATAGAGAAAATAATACAAAATATACAAAACCAATCTTGAAAGTCTCAGCAACTGCAGAGCCAGCACCCAAAGTCCTGGATTAGACTCTGCAGCCAACCGGAGCTGGATTCAGTCTCTCACTAGGCCTCAATTCACAGGGACGACCAGCAAGGTCCTCTCCTAATGTCGGTCATAAGCAGATGGGAAAAGAAAAAGGGAAAAAGGAAAAGGGACGAGATCCTCATGATCTCCCACTTTTATACGAAGTATTCACGTGAATGGAATGTTATACACAGTTGGTCAGTTTCTTGGTCGCCGATTTCTCGTTGTCCCTCTCGCGAGATGTCCATCCGTGCTTATCAAACATGTGTCTGGTTCTCCAGGAAAATGTAGCTAATATGAAGGCTTTAGCTGACAGGCAAAATTCACTAAAAGAGAAACTTGTTTTTTAACAAAACTAGGACGAATGAGGTGGGTGCCCTGGTGACAGAAGATACAGAGAAGACAGAGTTACTGAATTCCTTCTTTGTCTCTGTCTACTCTGCCAGAAGCTGTCCTGAGGAGCCCTGTACTGCTAAGGCCCCAGAGGAAGGCAGAACAATGGAGGAGTTTGTCTCAATTGATGAGGACTGGCTTAGGGAGCAGTTAGGCAATCTGGACATCCCTAAATCCATGGGTCCAGATGGGATGCACCCGCAGGTGCTGAGGGAGCTGGCCGAGGTCATTGCTGGACCGCTCTCCATCATCTTTGCTAAGTCTTGGAAATGGGAGAGGTGCCTGAGGACTGGAGGAGAGCAAATGTTGCTCCAGTCTTCAAAAAGGGCAAGAGGGAGGACCCGGGCAACTATAGACCAGTCAGCCTCACCTCCATCTCTGGGAAACGGATGGAATGACTTATCCTTGGTGCCGTCTCAAGGGATATTAGGGATAAGAGAGTCATTAGAGGCAGTCAACATGGCTTCACCAAAGGGAAGTCGTGCTTGACCAACCTCATTGACTTTTATGAGGACATAACGAGATGGATGGATGATGGTAGAGTGATGGACGTGGTCTGCCTTGACTCGAGTAAGGCATTTGACACGGTGTCCCACAGCATCCTCACGGCTAAATTGAGGGAGTGCGGTCTGGACGATCGGATAGTGAGGTGGACTGGGAACTGGCTGAAGGGAAGAAGCCAGAGAGTCATGATCAATGGGGCGGAGTCCAGTTGGAGGCCAGTATCTAGTGGAGTGCCTTCAAGGGTGAGTACTGGGGCCTGTATTATTCAATATATTCATCAATGATTTGGATGAGGGAATTGAGTGCACTATCAGCAAGTTTGCTGATGACACCAAGCTGGGAGGAGTGGCTGACACGCCAGAAGGCTGTGCCTCCATTCAGCGAGACCTGGACAGGCTGGAGAGTCAGGCAGGGAAAAATTTAATGAAATATAACAAGGGCAAGTGTAGAGTCTTGCATCTGGGTAGGAACAACCCCAGGTTCCAGTATAAGCTGGGAATCACCTATTAGAGAGCAGAGCAGGGGAAAGGGACCTGAGGGTCCTGGTGGACAACAGGATGGCCATGAGCCAGCACTGTGCCCTTGTGGCAAGGAAGGCCAATGGCATCCTGGGGTGTATTAGAAGGGGGGTGGTTAGTAGGTCGAGAGAGGTCCTCCTTCCCCTCTACTCTGCCCTGGTGAGACCTCATCTGGAATATTGTGTCCAGTTCTGGGCCCCTCAGTTCAAGAAGGACAGGGAACTGCTGGAGAGAGTCTAGCGTAGATGGACTCAAATCAAAGATGATTAAGGGAGTGGAGCATCTCTCTTATGAGGAAAGGCTGAGGGAGCTGGATCATTTTAGCTTGGAGGAGACTGAGGGGTGACCTCATTGATGTTTACAGATATGTAAAGGGTGTCACAGGATGGAGCCAGGCTCTTCTCGGTGACAACCAATGATAGGACAAGGGGTAATGGGTACACACTGGAATACAAAAGGTTCCGCTTAAATTTGAGAAGAAACTTCTTCTCAGTGAGGGTGACAGAACACTGGAACAGGCTGCCCAGGGAGGTTGAGGAGTCTCCTACTCTGGAGGCGTTCCTGTGTAACCTCATCTGGGTGTTCCTGCTCCAGTAGGGGGATTGGACTAGGTGATCTTTTGAGGTCCCTTCCAATCTCTGACATTCTGTGATTCTGTGATTCTGTGAAAGGTTTTTTAAGCTTTTCTCTTCAGTGATTAGTTTGCTCTCAGCTTTCTCTTGTATCTCCCACAGTTTCTTGTGGCTTAGTGAGTGATCACTTACCAACTCAGCCTTATACTTACAGGGTCACCATTGCATTTCAGCTGCCTCAGAGGCATTCTCAATCAAAAAGCCAGATCCTGTGATATGTTAAAAGAAAATGTTATGGTTTATTCAAAAAACATAAGCTACTTCCCCCACAGTTCCCTTCCTGACTTAATCTGATGAGCTCAAGCACTGTGAGTGATCAGGTTGTCCTGTAAGTGCAATTTTTACCTACATGGGTCATACCTGGAGCCTGAAGCAGAGTGCTACGGAAATGCAGAGTCTTCCTTGGGTGGCTGGGCACCAAATTCATGATTGTCCTCAAAAAGTCCAAGGCAAACCTGTGAGCAAGTCTGAATCACTGGTGCTGATTTTTTGGCATCATGATGATCTAAAAACTTTGATGTCTGTGCTGGAATTCAAGGGAGGAAGACAATTTTTCTTGCCAGTAAAGAGAAGATGAATTATTCTTCTCTTTAGGCTCAGATTTATTTTATATTGGAATTAGACAAAATTCTTCTCTATCTCAGGAAAAGCTATGAATTTCTGAGATACTCTGGAAAATCAAGACCTAATCACTTTTAATTGTATATAGCAGATCACTACCTCGAGGAAGTATAAAATAGATTTTGTGTGAGCATTTGCTGCATGCTCCAAGTCAAAAGGAGTTTGTGTAAGTGCCAGTGGCATAACTGATCTGTGACACTGGAAGTGTGTGGTAAATCAATATTGTCTTAATTACAGTTTCTTGAGGCAAATATATAGTAGTCAGAGAATGATGGCATATTTAGCTTCAACATATTTTATTAAAGCTTAACTAGCTCATTAATAAATTCACTGTCTGCAAATTGGTTAAAAAAAAAAAGCGAAACACTCGAGGTTTTCTCATACTACTAATCTAGATAAGACATTCCTGGTGGAGACTGTGTAATGGGCTTTGGTCAGACCTATGAGTAACCATGCTTAAGTGTTAATTTGCAGAGATTGGGAGAGATTGTGACATTAGGGTTCACCATCCCCATACAGCATCAGCAGTCATAACCAGGGAGAGGACACAGGAGTAAGTGCTGCAGGTTTGCAAAGGTCTCTCTCCCCTTCCCTGGGCCATTGAAGTACATCTTTGTGCCAACCACTATTCATCATCGAGCACCACATCAAAATAGTGATCAAACTTCAATGATTTGGAAGCAGGGAAAGCAGCTCTTTTTGCACCACCTGAAGCATTTTCCTGACCACGAGTAATGTGTCAATACAGGTGCCGCTCCAGTGACTGTAGCGCTAGGAGCCAGGGAAGGGTGATGAGCCCATGAGCTCCTGCCCAGGGCCTCAAAACAAGCCAAACCCTTTTTTTCTTAAAGACTCTTCTCACTCCACTGTCCCTCCTCTTCCATAACTGGTGAACACTACACCATTCATTTGGTTAAAGATGAATCATGGAGCTACTCCTCAGAGGTCACAGCAAAATCCGGTGGTGGATTGCACTACAAGTCACACATGAATAGTCCAGAATGTTCTTTACAACCTCTGTTGTTAATGAGTGCAGGTGGCTCAGCTCACTGCCCAGTTATAACTCTTCCATCTGTAGCAGTGCGATCACTGTGGGATTGTCATGTGCAGGAGCAGGAGTTGGATTCGATTTTCCTTGTGGGTCCTCCCAACTCAGGACATTCTGTGATTCTATGACATCATTTTTTTCCCTTATGTAAATAATTAATGCCATGAAAACACATTCTTTCTTTAAGTTGGGTGCCGCAATTCTCAGTGTCACTCCATACAATTAGGATCTCAGTTCCTTAATTACGTTCTGATGTAGTCAATTTTGAAAAATGTGGGATCTCACTCAGAAATGAATAGACAAGTGGAATGACTCACTGATTGCAACTTAGACAAGCTTGGGAAATCATTCGCCCTCCCCACACACCTCAGTAGATGCAGGAGAAATTAAACTAGAACAAAATGGTCTTAAAAGGACGAATATGGTAGAGAAATGCAGTAAGAAGTAAATATTTATGTAAAGGCTAGGAAAACAAAATAGTGGTGAAAAAAAGAGAAGGATCCAGTTAACCAAGGTTAAAAGCATACAGAACTATTCAGGACTATTTTAATAGCCTCTACTGCAGAAGTTGGGAAAGCAAACAGGTGACAAGGAGAAGTACAGGCAGTGGGTGAGGAGCAGCCTGTTCCACAGCGAGTCTGTTCCACAGTCACATCAGACTGAGGAAAAGCAATGGGGAAGATGACATAAAGACAGGGAAGTCTTCCCTCCCTCCTGGTGAAAGGAAACTGGTGCTTTTATCTTTTGTGCAGATTCATTATTTTTTAGTGCAGCTTCATTTGCCATTCCATACAGAAAAATGCTGTTTATAATTGAACACTTTTTTCTTTTTTTTTTTTCCTGCACATGGTCCTGATTGGATTTTATTATTTAAATATTGACTTCTTGATTATTTACTGAACAATCAGACAAAGAAAATCCTTGATTTTTTTTTATTTTCTTAAATGGCTCGTGACTGCACAAATTTATTCAGTTTGACAAAGCTGGTGACCATTTCTGCTACAAAGAAAGTTTGCCATAGATAATGCATTTTTACAGCAGTGAAAACATACAAATTCTTTTTATTGGCATACTCAGGGAAAAAGAACAAAAAGGGATGCAGGGGAAGTACTTGGGTAAAGTGAAAAAACAACTAGAGAAGGAGGTCTAAACAGATGTGGCTTCACCAGTGAAAAAGTATACCACAAATCCCAGGGGACAATAGAGCAATGAGGAGCAAACCACATCAGTAAATGAAGAGAAAACAAGGACAACAGAATTTCCAGCACAACTGGCTGCTTTCAAATTGGTCTTACAAGTTAGGATATCAAGAGAAGCAATCAGTTTAAAGGCTTTGTGTGTGATCTGGAGAGTTTGATGGAGCAATTAATGAAATCTTATCCCAAGAGCTGACTTGCATCATGGCAAAATATCTTAAGCAAAGTATGGGCCACAATACAAATTCCGTTGCTAACGTATAGTAAGAGGCGCCGGAAGCTCTGGTGCTTTGGGAACAGGCTTGTTTTTCCCTCTGGCTCTGCCAGTAGACCAGCAGGAAAGTTATCTGCCATCAGAACCATTCTTTGGGCTCTTTGTGATGCCTTTCCCTGCCTGTTTGCTGCCTGCTCATTGCCAGCAGGCAGGGGTGCAGGTGGTGGCTTCAGCAGCAGGTGATGTGAACACAGCTCAAAGGCAGCATGTGCTTAAACATCCTCATTGATTCTTGCCCCAGGAGAATCCATATCCCGTAGTCTGATCTTCATAATTGTATAAAAACCCTTGTCTAATAATTTCTCATCAAGACCATATTTCTCTTCTCAGTAGAAAATGCCTTACAGAAAGAAATCCAGGCTTGGTTTAAAGCTGTTGGCATGGATCTCTGCAGGCTCAAATTCCTTTTTCTAGAAAGCACTCTCATAAACACACTAATCCAAAACCCGTAGTCCAGCCAGATGATTTCTACATTAGTTTAACTGTGAGATGACACTGAATCTTTGGAAAAAAAAAAAAGAAGCCAATCTGTTCTCCCAATCTGGGGAACTGCACTCAGACCTGTCAGGTGCTAAACTGGAATGTTTAACTGTCCTTCCCCACAGGACCAGTGTAAACCCAGGCACAGCCTGAAGCCCTGGTAGGGAAAAGACATTTCAGGCCTTTTGTTGCAAAAAACTAGAATAATAAATAATAGAATATTAAAACCATGTACCAGGCACTGTTACATTAGCAGGTTTAATATCTTTCCTCAGATATTATAATACTTTGTTGTAATTCATGAAATGACCGTGACTGCATCAGCAGTGAGGGTGACTCCTGTGTTGGTGAGATAGAGCTATTGCAATGCACATCTGCTGTCACCATGGGCTCACAGATAATAAACATAATTACCTCCATGGTACCAGTCGGTACTTCTTTTTGCATAAATTATTTTGCAATAGCGTGACCTACCCTCATGTGGTGTGCTGTGCCACTATTGTATATTGTGATCCTATCTCAGCACGGTATTAGCTACACTGTTTCAAAGATGTGGAACTGTTGAATGCAGCTCCTAGAAGATTTCAGACATTTATTGAATTCCAAAGAAGGAAGTATTCATGTCTTACCAGAGCTTTAAGAGGGTCCTTAGGGTTTTGTCTTGGTAATGTGCAATTTTTTCCCTATACCAGGTTTCATAGGCATGCTTATAGAATCTAATTTACACTTCTAGATTTAAACATCTATCTGATTTACACTCCCACCTCCTCTCCTGGGACAATCTAGACAGATTTACAAAACTGATAGACAGGAGAGTATCTCACTTTCATAGAATCGTAGCATTCTTTTGGCTGGAAGAGATCCTCAAGGTCATCGAGTCCAACCATAACCTAATCTCTGGCACTAAACCATGTCCCTAAGAACCTCATCTAAACTCCTTTTAAACACGTCCAGCGATGGTGACTCCACCACTTCCCTGGGTAGCTTGTTCCAATGCCTGACAACCCTTTCAATGGAGAATTTTCTCCTAATATCCAATCTAAACATCCCCTGGTACGACTTGAGGCCATTTCCTCTTGTCTTATCACTTGCTACTTGGGACCAGAGACCAACACCCTCCATGCTACAAACTCCTTTCGGATAGTTGTAGACAGCAATAAGGTCTCCTCTCAGCCTCCTTTTCTCCAGGCTGAACAGCCCCAGTTCCCTCAGCTGCTCCTCATCAGACTTGTGCTCCAGACCCCTCACCAGTTTTGCTGCCCTTCTCTGAACTCTCTTCAGCACCTCAATGTCTTTCTTGTAGTGAGGAGCCCAAATCTGAACACAGGATTCAAGGTGCAGCCTCACCAGTGCCGAGCACAGGGAGACGATCACTGCCCTGGTCCTGCTGGCCACACTATTCCTGATACAAACCAGGATGCTGTTGGCCTTTTTGGCCGCCTGGGCACACTGCTGGATCATGTTCATCCAGCTGTCTATCAACACCCCCAAATCCTTTTCCACCAGACAGCTTTCCAGGAACTCTTCCTTGAGCCTGTAGCTCTGCGTGGTGTTGATGTGACCCAAGCGCAGGACCCAGCACTTGGCCTTGTTAAACCTCATACAATTGGCCTCAGCTCAACAATCCAGCCAGTCCAGATCCCTCTGTATGGCCTTCCTACCCTCCAGCAGATCAACACTCCCATCCAACTTTGTGTTGTCTGCAAACTTTCTAAGGGTGAACTTAGTCCCCTTGTCCAGAGCTATCCAAAGCTGCTCAGATGTTCAACACCTTTTGGCTATAACCCTGAATCTGGGGGAGTAAACTCAGTCCTCTGAGATGGCCAGAGTCCTTGGAGAGACAACATCGCATCAAACGTTCCCAGATGGAACCTGCAGAGCATGTTCTTGTATGCAATTACTAATATCAGCAAACTGCTAGGCAAATGTCAAGTTAGCTGATCTCTGGGAGCACAGGTGCTTTTTGGAGCATTCTTTCTTCCCTGCTAAGAGTAACACTAAGACTATTACTTTCTTACTTCCGACCCCTCCTCCTCTAGTAACAATGGCAATACCATTTTCTAGAGCTGAGATAGATGCACCCCCATATTCATTCTGGGGCAAAGCCTGTTTCTAGAAATACAGGGTGCTTCAAAAAGATGGACCCAATTTGAAATCACTATATCTTTGAAATTGGGTCCATCTTTTTGAAGCACCCTGTATAATGGCTTATTTCTGATTAAAGTAAGGTAATAGCACACATATGACTCTATCTCTATGCAATATTAAATCTCTGGAGAGACTGCAGGGATGCCTTGTTCATTCTCTGTGAGTGATTTGTCTCCTTCCCATCTCCAGTGTGACAACCATCTATTTCGTATCAGCACCACTGGCTGTGCACCAGGATTCATTTGCCAGTGGCATGAGACATGGGGAAAGCTTGTCTTCCATGTCTGGATGTCAATGGCTTCCTAAGGAACTGCTGCCACGTGTCTTGGTAGGATTGGATCAGGAAGGTGTGTAACCGATGCTATGCCTGACCGGGCACCAACTCTGCACAGTACACAGATCTGAGCAGAGAAAACATACATCACTCTTACACTTGAAGGCCTTCTAAGAAGAGTCCTTCGCTTCAAAGTGTCTGGTATGCATCACAGGACACACTCGCAGCTTGTGCTTCTCCAGTGAATTAAATTCTTTGTACTCTTCCTCTTATCTCTCATGGGGTTTTATACACTTGATTTTTGCTTTGAGAGTCTTTCAACATTATTATTAAGAGTACAAGACTTCTCAGCGGGCTGCAAGAAGGAAACCTCCTGTGCATAAACAGGCCAGACCTGTCCAGTTCAGCCTGTGAAATGGTTGTCTGTGTGTTTCTTTGAGTAGTCAGTCTTTACTGCTTAAATTGATAAGTTGTTCAGAAATTATGCAGGTGTGAAATTATGCATGAGCTATTAAAAAAAAGAACCAAGGAAAATATATTGGAGGGGGAAGAAGGAGTAGTTTACTACTCAGGGAAATAAATGGCATTTTAAATTGTTGTGAAAACTGTGAGATATCCGATTTTTCTTTGAATCAGCATAAGCAAATACATATTCTCTGACCAGTAGCAAGGGGCTCATAGTGGGGAAGTCACATTTTTTTTGCTTTTCATCATGACAAAAAAGAAGCCTGAAGAGAACCTGAGACATCAAAGCATCCTGAGGGGAAACGAACACCATTGTAATACTGAAATGTGATATTTCTGCTATAACCATAGTAATTTAGTTGATTGTGTCTGACAAAAGACTCAGATATTGATCTCAGTCATTTCTTTGAAGTTCTGGTTACCAACTATATCTACTGTGGCAAGAGTTACAGGATTTAACTTGTAAGTCTGATATGAAAATGAAATTGGAGCTTGCGCTGTAGTTGCAACTGTGGTAGAAGGAATTTGCCTGCATGCACTCCCAGTGCACTTACTTGCTCATTCCCTGGAGGGTTCCAGGAGCTCCCCAGACAGTTTCTGCATCCATAGGATGATAGGATGTGGGACTGTTTTGGTTCAATGGACTGATGTGCGACAAAGTGCTCTGCTGAACTCCTATTGGCTTCAGTATGAAGCATTTGACCGGTTTTGACATGTTCTCTCCAGGGGGTGTTTTGAGCAACCCTGCAGATTCTTCTTGGGCAGCTGCTGCTGCACATAGACCAGCTGATAGACACAGCTGCTTTGCCTGGGCGTGCTGGGTAACATCCTGGGTGGCGACTCTGGCCTTCCCAGAAATACAGGACAAAAACAATTACAAAATACAATACAATAATACAATACAAAAAGTTTGGTAGTTTTCTTTGAAGGAAAACTGCATGCATTATGAAAATAAGAATTTAGTGCGGTATTTCATTGACAAATTACAGGTCCAGTTTATTTTCAGCCTCTACAGAAAGATATTCTAACATATCAGACAGGAACAATTTCTAAGGAAACAGACATTTAAGAGCCAGAGCAAAGGCAGAAGAAACAGAAAAGAAAGAATTAAAATCTGCAGCAAAATGCTGTCTGTAAAGGAAGATATATATTTATTTTTCTGCATAAACATCTCAGTGATTACTCTGCGGTTCTCCAAACTGGAAATTTGCAAAAAGCTGTTTAGCATGGCTTTCAGTAGTATAAAGAGCAAAAACTTTTCAGAGTTTCAATTATTTCTTTGCAACAGGTGTAAAAATTATAAACATGCAGATTGTTCCAATGTATTAAAACGCCTTCATTTACTACTTATTTGTTATACAGAGAATCAACTTGCAGTGATGACTATTGGAAAGATTTATGTTAAAAAAACACCTTCAAAGTAAGAAAAATATTGTGCTATCAGGTAGCTGCAGCCTTGCTGTGTGAGCTACTTATTCATGTAGAGACATTCTCTAATGTGTCACTTAAGACAGTAATGGCCTCTAGTTCTAAAAAGCTGTTTTCCTAGAGCAATACCTGCTACCGCTCGAACTTAACAGCAAACCCAGTGAATCCTCCACTGCCTTAGCTGAACAAAGATACTTGATGCTCATGTACCACTCTGATAACTTTGATGCTAATACTATTAAAATTTTCCTTACAAATTTTTCCACCTCCTTTGAGAAAATGCAAGTAATGTACCTAGCTGTCTCAGTTTCCAATTCCACCCTAGTTTGCTCTATTTCAAGACAAACTTAAGCAATGGCTGGTTACTGATTGAGGGCTGAGCCCAACTTTTGCTGTGTCAGGTAGAGATTTTCCATTTAATCTGGACCAAATGAAGTGCTGATGTAAATATAAACAAAAAGGTACAGACAACTTCAGGTTCTCTATTAAAACAATAGAAAGAATATCAAGACCTAGGTTTCAACTATTGCCTCTCTCTCATACGTGCTGTGATCAGCTCCCCAGACAAAAGGCTGGGCTGCTTGTTGATGTCCCCATGAACAGACAAACTAACTGCTGGGTAGTGGCAAGGAGAGCACTAGAAAAGCCGTAGACCCTTTGTTAGACCCATAACCACCATTATTCTCATGTTCTTCATGGATTTGAGACCTGTTAGTCTTTGTGCACATATTTATTGGAACATGGGAGATCAGGCAACAGTAACACCACCAGTCAGTCACCAGCACATTTTTCCTATGTTTAACATGTAGAGCACAAGCAACATTTCCTGCAGAAACAGGCCAGAACTAATACCTGATAGAAGAACAGCTCTGGTTTCAAAGTCAGCTCAGTCCATGCTTAGCTATGCAGCTCCAACATAGCCCTGTGTAGTTTGTTCGTATACCCTTGCACACTTGAACACTTAACAACCATCCAATGTTCAAGGAAGTCTTTGGTATCTCCTTTTCACAAAAGCACCTGTCTAACTTCCAATGAAGTTGAAGCAGGATTTATCAAAATACAGGTTTTAGAATAAACATGTTTGCATCCATTTCCTACGTGTAGGTGAACGCAAGCCCAAATTAGAGTTAAGGAAAATAGAGAAAGATGGAGTTCTGGAGAAACACTGTTTCTGGACTCTGTCGCCAGGGTGCATCTTCGTTCTCCCTGGCCCATAACAAGAACCTTTCCACTGGAGCCACTGCACTGGCTGAAGGAAACATGCCCCCCTCACCCTCACAGCAGTGGCACCAAGACACCTGCAGAAAGAGGGTGGGACTGACTGTGGATGGCATCAGTGCCGGCACGAAGGGTCCCGGGACACAAGCACACAGACTCATGACACAAAGCAGACAGCAAAGCAGCTGGAAAGCAATGTGGCTCAAAAGGTCCTGGAGTCCTGGTGAACACCAAGTGATCAGGAGCCAGCAAGGCCGTGGCAAGCTCTGTCTCGGGCTGCATGGGGCAAAGCGTTGGCAGCAGCTGGAGGGAGGTGACCCTTCCATCTGCTCAGCGCTGCTGAGGCCAGGCCTGCAGTGCTGTGCCCAGCTCTGGGCTCCCCAGGACGAGAGAGATGTGGGCAAAATGGGGAGACCCCCATTGCCCCTCCCCCACCAGGGCAGTTAGAATGGGATGTTCTGTTGACCCGGCGCTGGCCCGGCAACGGTTCTGTGCCAACACAGAGCGGCAGGGGTAAGAGCCCAGCTCTTGCCCTGCAGCACTGACCGGCACAGGAGAGCCCTTTGGCAGCCTTGCTGCAGCCAGCTGGGAGCTATTTTGTATATACAGAGTGTCTGTTCGAAGACAGCTTCTGGTCTCGCCAGGATGGGCCAGGTGAACTGCTGCCGCGGCTCCAGGTAGGTTCCCCCCAGAGCTCGGGGATGCCCCGGCACAACCAGACCCCGCAGCAGCCGCTTTTCACACACCCGACGCCGTCTGCTCTGCAGGGGCGACCCTGAGCTCGTGCAGCAGTGCATGCCCATCCTGGAATTACCTGAGCCACTGCTCCGGCAGCGCGTGCGGGTGACCCAGGGCCGTGTGACGAGGAAGAGGGACCTCCTCCTCTTCAGCACCATCTTAGTCATCGGCAAGCCCCAGTAAGACTCGCGGAGCCCAGCTGCCTTTCCTCCCAAGCCCTGGCCCTGGCACCAGGGCAGAGACACCCAAGGAGCAGCCTCCAGCACCCTGGTGCTGGATGCACCCATGGCCGTGCCCGTGGCAGGGGGATGCTGGAGGGGAGCCACCTGGCTCGGCCACCTCCAGTCACTGCCTGCCGCTCCTCTCTGCAGACGTGGCAGTGCCCTGCGCCCGCAGCTCTGCCTGGCCCTCGACCAGCTGCGAGTGCTGAGCAGCGGGACGGGGGCAGCCGGTGATGCCACAGAGGAGGAGGACAGGAAGCACACCACCTCGCTCGTCCTCGTCTGGCCCTGTGGCTCCTGTGTGATCACTTTCCGGTGAGTTTCGGTGCCGCGTCGCATGGCACGGATGAGTCCTGCCCCACAGGGCTCTGTCCTGACTCTGTGACCATCCCCACGGGGCAGGGATGTGCCGGCACCCGCCTCTGCCTGCAGGCTGGGGAGCAGCAGCACTCAGGCTGTTTCTCCTCTCTTTCTGCAGCTGCCGGGCAGTGAAGGAGCTGTGGGTCCACGCGCTCCTTGGGTAAGCCATCCCTGGCAGTGCAGCCTGGGGAGCCAGAGCTCATGTCATGGGGGGATGCTTCAGGCATCGTTGTACGATGCAGAAACATCTCTCCCAGCTGGGGAGATCTGTCCCAAATGTGCAGATAGCTCTGGGTTGGGTAGAGCTTGTGGAGCGGCTTCACCCAGCCGTGTTCATCCAACACCTGCCCAGCCCCATCCTCACCCCTGCCGCTGCTCTCCGCTCCACTGCCGAGTGGTCCCCAGCTGCTTTGGGGCAGCTAGGAAGTGCTCCCCAGCTTGCAGGAGAGTGAAAAGAGGCTTGGGTCTCACACAGCACTTTCTTTGTCCCTTCCCCATGCACAGAACACCAGAAGGAGCCAGGGGAGCCCAGGTCAGCCAGCTGCCCTCATTCAAGCCTCTGCTGAAGGAGCTGAGGGCACGCAACGCTGTGAGTGTCTCTGCTCTGTCCCCAGGGGCTGCTCCAGCCCAGCATCAGGTGCATCACTTCTCACCTTCTGCTCTTTTTCCCATTGCCCAGGCCATGACACTGCACACCAGCAGCCTGGAGAGGCTGGTGGAGAGCCAGGCAAAGGTCAGGATCACTCAGGATGTAATCTCAGCTGTCCCCACCTCTCACACATGGCCAGATGCTGATGCAGCTTGCCAGGGGCCCTTTCTGCTGCGGGGTGTTTGGTGAGCGCAGCGTATTTCTTGCAGGCTGGTGCAGAGCAGCGGCCACCACCTGTTGTCCCATCCTGCAGTGACGGTGGAGTTGGCCACGTGGCTGGTGAGTTTGGGGAAGACAGGGGCAGGATGGCCCTTCTGTCCTCGACTCAGAAACGGGCACTTGTGCTGCACTGGGGCTGCTGCTGCCCTTCCCGCAGGGCACGTCCATCCGCATCTCACTGCAGAGGGAGAGAGCTGAGCCCCTGGCATCCCTAGTTCCCAAATGATGCTTCTCTTCTGTGCTCAGCAGTGGGGGGACAGTACTGAGAGGGTCCAGGAGAGCTTGCGTGGCATTTCCACTCCAGGGTTCTTCACTCTGTTCTCCTTGGTAGCAGGTGGGACACACAGGAGGAGGCTGCCCTGGCCGTTTGGGAGGCGAGGGTTGCCGGCTGCTAGAGACAGGGCGCCTCTCTTTGGCCGGCCCCTATCAGACCTCTGCAGCCAGGATGGCACACTGGCCCAGCCCATCCAGGTAAGGACATCTGGCCAGGGGGTCCCCCATCCAGTGGCTCCTCTGGAGAGGCAGTGTCCCCATCAGAGAGATCCCAGATGGGTCTTGGAGACCAAGCCTGCTCCTCTGCACATTCACCCACCTCCAACCACTTCCTGTCCTGCCCCAGTGAGAGCTGGGGAGCCAATGTCCTTCTCTGTCCCCACAGGACCTGCTGGCTCTCCTGCAGGAGCACGGCCCATCCACGGAGGGGATCTTTCTGCTGGCGGCTGGCGAGTGCGCCTCTCGGGAGCTCCGGGAGGGCCTGGACAGCGGAGCCCAGGTCCAGCTGGAAGGCCAGCCGGTGCACCTCCTGGCCGCCATCTTTCAGGTGAACCCTGATGACACAGAACTTGGCAGCTCCCAGCTCTGTTGCTCCTCATGGGTAACTGTGAGAGCAGAAGCCCAAACCCTGGAGCTGCTGCTCAGCCTGAGCACTGGGGATGCTGCCTGTGCTCTCGGCAGCAGTGGACACAGCCTGACCGCAGCCCTTGCCATTGCAGGAGTTCCTGCACAAGATCCCCTCCAAGCTCCTCCAGAACGAGCTCTACCAGGACTGGATGAGCGCCCTGCAGAAGACCAGCAGGCAGGAGAGGCTGGCTGGGCTAAAGGAGTAAGTGTGGCCAGCAGCCTGTCTGCTCCACAGGCACTGCCAGGACCCGGTATTTGCTTGCAAAGCCATGGCTTGCCTGAAAAAGCCCTGTTTTCAGCAAGACACCCACCTCTGGCTGCTGCTGTGCGATCAGGTTGTGGGGGAAAGTAGCACAGAAAAGCCTTTCTTTCTCTCCTTGGAGCACTGCCCACAGGCATTTGTGTTGCTCCACAAAGGGACTCTTGTCAGAAAGGTAGACAGGGAGGGAGGCGGCCATAACTCAGCCAAGGCAGTCCCTCTGCTGTAGACCCAGCATGGCCAGGGAGCCTTCCCTGGGGTGGGCTTGGCTGACATCAGCCTGGGAGACCTATGTTGACAAGACCTACTTTACTAACTTTGTGTTCCTGTTCCCTCAGGGTGGCCAGCAAGTTGCCCAAGGCCAACCTCCTCCTCCTCAAACAGTTACTCAGCCTCCTGCAGAAGATCAGCAGGAATGTCACCACCACCAGGATGACGGCCCGCAAACTGGCCATCTGTTTGGGGCCAGACCTCCTCAGCCCACCGGAGGAGGACATGCTCCCCGTTGATATCCTGGTGGAGGTGTTGAAGGTACGCTGTCTTTCCAGCCTTCTACAACCTCCTGGGCTCACTCGAGCTTTGCTATTCAGTGGTTCCTGGCTGCCTTTGCTCTTCAGCGAATGCTGGTGTGGGGGTTGCTGGTAAGAGCAGCCCCACAGCTGCAGCTTCTGCAGTGAAGCCAAATTCAGGAGTGGGAAAGGCGGTTTGAGCTGTTTCCAGCCACCAGGTGGAAACCAGTGGTTTGCTGTGTGCAGGTGACAGGGCTGGTCCAGCTCCTCATTGACCACCATGAGGAGCTCTTTGAGGAGGAGGAGGAGTAGCCTGGGCTTGCTGGTTCATCGACCGCCGACTCGCCAGGGCAGAAACTGCCAAGGTATGTGAGATCCACAAACAGTGTGACAATCAAAGCCTCCCCCCTCAGAAGGTGGGACTGCTGCCACAGGGACAAACAAAATCATTCACCAGCCTGCAGCTCTGCAAAAGTGCAGAGTAAGGCTAAGGCAGGTTGGCCATCGCACTTTGTGCAGTGATCCCACCAGCTGTGGCACAGCTGGACTGAACAAACACATCCAAGGGATCTGCCTTTCAGAACTGAGGTAGCAGTTGGACAGGTAGGTCGCTGCCAGATGTTCATTTCCTAATTGTCATTGCAGGTGTCCCCAGTAGGTCCCGAAAGCGAACATCTGAAGAGCTCTTCTGGGGAGAGAAGGTAACACGAGCTAGATTTGATTCAGAGGAGAATTGCTTCAAATTTATCATAGCTTTACCTGACGACAGCTAAGTAGCTGTAGACAATGAGATCTTGGCACTTCTTCAAAAGCTCACATTCCACCTGAGAGAACAGAGAGAAGGAAAAACAAACAGATAATAAAAAAGACTGTGTGTTTTCCTTCATACCAGGGTTTCTGGCAAGGAACAATGAGGGATGTCGCTTCCTGGTTTTTGGAAAGAACCACATCCCAGGTCCCCAGAGGGTTCCCATCCAGCTGGCTCCTCCAGAGAGTTGGTGTGCCCATCAGAGATATCCCAGATGGGTCTTGGAAAGACAGCCAGCCCTGCCCACATCACACACCTCCAGCCATGCACTGTCCTTTCCCAGGGGAGCTGAAGACCCATCCACACTTGATTGTACCCCTGAAAATTACTTTCCTGTCCCAGGGCCTGTCTCCAGCTCAGCAATTTCTTCTTTTCTCCCCTGCAGGACCTACTGGCTCTCCTGCAGGAACACGGGCCATCCACGGAGGGCATCTTCCTACTGGCAGCCAGCAAGTGCACCTCCTGGGAGCTCTGGAAGGGCCTTTGCAGTGGAGCACATGTCCACCTTGAAAGCCAGCCAGTGCACCTCCTGGCTGTCATCCTGCAGGTGAACCCTGATGACCCAGAGCCCAGCAGCTCCAGACTCTGGCAGTGCTGACGGGCACCTGGGAGAGCAGGAGCCCAAACCCTGGAGCTGCTGCTTGGCCCGAGCACTGGGGATGCTGCCCATGCTTGTGGCAGCAGTGGGCACAGCCTCACCCACAGCCCTTGCCATTGCAGGTGTTCCTCTGCAAAATCCCCTCCCAGCTCCTCCAGACACAGCTCGACCAGTACTGGAAGAGCACCCAGCAGGCAGGAGGTGCTAAAGGGGCTGGCGGGGCTAAAGGAGTAAGTGTGGCCCACAGCCTGGCTGCTGCACAGGCACTGCCAGAGCCCAGGACTTGCCTGCAAAGCCACAGCCTGCCTGAAAGAGGCATATTGTTGGCCAGACACCTACTTCATTAACTTTGTGTTCCTGTTCCCTCAGGGTGGCAAGTTGCCCAAGGCCAACATCCTCCTCTTCAAGCACCAGCTCACCCTGCTCCATAGCATCAGCAGGAATGCTGAAACCACTAGGATGACAGCCCACAAACTGGCCATCTGTCTGGGGCCAGACCTCCTCAGCCCACTGGAGGACGACATGCTCCCTGTCGATGTTCTGGTGGAGGTGTTGAAGGTACGCTGTGTTTCCAGCCTTCTACAACCTCCTGGACCCACTCGAGCTTTGCTGTTCAGTGGTTCCTGGCTGCCTTTACTCTTCAGCGAATGCTGGTGTGCGAGCCGCTGGTAAGAGCAGCCCCACAGCTGCAGCTTCTGCAGTGAAGCCAAATTTAGGAATGGGAAAGGTGATTTGACCTGTTTTCAGCCACCAGGTGGAAACCAATGGTTTGCTGTGTGCAGGTGACAGGACTGGTCCAGCTCCTTATTGACCACCATGAGGAACACTTTGAGGAGGAGGAGGAGGAGGAGGAGGCTGGCCTTGCTGGGGCAGCAGCCAAGGAGTTACCAGCACTATGGGCCACAGGCACAAGCAGAAACCTCAGAGTTATGTGTGTTCCACAAAGAGTGTGATAACAAAAGCCTACCCCCTCAGAAGGTGGGACTGCTGCCACAGGGACAAGCAAGGTCCTTGCCAAGCTGTTTACTTCCACGTTTCCCTAATGCCTCCAGTAGCTCCAGAAAACCAACACGTGAAGAGTTTCTCTGGGGACAGAAGGTAACTTAAGCTAGCTTTGATTCAGAGGAGAATTCCAGTGTTGGCACTTTCATTTTGTACTTGTTGAAGCTCTCTTTGTGCAAGGCTGAGCAGACACCCCAGTGAGGTCACAAGACTCACCATTTGGAGCTCTTTGACCCACTACCTAAATAAAGAGGAAAAGTCCCACTTTTCTGTTCATGTCAGCTGGCAATCCTACACTGGCTGATGTTGTCTGAATCCCAAACACAAAGCAAGGAGTTTTGCCAAGTAGCTGTAGACACTGAGATAGTGGCACTTCTTAAAAAGTTCACATTTCAGCTGAGAGTTCTGAGAGAAGGTAAAAACTACCAGGCAATAAAAAAGCAGGGTGCTTTCCTTCCAACCTCTTGTTCTAGCAAGGGACAGTGAAGGATGTTGCTGTTTGGGTTTTTGAAAGGACACCCCAGCTCCCCAGGGGCTCCCTGCCGTGCCCCACCACCTGGCAAAGGGGCACTGCACATCTCTGTTAACTTGCCGTGTCCTGAGGCTATCACATGTGTTGAGAATCATAGAATCATGGAATACCAGGTTGGAAAGGATCTCAAGCGTCACGTGGTCCAACCTTTCTTAAACTAAAGCACGATCTAGAAAAGGCGGTCCGCCACACTGTTCAGTTAAATCTGAAAAGTGGCCAGTGTTGGGAAATCCACCACTTTGGGTCCAAAGTAGCACCGCAGTAGCTGCCAGTAAGGGTTCTTTCTCCTGTGCCAGGAATGACCCCTTTTCCTGGGACTTCTCAAAGAATAGGGGAGAAAGTCATGCCTGTTCCTACCTTTGTGGCTTCATCAGTGATGCCTGACTCTGTCCTTGTAGGTGCTGATGTTTTTTGCTGCTTGGATTCCCTGGATGAGCTCTGACACCTGATCTTTGAGGGGCATGATACAGCCCCAGCGCCGTCTCATCAGAGGCGAGGAGAGAGACACCGTGCCCTCCTGCTCTGTCTGGCAGATTCTGCTCAACACCCCTAAGCTGGAGCAGCCCTGCATCACCTTCAGACCCATCCCAGCCCTTGCAGGAGGCCTTGCTGGCTCACCCATCAGCTCCATGAGCAAGTGCCCACCAGCTGTCACGTCTCCCCAGGCAGGAGCTGGCTTGGGAACTTCAAGTTCTATGGAGTGTGTTGTGCATGGCTGTGCATATCATCTGAGAGGGACACTGGGGATAACGTTTATGCTGGACATCAGGGTGAATCACCATTCTCATGCACAGAGATGAACCATACTGAAAATTAAAAAAAAAAAAAAAAAAAAAAAAATTTGATCCTAATTTACCTTCAGATACATTCAAACTGTGTATCCAGGTGATACCCATTGAGGGTCAAACTGGCGTTTTCCCTGGTACTTCACATCTCTTCATAAGTCCACAACCTGGGCTTCCAGCAATCCTGTATTAATATCTCTTGTATAAACATGTTTTTGGATAGATACTATACTTTTTGCTTCTTCTCTGGTCAATCAACCTTCTCTGGACTGATACAAACACTCTCCTTTCTGTTAGTCATAGCTGGAGTTTGGAAAGCAGCTTTTCCAAATGCTCCAGATGACAAATAGTCTCTGTTGTATTGATACTTGAGCCCCATATGTTGTCTAAGGGGGTCGACCTCCTTTCAGAAGGGAAAATACAAGTGCCAGCCACAACATGGAGAAGTAATTGCATGGCTGATCTTGATTCCTCACAGGATGTTAAGCAATCCTGTGGAGTTTTACAGCACGGACACAGTTCGTTTGTAAGCTTAACTATTCATGAAAAATTCTCCATCATTTCTTCTCACATTAAACTTCACAGCATCTTCTCATATAGTTGGAATGAAATTCATATGCTATCATTCCTTCGGCTCTCTAGAAACTGCTACTACTTTAAAGTTTATCACACCTCCAGATGAAGGAAGGCTAGAGGCCTGACCATAATGTATTTAATGAGTTTGTATTAAAATAGTACAGTAGATATTAGCAGTTGTTCCACAAATATACATTGTTTTTGATTATATCTGTATTAGTAGCAATAAATATTGGCATACTGCGCTGATGTCATAGAATCCTACCAGCTGGAAAAAATTCTAAGGGAAGTGGTATATTGAATTTAAAAGTAGACAACTGTATAGGTTTTAATTTGGGAGAAGAAGGAAATAAAAGAGAGAGAACTGGCGTGGAATCAACTGTGAACATTTTTGTATATGATACACTTGCACAATTTTTATGTACAGCGTGTCTTAATAGATGTGAAGAAGCTTTACATCCTTTTGGTGATAAATGGCTCACAAAAGCCTGTAACACTCTCCTGCCATTTCCTCTGCCACACTGGAGAACTGGTGGGTCAGCACACATGACTGGAATGTGGTCATGGTTGGCTATGTCCTTTTCAGGAAAGACAGGCCAGCCAGGTGTGGTGGTGGAGTTGCTCTTTATGTGAGAGTGCAACTACAATGTATTGAGTATTGTCCAGGCACGGATGAGCAGCAAGTTGAGAGTCTGTGGGTGAGAATTAAGGGGCAGGTTGGCAGGGGTGATACTATTGTGGGCATCTATTACAGGCCACCAGATCAGGGTGAGGAAGTTGATGAGTTCTCTACAGACAGCTGGGAGCAGCCTTGCAATCACAGGCCCTGGTTGTGGTGGGGGATTTTAGCTTCCCTGATGGTTGTTGGAGGGACTACTGGGCTGGCCAGCCACAGTCTAGGAGGTTCCTCCAGTGCCTTGATGATAACTTTCTGATGCAAAGGGTGGAGGAGCTGACTAGTAGAGGTGCATTGCTGGACGCCATCATCACTAACAAGGAGAGTCTGGTTGAAGTGGTAAAGGTTGAGGGCTGCCTTGGTTGCAGCGACCATGAGATGGTGGAGTTCAGGATCTCATGTGGTAGGAGCAGGATAGCAAGCAGAATTGCAACCCTGGATTTCAGTAAGGCAAACTTTGGCCTTTTTAGGCAATTGCTAAGGGAAATCCCATGGGCAAGGCTGCTTGAAGGTAAAGGAGCCCAAGAGAGTTGGTTAGTGTTCAGGGAGTGTTTCTACCGGGCACAAGATCGGAGCATCCTGACACGTAGGAAGTCAAGGAAGGGAGCCAGGAGACCTGCGTGGTTAAACAGGGAGCTGCTGGGTAAGCTCAAGTGGAAGAGAAGAGTTTACAGATCATGGAAGGAGGGGCTGGCCACTTGGGGAGAATATAAGGCTGTTGTCAGGGGATGTAGGGAGGCAACTAGGAAAGCTAAGGCCTCCCTAGAATTACACCTGGCGAGAGGGGTCAAGGACAACAGGAAGAGCTTTTTCAAATATGTAGCAGATAAAACTAACACCAGAGGCAATGTAGGCCCACTGTCGGGGGTTTAGGTTGCGGGGTGACAACAAAAACCCTGGCAGATGTATTGTTAACCTCCTCCCCTCCCCAGCTTCCCCCCTTTTGCCCCTCCCTCTCCCCACTTCCCACTCAGGACAGGCGATCGGGAGAGAAAGAAGGACAGAGAGAAGAGAGTTGGAAAAATCAAAGATGTTTTACTAATGCTACTACTAAGAATAGAGAAAATAATACAAAATATACAAAACCAATCTTGAAAGTCTCAGCAACTGCAGAGCCAGCACCCAAAGTCCTGGATTAGACTCTGCAGCCAACCGGAGCTGGATTCAGTCTCTCACTAGGCCTCCATTCACAGGGACGACCAGCAAGGTCCTCTCCTAATGTCGGCCATAAGCAGATGGGAAAAGAAAAAGGGAAAAAGGAAAAGGGACGAGATCCTCATGATCTCCCACTTTTATATGAAGTATTCACGTGAATGGAATGTTATACACAGTTGGTCAGTTTCTTGGTCGCCGATTTCTCGTTGTCCCTCTCGCGAGATGTCCATCCGTGCTTATCAAACATGTGTCTGGTTCTCCAGGAAAATGTAGCTAATATGAAGGCTTTAGCTGACAGGCAAAATTCACTAAAAGAGAAACTTGTTTTTTAACAAAACTAGGACGAATGAGGTGGGTGCCCTGGTGACAGAAGATACAGAGAAGACAGAGTTACTGAATTCCTTCTTTGTCTCTGTCTACTCTGCCAGAAGCTGTCCTGAGGAGCCCTGTACTGCTAAGGCCCCAGAGGAAGGCAGAACAATGGAGGAGTTTGTCTCGATTGATGAGGACTGGCTTAGGGAGCAGTTAGGCAATCTGGACATCCCTAAATCCATGGGTCCAGATGGGATGCACCCGCAGGTGCTGAGGGAGCTGGCCGAGGTCATTGCTGGACCACTCTCCATCATCTTTGCTAAGTCTTGGAAATGGGAGAGGTGCCTGAGGACTGGAGGAGAGCAAATGTTGCTCCAGTCTTCAAAAAGGGCAAGAGGGAGGACCCGGGTAACTATAGACCAGTCAGCCTCACCTCCATCCCTGGGAAACGGATGGAATGACTTATCCTTGGTGCCATCTCAAGGGATATTAGGGATAAGAGAGTCATTAGAGGCAGTCAACATGGCTTCACCAAAGGGAAGTCGTGTTTGACCAACCTCATTGACTTTTATGAGGACATAACGAGATGGATGGATGATGGTAGAGTGATGGACGTGGTCTGCCTTGACTCGAGTAAGGCATTTGACACGGTGGCCCACAGCATCCTCACAGCTAAATTGAGGGAGTGCGGTCTGGACGATCGGATAGTGAGGTGGACTGGGAACTGGCTGAAGGGAAGAAGCCAGAGAGTCATGATCAATGGGGTGGAGTCCAGTTGGAGGCCAGTATCTAGTGGAGGGTGAGTACTGGGGCCTGTATTATTCAATATATTCATCAATGATTTGGATGAGGGAATTAAGTGCACTATCAGCAAGTTTGCTGATGACACCAAGCTGGGAGGAGTGGCTGACACGCCAGAAGGCTGTGCCTCCATTCAGCGAGACCTGGACAGGCTGGAGAGTCAGGCAGGGAAAAATTTAATGAAATATAACAAGGGCAAGTGTAGAGTCTTGCATCTGGGTAGGAACAACCCCAGGTTCCAGTATAAGTTGGGAATCACCTATTAGAGAGCAGAGCAGGGGAAAGGGACCTGAGGGTCCTGGTGGACAACAGGATGGCCATGAGCCAGCACTGTGCCCTTGTGGCAAGGAAGGCCAATGGCATCCTGGGGTGTATTAGAAGGGGGGTGGTTAGTAGGTCGAGAGAGGTCCTCCTTCCCCTCTACTCCGCCCTGGTGAGACCACATCTGGAATATTGTGTCCAGTTCTGGGCCCCTCAGTTCAAGAAGGACAGGGAACTGCTGGAGAGAGTCTAGCGTAGATGGACTCAAATCAAAGATGATTAAGGGAGTGGAGCATCTCTCTTATGAGGAAAGGCTGAGGGAGCTGGATCATTTTAGCTTGGAGAAGAGGAGACTGAGGGGTGACCTCATTGATGTTTACAGATATATAAAGGGTGAATGTCACAAGGATGGAGCCAGGCTCTTCTCGGTGACAACCAATGATAGGACAAGGGGTAATGGGTACAAACTGGAATACAAAAGGTTCCGCTTAAATTTGAGAAGAAACTTCTTCTCAGTGAGGGTGACAGAACACTGGAACAGGCTGCCCAGGGAGGTTGAGGAGTCTCCTACTCTGGAGGCGTTCAAACCTGCCTGGACGCCTTCCTGTGTAACCTCATCTGGGTGTTCCTGCTCCAGTAGGGGGATTGGACTAGGTGATCTTTTGAGGTCCCTTCCAGTCTCTGACATTCTGTGATTCTGTGATTCTGTGAAAGGTTTTTTAAGCTTTTCTCTTCAGTGATTAGTTTGCTCTCAGCTTTCTCTTGTATCTCCCACAGTTTCTTGTGGCTTAGTGAGTGATCACTTACCAACTCAGCCTTATACTTACAGGGTCACCATTGCATTTCAGCTGCCTCAGAGGCATTCTCAATCAAAAAGCCAGTTCCTGTGGTATGTTATGGTTTATTCAAAAAACATAAGCTACTTCCCCCGCAGTTCCCTTCCTGACTTAATCTGATGAGCTCAAGCACTGTGAGCGATCAGGTTGTCCTGTAAGTGCAATTTTTACCTACATGGGTCATACCTGGAGCCTGAAGCAGAGTGCTACGGAAATGCAGAGTCTTCCTTGGGTGGCTGGGCACCAAATTCATGATTGTCCTCAAAAAGTCCAAGGCAAACCTGTGAGCAAGTCTGAATCACTGGTGCTGATTTTTTGGCATCATGATGATCTAAAAACTTTGATGTCTGTGCTGGAATTCAAGGGAGGAAGACAATTTTTCTTGCCAGTAAAGAGAAGATGAATTATTCTTCTCTTTAGGCTCAGATTTATTTTATATTGGAATTAGACAAAATTCTTCTCTATCTCAGGAAAAGCTATGAATTTCTGAGATACTCTGGAAAATCAAGACCTAATCACTTTTAATTGTATATAGCAGATCACTACCTCCAGGAAGTATAATATAGATTTTGTGTGAGCATTTGCTGCATGCTCCAAGTCAAAAGGAGTTTGTGTAAGTGCCAGTGGCATAACTGATCTGTGACACTGGAAGTGTGTGGTAAATCAATATTGTCTTAATTACAGTTTCTTGAGGCAAATATATAGTAGTCAGAGAATGATGGCATATTTAGCTTCAACATATTTTATTAAAGCTTAACTAGCTCATTAATAAATTCATTGTCTGCAAATTGGTTAAAAAAAAAGGCGAAACACTCGAGGTTTTCTCATACTACTAATCTAGATAAGACATTCCTGGTGGAGACTGTGTAATGGGCTTTGGTCAGACCTATGAGTAACCATGCTTAAGTGTTAATTTGCAGAGATTGGGAGAGATTGTGACATTAGGGTTCACCATCCCCATACAGCATCAGCAGTCATAACCAGGGAGAGGACATAGGAGTAAGTGCTGCAGGTTTGCAAAGGTCTCTCTCCCCTTCCCTGGGCCATTGAAGTACATCTTTGTGCCAACCACTATTCATCATCGAGCACCACATCAAAATAGTGATCAAACTTCAATGATTTGGAAGCAGGGAAAGCAGCTCTTTTTGCACCACCTGAAGCATTTTCCTGACCACGAGTAATGTGTCAATACAGGTGCCGCTCCAGTGACTGTAGCGCTAGGAGCCAGGGAAGGGTGATGAGCCCATGAGCTCCTGCCCAGGGCCTCAAAACAAGCCAAACCCTTTTTTTCTTAAAGACTCTTCTCACTCCACTGTCCCTCCTCTTCCATAACTGGTGAACACTACACCATTCATTTGGTTAAAGATGAATCATGGAGCTACTCCTCAGAGGTCACAGCAAAATCCGGTGGTGGATTGCACTACAAGTCACACATGAATAGTCCAGAATGTTCTTTACAACCTCTGTTGTTAATGAGTGCAGGTGGCTCAGCTCACTGCCCAGTTATAACTCTTCCATCTGTAGCAGTGCGATCACTGTGGGATTGTCATGTGCAGGAGCAGGAGTTGGATTCGATTTTCCTTGTGGGTCCTCCCAACTCAGGACATTCTGTGATTCTATGACATCATTTTTTTCCCTTATGTAAATAATTAATGCCATGAAAACACATTCTTTCTTTAAGTTGGGTGCCGCAATTCTCAGTGTCACTCCATACAATTAGGATCTCAGTTCCTTAATTACGTTCTGATGTAGTCAATTTTGAAAAATGTGGGATCTCACTCAGAAATGAATAGACAAGTGGAATGACTCACTGATTGCAACTTAGACAAGCTTGGGAAATCATTCGCCCTCCCCACACACCTCAGTAGATGCAGGAGAAATTAAACTAGAACAAAATGGTCTTAAAAGGACGAATATGGTAGAGAAATGCAGTAAGAAGTAAATATTTATGTAAAGGCTAGGAAAACAAAATAGTGGTGAAAAAAAGAGAAGGATCCAGTTAACCAAGGTTAAAAGCATACAGAACTATTCAGGACTATTTTAATAGCCTCTACTGCAGAAGTTGGGAAAGCAAACAGGTGACAAGGAGAAGTACAGGCAGTGGGTGAGGAGCAGCCTGTTCCACAGCGAGTCTGTTCCACAGTCACATCAGACTGAGGAAAAGCAATGGGGAAGATGACATAAAGACAGGGAAGTCTTCCCTCCCTCCTGGTGAAAGGAAACTGGTGCTTTTATCTTTCGTGCAGATTCATTATTTTTTAGTTAAGCTTCATTTGCCATTCCATACAGAAAAATGCTGTTTATAATTGAACACTTTTTTTCTTTTTTTTTTTTCCTGCACATGGTCCTGATTGGATTTTATTATTTAAATATTGACTTCTTGATTATTTACTGAACAATCAGACAAAGAAAATCCTTGATTTTTTTTTTTTATTTTCTTAAATGGCTCCTGACTGCACAAATTTATTCAGTTTGACAAAGCTGGTGACCATTTCTGCTACAAAGAAAGTTTGCCATAGATAATGCATTTTTACAGCAGTGAAAACATACAAATTCTTTTTATTGGCATACTCAGGGAAAAAGAACAAAAAGGGATGCAGGGGAAGTACTTGGGTAAAGTGAAAAAACAACTAGAGAAGGAGGTCTAAACAGATGTGGCTTCACCAGTGAAAAAGTATACCACAAATCCCAGGGGACAATAGAGCAATGAGGAGCAAACCACATCAGTAAATGAAGAGAAAACAAGGACAACAGAATTTCCAGCACAACTGGCTGCTTTCAAATTGGTCTTACAAGTTAGGATATCAAGAGAAGCAATCAGTTTAAAGGCTTTGTGTGTGATCTGGAGAGTTTGATGGAGCAATTAATGAAATCTTATCCCAAGAGCTGACTTGCATCATGGCAAAATATCTTAAGCAAAGTATGGGCCACAATACAAATTCCGTTGCTAACGTATAGTAAGAGGTGCCGGAAGCTCTGGTGCTTTGGGAACAGGCTTGTTTTTCCCTCTGGCTCTGCCAGTAGACCAGCAGGAAAGTTATCTGCCATCAGAACCATTCTTTGGGCTCTTTGTGATGCCTTTCCCTGCCTGTTTGCTGCCTGCTCATTGCCAGCAGGCAGGGATGCAGGTGGTGGCTTCAGCAGCAGGTGATGTGAACACAGCTCAAAGGCAGCATGTGCTTAAACATCCTCATTGATTCTTGCCCCAGGAGAATCCATATCCCGTAGTCTGATCTTCATAATTGTATAAAAACCCTTGTCTAATAATTTCTCATCAAGACCATATTTCTCTTCTCAGTAGAAAATGCCTTACAGAAAGAAATCCAGGCTTGGTTTAAAGCTGTTGGCATGGATCTCTGCAGGCTCAAATTCCTTTTTCTAGAAAGCACTCTCATAAACACACTAATCCAAAACCCGTAGTCCAGCCAGATGATTTCTACATTAGTTTAACTCCCAACCTGGGGAACTGCACTCAGACCTGTCAGGTGCTAAACTGGAATGTTTAACTGTCCTTCCCCACAGGACCAGTGTAAACCCAGGCACAGCCTGAAGCCCTGGTAGGGAACAGACATTTCAGGCCTTTTGTTGCAAAAAACTAGAATAATAAATAATAGAATATTAAAACCATGTACCAGGCACTGTTACATTAGCAGGTTTAATATCTTTCCTCAGATATTATAATACTTTGTTGTAATTCATGAAATGACCGTGACTGCATCAGCAGTGAGGGTGACTCCTGTGTTGGTGAGATAGAGCTATTGCAATGCACATCTGCTGTCACCATGGGCTCACAGATAATAAACATAATTACCTCCATGGTACCAGTCGGTACTTCTTTTTGCATAAATTATTTTGCAATAGCGTGACCTACCCTCATGTGGTGTGCTGTGCCACTATTGTATATTGTGATCCTATCTCAGCACGGTATTAGCTACACTGTTTCAAAGATGTGGAACTGTTGAATGCAGCTCCTAGAAGATTTCAGACATTTATCGAATTCCAAAGAAGGAAGTATTCATGTCTTACCAGAGCTTTAAGAGGGTCCTTAGGGTTTTGTCTTGGTAATGTGTAATTTTTTCCCTATACCAGGTTTCATAGGCATGCTTATAGAATCTAATTTACACTTCTAGATTTACACATCTATCTGATTTACACTTCCACCTCCTCTCCTGGGACAATCTAGACAGATTTACAAAACTGATAGACAGGAGAGTATCTCACTTTCATAGAATCGTAGCATTCTTTTGGCTGGAAGAGATTCTCAAGGTCATCGAGTCCAACCATAACCTAACATCTGGCACTAAACCATGTCCCTAAGAACCTCATCTAAACTCCTTTTAAACACGTCCAGCGATGGTGACTCCACAACTTCCCTGGGTAGCTTGTTCCAATGCCTGACAACCCTTTCAATGAAGAATTTTCTCCTAATATCCAATCTAAACATCCCCTGGTACGATTTGAGGCCATTTCCTCTTGTCTTATCACTTGCTACTTGGGACCAGAGACCAACACCCTCCATGCTACACACTCCTTTCAGATAGTTGTAGACAGCAATAAGGTCTCCTCTCAGCCTCCTTTTCTCCAGGCTGAACAGCCCCAGTTCCCTCAGCTGCTCCTCATCAGACTTGTGCTCCAGGCCCCTCGCCAGCTTTGCTGCCCTTCTCTGAACTCTCTTCAGCACCCCAATGTCTTTCTTGTATTGAGGAGCCCAAATCTGAACACAGGATTCAAGGTGCAGCCTCACCAGTGCCGAGTACAGGGGGACGATCACTGCCCTGGTCCTGCTGACCACACTATTCCTGATACAAGCCAGGATGCTGTTGGCCTTTTTGGCCGCCTGGGCACACTGCTGGCTCATGTTCCTCCAGCTGTCAATCAACACCCCCAAATCCTTTTCCACCAGACAGCTTTCCAGGAACTCTTCCCTGAGCCTGTAGCTCTGCGTGGAGTTGATGTGACCCAAGCGCAGGACCCAGCACTTGGCCTTGTTAAACCTCATACAATTGGTCTCAGCTCAACAATCCAGCCAGTCCAGATCCCTCTGTATGGCCTTCCTACCCTCCAGCAGATCAACACTCCCATCCAACTTTGTGTTGTCTGCAAACTTTCTAAGGGTGAACTTAGTCCCCTTGTCCAGAGCTATCCAAAGCTGCTCAGATGTTCAACACCTTTTGGCTATAACCCTGAATCTGGGGGAGTAAACTCAGTCCTCTGAGATGGCCAGAGTCCTTGGAGAGACAACATCGCATCAAACGTTCCCAGATGGAACCTGCAGAGCATGTTCTTGTATGCAATTACTAATATCAGCAAACTGCTAGGCAAATGTCAAGTTAGCTGATCTCTGGGAGCACAGGTGCTTTTTGGAGCATTCTTTCTTCCCTGCTAAGAGTAACACTAAGACTATTACTTTCTTACTTCCGACCCCTCCTCCTCTAGTAACAATGGCAATACCATTTTCTAGAGCTGAGATAGATGCACCCCCATATTCATTCTGGGGCAAAGCCTGTTTCTAGAAATACAGGGTGCTTCAAAAAGATGGACCCAATTTGAAATCACTATATCTTTGAAATTGGGTCCATCTTTTTGAAGCACCCTGTATAATGGCTTATTTCTGATTAAAGTAAGGTAATAGCACACATATGACTCTATCTCTATGCAATATTAAATCTCTGGAGAGACTGCAGGGATGCCTTGTTCATTCTCTGTGAGTGATTTGTCTCCTTCCCATCTCCAGTGTGACAACCATCTATTTCGTATCAGCACCACTGGCTGTGCACCAGGATTCATTTGCCAGTGGCATGAGACATGGGGAAAGCTTGTCTTCCATGTCTGGATGTCAATGGCTTCCTAAGGAACTGCTACCACGTGTCTTGGTAGGATTGGATCAGGAAGGTGTGTAACCGATGCTATGCCTGACCGGGCACCAACTCTGCACAGTACACAGATCTGAGCAGAGAAAACATACATCACTCTTACACTTGAAGGCCTTCTAAGAAGAGTCCTTCGCTTCAAAGTGTCTGGTATGCATCACAGGACACACTCGCAGCTTGTGCTTCTCCAGTGAATTAAATTCTTTGTACTCTTCCTCTTATCTCTCATGGGGTTTTATACACTTGATTTTTGCTTTGAGAGTCTTTCAACATTATTATTAAGAGTACAAGACTTCTCAGCGGGCTGCAAGAAGGAAACCTCCTGTGCATAAACAGGCCAGACCTGTCCAGTTCAGCCTGTGAAATGGTTGTCTGTGTGTTTCTTTGAGTAGTCAGTCTTTACTGCTTAAATTGATAAGTTGTTCAGAAATTATGCAGGTGTGAAATTCTGCATGAGCTATTAAAAAAAAGAACCAAGGAAAATATATTGGAGGGGGAAGAAGGAGTAGTTTACTACTCAGGGAAATAAATGGCATTTTAAATTGTTGTGAAAACTGTGAGATATCCGATTTTTCTTTGAATCAGCATAAGCAAATACATATTCTCTGACCAGTAGCAAGGGGCTCATAGTGGGGAAGTCACATTTTTTTTGCTTTTCATCATGACAAAAAAGAAGCCTGAAGAGAACCTGAGACATCAAAGCATCCTGAGGGGAAACGAACACCATTGTAATACTGAAATGTGATATTTCTGCTATAACCATAGTAATTTAGTTGATTGTGTCTGACAAAAGACTCAGATATTGATCTCAGTCATTTCTTTGAAGTTCTGGTTACCAACTATATCTACTGTGGCAAGAGTTACAGGATTTAACTTGTAAGTCTGATATGAAAATGAAATTGGAGCTTGCGCTGTAGTTGCAACTGTGGTAGAAGGAATTTGCCTGCATGCACTCCCAGTGCACTTACTTGCTCATTCCCTGGAGGGTTCCAGGAGCTCCCCAGACAGTTTCTGCATCCATAGGATGATAGGATGTGGGACTGTTTTGGTTCAATGGACTGATGTGCGACAAAGTGCTCTGCTGAACTCCTATTGGCTTCAGTATGAAGCATTTGACCGGTTTTGACATGTTCTCTCCAGGGGGTGTTTTGAGCAACCCTGCAGATTCTTCTTGGGCAGCTGCTGCTGCACATAGACCAGCTGATAGACACAGCTGCTTTGCCTGGGCGTGCTGGGTAACATCCTGGGTGGCGACTCTGGCCTTCCCAGAAATACAGGACAAAAACAATTACAAAATACAATACAATAATACAATACAAAAAGTTTGGTAGTTTTCTTTGAAGGAAAACTGCATGCATTATGAAAATAAGAATTTAGTGCGGTATTTCATTGACAAATTACAGGTCCAGTTTATTTTCAGCCTCTACAGAAAGATATTCTAACATATCAGACAGGAACAATTTCTAAGGAAACAGACATTTAAGAGCCAGAGCAAAGGCAGAAGAAACAGAAAAGAAAGAATTAAAATCTGCAGCAAAATGCTGTCTGTAAAGGAAGATATATATTTATTTTTCTGCATAAACATCTCAGTGATTACTCTGCGGTTCTCCAAACTGGAAATTTGCAAAAAGCTGTTTAGCATGGCTTTCAGTAGTATAAAGAGCAAAAACTTTTCAGAGTTTCAATTATTTCTTTGCAACAGGTGTAAAAATTATAAACATGCAGATTGTTCCAATGTATTAAAACGCCTTCATTTACTACTTATTTGTTATACAGAGAATCAACTTGCAGTGATGACTATTGGAAAGATTTATGTTAAAAAAACACCTTCAAAGTAAGAAAAATATTGTGCTATCAGGTAGCTGCAGCCTTGCTGTGTGAGCTACTTATTCATGTAGAGACATTCTCTAATGTGTCACTTAAGACAGTAATGGCCTCTAGTTCTAAAAAGCTGTTTTCCTAGAGCAATACCTGCTACCGCTCGAACTTAACAGCAAACCCAGTGAATCCTCCACTGCCTTAGCTGAACAAAGATACTTGATGCTCATGTACCACTCTGATAACTTTGATGCTAATACTATTAAAATTTTCCTTACAAATTTTTCCACCTCCTTTGAGAAAATGCAAGTAATGTACCTAGCTGTCTCAGTTTCCAATTCCACCCTAGTTTGCTCTATTTCAAGACAAACTTAAGCAATGGCTGGTTACTGATTGAGGGCTGAGCCCAACTTTTGCTGTGTCAGGTAGAGATTTTCCATTTAATCTGGACCAAATGAAGTGCTGATGTAAATATAAACAAAAAGGTACAGACAACTTCAGGTTCTCTATTAAAACAATAGAAAGAATATCAAGACCTAGGTTTCAACTATTGCCTCTCTCTCATACGTGCTGTGATCAGCTCCCCAGACAAAAGGCTGGGCTGCTTGTTGATGTCCCCATGAACAGACAAACTAACTGCTGGGTAGTGGCAAGGAGAGCACTAGAAAAGCCGTAGACCCTTTGTTAGACCCATAACCACCATTATTCTCATGTTCTTCATGGATTTGAGACCTGTTAGTCTTTGTGCACATATTTATTGGAACATGGGAGATCAGGCAACAGTAACACCACCAGTCAGTCACCAGCACATTTTTCCTATGTTTAACATGTAGAGCACAAGCAACATTTCCTGCAGAAACAGGCCAGAACTAATACCTGATAGAAGAACAGCTCTGGTTTCAAAGTCAGCTCAGTCCATGCTTAGCTATGCAGCTCCAACATAGCCCTGTGTAGTTTGTTCGTATACCCTTGCACACTTGAACACTTAACAACCATCCAATGTTCAAGGAAGTCTTTGGTATCTCCTTTTCACAAAAGCACCTGTCTAACTTCCAATGAAGTTGAAGCAGGATTTATCAAAATACAGGTTTTAGAATAAACATGTTTGCATCCATTTCCTACGTGTAGGTGAACGCAAGCCCAAATTAGAGTTAAGGAAAATAGAGAAAGATGGAGTTCTGGAGAAACACTGTTTCTGGACTCTGTCGCCAGGGTGCATCTTCGTTCTCCCTGGCCCATAACAAGAACCTTTCCACTGGAGCCACTGCACTGGCTGAAGGAAACATGCCCCCCTCACCCTCACAGCAGTGGCACCAAGACACCTGCAGAAAGAGGGTGGGACTGACTGTGGATGGCATCAGTGCCGGCACGAAGGGTCCCGGGACACAAGCACACAGACTCATGACACAAAGCAGACAGCAAAGCAGCTGGAAAGCAATGTGGCTCAAAAGGTCCTGGAGTCCTGGTGAACACCAAGTGATCAGGAGCCAGCAAGGCCGTGGCAAGCTCTGTCTCGGGCTGCATGGGGCAAAGCGTTGGCAGCAGCTGGAGGGAGGTGACCCTTCCATCTGCTCAGCGCTGCTGAGGCCAGGCCTGCAGTGCTGTGCCCAGCTCTGGGCTCCCCAGGACGAGAGAGATGTGGGCAAAATGGGGAGACCCCCATTGCCCCTCCCCCACCAGGGCAGTTAGAATGGGATGTTCTGTTGACCCGGCGCTGGCCCGGCAACGGTTCTGTGCCAACACAGAGCGGCAGGGGTAAGAGCCCAGCTCTTGCCCTGCAGCACTGACCGGCACAGGAGAGCCCTTTGGCAGCCTTGCTGCAGCCAGCTGGGAGCTATTTTGTATATACAGAGTGTCTGTTCGAAGACAGCTTCTGGTCTCGCCAGGATGGGCCAGGTGAACTGCTGCCGCGGCTCCAGGTAGGTTCCCCCCAGAGCTCGGGGATGCCCCGGCACAACCAGACCCCGCAGCAGCCGCTTTTCACACACCCGACGCCGTCTGCTCTGCAGGGGCGACCCTGAGCTCGTGCAGCAGTGCATGCCCATCCTGGAATTACCTGAGCCACTGCTCCGGCAGCGCGTGCGGGTGACCCAGGGCCGTGTGACGAGGAAGAGGGACCTCCTCCTCTTCAGCACCATCTTAGTCATCGGCAAGCCCCAGTAAGACTCGCGGAGCCCAGCTGCCTTTCCTCCCAAGCCCTGGCCCTGGCACCAGGGCAGAGACACCCAAGGAGCAGCCTCCAGCACCCTGGTGCTGGATGCACCCATGGCCGTGCCCGTGGCAGGGGGATGCTGGAGGGGAGCCACCTGGCTCGGCCACCTCCAGTCACTGCCTGCCGCTCCTCTCTGCAGACGTGGCAGTGCCCTGCGCCCGCAGCTCTGCCTGGCCCTCGACCAGCTGCGAGTGCTGAGCAGCGGGACGGGGGCAGCCGGTGATGCCACAGAGGAGGAGGACAGGAAGCACACCACCTCGCTCGTCCTCGTCTGGCCCTGTGGCTCCTGTGTGATCACTTTCCGGTGAGTTTCGGTGCCGCGTCGCATGGCACGGATGAGTCCTGCCCCACAGGGCTCTGTCCTGACTCTGTGACCATCCCCACGGGGCAGGGATGTGCCGGCACCCGCCTCTGCCTGCAGGCTGGGGAGCAGCAGCACTCAGGCTGTTTCTCCTCTCTTTCTGCAGCTGCCGGGCAGTGAAGGAGCTGTGGGTCCACGCGCTCCTTGGGTAAGCCATCCCTGGCAGTGCAGCCTGGGGAGCCAGAGCTCATGTCATGGGGGGATGCTTCAGGCATCGTTGTACGATGCAGAAACATCTCTCCCAGCTGGGGAGATCTGTCCCAAATGTGCAGATAGCTCTGGGTTGGGTAGAGCTTGTGGAGCGGCTTCACCCAGCCGTGTTCATCCAACACCTGCCCAGCCCCATCCTCACCCCTGCCGCTGCTCTCCGCTCCACTGCCGAGTGGTCCCCAGCTGCTTTGGGGCAGCTAGGAAGTGCTCCCCAGCTTGCAGGAGAGTGAAAAGAGGCTTGGGTCTCACACAGCACTTTCTTTGTCCCTTCCCCATGCACAGAACACCAGAAGGAGCCAGGGGAGCCCAGGTCAGCCAGCTGCCCTCATTCAAGCCTCTGCTGAAGGAGCTGAGGGCACGCAACGCTGTGAGTGTCTCTGCTCTGTCCCCAGGGGCTGCTCCAGCCCAGCATCAGGTGCATCACTTCTCACCTTCTGCTCTTTTTCCCCTTGCCCAGGCCATGACACTGCACACCAGCAGCCTGGAGAGGCTGGTGGAGAGCCAGGCAAAGGTCAGGATCACTCAGGATGTAATCTCAGCTGTCCCCACCTCTCACACATGGCCAGATGCTGATGCAGCTTGCCAGGGGCCCTTTCTGCTGCGGGGTGTTTGGTGAGCGCAGCGTATTTCTTGCAGGCTGGTGCAGAGCAGCGGCCACCACCTGTTGTCCCATCCTGCAGTGACGGTGGAGTTGGCCACGTGGCTGGTGAGTTTGGGGAAGACAGGGGCAGGATGGCCCTTCTGTCCTCGACTCAGAAACGGGCACTTGTGCTGCACTGGGGCTGCTGCTGCCCTTCCCGCAGGGCACGTCCATCCGCATCTCACTGCAGAGGGAGAGAGCTGAGCCCCTGGCATCCCTAGTTCCCAAATGATGCTTCTCTTCTGTGCTCAGCAGTGGGGGGACAGTACTGAGAGGGTCCAGGAGAGCTTGCGTGGCATTTCCACTCCAGGGTTCTTCACTCTGTTCTCCTTGGTAGCAGGTGGGACACACAGGAGGAGGCTGCCCTGGCCGTTTGGGAGGCGAGGGTTGCCGGCTGCTAGAGACAGGGCGCCTCTCTTTGGCCGGCCCCTATCAGACCTCTGCAGCCAGGATGGCACACTGGCCCAGCCCATCCAGGTAAGGACATCTGGCCAGGGGGTCCCCCATCCAGTGGCTCCTCTGGAGAGGCAGTGTCCCCATCAGAGAGATCCCAGATGGGTCTTGGAGACCAAGCCTGCTCCTCTGCACATTCACCCACCTCCAACCACTTCCTGTCCTGCCCCAGTGAGAGCTGGGGAGCCAATGTCCTTCTCTGTCCCCACAGGACCTGCTGGCTCTCCTGCAGGAGCACGGCCCATCCACGGAGGGGATCTTTCTGCTGGCGGCTGGCGAGTGCGCCTCTCGGGAGCTCCGGGAGGGCCTGGACAGCGGAGCCCAGGTCCAGCTGGAAGGCCAGCCGGTGCACCTCCTGGCCGCCATCTTTCAGGTGAACCCTGATGACACAGAACTTGGCAGCTCCCAGCTCTGTTGCTCCTCATGGGTAACTGTGAGAGCAGAAGCCCAAACCCTGGAGCTGCTGCTCAGCCTGAGCACTGGGGATGCTGCCTGTGCTCTCGGCAGCAGTGGACACAGCCTGACCGCAGCCCTTGCCATTGCAGGAGTTCCTGCACAAGATCCCCTCCAAGCTCCTCCAGAACGAGCTCTACCAGGACTGGATGAGCGCCCTGCAGAAGACCAGCAGGCAGGAGAGGCTGGCTGGGCTAAAGGAGTAAGTGTGGCCAGCAGCCTGTCTGCTCCACAGGCACTGCCAGGACCCGGTATTTGCTTGCAAAGCCATGGCTTGCCTGAAAAAGCCCTGTTTTCAGCAAGACACCCACCTCTGGCTGCTGCTGTGCGATCAGGTTGTGGGGGAAAGTAGCACAGAAAAGCCTTTCTTTCTCTCCTTGGAGCACTGCCCACAGGCATTTGTGTTGCTCCACAAAGGGACTCTTGTCAGAAAGGTAGACAGGGAGGGAGGCGGCCATAACTCAGCCAAGGCAGTCCCTCTGCTGTAGACCCAGCATGGCCAGGGAGCCTTCCCTGGGGTGGGCTTGGCTGACATCAGCCTGGGAGACCTATGTTGACAAGACCTACTTTACTAACTTTGTGTTCCTGTTCCCTCAGGGTGGCCAGCAAGTTGCCCAAGGCCAACCTCCTCCTCCTCAAACAGTTACTCAGCCTCCTGCAGAAGATCAGCAGGAATGTCACCACCACCAGGATGACGGCCCGCAAACTGGCCATCTGTTTGGGGCCAGACCTCCTCAGCCCACCGGAGGAGGACATGCTCCCCGTTGATATCCTGGTGGAGGTGTTGAAGGTACGCTGTCTTTCCAGCCTTCTACAACCTCCTGGGCTCACTCGAGCTTTGCTATTCAGTGGTTCCTGGCTGCCTTTGCTCTTCAGCGAATGCTGGTGTGGGGGTTGCTGGTAAGAGCAGCCCCACAGCTGCAGCTTCTGCAGTGAAGCCAAATTCAGGAGTGGGAAAGGCGGTTTGAGCTGTTTCCAGCCACCAGGTGGAAACCAGTGGTTTGCTGTGTGCAGGTGACAGGGCTGGTCCAGCTCCTCATTGACCACCATGAGGAGCTCTTTGAGGAGGAGGAGGAGTAGCCTGGGCTTGCTGGTTCATCGACCGCCGACTCGCCAGGGCAGAAACTGCCAAGGTATGTGAGATCCACAAACAGTGTGACAATCAAAGCCTCCCCCCTCAGAAGGTGGGACTGCTGCCACAGGGACAAACAAAATCATTCACCAGCCTGCAGCTCTGCAAAAGTGCAGAGTAAGGCTAAGGCAGGTTGGCCATCGCACTTTGTGCAGTGATCCCACCAGCTGTGGCACAGCTGGACTGAACAAACACATCCAAGGGATCTGCCTTTCAGAACTGAGGTAGCAGTTGGACAGGTAGGTCGCTGCCAGATGTTCATTTCCTAATTGTCATTGCAGGTGTCCCCAGTAGGTCCCGAAAGCGAACATCTGAAGAGCTCTTCTGGGGAGAGAAGGTAACACGAGCTAGATTTGATTCAGAGGAGAATTGCTTCAAATTTATCATAGCTTTACCTGACGACAGCTAAGTAGCTGTAGACAATGAGATCTTGGCACTTCTTCAAAAGCTCACATTCCACCTGAGAGAACAGAGAGAAGGAAAAACAAACAGATAATAAAAAAGACTGTGTGTTTTCCTTCATACCAGGGTTTCTGGCAAGGAACAATGAGGGATGTCGCTTCCTGGTTTTTGGAAAGAACCACATCCCAGGTCCCCAGAGGGTTCCCATCCAGCTGGCTCCTCCAGAGAGTTGGTGTGCCCATCAGAGATATCCCAGATGGGTCTTGGAAAGACAGCCAGCCCTGCCCACATCACACACCTCCAGCCATGCACTGTCCTTTCCCAGGGGAGCTGAAGACCCATCCACACTTGATTGTACCCCTGAAAATTACTTTCCTGTCCCAGGGCCTGTCTCCAGCTCAGCAATTTCTTCTTTTCTCCCCTGCAGGACCTACTGGCTCTCCTGCAGGAACACGGGCCATCCACGGAGGGCATCTTCCTACTGGCAGCCAGCAAGTGCACCTCCTGGGAGCTCTGGAAGGCCCTTTGCAGTGGAGCACATGTCCACCTTGAAAGCCAGCCAGTGCACCTCCTGGCTGTCATCCTGCAGGTGAACCCTGATGACCCAGAGCCCAGCAGCTCCAGACTCTGGCAGTGCTGACGGGCACCTGGGAGAGCAGGAGCCCAAACCCTGGAGCTGCTGCTTGGCCCGAGCACTGGGGATGCTGCCCATGCTTGTGGCAGCAGTGGGCACAGCCTCACCCACAGCCCTTGCCATTGCAGGTGTTCCTCTGCAAAATCCCCTCCCAGCTCCTCCAGACACAGCTCGACCAGTACTGGAAGAGCACCCAGCAGGCAGGAGGTGCTAAAGGGGCTGGCGGGGCTAAAGGAGTAAGTGTGGCCCACAGCCTGGCTGCTGCACAGGCACTGCCAGAGCCCAGGACTTGCCTGCAAAGCCACAGCCTGCCTGAAAGAGGCATATTGTTGGCCAGACACCTACTTCATTAACTTTGTGTTCCTGTTCCCTCAGGGTGGCAAGTTGCCCAAGGCCAACATCCTCCTCTTCAAGCACCAGCTCACCCTGCTCCATAGCATCAGCAGGAATGCTGAAACCACTAGGATGACAGCCCACAAACTGGCCATCTGTCTGGGGCCAGACCTCCTCAGCCCACTGGAGGACGACATGCTCCCTGTCGATGTTCTGGTGGAGGTGTTGAAGGTACGCTGTGTTTCCAGCCTTCTACAACCTCCTGGACCCACTCGAGCTTTGCTGTTCAGTGGTTCCTGGCTGCCTTTACTCTTCAGCGAATGCTGGTGTGCGAGCCGCTGGTAAGAGCAGCCCCACAGCTGCAGCTTCTGCAGTGAAGCCAAATTTAGGAATGGGAAAGGTGATTTGACCTGTTTTCAGCCACCAGGTGGAAACCAATGGTTTGCTGTGTGCAGGTGACAGGACTGGTCCAGCTCCTTATTGACCACCATGAGGAACACTTTGAGGAGGAGGAGGAGGAGGAGGAGGCTGGCCTTGCTGGGGCAGCAGCCAAGGAGTTACCAGCACTATGGGCCACAGGCACAAGCAGAAACCTCAGAGTTATGTGTGTTCCACAAAGAGTGTGATAACAAAAGCCTACCCCCTCAGAAGGTGGGACTGCTGCCACAGGGACAAGCAAGGTCCTTGCCAAGCTGTTTACTTCCACGTTTCCCTAATGCCTCCAGTAGCTCCAGAAAACCAACACGTGAAGAGTTTCTCTGGGGACAGAAGGTAACTTAAGCTAGCTTTGATTCAGAGGAGAATTCCAGTGTTGGCACTTTCATTTTGTACTTGTTGAAGCTCTCTTTGTGCAAGGCTGAGCAGACACCCCAGTGAGGTCACAAGACTCACCATTTGGAGCTCTTTGACCCACTACCTAAATAAAGAGGAAAAGTCCCACTTTTCTGTTCATGTCAGCTGGCAATCCTACACTGGCTGATGTTGTCTGAATCCCAAACACAAAGCAAGGAGTTTTGCCAAGTAGCTGTAGACACTGAGATAGTGGCACTTCTTAAAAAGTTCACATTTCAGCTGAGAGTTCTGAGAGAAGGTAAAAACTACCAGGCAATAAAAAAGCAGGGTGCTTTCCTTCCAACCTCTTGTTCTAGCAAGGGACAGTGAAGGATGTTGCTGTTTGGGTTTTTGAAAGGACACCCCAGCTCCCCAGGGGCTCCCTGCCGTGCCCCACCACCTGGCAAAGGGGCACTGCACATCTCTGTTAACTTGCCGTGTCCTGAGGCTATCACATGTGTTGAGAATCATAGAATCATGGAATACCAGTTTGGAAAGGATCTCAAGCGTCACGTGGTCCAACCTTTCTTAAACTAAAGCACGATCTAGAAAAGGCGGTCCGCCACACTGTTCAGTTAAATCTGAAAAGTGGCCAGTGTTGGGAAATCCACCACTTTGGGTCCAAAGTAGCACCGCAGTAGCTGCCAGTAAGGGTTCTTTCTCCTGTGCCAGGAATGACCCCTTTTCCTGGGACTTCTCAAAGAATAGGGGAGAAAGTCATGCCTGTTCCTACCTTTGTGGCTTCATCAGTGATGCCTGACTCTGTCCTTGTAGGTGCTGATGTTTTTTGCTGCTTGGATTCCCTGGATGAGCTCTGACACCTGATCTTTGAGGGGCATGATACAGCCCCAGCGCCGTCTCATCAGAGGCGAGGAGAGAGACACCGTGCCCTCCTGCTCTGTCTGGCAGATTCTGCTCAACACCCCTAAGCTGGAGCAGCCCTGCATCACCTTCAGACCCATCCCAGCCCTTGCAGGAGGCCTTGCTGGCTCACCCATCAGCTCCATGAGCAAGTGCCCACCAGCTGTCACGTCTCCCCAGGCAGGAGCTGGCTTGGGAACTTCAAGTTCTATGGAGTGTGTTGTGCATGGCTGTGCATATCATCTGAGAGGGACACTGGGGATAACGTTTATGCTGGACATCAGGGTGAATCACCATTCTCATGCACAGAGATGAACCATACTGAAAATTTAAAAAAAAAAAAAAAAAAAAAAAAATTTGATCCTAATTTACCTTCAGATACATTCAAACTGTGTATCCAGGTGATACCCATTGAGGGTCAAACTGGCGTTTTCCCTGGTACTTCACATCTCTTCATAAGTCCACAACCTGGGCTTCCAGCAATCCTGTATTAATATCTCTTGTATAAACATGTTTTTGGATAGATACTATACTTTTTGCTTCTTCTCTGGTCAATCAACCTTCTCTGGACTGATACAAACACTCTCCTTTCTGTTAGTCATAGCTGGAGTTTGGAAAGCAGCTTTTCCAAATGCTCCAGATGACAAATAGTCTCTGTTGTATTGATACTTGAGCCCCATATGTTGTCTAAGGGGGTCGACCTCCTTTCAGAAGGGAAAATACAAGTGCCAGCCACAACATGGAGAAGTAATTGCATGGCTGATCTTGATTCCTCACAGGATGTTAAGCAATCCTGTGGAGTTTTACAGCACGGACACAGTTCGTTTGTAAGCTTAACTATTCATGAAAAATTCTCCATCATTTCTTCTCACATTAAACTTCACAGCATCTTCTCATATAGTTGGAATGAAATTCATATGCTATCATTCCTTCGGCTCTCTAGAAACTGCTACTACTTTAAAGTTTATCACACCTCCAGATGAAGGAAGGCTAGAGGCCTGACCATAATGTATTTAATGAGTTTGTATTAAAATAGTACAGTAGATATTAGCAGTTGTTCCACAAATATACATTGTTTTTGATTATATCTGTATTAGTAGCAATAAATATTGGCATACTGCGCTGATGTCATAGAATCCTACCAGCTGGAAAAAATTCTAAGGGAAGTGGTATATTGAATTTAAAAGTAGACAACTGTATAGGTTTTAATTTGGGAGAAGAAGGAAATAAAAGAGAGAGAACTGGCGTGGAATCAACTGTGAACATTTTTGTATATGATACACTTGCACAATTTTTATGTACAGCGTGTCTTAATAGATGTGAAGAAGCTTTACATCCTTTTGGTGATAAATGGCTCACAAAAGCCTGTAACACTCTCCTGCCATTTCCTCTGCCACACTGGAGAACTGGTGGGTCAGCACACATGACTGGAATGTGGTCATGGTTGGCTATGTCCTTTTCAGGAAAGACAGGCCAGCCAGGTGTGGTGGTGGAGTTGCTCTTTATGTGAGAGTGCAACTACAATGTATTGAGTATTGTCCAGGCACGGATGAGCAGCAAGTTGAGAGTCTGTGGGTGAGAATTAAGGGGCAGGTTGGCAGGGGTGATACTATTGTGGGCATCTATTACAGGCCACCAGATCAGGGTGAGGAAGTTGATGAGTTCTCTACAGACAGCTGGGAGCAGCCTTGCAATCACAGGCCCTGGTTGTGGTGGGGGATTTTAGCTTCCCTGATGGTTGTTGGAGGGACTACTGGGCTGGCCAGCCACAGTCTAGGAGGTTCCTCCAGTGCCTTGATGATAACTTTCTGATGCAAAGGGTGGAGGAGCTGACTAGTAGAGGTGCATTGCTGGACGCCATCATCACTAACAAGGAGAGTCTGGTTGAAGTGGTAAAGGTTGAGGGCTGCCTTGGTTGCAGCGACCATGAGATGGTGGAGTTCAGGATCTCATGTGGTAGGAGCAGGATAGCAAGCAGAATTGCAACCCTGGATTTCAGTAAGGCAAACTTTGGCCTTTTTAGGCAATTGCTAAGGGAAATCCCATGGGCAAGGCTGCTTGAAGGTAAAGGAGCCCAAGATAGTTGGTTAGTGTTCAGGGAGTGTTTCTACCGGGCACAAGATCGGAGCATCCTGACACGTAGGAAGTCAAGGAAGGGAGCCAGGAGACCTGCGTGGTTAAACAGGGAGCTGCTGGGTAAGCTCAAGTGGAAGAGAAGAGTTTACAGATCATGGAAGGAGGGGCTGGCCACTTGGGGAGAATATAAGGCTGTTGTCAGGGGATGTAGGGAGGCAACTAGGAAAGCTAAGGCCTCCCTAGAATTACACCTGGCGAGAGGGGTCAAGGACAACAGGAAGAGCTTTTTCAAATATGTAGCAGATAAAACTAACACCAGAGGCAATGTAGGCCCACTGTCGGGGGTTTAGGTTGCGGGGTGACAACAAAAACCCTGGCAGATGTATTGTTAACCTCCTCCCCTCCCCAGCTTCCCCCCTTTTGCCCCTCCCTCTCCCCACTTCCCACTCAGGACAGGCGATCGGGAGAGAAAGAAGGACAGAGAGAAGAGAGTTGGAAAAATCAAAGATGTTTTACTAATGCTACTACTAAGAATAGAGAAAATAATACAAAATATACAAAACCAATCTTGAAAGTCTCAGCAACTGCAGAGCCAGCACCCAAAGTCCTGGATTAGACTCTGCAGCCAACCGGAGCTGGATTCAGTCTCTCACTAGGCCTCCATTCACAGGGACGACCAGCAAGGTCCTCTCCTAATGTCGGCCATAAGCAGATGGGAAAAGAAAAAGGGAAAAAGGAAAAGGGACGAGATCCTCATGATCTCCCACTTTTATATGAAGTATTCACGTGAATGGAATGTTATACACAGTTGGTCAGTTTCTTGGTCACCGATTTCTCGTTGTCCCTCTCGCGAGATGTCCATCCGTGCTTATCAAACATGTGTCTGGTTCTCCAGGAAAATGTAGCTAATATGAAGGCTTTAGCTGACAGGCAAAATTCACTAAAAGAGAAACTTGTTTTTTAACAAAACTAGGACGAATGAGGTGGGTGCCCTGGTGACAGAAGATACAGAGAAGACAGAGTTACTGAATTCCTTCTTTGTCTCTGTCTACTCTGCCAGAAGCTGTCCTGAGGAGCCCTGTACTGCTAAGGCCCCAGAGGAAGGCAGAACAATGGAGGAGTTTGTCTCGATTGATGAGGACTGGCTTAGGGAGCAGTTAGGCAATCTGGACATCCCTAAATCCATGGGTCCAGATGGGATGCACCCGCAGGTGCTGAGGGAGCTGGCCGAGGTCATTGCTGGACCACTCTCCATCATCTTTGCTAAGTCTTGGAAATGGGAGAGGTGCCTGAGGACTGGAGGAGAGCAAATGTTGCTCCAGTCTTCAAAAAGGGCAAGAGGGAGGACCCGGGTAACTATAGACCAGTCAGCCTCACCTCCATCCCTGGGAAATGGATGGAATGACTTATCCTTGGTGCCATCTCAAGGGATATTAGGGATAAGAGAGTCATTAGAGGCAGTCAACATGGCTTCACCAAAGGGAAGTCGTGTTTGACCAACCTCATTGACTTTTATGAGGACATAACGAGATGGATGGATGATGGTAGAGTGATGGACGTGGTCTGCCTTGACTCGAGTAAGGCATTTGACACGGTGGCCCACAGCATCCTCACAGCTAAATTGAGGGAGTGCGGTCTGGACGATCGGATAGTGAGGTGGACTGGGAACTGGCTGAAGGGAAGAAGCCAGAGAGTCATGATCAATGGGGTGGAGTCCAGTTGGAGGCCAGTATCTAGTGGAGGGTGAGTACTGGGGCCTGTATTATTCAATATATTCATCAATGATTTGGATGAGGGAATTAAGTGCACTATCAGCAAGTTTGCTGATGACACCAAGCTGGGAGGAGTGGCTGACACGCCAGAAGGCTGTGCCTCCATTCAGCGAGACCTGGACAGGCTGGAGAGTCAGGCAGGGAAAAATTTAATGAAATATAACAAGGGCAAGTGTAGAGTCTTGCATCTGGGTAGGAACAACCCCAGGTTCCAGTATAAGTTGGGAATCACCTATTAGAGAGCAGAGCAGGGGAAAGGGACCTGAGGGTCCTGGTGGACAACAGGATGGCCATGAGCCAGCACTGTGCCCTTGTGGCAAGGAAGGCCAATGGCATCCTGGGGTGTATTAGAAGGGGGGTGGTTAGTAGGTCGAGAGAGGTCCTCCTTCCCCTCTACTCCGCCCTGGTGAGACCACATCTGGAATATTGTGTCCAGTTCTGGGCCCCTCAGTTCAAGAAGGACAGGGAACTGCTGGAGAGAGTCTAGCGTAGATGGACTCAAATCAAAGATGATTAAGGGAGTGGAGCATCTCTCTTATGAGGAAAGGCTGAGGGAGCTGGATCATTTTAGCTTGGAGAAGAGGAGACTGAGGGGTGACCTCATTGATGTTTACAGATATATAAAGGGTGAATGTCACAAGGATGGAGCCAGGCTCTTCTCGGTGACAACCAATGATAGGACAAGGGGTAATGGGTACAAACTGGAATACAAAAGGTTCCGCTTAAATTTGAGAAGAAACTTCTTCTCAGTGAGGGTGACAGAACACTGGAACAGGCTGCCCAGGGAGGTTGAGGAGTCTCCTACTCTGGAGGCGTTCAAACCTGCCTGGACGCCTTCCTGTGTAACCTCATCTGGGTGTTCCTGCTCCAGTAGGGGGATTGGACTAGGTGATCTTTTGAGGTCCCTTCCAGTCTCTGACATTCTGTGATTCTGTGATTCTGTGAAAGGTTTTTTAAGCTTTTCTCTTCAGTGATTAGTTTGCTCTCAGCTTTCTCTTGTATCTCCCACAGTTTCTTGTGGCTTAGTGAGTGATCACTTACCAACTCAGCCTTATACTTACAGGGTCACCATTGCATTTCAGCTGCCTCAGAGGCATTCTCAATCAAAAAGCCAGTTCCTGTGGTATGTTATGGTTTATTCAAAAAACATAAGCTACTTCCCCCGCAGTTCCCTTCCTGACTTAATCTGATGAGCTCAAGCACTGTGAGCGATCAGGTTGTCCTGTAAGTGCAATTTTTACCTACATGGGTCATACCTGGAGCCTGAAGCAGAGTGCTACGGAAATGCAGAGTCTTCCTTGGGTGGCTGGGCACCAAATTCATGATTGTCCTCAAAAAGTCCAAGGCAAACCTGTGAGCAAGTCTGAATCACTGGTGCTGATTTTTTGGCATCATGATGATCTAAAAACTTTGATGTCTGTGCTGGAATTCAAGGGAGGAAGACAATTTTTCTTGCCAGTAAAGAGAAGATGAATTATTCTTCTCTTTAGGCTCAGATTTATTTTATATTGGAATTAGACAAAATTCTTCTCTATCTCAGGAAAAGCTATGAATTTCTGAGATACTCTGGAAAATCAAGACCTAATCACTTTTAATTGTATATAGCAGATCACTACCTCCAGGAAGTATAATATAGATTTTGTGTGAGCATTTGCTGCATGCTCCAAGTCAAAAGGAGTTTGTGTAAGTGCCAGTGGCATAACTGATCTGTGACACTGGAAGTGTGTGGTAAATCAATATTGTCTTAATTACAGTTTCTTGAGGCAAATATATAGTAGTCAGAGAATGATGGCATATTTAGCTTCAACATATTTTATTAAAGCTTAACTAGCTCATTAATAAATTCATTGTCTGCAAATTGGTTAAAAAAAAAGGCGAAACACTCGAGGTTTTCTCATACTACTAATCTAGATAAGACATTCCTGGTGGAGACTGTGTAATGGGCTTTGGTCAGACCTATGAGTAACCATGCTTAAGTGTTAATTTGCAGAGATTGGGAGAGATTGTGACATTAGGGTTCACCATCCCCATACAGCATCAGCAGTCATAACCAGGGAGAGGACATAGGAGTAAGTGCTGCAGGTTTGCAAAGGTCTCTCTCCCCTTCCCTGGGCCATTGAAGTACATCTTTGTGCCAACCACTATTCATCATCGAGCACCACATCAAAATAGTGATCAAACTTCAATGATTTGGAAGCAGGGAAAGCAGCTCTTTTTGCACCACCTGAAGCATTTTCCTGACCACGAGTAATGTGTCAATACAGGTGCCGCTCCAGTGACTGTAGCGCTAGGAGCCAGGGAAGGGTGATGAGCCCATGAGCTCCTGCCCAGGGCCTCAAAACAAGCCAAACCCTTTTTTTCTTAAAGACTCTTCTCACTCCACTGTCCCTCCTCTTCCATAACTGGTGAACACTACACCATTCATTTGGTTAAAGATGAATCATGGAGCTACTCCTCAGAGGTCACAGCAAAATCCGGTGGTGGATTGCACTACAAGTCACACATGAATAGTCCAGAATGTTCTTTACAACCTCTGTTGTTAATGAGTGCAGGTGGCTCAGCTCACTGCCCAGTTATAACTCTTCCATCTGCAGCAGTGCGATCACTGTGGGATTGTCATGTGCAGGAGCAGGAGTTGGATTCGATTTTCCTTGTGGGTCCTCCCAACTCAGGACATTCTGTGATTCTATGACATCATTTTTTTCCCTTATGTAAATAATTAATGCCATGAAAACACATTCTTTCTTTAAGTTGGGTGCCGCAATTCTCAGTGTCACTCCATACAATTAGGATCTCAGTTCCTTAATTACGTTCTGATGTAGTCAATTTTGAAAAATGTGGGATCTCACTCAGAAATGAATAGACAAGTGGAATGACTCACTGATTGCAACTTAGACAAGCTTGGGAAATCATTCGCCCTCCCCACACACCTCAGTAGATGCAGGAGAAATTAAACTAGAACAAAATGGTCTTAAAAGGACGAATATGGTAGAGAAATGCAGTAAGAAGTAAATATTTATGTAAAGGCTAGGAAAACAAAATAGTGGTGAAAAAAAGAGAAGGATCCAGTTAACCAAGGTTAAAAGCATACAGAACTATTCAGGACTATTTTAATAGCCTCTACTGCAGAAGTTGGGAAAGCAAACAGGTGACAAGGAGAAGTACAGGCAGTGGGTGAGGAGCAGCCTGTTCCACAGCGAGTCTGTTCCACAGTCACATCAGACTGAGGAAAAGCAATGGGGAAGATGACATAAAGACAGGGAAGTCTTCCCTCCCTCCTGGTGAAAGGAAACTGGTGCTTTTATCTTTCGTGCAGATTCATTATTTTTTAGTGCAGCTTCATTTGCCATTCCATACAGAAAAATGCTGTTTATAATTGAACACTTTTTTTCTTTTTTTTTTTTCCTGCACATGGTCCTGATTGGATTTTATTATTTAAATATTGACTTCTTGATTATTTACTGAACAATCAGACAAAGAAAATCCTTGATTTTTTTTTTTTATTTTCTTAAATGGCTCCTGACTGCACAAATTTATTCAGTTTGACAAAGCTGGTGACCATTTCTGCTACAAAGAAAGTTTGCCATAGATAATGCATTTTTACAGCAGTGAAAACATACAAATTCTTTTTATTGGCATACTCAGGGAAAAAGAACAAAAAGGGATGCAGGGGAAGTACTTGGGTAAAGTGAAAAAACAACTAGAGAAGGAGGTCTAAACAGATGTGGCTTCACCAGTGAAAAAGTATACCACAAATCCCAGGGGACAATAGAGCAATGAGGAGCAAACCACATCAGTAAATGAAGAGAAAACAAGGACAACAGAATTTCCAGCACAACTGGCTGCTTTCAAATTGGTCTTACAAGTTAGGATATCAAGAGAAGCAATCAGTTTAAAGGCTTTGTGTGTGATCTGGAGAGTTTGATGGAGCAATTAATGAAATCTTATCCCAAGAGCTGACTTGCATCATGGCAAAATATCTTAAGCAAAGTATGGGCCACAATACAAATTCCGTTGCTAACGTATAGTAAGAGGTGCCGGAAGCTCTGGTGCTTTGGGAACAGGCTTGTTTTTCCCTCTGGCTCTGCCAGTAGACCAGCAGGAAAGTTATCTGCCATCAGAACCATTCTTTGGGCTCTTTGTGATGCCTTTCCCTGCCTGTTTGCTGCCTGCTCATTGCCAGCAGGCAGGGATGCAGGTGGTGGCTTCAGCAGCAGGTGATGTGAACACAGCTCAAAGGCAGCATGTGCTTAAACATCCTCATTGATTCTTGCCCCAGGAGAATCCATATCCCGTAGTCTGATCTTCATAATTGTATAAAAACCCTTGTCTAATAATTTCTCATCAAGACCATATTTCTCTTCTCAGTAGAAAATGCCTTACAGAAAGAAATCCAGGCTTGGTTTAAAGCTGTTGGCATGGATCTCTGCAGGCTCAAATTCCTTTTTCTAGAAAGCACTCTCATAAACACACTAATCCAAAACCCGTAGTCCAGCCAGATGATTTCTACATTAGTTTAACTCCCAACCTGGGGAACTGCACTCCGACCTGTCAGGTGCTAAACTGGAATGTTTAACTGTCCTTCCCCACAGGACCAGTGTAAACCCAGGCACAGCCTGAAGCCCTGGTAGGGAACAGACATTTCAGGCCTTTTGTTGCAAAAAACTAGAATAATAAATAATAGAATATTAAAACCATGTACCAGGCACTGTTACATTAGCAGGTTTAATATCTTTCCTCAGATATTATAATACTTTGTTGTAATTCATGAAATGACCGTGACTGCATCAGCAGTGAGGGTGACTCCTGTGTTGGTGAGATAGAGCTATTGCAATGCACATCTGCTGTCACCATGGGCTCACAGATAATAAACATAATTACCTCCATGGTACCAGTCGGTACTTCTTTTTGCATAAATTATTTTGCAATAGCGTGACCTACCCTCATGTGGTGTGCTGTGCCACTATTGTATATTGTGATCCTATCTCAGCACGGTATTAGCTACACTGTTTCAAAGATGTGGAACTGTTGAATGCAGCTCCTAGAAGATTTCAGACATTTATCGAATTCCAAAGAAGGAAGTATTCATGTCTTACCAGAGCTTTAAGAGGGTCCTTAGGGTTTTGTCTTGGTAATGTGTAATTTTTTCCCTATACCAGGTTTCATAGGCATGCTTATAGAATCTAATTTACACTTCTAGATTTACACATCTATCTGATTTACACTTCCACCTCCTCTCCTGGGACAATCTAGACAGATTTACAAAACTGATAGACAGGAGAGTATCTCACTTTCATAGAATCGTAGCATTCTTTTGGCTGGAAGAGATTCTCAAGGTCATCGAGTCCAACCATAACCTAACATCTGGCACTAAACCATGTCCCTAAGAACCTCATCTAAACTCCTTTTAAACACGTCCAGCGATGGTGACTCCACAACTTCCCTGGGTAGCTTGTTCCAATGCCTGACAACCCTTTCAATGAAGAATTTTCTCCTAATATCCAATCTAAACATCCCCTGGTACGATTTGAGGCCATTTCCTCTTGTCTTATCACTTGCTACTTGGGACCAGAGACCAACACCCTCCATGCTACACACTCCTTTCAGATAGTTGTAGACAGCAATAAGGTCTCCTCTCAGCCTCCTTTTCTCCAGGCTGAACAGCCCCAGTTCCCTCAGCTGCTCCTCATCAGACTTGTGCTCCAGGCCCCTCGCCAGCTTTGCTGCCCTTCTCTGAACTCTCTTCAGCACCCCAATGTCTTTCTTGTATTGAGGAGCCCAAATCTGAACACAGGATTCAAGGTGCAGCCTCACCAGTGCCGAGTACAGGGGGACGATCACTGCCCTGGTCCTGCTGACCACACTATTCCTGATACAAGCCAGGATGCTGTTGGCCTTTTTGGCCGCCTGGGCACACTGCTGGCTCATGTTCCTCCAGCTGTCAATCAACACCCCCAAATCCTTTTCCACCAGACAGCTTTCCAGGAACTCTTCCCTGAGCCTGTAGCTCTGCGTGGAGTTGATGTGACCCAAGCGCAGGACCCAGCACTTGGCCTTGTTAAACCTCATACAATTGGTCTCAGCTCAACAATCCAGCCAGTCCAGATCCCTCTGTATGGCCTTCCTACCCTCCAGCAGATCAACACTCCCATCCAACTTTGTGTTGTCTGCAAACTTTCTAAGGGTGAACTTAGTCCCCTTGTCCAGAGCTATCCAAAGCTGCTCAGATGTTCAACACCTTTTGGCTATAACCCTGAATCTGGGGGAGTAAACTCAGTCCTCTGAGATGGCCAGAGTCCTTGGAGAGACAACATCGCATCAAACGTTCCCAGATGGAACCTGCAGAGCATGTTCTTGTATGCAATTACTAATATCAGCAAACTGCTAGGCAAATGTCAAGTTAGCTGATCTCCGGGAGCACAGGTGCTTTTTGGAGCATTCTTTCTTCCCTGCTAAGAGTAATACTAAGACTATTACTTTCTTACTTCCGACCCCTCCTCCTCTAGTAACAATGGCAATACCATTTTCTAGAGCTGAGATAGATGCACCCCCATATTCGGTCTGGGGCAAAGCCTGTTTCTAGAAATACAGGGTGCTTCAAAAAGATGGACCCAATTTGAAATCACTATATCTTTGAAATTGGGTCCATCTTTTTGAAGCACCCTGTATAATGGCTTATTTCTGATTAAAGTAAGGTAATAGCACACGTATGACTCTATCTCTATGTAATATTAAATCTCTGGAGAGACTGCAGGGATGCCTTGTTCATTCTCTGTGAGTGATTTGTCTCCTTCCCATCTCCAGTGTGACAACCATCTATTTCGTATCAGCATCACTGGCTGTGCACCAGGATTCATTTGCCAGTGGCATGAGACATGGGGAAAGCTTGTCTTCCATGTCTGGATGTCACTGGCTTCCTAAGGAACTGCTGCCACGTGTCTTGGTAGGATTGGATCAGGAAGGTGTGTAACCGATGCTATGCCTGACCGGGCACCAACTCTGCACAGTACACAGATCTGAGCAGAGAAAACATACATCACTCTTACACTTGAAGGCCTTCTAAGAAGAGTCCTTCGCTTCAAAGTGTCTGGTATGCATCACAGGACACACTCGCAGCTTGTGCTTCTCTAGTGAATTAAATTCTTTGTACTCTTCCTCTTATCTCTCATGGGGTTTTATACACTTGATTTTTGCTTTGAGAGTCTTTCAACATTATTATTAAGAGTACAAGACTTCTCAGCGGGCTGCAAGAAGGAAACCTCCTGTGCATAAACAGGCCAGACCTGTCCAGTTCAGCCTGTGAAATGGTTGTCTGTGTGTTTCTTTGAGTAGTCAGTCTTTACTGCTTAAATTGATAAGTTGTTCAGAAATTATGCAGGTGTGAAATTATGCATGAGCTATTAAAAAAAAGAACCAAGGAAAATATATTGGAGGGGGAAGAAGGAGTAGTTTACTATTCAGGGAAATAAATGGCATTTTAAATTGTTGTGAAAACTGTGAGATATCTGATTTTTCTTTGAATCAGCATAAGCAAATACATATTCTCTGACCAGTAGCAAGGGGCTCATAGTGGGGAAGTCACATTTTTTTTGCTTTTCATCATGACAAAAAAGAAGCCTGAAGAGAACCTGAGACATCAAAGCATCCTGAGGGGAAACGAACACCATTGTAATACTGAAATGTGAAATTTCTGCTATAACCACAGTAATTTAGTTGATTGTGTCTGACAAAAGACTCAGATATTGATCTCAGTCATTTCTTTGAAGTTCTGGTTACCAACTATATCTACTGTGGCAAGAGTTACAGGATTTAACTTGTAAGTCTGATATGAAAATGAAATTGGAGCTTGTGCTGTAGTTGCAACTGTGGTAGAAGGAATTTGCCTGCATGCACTCCCAGTGCACTTACTTGCTCATTCCCTGGAGGGTTCCAGGAGCTCCCCAGACAGTTTCTGCATCCATAGGATGATAGGATGTGGGACTGTTTTGGTTCAATGGACTGATGTGCGACAAAGTGCTCTGTTGAACTCCTATTGGCTTCAGTATGAAGCACTTGACCGGTTTTGACATGTTCTCTCCAGGGGGTGTTTTGAGCAACCCTGCAGATTCTTCTTGGGCAGCTGCTGCTGCACATAGACCAGCTGATAGACACAGCTGCTTTGCCTGGGCGTGCTGGGTAACATCCTGGGTGGCGACTCTGGCCTTCCCAGAAATACAGGACAAAACCAATTACAAAATACAATACAATAATACAATACAAAAAGTTTGGTAGTTTTCTTTGAAGGAAAACTGCATGCATTATGAAAATAAGAATTTAGTGCGGTATTTCATTGACAAATTACAGGTCCAGTTTGTTTTCAGCCTCTACAGAAAGATATTCTAACATATCAGACAGGAACAATTTCTAAGGAAACAGACATTTAAGAGCCAGAGCAAAGGCAGAAGAAACAGAAAAGAAAGAATTAAAATCTGCAGCAAAATGCTGTCTGTAAAGGAAGATATATATTTATTTTTCTGCATAAACGTCTCAGTGATTACTCTGCAGTCCTCCAAACTGGAAATTTGCAAAAAGCTGTTTATCATGGCTTTCAGTAGTATAAAGAGCAAAAACTTTTCAGAGTTTCAATTATTTCTTTGCAACACGTGTAAAAATTATAAACATGCAGATTGTTCCAATGTATTAAAACGCCTTCATTTACTACTTATTTGTTATACAGAGAATCAACTTGCAGTGATGACTATTGGAAAGCTTTATGTTAAAAAAACACCTTCAAAGTAAGAAAAATATTGTGCTATCAGGTAGCTGCAGCCTTGCTGTGTGAGCTACTTATTCATGTAGAGACATTCTCTAATGTGTCACTTAAGACAGTAATGGCCTCTAGTTCTAAAAAGCTGTTTTCCTAGAGCAATACCTGCTACCGCTCGAACTTAACAGCAAACCCAGTGAATCCTCCACTGCCTTAGCTGAACAGAGATACTTGATGCTCATGTGCCAGTCTGATAACTTTGATGCTAATACTATTAAAAATTTTCCTTACAAATTTTTCCACCTCCTTTGAGAAAATGCAACTAATGTACCTAGCTGTCTCAGTTTCCAATTCCACCCTAGTTTGCTCTATTTCAAGACAAACTTAAGCAATGCCTGGTTACTAATGAGGGCTGAGCCCAACTTTTGCTGTGTCAGGTAGAGAATTTCCATTTAATCTGGACCAAAGGAAGTGCTGATGTAAATATAAACAAAAAGGTACAGACAACTTCAGGTTCTCTATTAAAACAATAGAAAGAATATCAAGACCTAGGTTTCGACTATTGCCTCTCTCTCATACGTGCTGTGATCAGCTCCCCAGACAAGAGGCTGGGCTGCTTGTTGATGTCCCCATGAACAGACAAACTAACTGCTGGGTAGTGGCAAGGAGAGCACTAGAAAAGCCGTAGACCCTTTGTTAGACCCATAACCACCATTATTCTCATGTTCTTCATGGATTTGAGACCTGTTAGTCTTTGTGCACATATTTATTGGAACATGGGAGATCAGGCAACAGTTACACCACCAGTCAGTCACCAGCACATTTTTCCTATGTTTAACATGTAGAGCACAAGCAACATTTCCTGCAGAAACAGGCCAGAACTAATACCTGATAGAAGAACAGCTCTGGTTTCAAAGTCAGCTCAGTCCATGCTTAGCTATGCAGCTCCAACATAGCCCTGTGTAGTTTGTTCGTATACCCTTGCACACTTGAACACTTAACAACCCTCCAATGTTCAAGGAAGTCTTTGGTATCTCCTTTTCACAAAAGCACCTGTCTAATTTCCAATGAAGTTGAAGCAGGATTTATCAAAATACAGGTTTTAGAATAAACATGTTTGCATCCATTTCCTACGTGTAGGTGAACGCAAGCCCAAATTAGAGTTAAGGAAAATAGAGAAAGATGGAGTTCTGTAGAAACACTGTTTCTGGACTCTGTCGCCAGGGTGCATCTTCGTTCTCCCTGGCCCATAACAAGAACCTTTCCACTGGAGCCACTGCACTGGCTGAAGGAAACATGCCCCCCTCACCCTCACAGCAGTGGCACCAAGACACCTGCAGAAAGAGGGTGGGACTGACTGTGGATGGCATCAGTGCCGGCACGAAGGGTCCCGGGACACAAGCACACAGACTCATGACACAAAGCAGACAGCAAAGCAGCTGGAAAGCAATGTGGCTCAAAAGGTCCTGGAGTCCTGGTGAACACCAAGTGATCAGGAGCCAGCAAGGCCGTGGCAAGCTCTGTCTCGGGCTGCATGGGGCAAAGCGTTGGCGGCAGCTGGAGGGAGGTGACCCTTCCATCTGCTCAGCGCTGCTGAGGCCAGGCCTGCAGTGCTGTGCCCAGCTCTGGGCTCCCCAGGACGAGAGAGATGTGGGCAAAATGGGGAGACCCCCATTGCCCCTCCCCCACCAGGGCAGTTAGAATGGGATGTTCTGTTGACCCGGCGCTGGCCCGGCAACGGTTCTGTGCCAACACAGAGCGGCAGGGGTAAGAGCCCAGCTCTTGCCCTGCAGCACTGACCGGCACAGGAGAGCCCTTTGGTAGCCTTGCTGCAGCCAGCTGGGAGCTATTTTGTATACACCAGAGTGTCTGTTCGAAGACAGCTTCTGGTCTCGCCAGGATGGGCCAGGTGAACTGCTGCCGCGGCTCCAGGTAGGTTCCCCCCAGAGCTCGGGGATGCCCCGGCACAACCAGACCCCGCAGCAGCCGCTTTTCACACACCCGACGCCGTCTGCTCTGCAGGGGCGACCCTGAGCTCGTGCAGCAGTGCATGCCCATCCTGGAATTACCTGAGCCACTGCTCCGGCAGCGCGTGCGGGTGACCCAGGGCCGTGTGACGAGGAAGAGGGACCTCCTCCTCTTCAGCACCATCTTAGTCATCGGCAAGCCCCAGTAAGACTCGCGGAGCACAGCTGCCTTTCCTCCCAAGCCCTGGCCCTGGCACCAGGGCAGAGACACCCAAGGAGCAGCCTCCGGCACCCTGGTGCTGGATGCACCCATGGCCGTGCCCGTGGCAGGGGGATGCCGGAGGGGAGCCACCTGGCTCGGCCACCTCCAGTCACTGCCTGCCGCTCCTCTCTGCAGACGTGGCAGTGCCCTGCGCCCGCAGCTCTGCCTGGCCCTCGACCAGCTGCAAGTGCTGAGCAGCGGGACAGGGGCAGCTGGTGATGCCACAGAGGAGGAGGACGGGAAGCACACCACCTCGCTCGTCCTCGTCTGGCCCTGTGGCTCCTGTGTGATCACTTTCCGGTGAGTCTCGGTGCCGCGTCGCATGGCAGGGACGAGTCCTGCCCCACAGGGCTCTGTCCTGACTCTGTGACCATCCCCACGGGGCAGGGATGTGCCGGCACCCACCTCTGCCTGCAGGCTGGGGAGCAGCAGCACTCAGGCTGTTTCTCCTCTCTTTCTGCAGCTGCCGGGCAGTGAAGGAGCTGTGGGTCCACGCGCTCCTTGGGTAAGCCGTCCCTGGCAGTGCAGCCTGGGGAGCCAGAGCTCATGTCATGGGGGGATGCTTCAGGCATCGTTGTATGATGCAGAAACATCTCTCCCAGCTGGGGAGATCTGTCCCAAATGTGCAGATAGCTCTGGGTTGGGTAGAGCTTGTGGAGCGGCTTCACCCAGCCGTGTTCTTCCAACACCTGGTCAGCCCCATCCTCACCCCTGCCGCTGCTCTCCGCTCCACTGCCGAGTGGTCCCCAGCTGCTTTGGGGCAGCTAGGAAGTGCTCCCCAGCTTGCAGGAGAGTGAAAAGGAAGCTTGGGTCTCACACAGCACTTTCTTTGTCCCTTCCCCATGCACAGAACACCAGAAGGAGCCAGGGGAGCCCAGGTCAGCCAGCTGCCCTCATTCAAGCCTCTGCTGAAGGAGCTGAGGGCACGCAACGCTGTGAGTGTCTCTGCTCTGTCCCCAGGGGCTGCTCCAGCCCAGCATCAGGTGCATCACTTCTCACCTTCTGCTCTTTTTCCCCTTGCCCAGGCCATGACACTGCACACCAGCAGCCTGGAGAGGCTGGTGGAGAGCCAGGCAAAGGTCAGGATCACTCAGGATGTAATCTCAGCTGTCCCCACCTCTCACACATGGCCAGATGCTGATGCAGCTTGCCAGGGGCCCTTTCTGCTGCGGGGTGTTTGGTGAGCGCAGCGTATTTCTTGCAGGCTGGTGCAGAGCAGCGGCCACCACCTGTTGTCCCATCCTGCAGTGACGGTGGAGTTGGCCACGTGGCTGGTGAGTTTGGGGAAGACAGGGGCAGGATGGCCCTTCTGTCCTCGACTCACAAACGGGCACTTGTGCTGCACTGGGGCTGTTGCTGCCCTTCCCGCAGGGCACGTCCATCCGCATCTCACTGCAGAGGGAGAGAGCTGAGCCCCTGGCATCCCTAGTTCCCAAATGATGCTTCTCTTCTGTGCTCAGCAGTGGGGGGACAGTACTGAGAGGGTCCAGGAGAGCTTGCGTGGCATTTCCACTCCAGGGTTCTTCACTCTGTTCTCCTTGGTAGCAGGTGGGACACACAGGAGGAGGCTGCCCTGGCCGTTTGGGAGGCGAGGGTTGCCGGCTGCTAGAGACAGGGCGCCTCTCTTTGGCCGGCCCCTATCAGACCTCTGCAGCCAGGATGGCACACTGGCCCAGCCCATCCAGGTAAGGACATCTGGCCAGGGGGTCCCCCATCCAGTGGCTCCTCTGGAGAGGCAGTGTCCCCATCAGAGAGATCCCAGATGGGTCTTGGAGACCAAGCCTGCTCCTCTGCACATTCACCCACCTCCAACCACTTCCTGTCCTGCCCCAGTGAGAGCTGGGGAGCCAATGTCCTTCTCTGTCCCCACAGGACCTGCTGGCTCTCCTGCAGGAGCACGGCCCATCCACGGAGGGGATCTTTCTGCTGGCGGCTGGCGAGTGCGCCTCTTGGGAGCTCCGGGAGGGCCTGGACAGCGGAGCCCAGGTCCAGCTGGAAGGCCAGCCGGTGCACCTCCTGGCCGCCATCTTTCAGGTGAACCCTGATGACACAGAACTTGGCAGCTCCCAGCTCTGTTGCTCCTCATGGGTAACTGTGAGAGCAGAAGCCCAAACCCTGGAGCTGCTGCTCAGCCTGAGCACTGGGGATGCTGCCTGTGCTCTCGGCAGCAGTGGACACAGCCTGACCGCAGCCCTTGCCATTGCAGGAGTTCCTGCACAAGATCCCCTCCAAGCTCCTCCAGAACGAGCTCTACCAGGACTGGATGAGCGCCCTGCAGAAGACCAGCAGGCAGGAGAGGCTGGCTGGGCTAAAGGAGTAAGTGTGGCCAGCAGCCTGTCTGCTCCACAGGCACTGCCAGGGCCCGGTATTTGCTTGCAAAGCCACGGCTTGCCTGTTTTCAGCAAGACACCCACATCTGGCTGCTGCTGTGCAATCAGGTTTTGGGGGAAAGTAGCACAGAAAAGCCTTTCTTTCTCTCCTTGGAGCACTGCCCACAGGCATTTGTGTTGCTCCACAAAGGGACTCTTGTCAGAAAGGTAGACAGGGAGGGAGGCGGCCATAACTCAGCCAAGGCAGTCCCTCTGCTGTAGACCCAGCATGGCCAGGGAGCCTTCCCTGGGGTGGGCTTGGCTGACATCAGCCTGGGAGACCTATGTTGACAAGACCTACTTTACTAACTTTGTGTTCCTGTTCCCTCAGGGTGGCCAGCAAGTTGCCCAAGGCCAACCTCCTCCTCCTCAAACAGTTACTCAGCCTCCTGCAGAAGATCAGCAGGAATGTCACCACCACCAGGATGACGGCCCGCAAACTGGCCATCTGTTTGGGGCCAGACCTCCTCAGCCCACCGGAGGAGGACATGCTCCCCGTTGATATCCTGGTGGAGGTGTTGAAGGTACGCTGTCTTTCCAGCCTTCTACAACCTCCTGGGCTCACTCGAGCTTTGCTATTCAGTGGTTCCTGGCTGCCTTTGCTCTTCAGCGAATGCTGGTGTGGGGGTTGCTGGTAAGAGCAGCCCCACAGCTGCAGCTTCTGCAGTGAAGCCAAATTCAGGAGTGGGAAAGGCGGTTTGAGCTGTTTCCAGCCACCAGGTGGAAACCAGTGGTTTGCTGTGTGCAGGTGACAGGGCTGGTCCAGCTCCTCATTGACCACCATGAGGAGCTCTTTGAGGAGGAGGAGGAGTAGCCTGGGCTTGCTGGTTCATCGACCGCCGACTCGCCAGGGCAGAAACTGCCAAGGTATGTGAGATCCACAAACAGCGTGACAATCAAAGCCTCCCCCCTCAGAAGGTGGGACTGCTGCCACAGGGACAAACAAAATCATTCACCAGCCTGCAGCTCTGCAAAAGTGCAGAGTAAGGCTAAGGCAGGTTGGCCATCGCACTTTGTGCAGTGATCCCACCAGCTGTGGCACAGCTGGACTGAACAAACACATCCAAGGGATCTGCCTTTCAGAACTGAGGTAGCAGTTGGACAGGTAGGTCGCTGCCAGATGTTCATTTCCTAATTGTCATTGCAGGTGTTCCCAGTAGGTCCCGAAAGCGAACATCTGAAGAGCTCTTCTGGGGAGAGAAGGTAACACGAGCTAGATTTGATTCAGAGGAGAATTGCTTCAAATTTATCATAGCTTTACCTGACGACAGCTAAGTAGCTGTAGGCAATGAGATCCTGGCACTTCTTCAAAAGTTCACATTCCACCTGAGAGAACAGAGAGAAGGAAAAACAAGCAGATAATAAAAAAGGCTGTCTGTTTTCCTTCATACCAGGGTTTCTGGCAAGGAACAATGAGGGATGTCGCTTCCTGGTTTTTGGAACGAACCACATCCCAGGTCCCCAGAGGGTTCCCATCCAGCTGGCTCCTCCAGAGAGTTGGTGTGCCCATCAGAGATATCCCAGATGGGTCTTGGAAAGAAAGCCAGCCCTGCCCACATCACACACCTCCAGCCATGCACTGTCCTTTCCCAGGGGAGCTGAAGACCCATCCACACTTGATTGTACCCCTGAAAATTACTTTCCTGTCCCAGGGCCTGTCTCCAGCTCAGCAATTTCTTCTTTTCTCCCCTGCAGGACCTACTGGCTCTCCTGCAGGAACACGGGCCATCCACGGAGGGCATCTTCCTACTGGCAGCCAGCAAGTGCACCTCCTGGGAGCTCTGCAAGGCCCTTTGCAGTGGAGCACATGTCCACCTTGAAAGCCAGCCAGTGCACCTCCTGGCTGTCATCCTGCAGGTGAACCCTGATGACCCAGAGCCCAGCAGCTCCAGAGTCTGGCAGTGCTGATGGGCACCTGGGAGAGCAGGAGCCCAAACCCTGGAGCTGCTGCTTGGCCCGAGCACTGGGGATGCTGCCCATGCTTGTGGCAGCAGTGGGCACAGCCTCACCCACAGTCCTTGCCATTGCAGGTGTTCCTCTGCAAAATCCCCTCCCAGCTCCTCCAGACACAGCTCGACCAGTACTGGAAGAGCACCCAGCAGGCAGGAGGTGCTAAAGGGGCTGGCGGGGCTAAAGGAGTAAGTGTGGCCCACAGCCTGGCTGCTGCACAGGCACTGCCAGAGCCCAGGACTTGCCTGCAAAGCCACAGCTTGCCTGAAAGAGCCATGTTGTTGGCCAGACACCTACTTCATTAACTTTGTGTTCCTGTTCCCTCAGGGTGGCAAGTTGCCCAAGGCCAACATCCTCCTCTTCAAGCACCTCCTCACCTTGCTCCATAGCATCAGCAGGAATGCTGAAACCACTAGGATGACAGCCCACAAACTGGCCATCTGTCTGGGGCCAGACCTCCTCAGCCCACTGGAGGACGACATGCTCCCTGTCGATGTTCTGGTGGAGGTGATGAAGGTACACTGTGTTTCCAGCCTTCTACAACCTCCTGGGCCCACTCGAGCTTTGCTGTTCAGTGGTTCCAGGCTGCCTTTGCTCTTCAGCGAATGCTGGTGTGGGAGTTGCTGGTAAGAGCAGCCCCACAGCTGCAGCTTCTGCAGTGTAGCCAAATTTAGGAATGGGAAAGGCGGTTTGAGCTGTTTTCAGCCACCAGGTGGAAATCAATGGTTTGCTCTGTGCAGGTGACAGGGCTGGTCCAGCTCCTTATTAACCACCATGAGGAACACTTTGAGGAGGAGGAGGAGGAGGAGGCTGGCCTTGCTGGGGCAGCAGCCAAGGAGTTACCAGCACTATGGGCCACAGGCACAAGCAGAAACCTCAGAGTTATGTGTGTTCCACAAAGAGTGTGATAACAAAAGCCTACCCCCTCAGAAGGTGGGACTGCTGCCACAGGGACAAGCAAGGTCCTTGCCAAGCTGTTTACTTCCACGTTTCCCTAATGCCTCCAGTAGCTCCAGAAAACCAACACGTGAAGAGTTTCTCTGGGGACAGAAGGTAACTTAAGCTAGCTTTGATTCAGAGGAGAATTCCAGTGTTGGCACTTTCATTTTGCACTCGTTGAAGCTCTCTTTGTGCAAGGCTGAGCAGACACCCCAGTGAGGTCACAAGAATCACCATTTGGATCTCTTTGACCCACTACCTAAATAAAGTGGAAAAGTCCCACTTTTCTATTAATGTCAGCTGGCAATCCTACACTGGCTGATGTTGTCTGAATCTCAAACACAAAGCAAGAAGTTTTGCTAAGTAGCTGTAGACACTGAGATAGTGGCACTTCTTAAAAAGCTCACATTTCAGCTGGGAGTTCTGGGTGAAGGCAAAAACAACCAGGCAATAAAAAAGCAGGGTGCTTTCCTTCCAACCTCTTGTTCTAGCAAGGGACAGTGAAGGATGTTGCTGCTTGGGTTTTTGAAAGGACACCCCAGCTCCCCAGGGGCTCCCTGCCGTGCCCCACCACCTGGCAAAGGGGCACTGCACATCTCTGTTAACTTGCCGTGTCCTGAGGCTATCACATGTGTTGAGAATCATAGAATCATGGAATATCTGGTTGGAAAGGACCTGAAGGGTCACCTGGTCCAACCTTTCTTGACTAAAGCACGATCTAGAAAAGGCGGTCCACCACACTGTTCAGTCAAATCTGAAAAGTGGCCAGTGTTGGGAAATCCACCACTTTGGGTCCAAAGTAGCACCGCAGTAGCTGCCAGTAAGGGTTCTTTCTCCTGTGCCAGGAATGACCCCTTTTCCTGGGACTTCTCAAAGAATAGGGGAGAAAGTCATGCCTGTTCCTACCTTTGTGGCTTCATCAGCGATGCCTGACTCTGTCCTTGTAGGTGCTGATGTTTTTTGCTGCTTGGATTCCCTGGATGAGCTCTGACACCTGATCTTTGAGGGGCATGATACAGCCCCAGCGCCGTCTCATCAGAAGTGAGGAGAGAGACACCGTGCCCTCCTGCTCTGTCTGGCAGATTCTGCTCAACACCACTAAGCTGGAGCAGCCCTGCATCACCTTCAGACCCATCCCAGCCCTTGCAGGAGGCCTTGCTGGCTCACCCATCAGCTCCATGAGCAAGTGCCCACCAGCTGTCACATCTCCCTAGGCAGGAGCTGGCATAGGAACTTCAGGTTATATGGAGCATGTTGTGCATGGCTGTGCATATCATCTGGAGGGACACTGGAGATAATGTTTATGCTGGACATCAGGTTCCCTACTATAAAACCCTCCAGGTTAAGCTAAAAACATGTCTGGATGAAGCATAACTAAAAATATACCTGTCTGTCTAGGATTGCTACGGTGATGGTATCCAAAGCCTGTGAGAACTGCAGGGCTATGCAGCCATGAGCTGCATAAAAATCTCAAGTGCTCTAGCAAATTTAAAGGAGCAATCCACGGGATGAAGCACCATTCTCATGTGCAGAGATGAACCATACAGAAAATTAAAGAAAAAAAAAAAAGTTGATCCTAATTTGTGTTCAGATACATTCAAACTGTGTATCCAGGTGATATCCATTGGGGGTCAAACTGGCGTTTTCCCTGGTACTTCACATCTCTTCATATGTCCACAACCTGGGCTTCCAAGAATCCTGTATTAATATCTCTTGTAGAAACATGCCTGTAACACTCTCCTGCCATTTCCTCTGCCACACCAGAGAACTGGAGACACATCTCTGTGTTAGTCCAGGTTACCCACAGCTGCTGTGGAGACCCTGTGAGGAATTTCAATGCACTTGATGTCTTCAGGAAAGAAGACATTCAAAGCTTCTTTAAGCTTTTCTCTTCAGTGATTAGTTTGCTCTCAGCTTTCTCTTGTATCTCCCACAGTTTCTCGTGGCTTAGTGAGCGATCACTTACCAACTCAGTCTTATACTTACAGGGTCACCATTGCATTTCAGCTGCCTCAGAGGCATTCTCAATCAAAAAGCCAGTGCTGTCATATGTTAAGAGAAAATGTTATGGTTCGTTCAAAAACATAAGCTACTTCCCCCACAGTTCCCTTCCTGACTTAATCTGATGAGCTCAAGCACTGTGAGTGATCAGGTTGTCCTGTAAGTACAATTTTTACCTACATGGGTCATACCTGGAGCCTGAAGCAGAGTGCTACGGAAATGCAGAGTCTTCCTTGGGTGGCTGGGCACCAAATTCATGATTGTCCTCAAAAAGTCTGAATCACTGATGCTGATTTTTTGGCATCATAATGCTCAAAAACCTTTTACAGTGGGCACTCTTTTGGCTTCTTCCATCATATTTTTGTGAGTTATAGTGATTTTTCAGGAGATGAGAGAAAATTTGCATTGCTAGGATCTGGGTCCTGGGGATTTGGCTGGTAAGCACTCAGACATCCTGGTCATTGCTCCCTGCCAGGCTTATCCTGCACAGTTGCTTTAGTACTCCACTCCTCTTGATGTCAAACACTCCAGTGTTTGATGCACCATGGAGGAAGACCCTGTATGTTGCAGATGCAGGAGCCCACGGAAGGGGTGCCAAGGGCACCCCACAGTGCCCCTCACCAACCCCCTTTTGCTGTTTGGATGACACATCAAATCCACCATTCTTTTTCCAACAAAGCAGCTTGATGTAGCTTGCCTTGCTGGTACCCTAATTCCATGCCCTGTACAATGTGATTCTTAAAAACAAATTCCACAGAGAAGTAGCAGATACAGCCCTTTCAGCCAGTGCAACTTACAGCTAATGGTACAGATAGAGCTTGATGGTACAGTCTGATGTGCGAAGAACAGAATATGCATAGGAACACAGGTTTTGAAAAGCCACCAACAAAGGACATACTTATGGGCCGTTACTGACCAGATTAAGCAGCAAAGCCAGAGCTGGAGGTGCACCACAGGTTTCTGAGAGCTGAAACAACAGAAAGGAATATATGAGCTTTCCTATCCCTCATTTGCAGCTTGGCAGTCATCCTTGCTGCTTTGAAACCTATGTAGGTTTTCAAATACTATGGTACTAAAGATGTTTGCTATCTAACATACTCCTCAGCTTGACAGACATACCCTGTGTTGCTACACAAATGAAATAAAGAAACCTCAGGGGCCAGCAGAGCAGAATGATACCAGAATTATCTGGAAATACAGAAGAAAAGTGGGGGATTTAACTACAGTAATGGTTAACCATGCCACAGCGAGGTGCCTTTTTGGCTCAGGAACCTCTGCTCTGTCCTGTCTGATATTTGATGGCCACCCTTACAAATTATGGTTTGCACGTGTGCAGTAAAGACTCAACCCAGTGTTGCGTGGGAGTTGCAGCTATGAGATAAATTCAAGTTTCTGTGTCAAATTAGACAGAAGCAATATGAATCCAGGTCTCTGCCATACCTTAGACACCTTTTCCATTGCTAGACTGCCCTTGGTCTCTGAATTTCTTTACAAGTGGGATTAAATTCCCTGCTGTTAATTTCAGATATTTCCTGGTTTATATTCAGTGAATGTAGATGGAGAGCTTGAGGAAGGCAAAACATCTCCTGTCTTCAAAGAAAAGACAGTTCAGGGAGCTACAGACTGGTCTGTCTCACTTAGATCTCTGGGAAAATTACTGAGCAAGACCTGTTGGAGCACATTTCTGAGAACACAGGAGAAAAGAAGGTGTGTGAGAGTCACCTTCAGCACAGGTATCCAAGGGTAAATTTGGACTAACCAACCTAATTGTTTTCCATGACAATATGACTGGATTTTTGAACAATGGGAGAGCAGTCACTTACCTTGATTTTATGCACATTTTCAAAACTGTTTTCTTACAATATTCTTGTATCCCTGTTTTGATGTTATGGTCTGGATGTACAGACAAACAGATGAGTAAATATCTGGCTGGATGATCAGGCTTAGATAAAGACAGTGGTTAATGGAAAATCTTTGCCTGGAGACTGCTAACAAGTAGAGTGTCATAAGGTCTATCTTAGGACTTGTCTGATTTATCATCTTTATCAGTAACCTGTGTTGCACTATTGTACCCATTTGAGTACTCTAAGTTACATCTGCTTGACAGAGCACTTGATGAATTGGAAACTGGTTAAGGGTGGGGTGAAACTTGAGTTTTATCAATACAGAGAAGGACAGCGTTGTTATGTTTTTTCACTGTGAGGATATACATAGAAGTCTGTAGAGCTTGATGTTCATGCAAATACGTTTACCTGTAGGAGGAGAATGACTCATCTCTGGATTTTGAAAATGGACATGATGACTAGATTGTTTTTTGGAGATAGGCTTTTACACCATCTGCAATGCTGTCATGATACTATGAACAGACACAAAATGCAATTGCAACAACACTGTAAAATAGATTTATGTGAGAAATTCCACTAGCCATACTGTGGGAAACTTACTAAGAGCAGTGAGAAATGGAGTATATATGAAAAATAAAAAAGCCTGATACTGAGAGCCTTCTACTTGTTCATAGAAGTTAGAGAGTGGGTTTAGCTTTGAAAACTGAGGCTTTATCTTCTTTCTGACCCTCTGGCATTCATTTATGTAACCATTCAAATTTCCTTGAACCTTGCAGAATCCTTGACCTCAATTGCACCTCTGTCAATATATTTGCTCCACAGTCTAATTATCTGCTGTAGGGAATGGATTTTATCAGGTTTCATTCTGCCAGCTTTTGGTTTTGTCAAGATATCTCCTTGTTCTTGCATTGCAAGAGAGAAAGAACAGAAGTTCCCCATCTACCTTTTCTGTCACATTCCTTTATTTCACATAGCTATTTCTCATTTCTCATCTCCTTTTATTAATCTACTTTCTAAAGGAAACAATTCCACTCTTTTCAATCTCCATTTAAATGTTTATCTGTGTTCTTAATAATTATGCCCTTCTCTTAAATCCTCTATAATTTGTGCAATTTTTCTCTAAGAAATGGTAAATGTTACTGTAGAACTAGCAACATAATCACATTACATTTGCAATATTCTTCCCCTGCCCATTTTTTTATGCAGTCTGACATATTTGCTTTTTTTCCATCACTGTGATACATTAAGTAGAGGTTCCAGTGGCCTATCTGTAATGGTATCCAGCTTCATTTCCTTACGTGATAAAGCCAAGAGACTTCTAATTTAACTGTTGAAGGAGAAGTAGCTTTGTGCGTGTTTTTGTACTCACCATCTTTACATGTCACTTGTCTGTATACTGTGTGTTCTGCATTCTAAAGTTCTTTCCCCTTTTTCATCTTTGGAAAGCCTAAATAACTTCAGATTTCAGATTTTGTGGACAGATTCTGTGGGTAGAATTCTGGAAATTCTTTTGTATCATGCTTCTTCTGTGATAATACTTCTTTCTTATGCACAATGAGACTTCAGTTTTGGTTTTCATGTGCTGGGAATGTTATATTCCTCCTAATTCAAACAGATTCATCAGCCTCCTCCAGTTCTTATTTTCCACAGATTCACCCACAAATAATACAACTCACAGATGAAGAAACAAATAAAGGAAAGAATCTAAATGGATTTCCAGCTCAGTCTCCTGGATTTTCAGATTACCAGGTAGAAAACATTAATTCAGGAGTTGTCTATAAAAGTACCTGTTCCTCATTCCTTCTCCCATACCACCACACAGAAAACCAGTTAAGACCAAATATAAGTTTGTAAAGCTTTTTAAAGTTTGGAATTTTGCCTGTAGTGTAAATAAAAATTCTGAAAAAAAAACATTCATATAGTGAGAACCCCTGTTCAAAGGCATTGCTAACATACTGGGACATTAATAATTTCAAAGTACAACCTACAAAGTGATTTTTTTTTTTTTTAATTGAGAGTTGTAGTTCACTAGAAAAAGAAAGAAGAACTCACCTGCTAGTTGTGAAGGGTTTCTGCTCCATGTGCTCAATCACATGGGAGAAGATTTGATGAGAAACTTCCTTCTCTTCTTTCTCACATGCTCACAGATAAATATAGCCCTGGGAGCAGAAATATAGGGCAATGTAGCAGTGTATTGTTTTGATAATGGAGCAAACTTTTTGCTGAAAGCAGGACGATGGCATTAATGCAACCTTCCTCTCAGTCTGGGAAGCAGGACCTGATAACACGACATTATGCTATCATGACCTACCATTTCTCGTATCTAAGTTTGCACATATAGGGATAACACCTGAAAGATACTGTGTGGCACTACGCAGACATCACTGCACATCACTGCAGAACTTCAGGCCAGAAACATCTGCTCGTGGGAGCCTGGTCTCCCTTTGAACCCATACAGTGTGTCTCAATCCTGCTGCAATAAGCACCATGATGTCTCTTCTGGCAGGCAAGATGTAGCTGGGTTTGAGAAAAAACAAAAAATGTATTCACCATTTTTATGGCACTCTGTACAGAAGGAGACCTGAAGGAGATGGGGAACCACAAGGCTGTACTGAAAATGTAGGCAATGTCACGCTCAAATTAGGTCTGAGGATCTTGCAGTCAGTGCAGAAAATTTCTCAAGTATCGTGTTCAACTGTTTATACTTTTTGACTTGTTCATCCATGGTACAGCATAAACCATCACAGCTTTAGGTAGTGAAAGAAAAAAGAATAACTATTTTTTAAACCACTTAATAGTTACATTTATGAAGATTTTGTATGTAGAAGCATCATAAAATCCAGTTGTATAATTTTTAGAAAAAAATGGTGAAATGGTTTTGAAATCACCCCTCAGAGGGCCACAGTGAAGCAGATCACCTGCAGCCCGTGGAGCCCACACCAGAGCAGGAGATGTCTGAAGAAGGCTGTGAACCCATGGGAAGCCCGTGCTGGAGCAGGATTCTGGCAGGACCTGTGAACCTGTGGAGGGAGGAGCCCACCCTGGAGCAGGTTTGCTGGCAGGACTTGTGACCTGTTATTAATTGACAATAAATTAAATTAATTTCTCCAAATTGAGTATGTTTTGCCTATGACAATAACTGATAAGGCATCTCCCTGTATTTATTTTGACACACAAGCTTTTTTAATCTGTTTTCTCTTCCTGTCTCGTTGATGATGAAGAGTGACAAAACAGCTGGGTGTGGGTCTGTTAGTGAACCAAAGTCACATCCACCACAGAACCTCTCTCCGTAACCTTAACAAACTTGACATCTACCAAACACATAGTTGCCAATAGAGAATATTCTTCACAATCTACAAGGTCTCCAGTTCACCCAGTGATTATGTTCAAATGCAAAATCACCATGCACAATGTCTTCCATAAAAAAAGTCATAATCTTCCATATATTGCACTTTGCATCTGAGTGCAAAATGCCTGGTGTTAGGTATCACAGACCTTTGTGTAGAGACGTTATAATAAGTTTCTGGTCATGGACATAGTGCAGCAGGTGAGAGGGCTTTGTCTTTGGATATGACTAGTATGACCTGCGCAGCTGTGCAATCATTTTTATTTTGAAGTTGTGTCAATTCCAGAAGTTGCCAACCCACAATCATGGCAGAAACAGAGGGCCTGGATGACTGGGTCCATTAGCCAGTCTGAAAGAAACTTAACTTTCAAGGCTCCTGGATGCTACTCTCTTAATGCAAAAATGATAGAAAGACTCTTCATTAGTTCCTCAGCTGCTACTAGATTCACCTGATGATACTCAATTTAGGATTTTTAACACCTTCAAGAAGTACCTTTAAAAAAAAAAAACAGTTTTGTTTTGGTTTTTGTTTGTTTGTTTGTTTGTTTTTCTTATTCCTTTTATTTTTTTTTTTTCCTTTATCTTACTATGATTAGAATGTTTAGAAACTCCAGACACTGAAGAGGCCAGGAGCCAGGAATGCTGACTAAGATAGGAAAGTGTCTTTGCTTTGTCCTGACTTGTGTAAAGAAGCTGACAGAGTTGAAAGCATACTTTCAATAACAACAAATAAAACCTGAGCATGGAGACTTGACTTTCCAATAAGAAGCAGAAGTTTTATCTCTTCTGCCTTAAAATTGTATGAACCAGCAATCTGGGATCCAGATGATTGGAAGTCCTGACTTCCTCTATTGCCCTTTTTGCTCATACTTGTTTCTTCTAAGCCCTTTGGAAGTCACAAAGCAGGCCAGCAGAATCAATTTTCCACCAAGAGAACCTGACATTAGATTAGACCAGCTACAAAGAAGAGTAGTAAAGCAGAGGAAATCAAATCACAGAGATCTGTCTGAGAAAGAGGCAATATATGGTGTGAAGTGTAGACAGCTAGCAGAACAAAAAGGGCACTCCGACTGAAAACAAAACCTGCAAGCCATGTAGAACCTGTGATTGCTGCCGAAGCAGCTATGTTATATTGGTACTGAAATAATAAAATAAAAGAAGCTATAAAACAGCTAGAGCTGATAGCAGTAAACAGTGAACAGGAAAATCACTTTCTGTGCTATAAACTGGTGAGGAAAAACTAAAAGCAAGGCTAGGAAGAAGGAAAGTTTCACTTAGTTTCTTAGAAAACCTAGAAAATATTTCTACATGAAATGTTAATAGTAGAGAAGATACATAAACTGCCCTGAAATGGCTGTTTATGTTGAAAAAAGGGGTGTGTAGATTTTATTAGGTTGTCACTGGAAAATATCTCTTTTTTTTTTTTTCATTTGCATGCATTGCATAAATTAGATTTCAGCTTCTGAGCCATGAAAACTAAAAACCTGTTTAATATCTTACTTGGTTTGAGGTGATCGAACTTCCTGCCACATTGTATAGCAAGCAGGAGACTAGTGGAATGTATAATTACAACAGGGTTAAAATCTTGAGATAGTTGAGAAGTTTTCCAAATGTGACTGGATCTCTCTCTTCGTCCACTCTGTGTATACATGTCCTCTAGAAGAACTTTAAAACCATAGAAAAGTTCATTTCCTACTTAACACCATGCATTGTATAGAGATGGATTTACTGCATAGAGACATGCCTCATAATCTCTTTCCTCACCCTCAGGAATAATTTATCTTTCTATACTAGAGCCCAAAAGTCACTCTGACTGTGCCGGAAAGTATTTGGGGATATTTAAATTAGAGATGACTTTAGCAAATGAAGAATGTAGAAGTTCTACACAATTTTCCTATTTGGAGGGGAAATCTGGCTTTAGATCTGTACACAGGAGGTTTCCAGCATGCCTGCAGTTACGGCCATCTTTAGGGTGGCACTGTGCCCATTCTCAGACACATAATATGAGCTTAAAGGGGGAACAAGCACCAGTCAAAGTGGAGCTGACAAGGATAGCCTTCACATCAGAAGACAGCCCTTACAACAAGCTGTGTTGATTAGCACTATGAACCTCTGCAAGACAGTACCTCTGTGATCAATCAAGTCTTTTCCATAGGCTAGAAGTAGAGGCTGACAGAAGTTACTGAAGGCACCAGTGGGCACCTTTCTCCAATGCCTTCTGATGACGCCTTTTGAACTGTTTTCTCTCTGATGCCTCACTATGCCCTATTTTCTCTTGGATGTCTGGTAAGCAGCATGGAAATCAGTGAAATCCTGTTTTCATGGAAATCAGTGAAATCCTCTTTTCATGGAAATAAGAAACCTGCAGCCCAATCTGTTGTAACTCTTCGCTGTTGAGCTACTTCTGAGTCCTCCTAAGACTCTGCATCAAACAAGCAGCCTATGGAAATGCTTGCAGCATGGATAAGAAGGTACTGTTATGCACATATGGAAAGGCAAACTGATTTCCTAAAGCTTGAAAAGAAGAACTAATGAGTCATGCTTTAGGAATCTTTTGAGCTGGCTGCCAGCAACAGAGCTGCCTCCTACGTACCTCACAAACAGGAGACATGAGTCGCACACTTGGGAGGTTGCCTTGCTGAGGGTTTGCTGGGATGGAAATGCCACCTGACAAGACACCAATGCTACTCCAGAGTAATGTATGTGGATTGTTTTTTATGATAAGGAGGCTATGGACTCAGTAAAAAATGGAAATAACAACACTAAAGGGTTTGTCTTTCTGAAGATGAGATAAAGAAAGTATTCCAATAGGTCAGTAACATGATGCTTGTCATGAGGGACCCCAAAATCAGTTTTAGGCAGAGAACTAGGTCCAAAACAGGCTTTTATTCCATCCGGGAAAGTCCAGCAAAACAACCAATTAGAAACGGTGTTTATACAATAAGTTAGCACTCTGGTAACATAAAATACAGGTTCGGATATCAGTTGAGGAAATTATTGGAGTACAGCAAATAAGAATAATGAAGATCCAGAGTGTGCATGCACATGGGTCACAAAAAACAAGGCCAGAGCTGTCCCTGACTCCAGGAAAATGCACTCGCTTATATTAAAGCAAGGAATTATATTAAGGATATACAGTTGCCTGTCTCTGGCGAGGACTTACACTCGCTTATCTGTCGAGGAAACAATTTAATACACTCGCTTCTCTAGCGAGGAAATATTTAACAAGTTATCACTCACCCACACACAGAGGTGAGGCAGTCCTGGTTGCGCGAGGTTGCCTTAGACTGCATCCCAGTCTAAGGAGAGGGCTCTCAACGGCAGCAGACCCGTGGCTCTGAGAGGACCACACAAAGGGGATCCTCAGCGGGAACCCCGTTTTTATAGTCTTGTCAGATCTGGCTATAGGCATTCCAGAAGTTTCATGGCTTCTCTGCACCCCCCACTCTGGCTATGGGCACCCTGAAACTTTTCAGTTTCTCTGCCACTCCCCCGTTCTGGCTGTGGGAGCCCAGAAGCTTCCCGACTTCTTGGTGCCTCTCCCTTCTCCTGGCTAACGGCAAACAAAAGGAGCTAGTAACTGCCCCACTGAAGGAGAGGGGGGGGGGTGTGTTGGGGAGGAGGGGGGTGTGCATGCACCTTCCACATCGAAGAAAAAGGGAGGGGAGGGGGTGTGCATCTGCCACAATGCTCAAGCACCTTATCCATTTGGGTTTGGATACTTTCTGAAGATATATGTTTGAAGAAACAACATAAAAGCATTCTGAATAGTGAAAACAACTTGGCAAACTTCCACTTGACATGCCATGAGGTCCTTTCCTTCAAACACCAATTCCTCTTTTAGTATTCAGTTTGACATGATTACAATTATGTCACCGCTGACGTGTACTGTGTTCACCACAATGTGGTATCCCATCATCTGATTTTATTCACACACCTGGTTAAGTATCTCTCAGTGACAAAAGTCTGATGATCAACAGGTCTTTTGATGAAGCTGTACCAGACTCAAATAAAACCCAGCTTGTGATGGGTCAGGGAAAAGACTGACACTTAAAGCCTTGTGTTTTCATACCAGTCATAAATACTTAGAGCCCACCACACTCATGTATTCCACTTTTTGACAAATTAATATGCTTGATTGTTCATACTTGATTAACATGCAGTGTCTACTGGAGTACTTATCCATTTTAGGGAGAAAGGAGGAAAAATAATAATGATCTGCCAGAACTAACAATGCACTTATGAATTTATAATTGAAATGATGAAAGGCATCAAAGGAGAATTTATAATTATTTACTAATTGTTTCAGCTAGAAAAATAATTATAGAAATTTATTGAAGGTTGCTTTAGAGCAGAGATTTCTTTAAATTCTCCAGTTGACTCAGAGTAACTTGAAAGAAAATCACAGTAGTCTTTGCATTACAATTAAGGAAGGAGACACTTTACAGCATGGCAAAAATGGACTGTTTCAAGTTGCTTTAGCAGTTTTTCTGAAGTGGTCTGTAGGCGGACTGGGATTGTGTTTGGGTTTTGTGTTTCGTTTACATGCAGGCTTTTGTTGAGTTCTAGTCAAATTAGGCTGTCAGTTGTTTGACTGTGGCTAATCAGCAAAGTTCTGCCAGTTACCAACATCTTGCGGTATTCATCGCTTTATATCTGGTCCAGTTTAGAAGACATGTACAAAAGTGGACAAAAAAGGATAATTTAAAAACAAAAAGAAATCCAAAATTGACACAGAAGGATGATTTTGACTAACCAAGTCCGATAATAGCCTTGGATCTAGAATGGTCTTTCTTTTTCATGGTCCATTTTCCCCATTTTTCCTGTTCCCTTCTCCTTTTGCCAGAAGTCCTTCCTGTTAGTTGTGATTGTAATGAATTGGAGGTATGATTTTTTATTTTATTTTGAAATTCTTAAGTTTTTTTTTAATGAAGAATTGAACAATGTTGTCATTCACTTCTGGATTTAAGTGTAGGATTCAGACAAAAGTTCAGATATCTACAGATGTGTGACACAATGCCAGTTCAGTCGGGGGCCATTTTAGAAAAGTCATTAAAGCAACTTAGAATATTCTAGTTGAGTCACACAGGAGGGCTACTCTCACTCTAATTATAACACAAAGACTGCTATAAACACCTTTAACCTCTGAGTTAGGCATCTAAGCTCCCATTATTATCAAGGGAGGTTTAATGAAGTCAGCCAACAGAGTAAAGAAGGCTATTTACCTGACCAAAAGTAGGTGTCTGTTTCTAGAGGACACAAATATCTCTTCAGAGTCCATATCTGTACTGGCCAGATCTCTATTGGCTACCATGAAAGGCTAAATTTCTGGCTCATGCAGATACCTAAATTTAGGTGCCCAAATCTTCAGGTAAACTGTCTGAATTTCATATCCTGCAATGTGTTTGACATTTATTTATGCAATAAACATCCTGACATAAAACATTCTAAAAATCAGTTTTCCTTGCAGTATACACCATTTTAGTATAAGTAAAGGGATTTTTTTTGTAATATTGGTTATTCCCAGGCAGAGAATGGAAGCTGTTGTGCTCAGCAATATTTGTAGACATTACAGAAGAATCCCAATTTCAGACAGCTACATAAACCAGCACTGTAAATAGATCTGTTTATATGCAAAACTTCAGAGTCAACAAAAAAGGGGGAACGAATCTTGAATATTTCTTTCATACTTGCAAAATTGTATTGGTTCTTTGCACTTGTATTTATCTGAACAGTCTGCTGTCTTGTGACCTTTTAAAGGTGGTAAGATGTACATTTGTGGAAATATCCCGCTTTGTCTCTGTTCTCCCTTCAGACCTCTTCTTCTGCAAGTGAATTAATTATGTCCTTGTGCTTTTTTTTTTTTTTTTTATTTTCGTCTCTTCTGCCTTCCAGTTTTAGAGCATTCAATCACTTTTTCTTTCCTGTTTTCTTTTTAAGCTGATTCTTACTGGTCTGTTTGCTGGTCTCTTTTTCCCCATTGACCCACAGATCTAACTTTGCTTCTCCCAAAAGCAGAAGTGTATCAGTTTGAATGCCAACTGCTATTTCCTGAAGGTGAACTTCGCTTACAGATTTAACCTCCCGTCTCAGATCTGTGATGCATCTATTTTTATTTTTTTTTCCAGAATACTAGAAATTTCCACTGTGTTTTTAAAAACAATGTCTTCCCTATCTGCAGAAAAGCAATACAGATTTTTCTAGGCTGCCACCTTGTATTTTCAGCTCCCTATTATAGCAGTTCTTTTTTATTGGATTGCACCGTAATTGTCCCTCCCTGGTACAGTGAAATGTGAAAGTGTAATCATCCTGCTGACATTTCTTTTTCAAGCTGTTTATTAAATAATAATGTGAAATGTTGGTAATATGATGCAATGTGTCTATTACAGTTAAGGACACTTAAATACATGCAAAAAAAAAACCCCAAAGAATAAATACAACCTTGTAAAACTCTGAAGAACACTGTAATGGATATTATTGCTCCAGTGCCTGAAAAAAAAACCACATTGTATTACACATCTGCAGAAATAACATTGTCTAATATGCTATTGGACTTACACGGAAACACTAGAACGTTTTCCTAGTACCCGATCAGATTTATGTATTTATTTTCCAAAGAGCTCAGTAAGCCTGATCAGACATGACTGGATTATTAAGTCCTTGGGAAATTACAGCTCCCTGAGCTCAGTTTTTTGCTTAGCTGTATGTAACTACTGGAAAGAATGGCTTCAGCCTTGTGTCTTTCTCTAGCAGGAGGGGTGATACTGAACTGGCCATCAAGCTATACAAATCTAGCTCCTCTTTAGCCAGCTCCAAGGTGAAAGCTGTAGATCTAAATGAAACAAACATTCAAAGTCCAAAGAAATAAGATAGAAGCATAGTTCAGCAGAAAAAATGTCTAATTTGTCATACTTCATAAATGTACAGAACACTTTTTCTGAAAGCAGAGATGTACTCCCTGTTTTAAAAGAAAAAATCTGTTTTTCTGAACCTATGTTCATACAAGCAACCTTCTTCATTTGCACACTGCCAATTGAATCAGAGCAGTTTTTATTGATAGTGAGCAGAGCTGGTTTTAGATTTGACAGCTGCAAGCAGAGCTGGCAGTCAAGAAAAGAGAAGGTGGAGAGTTTATTGTGGTCTCAGTCTGTCAGTGGTCTTTAAAGTGTGATGAACTTAGTAATTATGTACACACCTGAGACAAGTTTTATACCTTACTATGTACTTATGGCCAAGTACGCTATTGAGTCCTTAGCTAACAAATCCTTAGTTAATACAACCTTAGTTATCTTGGCGATCAATTCAGCTTTAACTCAGCTAAGCTTTTCCTTAAAAAATATTTCAGATCTGGGCTTCCCTGACTATGTCACAATCATTTCTTTCAGAAAATGATAGGAAAATTGGTAGCCCTTTTCATATGGAAATAGAAAAAATGATCAGTAGACCATGTTTTATAAAGTGGTTTTTGAAGTTTTGGTTAGTGAAAGTCTTTGCAAGTTTGGAGGGCACTTGTGGTCTGCTTGCTCTAAATGTAGAATCATAGAATCATTTCAGCTGGAAGAGACCCTCAGGATCACTGAGTCCAACCATAACCTAACCTAGTTCTAGCACTAAACCACATCCCTAAGAACCTCGTCTAAACTCCTTTTAAACACGTCCAGCGATGGTGACTCCACCACTTCCCTGGGCAGCCTGTTCCAATGCCTGACAACCCTTTCAATGAAGAATTTTCTCCTAATATCCAATATAAAGCTCCCCTGGTGCAACTTGAGGCCATTTTCTCTTGTCTTATCACTTGCTACTTGGGACAAGAGATCAATACCCTCCATGCTACAAACTCCTTTCAAATAGTTGTAAACAGCAATAAGGTCTCCCCTCAGCCTCCTTTTCTCCAGGTTGAACAGTCCCAGCTCCCTCAGCTGCTCCTCATCAGACTTGTGCTCCAGACCCCTCATCAACTTCATCTCCCTTCTCTGCACTCACTCTCGTATTTCAATGTCCTTCTTAGGATAAGACGCCCAAAACTGAACACAGGATTCAAGGTGCAGCCTCACCAGTGCTGAGTTCAGTGGCACAATCACTTCTCTAGTCCTGCTGGCCACACTATTCCTGATACAAGCCAGGATGCTGTTGGCCTTTTTGGCCACCTGGGCACACTGCTGACTCATATTCAGCTGGCTGTCAATCAACACCCCCACATCCCTCTCTGCCAGGCAGCTTTCCCCAAGCCTTTAGCACTGCTTGCGGTTGTTGTGACCCAAGTACAGGGCCTGACCCTTGGACTTGTTAAACCTCATGCAATTGGCCTCAACCAACAATCCAGTCAGTCCAGATCCCTTTGTATAACCTTCCCACCCTCCAGCAGGTCAACACTCCCACCCAACTTGGTGTCATCTGCAAACTTACTAAGGGTGCGTTCAATCCCTTCATCCAGATCACTGATAAAGAGATTAAACAGCTGGTTGATTTTCAAAGATTGCTTTCTACAGGCTCGTTTTTGGTCCATCTCAATGTATAAAATTCAAGCAAAGACAGTAGTGGGTCTGTATGCATGAACAGAGATTTCATTGACAAAACCCAAACACTAAAAAAGAAAGCATACAAGAGATGGAAGCAGGAAGCGGTGACCCAGGAGGGGTATCGATACACTGTCCAAGAGAACTCAGACAAGGTTAGGAAAGTCCAAGCCCACCTGCAGTTGAAACTGTAAGGGACATGAAGCTCAAAAGGAAAAGTTTCTTCAGGTACCTCAGAAGCAAAAGGAAGCTTGCTGCTGAATGGAGCCGAAGACCCAGTGCAAAGGATATGGAAAATGCTTAGGCACTCAATGCTGTGTTTGCTCTGATCTTTGCTGGTAAGATTTGCCTTTAGAAATCCCAGACCTTTGAAACCAATGGGGAAGTATGAAGCAAGAGATCAAATCGGGGAATATTTAAACAAAACTGGACATACGCAAGTCACTGGGACCTGATGGGATACATTCGAAAGTTACTGATGTCATTTTGAAGCTGCTCTCAATTATCTTTGAAAGACTGTGGTGTTCAGGGGAAGGTTTTGAGGGCCAGGCAGAAAGCAAATGCTACTTCTACCTTCAAGAAAGAGATGAAGGTGAATCCAGGGAACTACAGACTGGCCAGCCTCACCTCAATCCTGGAATAAGTTGTAATTCTTTTCTCTCTTATCTGACGAAATCAAAGGGATGACACAAGGGTTCCATGTGTCAGGACTTGCCATATTAACACAAGAAAGGATTCTGATCACAAATCAAATTGCTTTCCTTGTATTAAATTTGCATATGTGAGGGTCTTGAATAGTCTGGATTTGCCAGATCTTTTGAAAACTGATTCGTTTGAGAAAATGATTATTTACAAATTGCAGAGCTTAAATGTAGGCACTCATCCTTTTAGTCTTGGTTGTGGATTAGGCTTCTACTTATGCTTAATTCTTGTTTATCTTTTATAGTATTTTAAAGTATATGGTTGAAGTTATTTTGCGTCTTGCTAAATGTGTTATCCAATCAACTCTGACACTTAAAATGTTAATCAGATGATACTCTTCTACTTGACAAGTAGGAATACAACCCTGTGAAAGTCTTGGTTTCTTAGATGCTGCTAAGTACATGTGAAGTATTATGATTTGATGGGAATTTCGATTTGCCATAACCATGCATTACATGAGAAAATACAAACAGATGGGTCACCTTGTGATAGCTAAGAATAAAATAACAAATGGGGGAGTTCTACATTTATAGCACTACAACTGAGAGCAAATACTGACTATCAGGGCATTTGCTGTCAGGCTGAAGCCTGGCCAATTGCTTCTCAGTTCCTGACTGTATGAAGTACTGTGTGGATCAATATGTGGAGCTACTGAAACTCACTTCTCATAGATTATGTCTTATATCCACCCTCACCTGCTCCATCTGCAGTATCCCCAGGTTCTCTGTGTTCCCTGAATTCCCATTATACCATCTAGCTTGTCACACGACCAATATCTCTTACCCCCATATCGTTCCCTTACTACTGTGTTCCCTGTCTGTTTTCAAGACAAGAAACAACCATGTCCTGCAACTAGGTTGGAATTACAAGTGTGCCAACTGGCATTCTGGTAGCCGTGGCAGGTTGATCAGTTGTCTATTACCTTTCAAAAAAAACCACTGAATTCTGTGCTCCTTTTCCCCCTTATCAGCCATCTGCTGATTTTCACAAAACTTGTGGTGGTTTCTCATGTGATGCCTCTCCCAGTTTAGTTGAAATTAGCCAACAGATTTAGAGGCTACAAGTGGGGTGGGATGATATATTGTATTCCCATAGCACAAGGGATCCCATAGAGATGGTTTCCATGAATAGAGAGGATAAGCAAAGAACAGCAAAGCAAATGAAAAAAAAAAGCAGAATAGCTGCATATTTTGAAACATAGCTACTGGAAATTGTGATTTTCAACCCAGAGGGCTAGAGAAAAAGTAGTGATTTTTTGTTTGGGTCTTTATTATTTTTCATTTCTTACTTTACGTAGTGCTATGGAAGAAAAATGACTATTGGTAGGATTCATGTCATCTGAATTAGTTGTTTAAACTCGTATTTCCACAATCAGTGGAAAGAAAGATATTTGAAGGCAGATTCATTTTATGCCACGGTAAGTCAAATTAATCTCATGTTGATGTTCAACTCTCAAAGAGTAGAATTAGCTACCATTAATCCCATCAAGTAAGACTAATGATAGCTCAACCTGTTTTTTTCATTTAAACATAAGAAAAGCTTTTTTACTCTAAGGGTGATCGAACAGTGGAATAGGTTTTCTGGAGAACTTGTGGAGTCTCCATCCTTGGACATATTCAAAATGTGACTGGACATGGCTCTGAGCAAGCTTCTTTAACTGACCCTAATTTGAACATGGTGGTTGGATCAGACCACCTCCAGAAGGGCCTTTCAATTTCAGCTGTTCTCTGATTCTCTGATTCTGTTTTTTTTTTGCTACAAAATGTGTGTCTTAAGAAAATGGATGATACTGACTAATGGATCTGCACCTTGCAATGCTTCTTTCAAACTCATTACCTATTCTTCTGCCAGGCTTAGCGCTCAGGCAGTGAAAAATCTATACAATTTGTATGCATGAACTAACATCATACAAACTTGATTGTCTTGGAAAGATGATATCTACTGATGATTTCCTAAGTGTTCTCAAAACTAACAGGAATGTGTAATGGAGCACACAATGTCCTTGCAGTAGACTTTTAAACAACTATTTATAGCTGAAGTACCTTATGTTTTCTTTGCCTCAGCTTCTCCAAGGCGTCCTTGAAAGGGGTTCAGGGAGGAGGAGAATGACCAGCAGCAGACAAAGGCTGAGCTGGGGAATACCTGAAAAAGCTTGACCTGAATGGGTTCATTGGGCTCAACAGGTTACATCCAAGGTTGCTGAGAGAGCTGAAAAATCCTTTCAAGGCTGGTCTCTATCTCTGAAAGATCATGGAGATGGGAGAAGGTTCCCCAATGACCAGAGGAAGGCAGATGTTGTACTCATATTGAGAAGAGGCAAACAGATTAAAATCAGGAGTTACGGGTTTGTCTGCCTCACTTCAGTCTGTGGGAAAATCATAGAGTGAGCCCTCCTGGAGGACAATGCTGGACACACGGAGGACAAGGACATAACTGGAAACAGTCAGATTGAGTTTTCCAAGGATTAATCATGCCTAACCTATCTGATTGCCTTCTACAATAAAATAATTCCATGATCAGCAATCACTATAAAAACACAAGACCACAGCCTACTCTGCCAACGGTTACAAAACCAAAGTTCTAATTATTTATTTGGACAAATGTCAACTCAAATAAGGATGAGGCTGATGAAGAGCTTGATGAGATGTCTATTAGGAGGCACTTTTTGAAGCACATCTATATTTCATTATGGAATCTATATCTTCACATAACTATGTACTGAGGCAGTCTGGTAAAGATATACTATGTGGCTTTTTTTTATTTGTTTTGTTTTTTATTTGTTTGTTTTTTGAGAATAGGAACTGTTCGAGTTCTTTTGGTGCTTAATACCAGAAATTTGATTGGAGGTAATAGAAAGCACTGAACCCTGAGGTGACTATCAGTCAGTGCTAGGAACAACAGATGAGGAGGAAATTGCCATAATCTAAATCCAGTGAATCTGCTTCCTTTCCTATCTCCTCCTGACTTGCCTACGAAGGGTGGGTTCTCACCCCTCCACATCCAAGGCTTGGAAGTAGAGACAGAACTTCTCCTCTACTCATCCTCTTTCCTCTTCCTCCTCATATAAATAAGCATACCTAACCACCTAAATGCAGACAAATTGCTTATTTACATTGTTCATTCTCTTTTTAAGTCTTGTGGTTGAGATGAACATATATACTGAACACTTTGAAGATCCACTCCTTCAGGGAAACAGACAGAATGGAATAACATTACTTTTTCTTTCATAAGCAGATTGGATTGACTTGCATGTAATTTAGCTTGAAGGTTCTCTAACTCTCAAATGAGGGTACTGAATTAAGCTTCTGATCTTTGCTCATCACATTAAGTCTATGTGTTCATCAAAACTGGACCAACTAATTTGTCCTTAATTCAATTTTAGTCCCCCCCAGATATTTTTACAAGATCCATTACTCCATTTTCATTTTAATATTATTTATAGTGGGACTTAATATGAAAGAATTTATTCTGAAATTAAAACCTCTGCAGCAGAATTCTTTCCCAGTATTAATCTGTCATTAACAATGGATTCATTTGGTCCCACTTGATAAACTCTTCCATTACTCAGACATTCAGTTTATATTTATACATCTGTATATAACAACAATGTCATGAAAATAAAAATAACAAACAAATAACAATTAATAATAATAATTTAGAACAATGGAATTAAAAAGCCGAAGATTTAACAGCAGAAGTAGAGGACAGTGCAATTATCTGAAATGCCAAGTGAATGAAAGCTTGGAGATCCACCACGAAGTCACATCGTGATTGCCTCATCTCTTTCCCTGTAGCCTAGTAATGCAATACAGCCATTACTAGTAACAAGCCACAGGTATTGTACTGAGTTGGCAAGGCTTTGTTTGAACCTTTCTTGGCCTGCCTAGAGCTTTGTTTTCATTTAATCATAATAGTAATTTTTCTAATGAACAACTAGTCTAACTCATTTTCCTGTTGCTTATCTGCATGTGGTACAACTATAACTTCGTAGCAAGTAGGTATGTTTATGATTGTGACTTAATAATGTGGCTTGAAGAAATTCCAGTTTGTCAAATAGCAGAGATACAGAAAAAATTATTTTGCAGGATGCAGTGGAGAGGATTGCAAGCATGAGATGATAAGAGATGGGGTACAGGCTTTGCTCTGGAGACCCCATGGCTCTAATGCAATGTGGTCTCCCACGAACGGTTGTTTAAAGAAATGCAGATGTAGAGCTGGACAAAACTGGGTTTAGGAATAACAAAGAACAAGTACCTACCATATGTAAAATGCATCATGTATAATAAATTGGCATTGTAGATCAATGAAGAAAAACTGTATAGGTGAGCTAACAATTATATGACAGTGACCCAAAGTGGATCCTAGAGTGAATAAAAAGAAGCCATCACCACTCCTCCTGGTGAAGGAATTGGATGCTGACAACTTGCTTAACCCCCTCCACCTCCACCAGACTGAAGCCATCAACAAATGAGTGAGAGGGGTAGTGGTAACATGACCATAGCACCAGGAAAAGGGGTGCTGTATATACACATGGAAACATGTAGATAACAATTGCAACTTTATTATTGTTACTGAGATTTTTTTTCTTGTATAATAGTATTCCTTTTTCTGTTGTTGTTAAATTTCTTAAAGTTATCTTTTTTGTTGAAACTTGCCACTTATCTGTTCACTAGTTTATATTAAGACAGAACAGCTCATCTAAACTCTCATGCACAAAAATAGGAGACAAGATTCAGTAGTCCTCAAAGTCTTATCTAGTTCGTTGTTCTCCTTTGTTTAATTTCATATAATGTTATGAAAGGAGCTTCTAGGTGATGATGATTCATATCACTCAAAGCCTTTTGTGTAGAAAGTGAGCTTTAGGCAAACTTATTTGACAAAAATCTCAGTATGGTGATGCCGTGGGCTCTGAGGCAAACCACAGGAAATATGGAAGGTGGCCTTCCTCAGCCCTAATATCTGCATTTGAGTTGCAAATGATTAATTATTGCTTTAATACTGTTTTTAACCATTACCATTCCGGGAAAAGCCTGTAACTCTAAATAAACTAGTTTGAATTAGGAGCTAACTTTGGTACTACCCCTGCACTGCCTTTGGGAACACGGTCCAGACAACTTAGTCAACATCTTACCGTGCTCCCAAATACAGACCCATGAATCCTGGATTCCTGCATCACCAATAACTCCCTTACCACTGTGTATAAGGGTTGAGCTATTTACAAATCCTAGGTAGCGCTGCAGCATTCACCATGTGAGAAAGGACCCTGGATTGTGTTGCTTGCCTGACAGCCATGACATAATGTGATGGAGGCGGGTGGGGTATATGGTGGACAGACTCAGCCCTGTTGTTCCAGATAAACTCCAGGACAGTGCTTGCTTCCATCCACATTAATGAGTAGTGCAGACCCAAACTATCTCTTCTAGTGTTTCTCAGAGAATATCTGGGTGCTTGGGCAAAGTTTTCCTCCCCAGTGCAGCTAAACAGCATCTTTGGACTTCAGTGTAGGCTGTACTAAGAGGATGTGTGTGCCCGAGTCAACAATTTTTCCTGTAGCTGGACACTCAGTTCAGACGATGCCATCTGCTGTGAATTGTCAGGAACAGTCTTCACCTTCAGCCCAGCTCCTTTGCTTTTGTTTCAGGAAAGAGGGGAACACTACTGCATACACTTGCTCATTTGCATTTCTTTGTTGCTTATGTCAGTTTTGCAGCAAAAACAGCCTTGGGAAAATCCTTGCAGCTTTGCTTGGATGGAGTCAGCTTTGTTCTTTTAAATTGCAGAAATGAGAATAATTTCGTGTGAGAAAGCGGGACAGAAGAAAGGATGAAAACCAGCATGTTTCTAATGAATTAAGACTTATCAGAACTAAAACTCTTGTGAAATAACACAGGAATTGCTTCTAACATTTCTTTAAGTCTGCAAATATAGTCTGTGCCACTGAAAGATGAGACTTGACAACGTGAAGAAGCATGATTTCCTAGAGGTAATTGACGACTGTAGAACGTGACATCTATACTCTCTGTTGCGACATATTTATGCAAAACTTCCCATCTTCTGTTCAACATTAATCTATTTATTCACGTCTGACATTATCACCTGCCAGCACTCTAGAAGGCAGGACTGTCAGAGTGGCTTTTTCCTCTGGTGTCTGGTAGAGTAGTTCTTGTTTGTCTAGTACAGTAGCCCTCATTTAACATTCCTGCCTACCATTAATAGAAATAGCAATATATTATTTAATATAGGAATTAGAATTCTTGAATATTTAATTTTGGCCAGCCACTGAATGAAATAGTTTATGCCCTGACAAGTTACAATGTGGTGGTGCAGAGATTCAAGTGAGAGAGAAAAAGGCATAAAGGCTGGGAACATCTGTTAGACCAGCACATCAACAACAAAGGCTGAGGCTGTTTTGTTGGAATTTTTTTTCCACTGCTGTTGAACACCAGTTGAGACACAGAGTGATGTTTTTCATGGGAAAAATTTATTACATGAATCATTCTTCCACCCTGGATTACATTGTAATGAGCATGCCAAGCATGTCTGCTGTAAGAAATAAATTACCATTTCCTTGTGCTGATCAGTATGACCAGATTTGAGGGATCAGTGTGTGAGACCTGGGAGACAGTATGTGATATCTAGGAAGTGGGTATTGCAGGACCTGTATTTCTGCGAGGGTGCAGCCCTAGGGCCCTGCTCAGAGGCGTGCTTCTAACTGTACCTGTTTCATTCCAGGTTAAATTTGTGGATGATGATATTATTTCACACATTCGTTGGTATCAAGGTCAGACTTCCAGAAGTCTTTTTTTTAACAGCCTGCAAGCTCTCAGCTTTGCGTGCTCTTTTGTTCCTAACTGAAGACAAATCTGACTTTTCCAGTCCTCAGCTTTTCTGGTGAATCCCTAAACCCTTGATTTCCTCTGCCTGGTCTGGGTGCTTCCAAAAGGATCCAGTTCTTCAATAATAAACTTGCATCTTATTAAAATAACTTGAAATGGCTTTTAAATTCTCCTTTTCCCTCCACTTCTCTTGGAGATGGAAGCTAACCCATCATCCCCAGTTGCCAAATTCAGGCAGAAATGTCAAGAGGTGGAACTCTTAAGCAATGAGCACTTAACTGTATTTTGAAACAGAAAGCTCCTTGCTGGTCAGGAGAGAAGAAAAAGGAAGAAAAGCTATTCCAGGCTTTCTGTTGACAGTTATTTTGGGGTGAGCTGGAGCTAAAAGCATGGGTCAAATTATAGGTGTCTTAGCCCAGGTTAGGGCCCTGTGATTCACATCACAAATTAGACTTTGAACTCACCTAGTAACAGTTGTAATTTATATGCTGGTGTTTGGTAAAGCTTTTCTTCTTTCCCTTCATATCTTCCCTTGACACTGAAAAGTCCCTCATACAGATACCTGACAGCTAAAGCTGTATTATGAAGCTACACTGAACCAATATGATAGGAGGCAGATAGTTTCCTTAGCAACTTCAAAGAAAATTTTAGAGCAATTTCTCCTCACTCTGGTACATTTCAGTATAACATTCAGCACCTGCTGGCTGGAAAACTCAGTATTTGCAACCACTTGAACTGACTAGGCAGGATCAGAAGGAAAAATAAAGGTGACCCAAACTGACTTCTTCAGTCAACAAACTCATGCATAGAGGTATCAAAGACATAACCTTGAAGTTCCTCTGATCTCCAGTTCTCTGGTGTTCCTTGATGAAGCAGTTCCCAGACTCAAGGGATGACAAGCCCCTTCACTATGTCCTTGGCCATGTCTGCAGTGGAAAGTATTTCTGACCAGAATTTTGTATTTGGTCTTCTACTTCCTGAAAGTCAAAAGAAATTTAAAGGCAGTAGAAGCTTCATCACCTTCTGTCCATATATCATGGTTAAAACATAATAATAACCTTACATAATAGCATTTCAGTAAAGATGTGAAGTCAAGTGAGATGATCAAACCTTTATCTGTAACATTTATGGGTAAAATGAAAGAATCATTTGAACTTCAAGAGCTTTTAATGAAGCTTGGGATGCCAAAACTACCCATACAGCCCAGATATAAAATATACTGTGTCTTCTTTTGTTTCTTTGTAGGATAAAAGCTGGAAGCATAGCCACTACACTAGTTTTCTATTATATTATCATGTCTACAGGCATTTTAGCAAACCCACCTTCTCGGACATGAATTAGTACAGTAGCAGAAAATGATGTTTGTCGTGATGCTTGATAAGGTCAATAAATGCTGCATACGTAAAAGGCATGAGGTATGCTTGTCAATATAAATGAGATCAACAAGGAAATCTTCCTATTGAAATTCCCTGCACAATGTTGCATTTAGTATTGATAAAATGACTTCTGAAGCCATGAAATCCTTAGTAAAGACACTTTTAAAGCATGAACAACTTTCCTTCTTGAAAGTGGACATGATCATGAACATCCATTCTAGTTAAAATTTTTAATTAGCAAGAATTAAGCATGTATAATATAATTTATGCAACAAATACAATAATATTCAAACAAGACTTATTCCTTCCATTTTTACTTGATTAAAAAGTGCAAACCTGTGTAGTGTCAAGCTCTCCTATCTACATTCAAAGGAGAAGCAGTCTGTGTGATCTAGCATGGGAAAAGAAGCCCATAGATAATGCTCTGCCCTGTGCATAAAGTAAGCTTGCAGTGATCTCTCACTGCTGAAAAAATATTTATAAATTCTGTAAAATATCCATTCAGAGTACAGGATTTCACCCTGTCAATCAGAATTTGACAGAATTGCATTGGAGAAAACAAATACCCAATGCTACCAGGGCTGGGAAACTGAGCTAAGCTAAACGTGTCTTGTGAGATGCTAAAGATAGGATTGTGGGTTTTTTTTTTCATTCAAAGCACAAATAAACATCACTGGAAACCCTAGGAGCTGTATGCCAACAGCTGGGTATCTAAGTGACATATCCAAACATGTGCACATATGTGGCTCTGAAATTTTAATTAATGTGCTCCAGAGTATGCTCTCACTTGGAAGATTCAGAGAACAAAATGCAAAGCTGTGGTGCAGATTTGAATTTGACTGTTCAGTCTAATGTAACATACAGAGCTTACTCTGTTCTTCTTAATGAACTTTTTTATTGTCCTACACAGTGAAAAAGAGATCTACAAATAGTTCTCACAGCCCTGGTTTTCCTGATGCTGCCAGGGAAGTGGGTTAAAAAATTAGCTCTGCTACATACTATTCGTAGGAAACCTACCTATGCCAGCTACTTCTGTTTTGATATATTTTGGAGAAAACTTTATTTTATTAATCTCTTTTGTATAGGAAAGCTCTATATTAGAATGTAGATATAAGCCATCGTGTATTTTTTAAGAACAGAAGTTACTATTGAATAGAGAGGGGTCAATAGTGAAGGTATGGAAGGAAATAATGAGTTTAGTAGGTAGTTAAAGTTTGTCCTTGAAAGAGAATATGAAGAAAGGTTGGATGGGAAAAAGGTCCAACTTGATAATGATCACTTATTTCTTTATTAATAATCAATTGATTGCACAGGAGACAGAGAATTCTCCGGCTGCATATTGTAGTCTTTATTCAAGGATTTGTACCCTGGTCTTCTGTGGGATAACAGTCCTCTTATCTTACTTTGCTCAATTCCTTTTATTCAGTCCTGCCATTCAGCGTCTTTAATGTGCAATTTCTATCAAAACACATCTGACACTCACTTGGACTAATTTACAGCAGTATAATTTACACTGCTTCCAAATGTTGACCTTACAGCTGACAATCTAACAACCATTATTTTTGTTGCCATCAAAGACTGAAGCAGGAATGCCCAGAGAAGAAAGCAAGACTCTGCAGAGCAAAGGGTAATTCCCTGGACCAGGTCTACTGCAGGTCAGTCCTGTCTGTGGAAGAGTCACACGTCCCACAGTGATTGTTAGATAGCATTGGACTAAGAAATTGCGTTGCACTATGAAAAACCTCGAGGACTACTTAGGGGTATTGTTTATTTAAAGGGGAGTTCCCCGTTCTTACTGACATCGGAGCAGCATCAGTACCATTAGCAGTGTTCAAATCCCTTTGGCAGACTGATGTGCAGCTGCTGCTGGTATTTAACAACATGCCAAATATCTATGTGCGAAACATGGTTAATCACTCCTGACAGCACATTCAAACTTGGGCACTCCATCAAGTGAACTGTACTGAAATGTTAATATACTGGTGGCAGTGGGAAATGTATACATCCTCAAAGGCTGTGACTGTTTAGACAGTGTTTCTAAAGGCTGTGTGCATCCTTCAGTCATGGAAATAGGGTGGCATGTATGAGTGCATCACCAGGACCCTTCCACCTGGCAGGGCATATCTAAGCCTCACAGTGATATGAACACTGGATGTCATCAAAGCACACACTCATAGCCTGGAGCTGGGAAATACTCCAGGCCCTCTCAGATTTGGGTTAGCCATTGGAGAACCATGCCTGAAGGCACCTAATAGACAAAACTAGGATAAGAATTCAGGAACAAACTTGTCCCTTTGGTTTTAAACTTTTCTTCCCCTCCCTGTCAAAAGGAGTACTCCATCAAACTCTTTCAGATTCTGGAAGTTGTCAAAAGCCAAGCAAGGGCTAGGAAGTAGTGCAGTATAATGGGAACCATTTGGAGAAGCAAATGGATTTGAGGACCTGAAGTCTGTACAGTCTGTCTATGTCCAAGGCAGTTTCACATGGACTAACTAGCTCTGCCCTTACCCTGTGAGTTCAGGGGCCACCAGTGACCAGAACACTGAGGTGGGCTCCTCTTCTTGTTTAGCTTCAGCTGGAAGAACCCATTTGCATTCTGTGAGATCACTCCATGGTATGAACCACAGTGGGAACAAGAGGCTATTTTGCTTCCAGACTACACTCCTGATCCAAACTGCAGTGCTGCTGTAGACGTAATCAAAGTTAGATGATATTTCAGAGCTTCTCTCTTCAAGTCTCCTACTTGGAGTAACCTAGAGGAGCTTAACTTTCAGCAGGTGAATTAACTAAGATCCTGAGATGATCAGACCATTTTAAAGCATTTCTAGTGAGACAGTTAAATGCGGATTGTATCTAAAATCATCAGTCACATATGAGTGATGGTCACATATTAGTGGTGGTCAATGGTGCGGAGTCCAGTTGGAGGCCAGTATCTAGTGGAGTGCCTCAGGGGTCAGTACTGGGGCCAATATTATTCAATATATTCATTAATGACTTAGACGAGGGAATTGAGTGTACTATCGGCAAGTTTGCTGATGACACTAAGCTGGGAGGAGTGGCTGACACGCCAGAAGGCTGTGCTGCCATCCAGCGGGACCTGGACAGGCTGGAGAGTTGGGCGGGGGATAACCTGATGGAATTTAACAAGGGAAAGTGTAGAGTCCTGCATCTGGGCAGGAACAATCCCAAGTTCCAGTATAGGTTGGGGCATGACCTATTAGAGAGCAGTGTAGGGGAAAGGGACCTGGGGGTCCTGGTGGACAACAGAATGACCATGAGCCAGCACTGTGCCCTTTTGGCCAGGAAGGCCAATGGCATCCTTGGGTGTATTACAAGGTGGGTGGTCATTAGATCGAGAGAGGTCCTCCTTCCCCTCTACTCCGCCCTGGTGAGACCCCATCTGGAATATTGTGTCCAGTTCTGGGCCCCTCAGTTCAAGAAGGACAGGGAACTGCTGGAGAGGGTCCAGCGTAGGGCAACAAAGATGATTAAGGGAGTGGAGCATCTCCCTTATGAAGAAAGGCTGAGGGAGCTGGGGCTCTTTAGTTTGGAGAAGAGGAGACTGAGGGGTGACCTTATTAATGTTTATAAATATATAAAGGGTGAGTGCCACGAGGATGGAGTCAGGCTCTTCTCAGTGGCAAACAATGATAGGACAAGGGGCAATGGGATCAAGCTGGAACACAAGAGGTTCCACTTAAATTTGAGAAAGAACTTCTTCTCAGTGAGGGTAACAGAGCACTGGAACAGGCTGCCCAGGGAGGTTGTGGAGTCTCCTTCCCTGGAGACATTCAAAGCCCGCCTGGACACATTCCTGTGCAACCTCACCTAGGCGTTCCTGCTCCAGCAGGGGGACTGGACTAGATGATCTTTCGAGGTCCCTTCCAATCCCAAACATACTGTGATACTGTGATGACAGCCATGACTGCAAGCTGAAGGAAATGTGGATATAGGTAAGAAATAGTTATTCTTCTTTTGCTCTTCTTTTCTCAGGAAGTATTGCTCACCAGCAATAGTCTATGCAGCTTTCTGGTCAGAGTAATATTCTTCAAGACAACAAAGAGTATATTTTTGATTTTCTAAGCCAATGCAAACTTCAGACATAAAGGAATCTTAAGAATGAACACAAAAGTCAGAGGTAGGAAAGCTGAATGTTAATAAGCTACATTAGCATCAAGCAAACACCAGGAAAAACAAACAAATGAACAAACAAACAAACAAACAAACCTGCCCGTAGTGAGGAAGAACTAAAAAAAAGGTCAGTCCCTGCACTATTTGCTAGGTGAAAGAAAGTACTGCACATTTCAGCTGGTTCGTAGGCTGCTCCTGATCTGAGGACCATCAGAAGTTCTTAAGAGGAATGTCCCTTTTATTCTTATGGTTACTGAGATGCCATAAACACTGTCACTTCTGAGGAGACATATCTGTTTTGCTTTTGAATGTTCGAGTCAGAAGATGTGGTGATTTGGTGATTGAGAAGAAAAAGAACCAAGGACAGAGAGGGAAAACATAAAGAAGGATTTTCGCTAGCCATCTTTGTTGATCTTTTTGCTGGTGTGGTGGGTTGACCTTGGTTGGATACCAGGTGCCCACCAAGTAGCTCTGTCACTCCCCTCCTCAGCACTACAGGGAGAGGAGAGAAAATAAGGTGGAAAGAACTCATGTAGATCAAGATAAAGGCAGTTTAACAAAGCAAAAGCAAAGGCCCTGCTCAGAAATAGAGACAAAATATTTAGTCTCCGCTTCCCATCAGCAGGTGATGTCCAACCACTTCCCAAGAAGTACACATAGTGATTGCTCCAGTAGACAGATGTAATAACGAATGCACCCCCTCCTCCTTTCTCTTAGCTTTTATTGCTGAGCAGATGTCATATGGTGTGGAATATCCCCTTGGTCAGTTTGGGTCTGCTGTCCTGGCTGTGTCCCTTCTCAAGATCTTGCCCACCCCCAGCCACCTGGTGAAGGGGGAATGTTTGAGAGACAGCCTTGATGCTGTGTGAGCACTGCTCAGCAGCAGTCGAAGCACCGGAGTGTTATCAACACCCTTCTAGCTACTGATACAAAGAACAGCACCATGAGAGCTGCTATGGGGAAAATTAACTCCATCTACAGTAAATCCAATACAGCTGTATATAGGTACAGCAAGACTGATCAGTGTGTAGCTTTTCTGAGATTAGTATCTATTATATACTTTTGGTTTGTTTGTTTACTTCTAGTCCTTTTATCCACACTAAAGTTTCACTGTTGTTCATGTAGAAATACCATTTCAGACGGACTCTTGTTCCCTTTGATCTTATCTATACCTGAGAATTTAACAGATTGAGTTGACTTCACAAAAACCTTGCTATCTACTCCATTTTCATATAAGAACTCCCGATACTACTTTTGTTGAAGCTCACCCATCAGCTGTGGGAAAAAAGAAATCTATCGTATTTAATCCATTGCAGTCATCTGATGTAGGCAAAGCTATTTTTTCTTTCACATTCACAGTCACAGGTCTGAAATACGCTCTGATTCTTCTGCTAGCTGAGGATACTGACAAAGTAATTGAAGTAATGAAAAATCTGATAAGGTTTTCAGTAAACTACATCTTATGTATGGTGAATGCAAAGCATGTCAGCAAACATGGAGTTACAGAAAATAAGTCTTACTGAGAAAACTGTTTATGTATTTTTTTGTGCAGCTTCAGATTTAGTCAGTAAAAACTGAGCAAATATGATAAACTCACTGGAATCTGAGTTGACATAATGCAAGTTTTTAAAAAAATGCTTAGTAACAAGAACCAGGTATTAAGTGTTCAGAAATGTTCATGAGAACATGACAAAAGATGAAAGTTTATGAAAAATGAAGTTTTTTTTAACTGAAGGGAGTTTTTTTTTTCTAGTGAAGGTGTGCAAGGCTAAAGCAAAGATTCATAATACTCAACATTTTTACCAGTCATTAGGAAGTAAATATGCATCGATGCATAAAATCTCAGTTGGTAAAAAGTGATAAGAAAAGTTCAGTCAGGGTGGATTAAGGAAAGCAATGGATCTGAAAATGCTGATACATCATAATGCAAAAGTATTTGAAAGTGAGTCTCTAGTACAGTGGTGTGGCAAGGGTGGAAGGAAGCCCTGCATGAAAAACTGATTAGAGACAGAATTTTCTGTTATGTAGATCTACTGGAAGGACACAGCAATGCATAAGCAATATAGGAGATTTCTAGCATGAATTGATGGGAAGTGGAAGCTATATCCAATTACACAGATAGGAAGTTTATTGGAAATAGTCAGCGTGGATTTACAAAAGGGAAATCATACCTGACCAACCTGACAGCCTTCTATGATGAGACTACTGGTTCATTGATGAAGTGAGAGCAGTAGCTGTTGTTTACCTTGACTTCAGCAAGACTTTTGACACTCATGTATCACCTTCATAGACAAACTAATGAAGTGCACACTGAATTAATGAACAGTGAGGTGAACTGAAAAACTGGCTGAACTGTCAGGTTCAACAGGTTGTGATCAGCAGCACAAAGTCCAGGAGAAGGCCAGTCAGTAGGGCGCTGCCCAGGGGTTAACACTGTGGACAACACTATACAACATCTTTATTAACAACTTGGAAGGTGAGGCAGAGTGCCTTCAGCACAGATCATACTGGCTGCTCATGGCTGGGATGGGTACACGCTTTGTTAGGTGGATGGCTGCACCTAAAAAGTTGTGGTGAACGGATTCTAATCCAGTTGGTGGCTGGTCACAAGTGGTGTTCCCCACAGCTTAGCACTGTCACCAGTTCTGTTTAATATCGGACAAGAAGGCCAAGAGCATCCTGGGTTGTGTCAGAAACAGTGTGGCCAGCAGGACTAGGGAAGTGATTTTCCCCTTGTACTCGACACTGCTGAGGCCACACCCCAAATCCTGTGTTCAGTTTTGGGCCTCTCACTACAAGAAAGACATTGAGGTGCTGGAGAGAGTCCAGAGGAGGGCAGTGAAGCTGGTGAGGGGTCTGGAGCACAAGTCTGATGAGAAGCAGCTGAGGCAACTGGGGCTGTTTAGCCTGGAAAAAAGGAGGCTGAGGGGAGACCTTATTGCTCTCTACAACTACCTGAAAGGAGGTTGCAGCATGGGGAGTGTTGGTCTCTTCTCCCAAGTAACAAGTGATAGGATGAGAGGAAATGGCCTCAAGTTGCATCAGGGGAGGTTTAGATTGGATATTAGGAAAAACTTCTTCATGGAGACGGTTGTCAGGCATTGGAACAGACTGCCTAGGGAAGTGGTGGAGTTACCATCCCTGGAGGTATTTAAATGATGTGTAGATGTGGCACTTAGGAATGTGGTTTAGTTGTGAACTTGGCAGTGTTCGGTCAACAGTTGGACGTGATGATCTTAAAGATCTTTTCTGACCTAAACAATTCTGTGATTCTGTGACTTTTTCACTGACTGCAAGGGGTTTTGAATCCCATTTTGGGGCAGCATTTCTACGAAGTGATAAAATGAAAAGGTGAGAGACCTGACAAAATATGACTGGGCCATCATCTGATGTGGTATGATGTATGATATGCTAGACTGTGTGGGACAATACCTACAGAAGTTCACCTTGATCTCCCAGCAGAGCTTACCATCCTGCTGTGGCTGAGTTTATAACCAAGTGTTTTCTGCACTGAAATCTGACTTTATCCCCTTCTGACACAGAATAGCTTTCTATAAGGGATAATCTGGTCATTCTTTTACATTCCATTTTCTTATTCACATACATGTTTCCTTTAATTACTTGCTTTTTCCTCTTCTATAATTACTGTCTTCAGATAATTTGGATGTAATTAAACTCAATTATGCCCATAGTAAAAGAGTTATTTCTTCAAGCTGATCCTTTCTGGCTCCACTTAGGGATTGTACATTCAACCACTCATCCACTATTAAAAAAGAGGTACCATGTTTTCAAACAATTTAGTTCTAGTAAACAAAAAACCTCCATAAATTAACTTGAAGCACATTAATTGAAGTACAGCAGTTGGAAAAAAATGGTGTATTTGCTGTACCACATCTGTTTATTCTCCTTAGTGACATCTCATCAGCTCAAAAAGCATTAACAGCAAGAAAAAAACAAAACAAAACAAAACAAAGCCCCACAAGTTAGATGTTTACTAGAAATGTTTGGGGTTGTCTTTGCTATAGTAGTTTTTGGTACTGAGGACAGGAAGTATGTATTGGTAGCAGATGCAAAGCTAACTGCACTAGACAATGTACTTCAATGATATAATAGTAATTATACCAAATGATACCAGAGTAATTTGCTGATGCAGAACAGAAAAAAATTTAAAGACATGATATAAATAGCATTGGAAGGACTGGACATATATAGGGGAATAAATAATCAAACATAAATAGCAGGTGTCTGAAAACTTAATACGCATAAAACAGAGCAGGTAAAATAGAATCTAAGAACTATTCAAGGATTAATTCTCCTGTTAAGCTTTTCCAGAGGAGGTGAGCAAAGGTAGCAGGGAGAGAGAGCTTGGTAGAACTGAGGGAACCCCTCTTTCATGGTAATAAAGGAAGGCCATACCTGGGTAGTGCTATGTCAGTAGACCTGCAGTCTCTGTACAAAGAATTCAGGTTGGCTAGAAAAAGATAAAATGAAATAACTACTATTTAATCACATCTGTGTGGTAAGTTGACCCTGTCTGGACACCAGTTGTCCACCAAAGCTGCTCTATCACTCCTCTCCTCAGTGGGACAGGGGCAAGAAATACGACAAAAGGCTCATGGGTCAGGATAAGGACAGGGAGAGATCACTCACAAATTACCATCACAGGCAAAACAGACTCAACCCATGGAAATTAATTTAACTTATTATCAATAAAATCAGAGTAGGATAATGAGAAATAAAACCAAATCTTAAAAACACCTCTCACTTACTCCTGGGTTTAACTTTACTCCTGAATTCTGTACCTCCTCCCCACCAGTGGCACAGGGGGCTGGTGAATGTGGTTTGTGGTCAGTTCATCATACGTGGTCTCTGCTGCTCCTTTCTCCTCAGAAGGAGGTCTCCTCATAGTTGTCTTCTCTTCCAGCATGGGGTCCCTCCCATGGAAGACAGTTGTCCATGAACTTCTTCAACGTGGGTCGTTCCCACAGGCTGCAGTTCTTCATGAACTGCTCCAGTGTGGGTCCGTTCTGTGGGGTGCAGTCCTCCAGGAACAGACTGCTCCAACCTGGGTCCCCCATGGGGTCACAAGTCCTGACAGCAAACCTGGTCCAGCCTGGGATCCTCCCTGCGCTGCAGGTGGAGATCTGCTCCACTGTCGACCACAGACGACAGGCGGCCTCACCATGGTCTGCACCGCAGGCTGCAGGGGAATCTCTGCTCTGTTACCTGGAGTGTCTTCTGCCCTCCTTCTTCACTGACCCTGGTGTCTGAAGGGCTGTTTCTCACATGTTCTCACTCCTCTCTTCTGGTTGCTGTTGTGCAGCAATTTTTTCCCCTTCTTAACTATGTTGTCCCAGAGGCACTACCACTGTCACTGATGGGCTCAGCTCTGGCCAGTGGTGGGTCCATCTTGGAGTCTTCTGGCATTGGCTTTGCCAGATATGGGGGAAGCTTCTACCAGCTTCTCACAGAAGCCACCCCTGTAGCTACCCACTACTAAAACCTTGCCACACAAACTCAATACAGTCTGACAAAAGAACAGTAACTTTCTGCTTCAGTGTACTGTGAAAGTTTTGCTATATTTCTTCCCAAATATTTACCTTTAAGTGAATTTTTGTGGCCGTCATCAACATTTCTGATAAGGAGAATATCCATATCCATATTAACATTCATATCCATCCATTTATATATGTATCTAACATGTACACATTCTCCATTTTAGGGAGAATTACCCTTTTGAAATTTGGGAGGGTCACAGAGATTAGATTCACTTTAATGGCAGGGCTAGAATATGCCGTATGTTTTAGATACTGCTGACAGAATAATTATTTAAAAAAAAGAACCTAAACCAACTCAAGCTGTTTTTCTTTTTCTTTTTTTTTTTTTTTTCCCGTGTGTGTGTGATGGCATTTTATTCACAAAATTCAGCCCATGGAGGGTTTTTTTTTTAATGCTCTATTATAACCTCTTGCTACCTGCTGATTGTGATTTGCTCTTTGAATTGCAAAGATTTTCTGCTTATGGTTGGTGACTGGCATTTTTGAAAAATAAGACTAGTGCATGGAAAATAGTAGATTACTTCCAGCCCTCTCTCAGTGTAAATAATTGTCCCTGCTAAACTTCATTGAATGTTTAGTAGTCAAGTAAGCATTTATAAACAAACTGGTGGTCTTCTGACCACTCAAAAAACAGTAATTGTTATCACACCATGAAAAACCATGCACAGAATTCAGTATGCTCAATTAAGAGAATAATAGAACAACGGTCTTTGCATTGTCCAATTAGCTCCAAAACCAGAAAATCAAAATCTGCATTTCCAAACTCATATTTTCCATCATTATCTTTCTTTCATAGATACCCAGTCAAAGTGTCCCCTTTAAATTTCAATCTCAATTTTTGACAAGAAAATTCAAGGAAGGTATGTTTTGCAAGTACTTTCTGCAAGCAAAATGTATAAACCAATGTTCATACAATGTTTTGGACAATGTTAGAAATTCTTTGTCAAAATACTGCTTCAGTCAGATCTAAGGTTTTATTTTAACGTAACACTGAAATATTTGAGCAAACAAGTAGGCTGCTGTTGTAAGAAATGCATTTTCTGGTTTGCAGAGCTTTGCATCAGAATGAGTATTACTCATTAACCCCGATTTATTCATTGCAGTTAGTTATTAGCCAGCTCTATTGAATTTCCTAGCAGGATACCATTCTATTTCGAAGGCATGTGTGTGTTATAGCAACCCTTAATTTTCTGGTCTTTTAAGATATAAATGTCCTATTTGTTGTTAGTTAACAAGTCTGTAATCATACGAAACTTTGTCATTTTATCGGCTTTCATTGAATGCCTTGTGAGTGACATCTTCAATGCAATGTTATCATTAACCTTATTAATGAATCAGACTAACATATAGCTTGGAATAATCTTCTAAAATTTTAAGAGATGTCTTTCTTATTTCACTTCTACGAACAAAGATGACTATAGCACCAGTGCTGTTTGTAGTTTTGCATGTAAAACAACTGCTCTGCTATAATTTCTATGAATAGCTAGGTACTCAGAGGTTTAAACCACTTTTTTTTGGTATTTTGAGGAATGAAATCTGTATTTGAGTTTTATCAAAATGTCTTGATTTTCTACTACATTTCTTTTAGTATGCTATAGCTAAAAGCAACTCATAGTGAATACATTTTTTAAATGTGTTTCTCACTTAATCTCATGTAAAATATCCTTGGGATTTCCAAGGGCCAGAAAAGCAGATTAAAAATTATTTTACAGATCATATGAGATATTGCTTATTAAAGCACGGATTAATTACTTCTCTGTTGATAAATTACTTCTGACATGTAATTAAATCAGAAGATTCAATCATTAACTTTCATCAGTCTGAAAGTACACTTAAAAAGAGAAAATTATAAAGCACAAAGGGTAATAGCCTAATGGTACACTGCGTTTTTTATATTTTAAAATATCTTTTACTGGAAAAGGTTTATTAAAAAAAAAGTCATGACGTATGTTTTTTTCATTCTTCTAAATCCATAAACCATTAAAACAACATGAAAAAAAATGCTTGCAAGATAGATCAAAAAGCTTTGGAGGGAGAACTATTTGACATCATAATCAAGGTATGGGACATATATGTAGTGCACATCCATGATGTTACATAGATGAAAACAGACTGGTATCTGCTAGTTATTGTACAAACATGAAGAAAAAGGCAATCTCTGACTCAGAGAAAGGTTTGTGACATTAATAACTGCATTGCTGTGTGATTGCATCACTTTGCAAGGAGGAAAATTCTATAGTTACCTCAGAGAAAGGCTGATGCATCTTAGCTTGGTTATATGCCTCACTAATGCAGAAATGCAGTGATTGTCAGTGAAATGAGCACCTTGGAGTATCTCACACTCTGACTAATCCTAGTGAAGTGGCTTCTACTTCAAAGTGGCTGGTAGGAATCAACTATGTGTTCCTTCCAACCCAGATTTGTATGGTGCTACTGCATCTCTCTAAGATAGTAGTTATCATCTGAATATTGTGCTACTGACTACTACCAGACTTATTCCTTTTCGGCCCAGTAGTCCAGATGATTTTCAACACACCTAAGAGTCTGTTTGTCTAGTGTGGACTTATTTAGCTTTTAGATTGCACTGAAATTGTATTATATTTTATTACGTCAAGTCCTAAATGTATCCAAGGCTGGAAACTCTACAGCCTCCCTGGGGAACCTGCAACAGCATTTGACCACCCCCATTGCAAAGACTTTTTTCTGTTGTACCTAACCGGAATTTCTCTTGTCATAACCTGTTTCTGTTGTCTGTGCTCCTTCACATTTAGGAGCCTTCCCTGTACCTTCCCATCAGGTGGTTGAAGACAGCAATGAAATCCCTCTAGAGCCTTCTCTTCTTAAGGCTGAACAAATGCACTTCTTTCAGCCTTTCCTCATATGTCATGATCCTCAGTGCCTTGACCATCTTGATGGCCACTGCTGGACTCACTGCAGTGCCTCTGCCTTACTTGTGCACATTACTCCAGATGTGGTCTCACAGTCAACTAATTGAGAAGATCAGTCACTCAGCAGTAACCCTAACATGCTGCTGTCCTACCATAGGCTGTCCCTCTCTTTCTCGAAAAGTACAGATGGACATGGGGTCTGAGAACAGGTTTTGGCTATGAAGACTTACACAAAAAATATGTCAAATATCTCAGCCGTCTTCATATCATCCTTTAGTAAGTCATTTTTGTAGCCTGTCTTTTTTTCCAATTCTAATACAACTTTTTTAAAAAAAAAAAAACATTCTATTTTATTTCATCTGCCAAATTTTCTGGGCTGCTCCTGCTCTCTCAGTAATGTATGATTTACTTATTTTTTTAAATGGGCTAGTTCTTCTGAACATCATTCCTCTGATGGCAGCTTCCTAAGGGATTCTGTCTAACAAAGACTTAAGCAAGCTAAGGTCTTTCTTAAGGAAGTTGGAGTCCTACCTTTGCTACTTATCTTCACAGCTTTTCCACATCCTGATCTCAGCACACCATGGTCACTGCACCCCAAACTGCTGCCTGTGACCGCACTGCTCAGCAGTGAATCCTTGCTTATGAGCAGTGGTCAAGTACGACATTACTCCTTATTGCCCCCTCTAGCATTTGCTTCATGAAAAGTGTGTTGCCCTCCCAGTAGACACCTGGATTGTTTAAATTCACCTTGAGGACCGGAACCTGCAATTGGGAAACTTCTCCAAGCAATTTGTGGGAATCTTCATTCACGTCATCCTTTACATCAGGCACTCTGTACCAGACCCCCAAAAGATTGTCCTCAGTATTTCTTTGTCTTCTGTTCTTGACACTCAGGCTCTTAGTGGGGAAAGGAGAACACAAATTTGTGTTGCTTTTGCTGATGTTTGGTACAGAGAAAGGGAGATAAATCTGAAGGGCCAATGATCAGGCCTGATATATGTTTATTCTGTGAGAGTTTTGAAGTGTTTGAGAGATTTCTGTTAAATTGGGAATAGTAGATATTAATATGTAAAAGGGACTCATAACAAAAATTGAGACAGACTTTTTAACAGAGCCTGTTGCAACAGGACAGGGTTTTAAACTGAAAGAGGGGAGATTCAGGCTACACATAAGGAAGAAATTTTGTATGATGAGGGTGGTGAAACACTGGCACTGATTGCCCAGAGAGGTGGTGGATGCCCCATCCCTGGAGACATTGCAGGCCAGGCTGGATGGGGCTCTGAGCAACCTGATCTGGTTGAAGATGTCCCTGCTCATTGCAAGAATGACCTTTAGAAATCACTCCCAATTCACACTATTCTACAATTCTATGATAAAGTGGAGAAAGGTTATGTCTCTAATGGTGCTTTGAAGTCTAAGCCTAATTATTCCTAAAAGTGTCTAGAATAAGATAACGATTTTGGAAAGTAAAAGCTGGAGCCTGTGCACTAAGGACAGGAGAGTCCATCTGCAAAGCCACTAGGAAAGCTGTTAAAAGACATCCTGTGGCAGAAGAAGTTGGAAACTGATTTAACATTACCGGCCTTCTTGCTGAGAACTGGAACATCAGTGTGGGGAATGGCTGGCAGCCAGGTCAGGTCACTCAGGAACCTCCAGTTTCTCTGGTCGAAGGAGGTCAGACCAGGGGTCTGTGGCATCTTGCTTGAGTCCTTGATGCTCCTCAAGGGCTAACAATCCTAGTGAGTGAGTTATATTCTACCGCAGGCGGAAAAAAAACAATTGCTTAAGTTATTATCTTCATTGTCCAGACAAGTGCAGTTTATGATAGTTGTTTAACTTAAATTCCAAAATTAGGTGAAATGGATATCACCTATAAAGGTGAAGTGCTTGCCAAAGATCCTAGAGAAAATAGGAAATAAAAAAAGCAGAATATTCATATACCACAGCCTATAATCCAGAGAGTGATTGGCATACAGAGCAAAGTACAGCTCTGTCTTCATTTATGGAAATGAAGTTGCATCCACTTACATTGTAACTGATTATAGCTCCCACTGTCTAGATTAAACAGCCCTCAGGTCTCACATACCTAATGTGTCCAAAGTCAAGATTCATTCAGACTTTCCTGACATTTGAAATAGCAATTTGAGGCTTCAAGTCTTTCCATCCTTCTTCATTCACAATTGCTAAATTATAATTACATTTTTTTATTCAAGCAGCAGACCAGTGGATCTATTAAGCCTGAAGGATATTTTCCCATTTTCTTTTTCAAGGAGTAAAGAGATCTCAAAACAGCTTAAAACTTCTGATTAAAGATATCAGAAAAAGAGTATGTTGCTTAAATGTACATCTCATCCTGTTATTGGTACCATAATCATTAGGGATTTTATTCATTTAGGCCTTTTCTATATACCTGCTGGCAACTCAAAAAGTTTGGAAGAGATGCATATAGTTATTTTTTATATAAATTAAAAATATCCTTAATATTCTTTAACTATTCTTATTAACAGTATTTCTTAGGGCAAATAGCAAGCACCTCACAGGATGTGTAAGAAAACCACACCATAAGAATTCATTTCTGGTTTGAGATTTCCTAGCTAAGCTTCCTGCAAAACACATTTCTCCATTATATTTTTCTGCATTTTTGTAGAATGCTGTGGAATAAAATACATAGATTGGGGAACCAACAAGGAGAATAAATTACTTTCAAAAAAACACCTCCATACTTAATTGTCAATTACTTCCTCATCTATTACTGAAGAATAGTTGCATGATGGTGTCAGGTCAGACAAAATTTCCTTTTGTCCTTGCTTTTTTTGCAAACAGTGGAGAGTCATAAGATGACAGGACCACAGGATCACAGGATAATTCAGTCTGGGAGAGACCTCAGGAGGCCTCTGGTCTAATCTCCAGCTCACAGCAGGTCAGCTCTGAGATCAGACCGGGCTGCTCAGAGCTTTATCTAGTCAGGACTTGAAAATGTCCAAGGACAGAGAGTGCAAAACCTGTGCCTCTGCCTGACTGTCCTCTTGGGGAAAAAGTTTCTCCTTATATCAAGGCTGAACCACTCCTGCTTCAGTTAATTCTCACTGTCCCTCATCATTAGACCCTTCATGGCTGTGATGAGCCCAGCTACATATCTCTAGTGACTTCCACATAGGCACTGAAGCAGCTTCTTCCCCTCTGTCTCAGAAGTGTGCTTATGGGAGACAGAAACATGTGCTTAGAGCAAAATGCAAAGCTGGGGAATGCAAGAATTCATACTTACCCTTGTACACATTCTCAATCTCCAGTACACTTTAGCTTAGAGGCTTCCTGAACCAAAATTTGTATCTTTGTATTAATGAACTTTAAAGTATGTTTTCTGCAAAAAATTACTCTAGTAACTTTTTCCAACACAACTGAAGAGGTGGCAACTCTAACAACCTATGGCAGTGAGTGTCACACTTTAATTTCATGCTCTGTGAAGATGTAGATGTCTCGTCTTTGAAGTGACAGATTTCTCCTGGTTATCAGTTATCTCTTTATATTCAGTGGAGAGTTGGTCCCTAAGTAGGAGGAACAGGCAGGATTCTTGTGGGTTTTTTTGTTGTTGTTTTAATTTTTTGTTTTGTTTTGTTTTGTTTTGTTTTGGTTTGGTTTGGTTTGGTTTGGTTTGGTTTGGTTTGGTTTGGTTTCCAGTAGAGTAATTTATTTTAAACTGCTTGCTTGGAAAAGTAAATAAAGATACTGTTTTTTGAGATGGAGAGAACATGGGACCAAGGACTTGTATAGAACGAAAAAGTAGTTCCTTCCTCTGCCCTGTGACGCTTGTCTAGATTTATCAATATGCTCAGGAATCATAATAATTTTTATTTCCATTTAGCTTTTCTTTAGAGTAGAAACACTTCATTATAACTATTTCACTTATACATACAGTTTGTTCTGGGAGAGGTCAGGGAGCTGAAGGTGCAGAGTCTATGCCTGGCTGAGCACAATAAATGTAGTTACTGAGGAGGTTCCACGAGATCCCTGAATCACAGTTAGATAATGTCTTTTCTTATTGTAAGTCAGATGCTTCTTTGTGGTAGGATATCTCCCTTCCAAGGACTTTATGAATACTAAGTGTGATCTGCCATGTTCAGCTCCTGCCGTTCAAGATGAGACCCATAATTTTGTCATAACCACTTAATACACAGTTATTAGTATAATCTGGACTGGAGCTAACATGCAGAATTTCGCTTGAGAGAATGGCAGCTTTAGTCACATTCCCTTTGACTGTGCTGCAGAGCATACGCTACAGCCAATTTCTCTGTGTGTACATTAAAATAACTACTTGAATAACCACTAATTTACACACAGCTGTCAACTTCATTTTTCCCGCTGTAGTAAGGTGCGACATACTGAAAACTGAGTCTTTTTTAATATCATAAGGGGTGGATGAGTGCTTTAATGTGTTCATTTTTAATACTTAGCTTTGATTTCATCTAGTGTTCTGAAATCTGCATGGCAGTTAACAGTATTGCTGCTTCACTGTTGACCTTGGTCACTTCCATCAACATTTCTGGGAATGGTCGCACTCCTGTAGCTGTACAGTATTCATGGCTGAGAATCTATTTGTGATTAAACACGCTCTCTTTCAAGGTAGATCCCCAAAAAGTTATCTCTGAAGGCAGGAGGCACCTAATACTTGTACTTCATGGAAAAATATGACGTAACACTGTCAAAATAAAAATATTTATGTAGGTATCTGAAGATAACATCTGTTCAAGCAGATGTGTGCATATGTAATATGGCTGGATTTCATACATATAAAAGCATAGTTGAAGCAGTATTGCATTGTTTTTAAAAATATTTCTTAATAATGAAAGAGGGTATGTGCATATGAATAAGTATTTAGTATTTAAATACTTTTAGTATTTAATTTTTAAGTATTTAGTATTTAAATAGAAAATATCCTGTTGCTGTTTTATTAGAAGAATCAGCAATTAATCTTGAAGCCTCGCGTCTGAAGTTTCTGGACAGACTGCACTTGCAACCACAAGGTTTTAATTTCTAATTATAGAGTGCAGCTAGCAATAACAAGATTTAAGGAAAATATTGTGGTTTAAGCAGACGTTACAAATACATTTTTAAGGCAGAAACTGTGAAGTACAGTTACTGTGTAACATGTAGTTTCTTTATATAATTTAAGAATACAAAAGGAAAACATTCCCTACATTCATTCAGGGAAACTGCATGAATTTAAACCAACTATACCTCTTTGAGAAAAACATGAAATGGAGACGAAAAAAATTGATGAACCTGGTTGTTGATGTACCAAATAACATGACACCTAAAAGAGGTCATTGCCTATAACTCAGTACCATTCAAAATACTTTTGTACTTAAGTGCTACTTTGCTACTTTTTATTGTGAAATTTAAGATATCATCAAACTACAGAGACTTCAAAAATATTAAATACAGGGATGCTATGCTTAAATAGAACTTGGAAAAAAATTCATATCAAAATACCTTTGGTGTAGACACTTCAAACTCTTAACTGCAGAGTAGGGGAAGAAGATGATTACATTATAATTCACCTGGAGTAGCAAGTAGAATGAAGTTTCTATCCTGCTTTGAGTAAAGGGAATACTAAAATAACAGTTGACTTCCTTTGGGATAGAAGAGGGCTCTGTTAGACCAAGGATGATAAATCAAAATAATATATCAGCAGCAGATGGCTGCAACAGATGATTGCACAAACACTATGTTTAATTTTAATGATTTTTTTTAAGTGTACAACTTGTCAAGAAATTAAATCTGACTCAGATGAATTCTAAAATGTACTATATTTTCATTATGTATGTAGGGGGCAATTTTACTTGTCAAATTGATCTCTATAACAATAATATTAAATAACTGTAACATAATATCTAATTACTCATTCAAATCATTTAAAAAAGTTGATGTGTACAAGAATACAATAGAAATAAGCAAAGAAGGGACAAGAGACAGTAGGAAGAATTTGGTTTGTTTTTCTGTTTGCATATTTTTTTTTTTTAAAAAAAAGCCACTCTCCCTCTAGAGTTCTTTACTCACAAGACAAAGGCATTCAGATGCCCATTTCCTGTAAAAAGGGGGAGTTCAGCTTCTAAAAATGGTGAAGCACCTACATACCTCTATGGATATGTCTCCCGCACACAGCTGACTAGGTTATATATAAAACACAGCACTGAAACATAATGGATGTTTTGACTGATCCTGTCAACACACATTATAGACGGCAACAATTGCATGTGTCCCTATGGCTACTACATATGCAGCTGGGATTTCCCAGCAAGAAGGAAGCGTGCAACACTCTGAGTGTACAAGCAGGGAGCATGATCTGTCCTGGAGGCATACAACAACTGCTTGTTCAGCAGACAAACAACCTGTGTTTCTACAGCCATCTACCAAACACACAGCAGCTCCAGCCAGATGTTCCCTAGCAGTTCTAGGGAACTTGTGTGTGTGCTTGCAGGCACTTGTGCACCCTTGGGAAGGTGTCAAGGGCCTTCACTTCCTTCTGAACGAGCCTAGTGGTGTTTTATTATCACACCTCTGTAGTCCTGTGCCACAATGACTACTTGCCCAGAAGCTGGGGGTCCTGGTGGACAACAGAATGACCATGAGCCAGCACTGTGCCCTTGTGGCCAGGAAGGCCAATGGCATCCTCGGGTGTATTACAAGGGGGGTGGTCAGTAGGTCGAGAGAGGTCCTCCTTCTCCTCTACTCCGCCCTGGTGAGACCCCATCTGGAATATTGTGTCCAGTTCTGGGCCCCTCAGTTCAAGAAGGACAGGGAACTGCTGGAGAGGGTCCAGCGTAGGGCAACAAAGATGATTAAGGGAGTGGAGCACCTCCCTTATGAAGAAAGGCTGAGGGAGATGGGTCTCTTTAGTTTGGAGAAGAGGAGACTGAGGGGTGACCTTATTAATGTTTATAAATATATAAAGGGTGAGTGCCATGAGAATGGAGCCAGGCTCTTCTCAGTGGCAAACAATGACAGGACAAGGAGTAATGGGATCAAGCTGGAACACAAGAGGTTCCACTTAAATTTGAGAAAAAACTTCTCAGTGAGGGTGACAGAGCACTGGAACAGGCTGCCCAGGGAGGTTGTGGAGTCTCCTTCCCTGGAGACATTCAAAGCCCGCCTGGACACATTCCTGTGCGACCTCACCTAGGCGTTCCTGCTCCAGCAGGGGGACTGGACTAGATGATCTTTCGAGGTCCCTTCCAATCCCAAACATACTGTGATACTGTGAAGCTATATTTATACTATGTGAATTAAATAACAAGACATTGCCTGCCCTCTGCCTTAAGCATGTCTTGCACCCACACAGCCAACACTGTACATTGGGTGGAGTCACCAAGAGCATCTCAGTAACTTGCAAAATAAATATGCACTGTGGACTTCCCTTAACACTTCACATTTTTGAAATATCAGTATCTCCTTGTCTATTGTGGGGGGAAATCACTTTGCTCCAGTCAAATCCATGCAAGGGAGAGTGCTCCAGATTTAACAGTTCACATGGTGATATAACAAGCTTGATCCCAAGGCCTGACTGTCTTCAGTTTTGTAATATAGACACAACCAAAGATGCCATAAATATCTTCAAATATGCCAGAAAAGGAAGGAACTTTAGTCATGGTCACATTAATCTAGGTAATCACATTAGCTAGGAAAGATACTATTTTTCTAAGTGTTAATTTAACACCAGGACTCCAAGAACAAAAAGGTTTACCAGATTTATAATCTCTCGTCTAGAAAAAGCAAACAGATATCAAAAGCTTATTGTTGAAGCAGATTTATGCATATAACTTCAGTGTCTGAAAACTGTATTCAGTGGGCTCATGGCTCAAAGATGTTAACCAAATTTAGCACAAAAACGAGCTGTGCCTTTTAAAAGGCAACATAATAAATTATTGGGACAACACATCAGGCACTGTGAGGTATTTTTTTTGTTACTGGAAGACTTGAAAGCAATACAGGGCAGCTTTCTAAAAGCAAAGATTCAGCCGAGGACTCTGAGTTGAATATGAGTTAGTGGATAAAACGCTGAGTCACACGGGAGGTCAGAGAATTCATTGGTAGATACAAGGCCATTCCAACAAGGAGTGGCAGGCCCACTTGGGTATATACTTCAAGATCTCTTCTTTCTCTGTAGAATATGCCAGTTGAACAGACAATCTGTGATGAAATGCCTGGCTGTGGGTAGATGCCTCTTTTCAGGTTCTTGGCACAGAACAGCCATTTTTTAATGATTTTTAGACATTTTGATTTTCAGAAGTACTCCTCCAGTTGAGCTATTTGATGGCTGAAATCCTGGGAAAGGTACTGGGAATTCTGCAAAATGTACTGGAGACAGCAGTAGTAATAGTGGTCTGAGGATTAAAGATGACACAGTTTTCCCTGCCTCCAAGTAGTTTGCAATTGTCACATCTTAATTTGACAGAAGCTGGATTGCAACAGTTGTTGATCTAGGAATTGCTGTTCAACCAGGTGTACTCAATGTCTTTTGGGACCATCAGGTTGAAAAATGAAATATAATTATCAACTATTATAAATAGCAATGAACTCAAAGAGGCTCACAAACTCTGCACAGTATGTACAGCAGTCATAGAAATCTGGCTTTGCATTTGCTATGGGAACAGCAGAACAAGTCTGAGAGTGCTTTACCTCCCTCACAGCTCTTGTAACAGTCCAGGTGCCCCAAAAGGTGATGGGACTCTTTCCAGTCATTCCACAGAAAGTCGGATAGGACCCAGATAGGGCAGAAGAGGACACTTTTTCTTACTTAGTGTCATCCTGTGAAAGGTATGTGACAGGAGCGGGTAAATCATTTGAGTAATTTTCCATGTTAATTTCAAGTAAACTGAACTTGCATAGTTACAGAGAAACTATAATTTTACAATAGACAACATTCCAAGAAAGCATGGTAAAGTTAAAAAAGCAAATTAAAATAAATATTCCATGGCATATGTGGAGACCACTTCAGTTTAAAAGGGCTGTGCACTTTGAACAGAAATGCAAAGCTTAAACTCATCAGTACCAGCCAGTCACAACATGAACACTTTAGTGTTGACTGGTGCTCCTGTGGGAGTTGTTATGACTCCTATGTTCCTATGATAAATTCTGTTCTCTGAGATGTTCCCAGGGCTTGTGTACATTCTGCTCATGGCTGCACTGATAGCAACATCACATTCCTCAACTCTAAAAACCCAGGAAATATGTTGTGTTGTTTCATGAGATCTGTCTGGCTTTGCAGTGGAGAGCCAAGGAAGAGGACATGACATGACCTTTAGCATATAGCCTTCTGTTTATGAGAACATCTTTTCATGTGTATGTTTGAAAAATGCACAGCTTCTTTCAGGAAGCACGTCTTGCACAAACAACACAACTAGAATGGTCAACTTTCTTTGGCCACAGATGGGAAAGAGCCGTCTGAATGACAGCATGCCTTGACCACACTGCTGGGTCTTAAAATAGATATTAGGTACATAAAGCTCACGCTGGTGAAATACAGATACCTTATTCTAACAGGACAGTCTACAAACACAGCCTCTATCCTACTTAGGTACCTAAGATATCACTGCTGACAGTTTTCTCTAAAATTCTTCCACTGAAAGTCCTGTTCCCCTACCTGCTCAGAGACTTTGTTGTGTTGGGTGAATCTGAAAAAATGGTCCTTATTTTCATCCTTAGCCAGTCCGGCATTAACAAAGCACCCCTCACCCATGTCTCTTGGGGATCCTGTTCTTTTATACTTAAATCATACTTAACACACTAACCAACAGTGCTGACTTTATTTGCCCACAGATTTAAGAATTACAGAGTCTGCAGAGCCAGTAGGGAACTCAAGGCTCCACTGATGAAGGGAGTAGTGCTGTGATTGTCTATGTTTTCAATGCTATGACTTTCTAGATATCTAGAAGTATCTAAGTATCCAGGCATGGCACCCTGGCCCACCATGGCTCAGTTATTCCAGTGTTGTGCTAATTCTGTGTCAACATGTTCAAGTCTAGTTCCTCCTCTCTGTTTCCCTGGCTGTGTACGTTCATATCTGAGCATGTGAGGAAGGCCCTTTTCTGACCTACTTTACTCTCCTCAGGACTCTCCTGCCTGCATCACACTTCCCCATATACTCACCAATTCTGATTTCCCTTCCCTCACCTAACTGCAGGTTGTTATCATCATCCTCCAGCAGATACAGCTGAAAGCCCTCCTCACCTCACCTTTTCTCTCTGGCAACCAATGACAGAACCCAAGGGAATGGCAGGAATATGTGCCAGGGGAGGTCTAGGTTGGACATCAGGAAAAGGTTCTTCCCCCAGAGGGTGGTGGAACACTGGAACAGGCTCCCCAGGGAGGTGTCACAGCCCCAAGACTGACAGTGTTCAAGAAGAGAGTGGACAACACTCTCAGACACATGGTGTGAACTGTGGGGTTGTCATATGCAGGGACAGCAGCTGGACGTGATGATCCTTGTGGGTCTTTTCCAACTCAGGACATTTTATGATTCTATGATTCTATGACCGGTTTGGCCAAACTGTTAGCAAGGAAGCCCCTGTCACCTCCCAGGGAATTGAACCTGTCCTTGCCAGTCTGCAGATGGAGTAGGTAACTTCCTACTGTTGTTAAGTTTCATGTCTCCAGTCTCGTCATTCTCTGTCACCATTCCCTCAGTCCAGTACTGCCTATGGCTGTCCCTGTCCTGCTGCAACGCAGGTTCATCCTCTTGCCTCTGAAGAGTCTCTGTGCAGATCTCATTAATCCTCCTGTATGTGGCTAAGCCTGCTTGTGTCTCTTTCAACTGGCAAGTCAGCTCCTCAACCCAACCAGAGCACACTTCCAGTAGGTAGGACACCATTACTCCCAGCCCCAGGAACACCAGGCACTCCCTGTAGCCTGAATCTTGGCTGGCTATATCCTCCTTCTGGAGCTCCCACTCAGCTGATGCCTCTCATGCTCCAGGTATAACTTCTTCACTTTGTGATGTGGACCATGCCTTCTGGCATGTACACTGTTGTTGAGCAGCCACTTCCTCTCCTAAGCAGTTTTTGGGATGCTTTTACACCCTGTTCTGTACAAGCTGCTCCATCTCTCAGCTAGACAACCATGTTCCTGAAGAGGTGAGTCCTCATAAAGTCCAACAAAGGGAAATGCCAAAAGATGCACGTGGGAAGGTATTGCTCAAGCACCAGGGCAGGTTGACACACTTATTTATCTGAAGCTATTATTATATCAAATAAAGGAGTATTTCCTATCTAAAACAAACATCAAGCAAACTGAAAAAAAAATTCTAAAGAAATAAGAGGCAGTTGCAAGGCTGTTCATGACAGTAGGTAGGATGGTCTGGAAAAAAAAAAACAACAAACAAACAACAACAACAACAACAACAAAAACCCACAAATGTCAAATCAACATTCCTGATGATATCAAGATGCAAAAAGACATTCTCATGATGATTACTGTGCCACAGATAACAAAGTGAGTCAGAAACTTGAATTCCATCCAGAAATAAATGGGGACTGCGGGATGGGAGAGTGTCTAAATAAAAAATTAAGATAAGGGGTTAGTTTTATCCCATGAGCTCATTAAATTGGATCTTTTGGCTGCAGTTATATGACAGCAACTTGACAACTGGGAAAGTAACAATTTCAGTACATTTATCTTCAGTATTGCCCTTGGCCTGTTAGATTCCTGGATAAAGCAATACCAGGTCCCAGTCTTCTAACATATTTGATGCCCTAATTTAACCTCTCTTAAAATATTTTCCATTTCTTTCAGTATCACAACATTACCAGAAGTAAAAATAATTTTGAGTATCGACAGAATGTAGTAAATACCCTGACCTTGGCACAATAAGAGCATTTCAAGGGACACTGTCTGGAGGTCTGCTCCCAGATAGCGATAGCAGAACCACAAATCATGCTGGGATTCAGTTCACTTAAATTTCAGTGCCTGCAGTGGAGATGCTGGCACTTGTGACAACACTATAGGCTTTTTTACACAGTTCATAAAGAGGAACCTGCACTTCTAGGACATAGGCTACCGCCTGCCCCTTTTCAGATACCTGCTTAAAGAATCGATAAACTGAGTTCTGTCTTTCCATGACTGCACTCACTGGTTATCTGGTAGGTGACAGCAGCAACTGGGTGACATATAATATATTGGCAGCACTAGGGGAATAGAGTAACACGTCTCCTCTGAAGGATGTAACTTTAATCAGAGCTTGGGTCCAACTGTTATTTGAAATTATTTTTGCAAAACAGTAGAGATGTAGCAGGCGGGGCACTATATCACATATAAGAGCTCAGGAAGATAAGAGTAATTTCTGCTCTTTAAACGGCAAAAGATGAAAATTACCATTTTTATTTTCAGATTTTTTTGTAAGGAAAAACTCCTTTGTATCTGAAGAAGTCCTAGTTTCTTCCAGTCTAAGTAAGATTTTCAGGATTGTGCTAATGACCATTTCAGGGCAATAAGAGCTAGGAAGAGGGTTCAAATGTAACAAGCTCTTAGACGTCACCTAAACTTTGAGCCACATTCACTGGAAACATAGATTACCTTTTCCATCAACCAGGAAAAGCTACCAACAAACCTGCAAATAAATTCTCCAGACTATTCAGTTTAAATGTCTTCAGATACTAGGAGATGGGTAACAATTCTAATGCCTATTTTTTGATTATGTGATTATATTTTTATTTATTCTATAGAAGTGCTTGAGGTCTTTTATTTAAAAAACAAACCAAACCAAACCAAACCAAAAACAAACCAAACCAAATCAAACCAAACAAAACAAACAAACTTGTAACTGTCTCTTTACAAATTTCATAAAACTATTCATTACCTTATTGTCATATCTCATGATTTCTCTCCCTATCCACTCTCCTTCCCATCAACATAAAATGGACATTTCAAATAGTGTAATAATAATTAAGGCATGTGGATGGCAGCACATCAGTGCTCAAGCCCATGCTCTAGTTCAGTTTATTGGTGTTGATGGAGCTTCAACACTACCATCACAGTTCATGGAGAGAACCAAGAAATTCAAGATAGCTATTTGTCATATGCGTATTAACTTCCTCGGCCATTTTCTGTAGCTACCTATCTTTTTCCTAGAGCAGCCTTTTCGGACTAAGATGACTAACTTAGATGTGGAAATTGGAGCAGGTGAAAAGCAGTCTCACTTTCCAGCTGTCCAGTGTGAGCACAACTGTCAGTGGCACTAGGTAAGCAAACACAGGAGATATACTATAGATAATTAACTGCAAATAGTCTTAAATTAGGGATGCCATATATAAGAGGCATTCTTGAAAATAATTTTCACTGAGGTTCAGTTCTCCCAGATATCACAGGATGTGTAGTTTTCTTTCTAAGCACAACGCAGCACATCACCTACAGTTGAGGCCAGTCAGTAGTACAGTTGTGGTTAGCCCCCAGGACATTCTTTATTGGACATTGTCTTTTTTCATTTCTGCATGGTCTTTTTTTCATTCATTCTCCAGACTGGAAGACATTGTGATGAGCAGGAGCTTTCTGCCTGGAAAAAGAGGTGAATCCATATCATGTTAGAAAGTTCTGACAAGGTTTCTCTTACATATACTAGCCCTACATACCAACAGACACTAAGATCAGGAAAAGGTTTTCTTGAGTAAATTATTTCACCTCCTAACTAATATGCTGAGTCAAGACAAAACCAGTAAGAGCAGTAGACTGCAAAAATTTACTAATATCTTTCACAAGGCTAACAGTGATCAAATTTAAAGAGCAAAGTATATCTTCATTTAAAAATTTTCATTGCTCCAGATTAAGAGAAAAATTTTAGATAAGTGTGTGGATATCTGTCAGCCTCATAAAGAAATATACAATGGGAAACTGCATTCAGCCTGTGCTAGCAGACACATAGTGCCGATGAGTAAATAACATCAAAAAACACAATAGCAATGAAAATTTAAAAAATTAAAGAATAAAGAATGTGATGAGGATTTATTTACAATAGGTTGAAAGCAGAGAAAACATGGAAAAGTCCAAGAATAAATGCCACTTTCACTGACTATGACACTTGGAGTAGCCTAGGCAAATGTGATTCTAAAATATACCTGATATAAATGCGATGTATTACTGTGTTTAGAGAAGGTACTTTCCCTAAAAATCTTTCCATGAACTGTTCAGTGTATAGATGGATTCATCAACATTCTTTTAATAAATCAGCTAGTTATGATGAGAAGTGTTTGGTGACCCTAACAAAGCTGCCCATTTCTTTAGTCTGCCTTCAGGCAAACAGCTCAGAGGGCAGCAAAAAGAGTGTAGTTAGAGCTAATGGAAACAGACTGGAATAACTAGGCAGAAGCATGACTAAATAGCTTTTAAATGAGATTGGAAGAGTGAGAAGGAGGAGATTTGACAGAGGCCATCTCTGAGAGAGTACGCAGCTGAGTGGGGTCAGGAATGAGCAGCTCTTAAAAGTTGAGATAAAGAGTTGGAAAGATGTTTCTGCATTACTGGATGTGATGGATGCACACTCATCTGCAACACTGAATGACTGGACGTTAACTCTGAGAATGCTGATGTCACTTTCAAAACACCTTCAATAATTATCCCTTAATTTTCATCTCTCTTCCTGCCTCAGAAAGTGTCTTTTCAAGACATAGAGCCTCCTTTTCTTAGTCCTACAGTGGGATTCATCTCCCACTTATGGGGATCTCCCTGTGGAGACTCCTGTCACTTACTATAAATTATGAAGGGAACCATAAACTCTGTCCTTGGAGATATTTGAAAGGTGGCAGAGCATGGAACTTAGCAACTTGCCATAGGTGACCATACTTGAGCAGAGGGTTGGGCTAGATTATCTCCAGAGGTCCCTTCCCACCTCAGCCGCTCTGTGATTCTGTGGATCTCAAAAAAATACCTTGGGCCAGATGGCTGTGTTTTAGGTGACTGAAGTTAGATGAGATGAGTTATACTAGATACTGAAGAGGAATATATCCTACAAATAGAAGTCCTAAGTAAGCTGTTAACACTGAGCTGGTCACTCAGCACCAGGAGCTGATCTGTGCTTTAGCCTGTTGAGGTCTCAGAGGAGAAACAGGCTAAGAGAACATTGCAAACGGTTGTTTTCTTTCTAATGCCTTATTTTTATTCCCAATTTCTAAGACTACTGAAAGGAAGAACTGGGATCTCACTGCCTGTCTGGAAAGAGAGCTGATCTGGCACTCATAATGATAGCCAGAAACACATGGGCACATCTGGCCTGAAGGTAGTGTTGTAGACAGCCATGCTCAATGATTAAGTTGGTCAATGACCAAGTGTAGTTCTCTCTCCAACTCATCAGATTTGTCTCTAAAAATAGGTGACACAGCACCTGTTTTAGAAAGAAAGGCATGAAATATGCATTATTTTTGTCTATAATTAGTTCATATTAAAAAAAAAAGTCATTTATGTGTTCAACATATTTTTTCAGAGGCTTAAAAATGGCAAGATTCTGCCCTGAATATTGGTGACAGCATGCAGTAGAGCATAGAGGGCTGTAGAATACAGTTTGCACTGAGATGATCACAAAGCACCATCCTGCAACACAATGCCATGAGTTTGAAGGTCAGTGAGGGCTTCCACACAGTGAGCAGAGGCTGATGAAGATCAGCACTCACTGCACCACATGGTGCTAATATGGAAATGTAAAACCACCAAGGACCTTCTCACCAGGTGATACTCAACAAGAGTCAGTAGGAGAGAGCAACAAAACACACACTGACATCCTACAGAAAGAAAGGCAATGGGTTTGGAAGAGAAGGAAATCGATATAAGAACTGGGGTACTGATTAGACATCTTACTGATATTACTGTTTCATGAAGAGACGAGGGAACTTCTGGAACAACACTACTGAAGTTTGGGCTTGTCAACAGCAACACAATTTGATTAGTAGTTCTTATAAAACCAAACTCTGAGAGCAATTACTCTTGCGGTTTTGATTTTTATTGAATCTCATGACATTTTTACCTGCAATTTTACCTGAAAGCTGAATTGGAGTTGGAAGCTGTCTTAAACCTTTTATTTCATTCAAAGTTAGATGTCATTTGGGTTTTGCACCAAATCTTAGGTAATTCTCTGATGCAATGTTTGCTGCATTCCTGTTATTAAATAGTCACAGAGTTTAGCAGTACTTCTCAGAACTTTAATACCCAATAAAAGAGGAAGAAACTAATTTGGAAGGCATTTTAGTTGTCTATTTCAAGTTTAATCTTATTTTTTTTAGCCTTACACTGCAGACCTTGTGAATGACTGATATGTTTTTTTTGTGGGGCACAAGATGTGTGTTTGGCCCAGAAGCTGAACATGTTCGTGTTTGACTTTGAGCATTTGGATATTAACCATGAAAGAACATTCCCATATTTAGTCCATGATCAGGACCTCATAAGAAGATAGTATCTGAATGCCTGAAAGCACAGACAAATGTGTCAGCATGGCAGATGCAATGCTTCCAGTTTTACTGCTTAATAATGTGCAAATCTAAGCCGATACTGTACGTATTACATGGTAATGGATGATAGCAAATGCTAGAAGAAAAATACTGCTGGCTGTGTGCTTTCAGAGTAATTGCTAGGGGGCAAGGCTTATTTCCTTGAAATGTAGAGTCAGAGCTCTTTGATGAAAGGACTGAAGAGTTCATTTTTATCTCCAGTATAGAGAGGCTGGATGTTTACTCTTCATTTTCTGTGTGCCCTTTTTTCTCTGAAGGAATAACAGCAAAAACCCCTTTTCTGTCTACAGAACTTGAAAGGATAAGAAGACTCTATGGTAGCTTAAATATCCCTACAAGTTTCTCATTTCTCCCAGCATTATTCTTTGAGGTAAAACAAAGCTGTTTCCAGAAGGTAGCTATTTCTTCTTTCTGTTTCAAACCCAGCATTTCTACTAAACCCCGGAACTGAACATGTAGAAGGATGAAATACTGCTATAAAATTATTTTCAAATGTGGCATAAATTTTGATACAGCATTCAAAGCTTCAGCACAGAGAAGCTGGCACAGAAATGTTCAGAGACTGAATGAAATTGTTGGGGATAACTGATGCTCAGTGATACAATCTTCCAGCTTGACAAGCCCAAAGAGTAAATAAATAATCCAACATTTTGTTCACCTTCTGGCTAAACTCATTTTAAACTTGCATCTGCTACCTTGAAATACTAAGGTTTGTGTTTTACCAGAGAAGAGAAAGCTGAAACTGTCACATAGCATGAGAATGCCAGCAGCTGTTACTTGCATGAGAACACAATCGGTTTTGAAACCAAAATAAACCCAAGAAACTTCACAGGTCATTTTATAGCTGGTTTTCAGATAAGAACTCAGGGCTGAAGGTGTTGTCATCTTCTTGGACAGTGTTTATATGGCCTGACATAAATATATTCCATGTATTCAGGGAGTCCTTGAGTGTTTCCAGCTTTGACAAATCATGCCATTTTTTGTGTCCTGTCAGACCTTATCTGTAAAGTCTCCATGAGCCCTAAAATTTACTGGTTTCTCTCTCCCATCAAGAAACTTTGGTTATTCCTCCCACGTTTATGCATGCTTGGAACGCAGAATCAAGGCTACCCAGGAGGCAGGCACAGCTCCAGCTCCCACCTCCGCCTGCCGTGGGATTCTGTGTACAAGGACAGGGCAAAGGCAATAACCAACAACTGCCACGGGAGATGAGGAGGGAGCAATAATAGGCAAGAACTCTAGGGCAACCCTGCTACACGTTTTCTCCCCTTATGCTAAGACCATCACATTAGTCTGCTCCCAACTGCAAAGAAACAGAGAAAATATGCTGCAGCTGTTGCCCTAGACTGGATTTTGTTTTCCTTTAATGAACGTTACGCATTACAGTGTAGCTGAAATCTAGCATTATGTTGACACACATGGTGTGGATGGGCAAAGGGTTGAAAAGACAGAGAACATATGCAAAAACAAAATAGATCATATATTTATACACATATGAAACTTAGGGGGATCGGCTTGGTGAGTAAGAAGCTCACAGGCTCAAACGCTTCCACGCTTTGTTAGAGAAAAACTTGATCTCAGTTTTCCCCCACGCCAGCCTGAAGAGCTGAGAGGAGACTGTGCGACATGTTTTGTAGAGACAAGCAGTAAAAGATGTGTTCCCCTCTCTCCCAAAGTATCTTGGAAGAAAATCTGTTTCCTGGAGCACTCTCTTGGGCATCAATTATCCCACTTCAAGAATTTATGATAAAAATATGACTGAGATCTAAAGGAAGACTCTGAGTTTTGCTCATTACTAAAAAACTTTGCAAGTCAGGGATGGTTCCAAATATGGCAATGCTTAGTGACCAGCTGGGATGAGCAATATACGAACCCCTATGTCCATTTATTCATGCCAATGCCCGCAAGTCTCCACAGAGTTTTTCTTATTTAGCCTTGTGGAAACTAGATAACATGACAGTCTGGGGATGAAGTTGTAGAGGTTACTTTATTATCATGATATTTCAGCTTCTAATTCAGACAAAGCAAGATTTTTTAAAAGAAAGGGATTTGTCCGTATTCCTTGTTAAAAGCTCAGAGAAACTTGGGCAATGAGAGCAAAGCTGATACTATCTAAACACTTTATTACAAAGTGTAAAAGCATAGTTGTACTCTGTGTTGCTTCTACCAGCGCACAAGCATATGTAAAAGGAGTCATTATTAACAATAGGAAATCCTACTAAATCCCTCCAAATATCAGTGCACCTCTTTATCTCCCCCATGCAACAGAGAATAATAGGGAATAAAAAGCAATAAAACTACTTATACCATGCTGGTGAGAGAGAGCAAACATTTCCTGATCCTGTGTGGAGAATCAAGGATTTGACTCAGAATTGAGTTCCTAATGACAAAGTTTTCCAGAAAAAAAAAAAAGGTGTCTTCGAAGGGTTTCACGAGACAAGATCCTTAATGGGGACATGGTTGCTCCTCTGGAGAGCAGTATTTCTGCTGTGAGTCATTAGACAAGATGTTTACAGACTTTGTCTGCCAGTCTCCGAAATTTTTACGTGCCACTGTAGATTTATTTGACATAAAAACTGTAAATAATGTCTATAGTTACATGTAGCGGAGCATCACCAGTATGACCACTTGTCTTTGGGCCTTCCATTGTCAAGGGAGGAAGTATCTTCTGCCTGAAAATGGTAAGACATAGTGACAATACTCCTGAGTCTGTGACAGGTTTCTTTTTGAGTCTGTTCCCTGGGACCTGTATTTTTCTGCTCACTCCCAGCATCTGCAAGCTGCTTTTAGCAGGCAGCAGCTGCCTGCTCTCTGGAGTCTCTAAGGAGACTCCATTAAACAACCATTCTGCTAGAGCCATGAAAAGAGTTTTGATGCCTCAAAAAGTGTATTTAGAAGCCACTGCTAGCACAAAAGCTTGACTGAGTATCTAATATAGAAAAAGTATCCCTCAGGAGACACTAAACCTGTTTTTAGAAAAATGAGAGTTTGGCTGTAAAGTGGGCTCTAGGAACATTTCCTCTTTTTTTTTTCCTCAAAACCTGCTCACTCTAGTCCTTCTGCAGAAGCTTCAGTCTGTGAACAAAACCCACACATCTCCTTTTTCCAACACTCCTTCACCTTTATCTGGGAGTCAATTTGCTGAAGTGTAGTAGGGTATGCAGAATACTACACGGTGTTTCAAAAAGATGGACCCAATTTCAAATCACTGTATCTCTTCAACCAGGAACTGCCCATGAATGAAACTCTTACCACCTGAAATGGTGGTGCATAGAGTTAGAAATGATTACTGCTAGATACCTCTCCCAGTATTTATGAAAAGATTACTAAAACTTGCTAACTCATGAAACCGTTAGTAAATTTTTTGTGCAATTGCAACATGTTGCCATTGTGAAATATACTGCTTTGAAACTGGGTCCATCTTTTTGAAACACTCTGTAGTCTAAATATCTTCTCCTAGCTGAGGTGGAAAGTCAACAGCAGAAGAGTCTATAATTCACATGGCACAGATGGAAAAGAGTTAGAAAGAGTTGGATTCATTCAGCACTGCCTTATTGGACCCTACATTAAGCACCAGGTTGTCAAAAAGGCCAGAAGGGTGATCCAGGTTGACAGGACGTTAGTGGGGGCAGTCAGGAGTGCGAGCAGAGCCCTGTGTCTGAACCTGTCAGCAAAGCTGGGCTGAGGACAGCAGCTGACCAGGGCTTCCATCTTGTTAGACCCCTATGGAGTGGGGACAGTTTAATGTGGCACATCTGCCTTGGATTTGCTCCTTGGGACTCATGGTTATTGTGGAGTTAGACAGCTGCATCTGATATCCTGTCTGAGAAGGATCAGAGTAACCACATAAAAATATTTTCATTTGTTTCATCTAATTAGCAAATTAATGGTGTTTCATCATGAGTCTGGGGCAATGTGGCTCATTGTGTGGGAGTCCAGACATATATAAATTGTGTTTTACTCTGTCTGTGAGAGAAATCTTAGAAATTTGAGGAATTAATTCCTTTTTGAGCTGAAGGATAATTGGATAACAGAGGCTGTCATTAAGATAATCACTGCAGATCTGCTGCCCTTGGCTTTTCTGCACAATACCTTATGGAGCCCTCCTGCTTGGCTACTTCTGAGAGCACCAGTATTCAATTCCTGATTCTTCCCATCCCCTCCACATGGAGACCAAGCACTTAGTGGCCAACAGTGTTCAGCCTTGATGGTGGATGGTTGTCGTGGACTCCTTCAAAGCCAAATAAATGCTTTAAATTTATCTCGTAGTTTGAAAGATTAACAGATGGGCTAAAAAATCTGATCAACTGATTCAAAAATAATGGTCCTTAAAACTCAGAATGTGATTTTTTGTGTATTACCCATGGAAAATGGTCATTGGTGTAGCTGATGGTGGCTGGCAAGCTCATGTGTGACTGGAGAGGGAAAGGAGAAGTGAGATCAGGCAAAATCGCTGATCTGGAACCAGAAGATGGGGCCCTTACTGAGCCAAGGTGGTCAAGGTGAGAGCTTTGAGGAGATGTCTGGTGCCAAAGGAGCTCCACCACTGCCCTCTCCAGTTGCCTCCATGGGCATGTGCAGATTCCTCCAGCTGCTTTCCTCCCACCTGCCCTGGAAGAGAGGAAGGAGGTGGAATGGTGACCTTTCAGTTCAGTTCAGTTCAGATTTCAAACTAACTCTTTGCCTCTCTGTCCTGTACTGTACAGGAGAGTAATTATTCTTATTTTAGGTTTTGTCTGAGTTGAAGTGATAAACTTGTCCCTAAACAAAATAAAGGAGAAAGAACTCCTACCAGCCACAAATGATAGATCATTCATGAACAATCAAAACGAGATTTAACATGAAATTGCATCTAATGCTTATAGTTAGTGGTAAGTGCATGTATTAGGTTAAATACAGCAAAAAGAACAAAAAAACATGCTGCAAAATGAAATGCATTTACCCAAATGCAAGGACAGAAACTGGGTAGTAAACCAGTAGACAGGTAAATATTTTTTTATCATGAAGAGGCATTGACCTTCCTCATTTCTTATAAAATTCTATTTATCATCTAGCTTTTATTTTATTTTTTATTTTTTTTAACACAGTAAAGACTCTACTATTCCACGGAACAGCCCCTGACCTCACAGCCTTATAGTCCAGATTTTACAAACAAACACATTCAACATATTTTCCACACTGGTTAGAGTGGAATTGGCTTGTGTGATATGGCATGACTTCTTAGTGTAAAAACTTAGAAATATCAGCAGGGATGTTTATTTTTTCGTGTCCTGTAAGATCTAGCAGCCTGGAATAACCGTTACTGTTCAGGGATGCCACTTCAATGCCTGTAACTCTTTACATCACCTTCTTGCTGTATTTTCCAGTACCTAAGAGTTTTGCAACTCTTCAGTTACTGGAACTGAAATCTTGAAGGAAGCTTCTACCTGGCACTGAATTTTTCTGTAATAGCCAGAAATATGTTTTTTTGAGAAGGAGATGTGAGGGGAAATATGGTGTAAACCTTTGCTAAAACAACTCAGATAAGATTTGCTTTGAAAACGTTTCTCAACCCTGTGCTTTGAAGTAGAGGTGCTTCATTTGGCTAAGCGATTTACTTTGTGGTGCCAATGTCTACCCACGTTTGTCCACATGGCAGCTTTCAAGACCTGTAATGTGTACTTGCTTGGTTGATGCTACCTACAGTTGGTACCATCTTCAGAAGTTTCGTATAAATGAAGAATACGCAGCAGAGATCTTAGCAATATCTGTAGGGGAGGTGGTGTTAGGGGAAAAAAAATTGGTTGTGGTTTTGTGGTGTTGGGGAAACTTAAATGGAGATTGCCTAAGCAAAAAAAAGGGCACTGGGAAATGGAGGAAGAAGTGGAATAGACTAACAAAAAGAGAAAAGCTGGTAACTGGATTTTCATTTAGAAAGTTAAGAGATGACAAGATGATACTAAAGGTGGGTGGACAAAGGCACTGGGAAACTGTGTCACTGGAAGGAGGAACTGGTTGGACAGAGGATCTGCAATAATTGGAACAATGGGACTTATACCAGAAATAGCTGGGAAGGGAGGGTGAGGTCTGAATGGAGACTGACAAGGAAGAAACCAGATGATACGGCAAGTACTTGGGGATGGGTTAAAGACTGAGAAATTGTGTTTGAGCTGCTGGCAGCTGCTTCCTCATCTTTTGGGAAAGCTGTAGGAAAAGTTTATGACTGCTTGGTCTCTACAGACTGACTTGTCCGGTGCCCAGTTTAGCCTTTGCCCGTGTATGACAATGCTCCGATGTCACCCAGCACCTCAGCAAACACATAAGAGGAAGCCGATGCAGGATGGTTCCTATCTACAGTCTTTTTGTTGAATGTAAGGCTACCCAGAGAGACTCTGGCTAAAAGGTGAACCTGCTTTAGCAGGTGGGTTGGACTAGACGATCTCCAGCGGTCCCTTCCAACCCCAACCATTCTGTGATTCTGTGATACAGGATGCACTTATCCTTTCAGCCTGAGAAGAAACAACTGGAAAGGTGAGTTACTAACAGCTTCCTCAACAGAGCAACAAAGAAGTGACATTCAGGGCTTTTGGCAGTCTTTCTAACCCTACAATGGAGCAAATATTTCCAAGAAGATCACAAATTATTTCATCCATGTGCTGCTAAACATTTCAGAACAACAGTCATGTTAAAGAGATACATAGTCTGGGAGCTTGAGGGGTTATTTTTTATTGTTTTGTAACCAAAGAGAAGACAATTCAACCACAATATGCTCTGTCCTTCTGTATTACTCCGGTATATCCTAGAACTGCATCCTTCTCTCATAGACATCTTTTTCCCTTCATAATGTACGAAGTATTCCTATTGTCTCTGCATTGTGCTCTTAGAACACAGATTTCCTCTCCTTTATAGTAAAATGCTAAATCCACTAGAGGGGGCATCTTTCCTACCCTATTTTTGCCACACTTAAAGTCCCTCCGGTTTCCTCTGTCTTTTGAATGTCCTTCTTTCCTCCCCCATGACTACCCTACTCCGCAGCTGAGTAAGGTCCTAATGGAGCCCTTTCATTGAAATCTTAACCTAATTATGTGTTTTGGTATGGACAAGTGTTTACAAAATCAAGTACCTATATGTTTGTCATAATTGGATTTGACCTCTGTGGGAAAAGCCATCTTTCCTCCAGATGGTCCGCTTTCCCTTTAACAAGTGTAATATTGGAAAGCAATGTTATAAGCTTCCTGCAAGGTTCTTGTTATCATGTATTAACTCTATTGATCTTTCAATGGCTTAAGTTGAAAAAAACCAAACAAAAACAAAAAAACCCCTAAGTTGTATATAAGCTGGCAAAGTAGAGAACTGAGTTACCAAATAGAAAAATAGATTAGCATGTACCACAGTAATGAGCGTATCTTAAGGATTTAAGATATTCATACATAAGTGTCTCTTTAAACTCTGAGGTAATGGCATCCATACATGACACCGTGACAATAGCTGTGAACTCTCCTATTGTTGCAGCCTGCAGCAAGCTTTTTTCCTGTCTCGTGTTGCTTTGCAGCATATTAGAATGGAAGCTTTGTACGTAGCTTCCCACATTAGTGCTGGAGGCTGCTGCATCTCGGTGGGAGGGAACTGTGATGCCTGCTGTGTAGAGATTGCAACATACTTCGGTTTAGAAAGCACCATGTTAACATAAAATAATATTACTGTTTCCCACCTCAATATAAAATGTCCACAATATTCAGCTCTTCCTACATCCATCATGTTAATTTAGGAACTCTGGAAGGCAACAAAACAGAACTGAAAATAGAGCTTGCTATTAGAGCCCTAGCAGTACCCAGGGTCTGAGGTTTACTGCATACCCCAAGGCCAGAGAGGACTGATCTATACAGCTGGAGTTCAAATGATTATTTGTCAAATCTTATTTCCATAATGGAGGTACCAGGACTAATATTTTCTTGACAGATTATTCCATAGTTTGAAAGATCATATTTTCCTGTTATTCAAACTCATTTTTCCTCTTCTCAGTTCTGCTGCTCTCTTATAATTTAGGCAAGGTTTCACCAAAATTCAAGAAAAAATTTGTTTCATATTATGGAAATTCATCTTTAGTACAACGTTATTCCCTTTACACCCCACTTTTGGAAAAAAAAAATAAATGAACAGATCAGTTTCACTTTGTGTCCAAAGGCCAACAAGTTCTGGGCAGCAGATGTCCAAAATTTCTAGGGAAAGCACTTTAGTATAGATCAGCAAGTGTTGTCTGAGTAAATAAATGAGAGGTTATACCTTTTTTGGCTTGCTTCCAACCCATCTGGGGCTTTCATTGCTGGAATAACTGAATAGCAATATAAGCTACCACAAATTGAGTGCTTGTTAAAGCAAGGCTCCCATGGGAGCAAGCACTGTCCTGTTAGTGATCCATGATACAGCAGATGGAGTGCTGAATGACTTCAGGTGATGGTTCCAGGTACCTGAGCAACTGCATCTCTATTAGCCATTTCTGTGATAGGAAAGGCCAAAATGATTCAGGAACAACCAAAGATCTCCCGTGGGCAGTTGAACCCCAACCCTCATTACAATTAGAAGAACAGTTTAGCTCACATGCCAGCAACAGATTCTCATTGCACCTGAAAACTAACTTTCTCTTTCTTTCTTTCTTTCTTTCTTTCCTTCCTTCTTCTTTCTTTCTTTCTTTCTTTCTTTCTTTCTTTCTTTCTTTCTTTCTTTCTTTCTTTCTTTCTTTCTTTCTTTCCTTCCTTCCTTCCTTCCTTCTTTCTTTCTTTCTTTCTTTCTTTCTTTCTTTCTTTCTTTCTTTCTTTCTTTCTTTCTTTCTTTCTTTCTTTCCTTCCTTCCTTCCTTCCTTCCTTCCTTCCTTCTTTCTTTCTTTCTTTCTTTCTTTCTTTCTTTATTTCTTTCTCTCTTTCTTTCTTTCTCTCTTTCTCTCTTTCTCTCTTTCTCTCTTTCTCTCTTTCTTTCTCTCTTTCTTTCTCTCTTTCTTTCTCTCTTTCTCTCTTTCTCTCTTTCTCTCTTTCTCTCTTTCTCTCTCTCTTTCTCTCTCTCTTTCTCTCTCTCTTTCTCTCTCTCTTTCTCTCTCTCTTTCTCTCTCTCTCTCTCTTTCTTTCTCTCTTTCTTTCTCTCTTTCTTTCTCTCTTTCTTTCTCTCTTTCTTTCTTTCCCTCTTTCTTTCTCTCTCTCTTTCTCTCTTTCTCTCTTTCTCTCTTTCTCTCTTTCTCTCTTTCTCTCTTTCTCTCTTTCTCTCTCTCCCTCTCTCCCTCTCTCCCTTCCTTCCTTCCTTCCTTCCTTCCTTCCTTCCTTCCTTCCTTCCTTCCTTCCTTCCTTCCTTCCTTCCTTCCTTCCTTCCTTCCTTCCTTCCTTCCTTCCTTCCTTCCTTCCTTCCTTCCTTCCTTCCTCTTTTACTGTTGACAGGTGAGAAGACACTGTCCACATTGCTGGGACCAGAAGCCAACGGGAGCTGTAACTGTTCTTACTACTGACCATCAGGTCTCATTACTTTCCCAGTAGCATCATCCCTCCCCAACACAAATGAAAGCCTTTCAGAGTCAGACACATAGGCTCCTACTCTGGTCCTTCCTAAAATACACTAGGAAAATGTCTTGTATCAGAATATGAAACCTTTTTTTAGTCTTTTGCATCACATTGCTTACTCAAATTCAGTAGGTACCTGCACTGAGACCAGGCGGGAAGAGACACAGCCAAATGGCAGCTAAGAGCCTGTCTTTTAAAATATATTGCATCATGTTGATTTTTTGGAAGAAATATGAAAGTACTGCATGTGAGATATTGTATAGCATACAATGTTTTGAAACAAAATATATTTAAAATTAGCTTTCAAAGAGCAGCAAAATTTTAGAACACAGACTGCAATTAAAAGCAAATGGCATGTGAAAAATTCAGTACACAAAATGAAATGGGATGTCATGATAAAATGGCAGCAATTGTATTATATACAAACAGGACATGTCAATTTGGAGATGATAAATACTGAATTGAGTATACAGCACCAAAATACTGACATCCCTCAGCAGATGATGAGAATGGTATAGGGTAAAGAAAAATATAGAGAGGAAAAAAATAGACTTTTATTGATATGAATACACAAGTTTAACATGAAGGACTGTCAGGTATGTCATATCTATAAAATGAAGATACTGTTGAAAAAAAATCTGGTCTGAAAGCTGTGTATCTACCTCAGATTCCCAAAAGAGTTTTACCTTTAAATCTTTCGAGAGGCAAAGCTTCAGAGAACACAAACAAATGAAGCCTGAGCCTGGTAAACTGAGACTATGATTTACTACAAAAATTGGATCGAGCCCCATGCACTAGAGAACATCGAGCAATATGGTGGCAAGATTTCACCTTATTCTCTCAATTCTGATCAAAAAGCTTTTTGAAGATGTTTTTCTAACTTTACGAAGCATATACGAGAGGTTACCTGAGAAAAAGAAACTGTATTAACAGCTACAGAAAATGCATAAGCAAAAGCAAAAAACACTCTAGTGACTGCTTTGAGAAATTATAACCTTGTAGTCATGAAAGCAGCATTTTTATTTCTACAAAAACAAGATGAAGAAAGTTCAACATCTACTGCTAGCATGGCAGTGCAGCCTGTGTTATACTTGGATGCTTTTCACGTTCACAGAATGGACGCTTTCCTTTTCACAAATATTTTACCAAATTTCTCTTCTTTTGAGCTGCGTTGCAGGCTGCAGTGCACAGACACATGGGTATGGCCTTTGCAGACAGACCTGTGAATCTCTTCCCTGCATTCCCAGGGCAGCTCCCAGCTGGGTCTGACTAAGACGCAGCCAGGAAATCCCCAAATCTCGTGGTTTGAAGATTTACAGATCAACTGGGAGCAATAAACACACAGCAGTGGATGATAAAGCTTGTCAAAACCAACTCTTCAGGAAACTATTTCAACTATCAAACATTTTCATTGAAAATGTTTTTCTTTTTTATTTTATATCTTTGAAACTGGTGGAATAAGAGGACATGATGTGACTGCAGGGCAGGTTCTCCCTGCAGTAAAAAGGTGTTTCATCACAGATGTCACAGGTGCTATGACAATCAGGTTTTTTAATTCTCAGGCCACAATGTTTTGAATCCCCTGCTGAGAAGGTTGTTAGGATGGTAATCTAAGACTTAATAAACTTTACTTCTATTTAGATACCAATTTCCTCAGTGCCCATCTCTTCTTTATAACAACCGTTACTCCAGCTTTCAATAACAATGCAGATCAACCTGCAAATAAAAGAAGTTATGAACCCTGGCTGCCGTCGTTGGCAAAGCCACAGCCGTGGCGGGAGGGCCGGCAGAATGAGCACATTACAATGCATGCGGCCAGGGCAATCTGCAGCGCATGGGAGAGGCGTAATCAGTGTTACCTTCTCATTGTAATGCTTAATAAAAATAGATAATAAAGCATTTGGAGTACTACTGAAGCAAAATGCTAGTTAAAATGAACCTGATAATAAAAGGCTCAGTGGGCTTTCTTGATTCAAGTGCCAGCCTCGAGCAATCAAAAAGAATTTCCCAAGAGATTGCTTAATAAAGGAATAAAAAGAAGCATTTACTTCAAATGGCTCATTCTCCTCATCTTCTATGGATAACTGTGTTTGTGCTTGGGACTCACAGTAGTGCCTTCCAGCCCCTCTGGAGTAATAATGTCCAATGCAGCCTTTGCTTCGCCAGGGCAAGCTACTTGCACACTACAGCTGCTTTAGTTGCCAGGGTAGGAACCACATCAGTTTCTCTGATGTCCAGGAGAAGCTTAAGAAACCTTCTAGTAAGCATGAAAAGAGAGATAAAGGAAGACCTTTGTCAGGAGTGTCACCTATGGAGGGCAGCAAACACTAATTCCAAACATAAAGGCAATGTGCAGTTGGACATATATAATCTGAGTGATGGGCTTTTGAAGGACATGTGGCTATTAGAAACCAGAGTATAAAAAAGTACAAAAAAGGCACAAGGACCATCTTTATTTTCCAAATTCCTTTAGCGCTCTCTCAGGTCACAAAATTTGGAGGGCGATTGCACCATGTGAACAAACTCATTTTCTAGTTATTTTACTGTACTCAACCATTCTGTGTTTGAAATCACATCCTTTCTGTGCTGCCCTTTTCCCAGTGCCACCTGAAGAGGAGTGGTTAGTGAGTCCTGCCTGTAAATGGGAGAAGGAACAGACCATCAACCCAGGCCCCCCAGTGAAGAACAACCATTCAACCAAGTACTGTGCTTTGTCAGATGTTGAATCCCTTCCAGAAGACACAGGCTTTGCCATTAATCACACTATATATGGTAAATATTGTCTTTTAATGAGGAGAAACTCTCTCCATTTTTTTTTTTTTAAAAAAAAAAGGTATGAAGTAAATGGAAATGTTTTCCTTAACCATGAAATGGAAGCTAGTAACTCTTCTGTTTACCTGGAGTACTGAAACTTATCAGAGATGTCATGTATTGCAAAGATAGGTGGTACAGTGCAAGGCAGCACATTGCACAGCCCATGGGGTGGGAAGGGCAACCTTCTGCATGATATTCCAGAGAAACACTTGGAAGATCCATGGTGAACTATCTGTTTGGCTTGCCTTTTTATGTTTTTTCCCTAGATGCAACATTTATACTTCTATAATCTCTTCCTTTAAAAAAAATTCCTTCTGTCTTTTGATTCCTCTGTATCTTACTTCTCTGCCAATTGTCAGTAATAAATTGATGAAATCTGTCTAGGTTTTCCTTGAAGATTCTCAAAACATGTTTTGAAGAGATGGGGAAGGAAGAAAGGAAGGTGCATCTGTTTATACATTCCAGTTTTGTGACAAAGTAAAATATTTAGCAGTTTGCTAATGAAGGTGGAAAATGGAATGTGTTCTGCAGAACAAAGCAATCCTTTGAGAACCTGCTTAAGGAGATGATGGTTGACCAATGACACAGTCTCTGGTGTAAAGTCCCAAACTACCTGCATGGAGGAAAAGATACAGAATCACAAAATCACAGAATGTTAGGGATTGAAAGGGACCTCAAAAGATCATGTAGTCCAGTCCGCCAAAGAAGTTAAACCTAGCAGATAAGCACCAGACTCAAAACCAGCAGAAAAATAAGATTCATGCTTACATAAAGGGGCTGTTCTCATTTAGCACACTGTAGAAAACACTGTACACAATTTACAATGGTAAGTTTCAAATCAATTTGCTGTAGATGCTTAGTAATATAATAAATTATATTTAGTAGCCTTACAGTATGAAAACATATAATCACATAATATCTAGTATTACGCAGCTAGATAAAATTTAAATAGTAGGGCTAAATACAGTGAATATTTTCTCCAATTGAATTAGCTGAATAAATATAATTATGACAAAAATGAGTACAACTCCCTGCCCTAAACTGCCTTCTAGATTGGATCAAGGACAGAAACAGCCTATGTGTGTGCTGCTGACTTGAATATTCATAATTCAGAGCAAAATTCAAAAATATTATATTTACTTAGGCTAAAAGTTTAGAGGAGCCCAGGCTATACAGCTTCACGGGCATATTGTCTTTTCCTTATTGAATGATTATTAGATTTTGAAGCCAGAAAGTATTCAAGATTGGAGAAATCAGTAAATCCACTATCCTTATAAATTTCATAGTAGACAATACTGCATGTAATGCTTTTAAATTGCGCTTTTATTTTGGAAAATCCCTTTCCAGAAGAAGTGTAACATCCATCTCTAGAGTTCATAAATGTCATAGACTAAGTAAGACTCTTTCCAACTAACTCATAGTGTCTGTCTCTCTACTGACGTTTGCACAGTATTTACCTCATAATGCAGGATCATTAAATAGCCCTTGAAATTTGTGTGAAGTTATTCAGACTTAATGCAATGAGAAGGTATTTTGTACTTCTAAACTCCTTGTGCCTACAATCTTCTTGACTGGGAGATGGCAACTGGCCAGTTCTGGACTTCTCAGTTATTTACTGTGTTGTGCCCTTTGGAAACTGAATAGCTCTAATGGTACCCTGTGTATCTGCATTGAATAATCCTACTACTTTTTGTAGTGAATACTTCACTCACACAAAATGAATGCTGCTTTTCAGTGTGTGATGCAGTTCCTGATAATTAGTCACCAAATATATACTGCTAGTGTATGATGTCAACCAATCTGTGCTTCCCACTGTCCTGGTTATCTTCAGTTCATGTGTTCCTGGAGTATGCAATTTCTTTTGTTAAGAAGAAGCAGGTATCTTAGCTCAATATGTTTAGCACTCCCTAACAAAGCTAGCAGAACAAAAAAGCTGAAACATGCAAAAATCTTCTCTGCTTTTTTCTGATTAGGATGTGTCAGGGGAGCAGATGCAGCACACAGAGCAAGAGATTCTATTTTAATGAACTCTTTTTTTTTTTTTTTTAAATACATTCTAGGTTGTTTATTTATTAGAATTAATTCCTGTGAATTATCCTCATTCAGAGTCAGCTACTGCTACTTAATTATTATGCAATCAGTGCTGAACAAAGAATGACTTGATGGAAAACAGAATCCTTCATACAATTTATCAGCCTGAATAGCGACCCTAGATAATTAGAATCATAGCCACAGCACACAGATTGTGCTCCAAAGCCAGCTATCTAGAATCAGTCCAATCAATATGGTTTTATCTCGGTAAGGGCGTTATTCAAAGCCATACAGAAAGGCCACCATGCTTCCATTTCTTACAAACTTCTCTTTCCTCAAATGACTGTTGGGAGATCTTTTTACTTTAACCTTATCATTTTTCCTGTACATGGCATAAATGATGTTCAGGAAAGTAGGCTCAGATGCTATTATATCATATGTCAAATGAACAGAGACAAAGAAGACAAAACCCACAGACTAACTGATAGAACTCAAAATTCCCATTGATTTTGACACAATGAGGAGGTTAAGTTTGTAATTAAAAAAAAAAAAAAAAGAAAGCACACAGGGAAAGCAGAATTAAGGTTTCCATGGCAACCTTAACTTTGACTCTTTCCATGACTTTTGTTCTTTTGCTCAGGCAGTTCTTGTCTGACATTTGATTTTTCCTTCTAGTTTAGTGTAAAGTTACAATCCTCTACTTGCAGTCTAGTCATTTTATTGAGTAAAATAAAGCTGACTTGTAAAAAATCAGACTGAAGGAAAGGTCAATATTTTCACTTTCCACAGAGCAATAAAAACAACCTTTTTAGTATTTTGGTTGTATCATTATTGATAATTAATAATAGTAATAGTAATAACAACAATAATAATAAAGTCTACATTATTTCCTCTGTTCTATGAAGAGCCTGAAATGTCACCAATACAGTTGCATAACCCTTAGCAACCTAAACCAAAAATCACTGTTTTATCCAGCTTCACACGAAGCTCTTCTCACAGCTAGTCCTGCACTGTGTTGAGTAGTGATGCTACACCATTCCTAGAAGGCTCTTAATAGCAGTGGTGGTCCGTAGCATCACATTTAGTCAGCCTAGAGATAGAGAAGGTCTATCAGTAGGTGTCCTGATGTTTGCAGTGGAGAAGTGAGGACAGCTCTGAGAACAGAAGCAGCTGCTTGGTGGGGGGAAGAGGGGTAAGACATGAACAGAATGGTGAAAGGGGGCTTCTCCTCATCCCCTTTTGACAGCCTCTGAATCTCTGCACAGTCATCAATGCTGAGTTCAGATCTTTCCTCTCTGTACCTCTTCCTGACCAAGAGCACTACAGTCTTCTTTCTGACTGCAAGAAACAAGCTTGGCAGATTTGATTTCTCAGTGTAAAGGAAAATGTATGTTCCCTGTGAGTCAAATCCAGCCCTGTTGCAATACAGCTGACTTCAGACAAGCTTCCTTCCAGGACTGCAGCTAAATCAAACAAGAAAGATAGTTTAATACGTATATACATGTAAAATTAAAAAAAAAAAAAGAAAAGTGTGTTTAATTGCAACCTTAGGGAAAAATGCTTTGAGGTTTGTAGAAATGTCCTATTGTATGTAAGACACGAGCTATGCTCTCCAATCCTATTCCTGACTCTGTTTTTCTTGTGTTGTTTTTTTGTTTGTTTGTTTGCTTGTTTGTTTTTTGTTCTTTAATAAAAAATTAGCTCAAACATGCATATATATTGGCATAATTTAGGGTTGTCATGGCAATGCTACTATACCAGAAATCAATGCAATGTGAAAGTATAGTGTAATTATAACCAGCACTGAGATTCAAAAGAAAATATTTCTGAGGCAGTTTTTAAGCCAATACAATACAAGTATCTTATTTGTATGCATTTGTGGAGATCTTATTTTTATAACAGAGTCTTAAGCAGAAAGGGCATTAGTGGAGGCTCACCGAAGTCAGTTGGTGTCTTACTGTTGATTTTAGTGATTATTTTTTTAGATGTGTACATTCATTTCGTTTTGTACCTATGCCTGGCAAAACACACAAAGTAAATTTTTTCCTTCAAGTATTTACACTTCCAATGCTTTCTTAGTTTCAGGATTTGGCCAATGAAAATCCAAGTGGATGCAGATGAAGGGGAGCCTTCTCACTGCCATCCATAAGTTCCCATCTTGCAAACAACAGGTGTACTTTCACCTATACACCAGTGTGCCTATAAAGGAAGAGGTATGGTGAAGAGGAGAGGGATGAAGATTAAGTGATTTACAGGTTCTTGCATGCTGCCTTTGAACGAATAATAAGAAACACAGATGCAGGGTGGGTGTGGGGAAATTGTGGCAGACCATGCACAACACATCATGAGGCAGGGGAGGAGAAGGTATGTCTAATATGCACTAAGGCAGCAGGTCTCATGTAATAAAATTTTCTTCTAAATAGTGTTATGATTTGGCAGGTAGGGGGTATTGCCTCAAGATGCTTGAATTTTTTGAATGAACAGTAATAAAAGGCTGACCTTGGTAACAGTATAGAAATTCAAGATTGAGGGCTGTTTGTTTGTTAACACCTATTTCTGCTGAGATGCCTGTCTGAGCACCAATGGTGCTTCAGCCATCAGAGTTTTGAAACCCTTCAATTCTTCTAAAAAGGACATGTTTCCTCCTGGACAAAGATTACCATTTCATATCTTTATCAAAGTTAAGGAACAACTCCATCTTGCCTTTAATTTTAACTGCTTTTTTCAGACAAATTCATTATATTTCTTTATCCGCTTCTCTCATTAAAACAAACAAACAAACAAAACAGTACCAAAAAAACTCCAGGGTATTTGTACACCTTGGTTTCAGATTTACACCTTGGAATATGTGTGAATTTTACTGAAATATTACCTTAACTCTATATTCCCTGCATTTAGAATGCCAGTTTTTATAGATGTGTTATTTAAATTGCAGTTTTCAGTTTAGGTTACTTCTGTGTCCTAAGATAACACTCGGTGCTCTTGATCTTCATGATAACCTTTAATTTGCTTATACGTTCTATTTTATTTTATGTCTGTGGGTGTACAGATACAGGAGGTATCACAGACCACATGATCCGAATCAGATCTGGTCCAACAAGTAAAGCTGCTCTCCCTTTTCAGAGAGTGAGTCAAGAAGCAATTGGGACAGTGGGGGATACAGAGCTCACACTCTGGTTACATGACAACCTCAAGAAAGCAAATTCCTCATCTTCATAGATGCAAGAAAAGCCTGGGAAACGCAAGACTGATTATTCGACTTCACTAAAAAAATGAGGAGGACCCGAAATTTCCCATTTATTAATATGATGCAACTTCTGTAGTAATTGAACAATTTTTAATGTTTCACTCATTTTTTTTGGAGTGTAGAGTAGTTGATTAACACAAATTTCTGTAGAAGGTTTTTGATAGGAAGGAGAGGAGAGGAGGGGAGAGGAGAGGAGAGGAGAAGAGAGGAGAGGAGAGGGGAAGAGGGAAAGGAGCAGCGAGAAGTGGGAAACAGGAGTGGGGGAGGGGACAAGGGATGAGAAATTTCTGCAGAAGCTTTTAGAAGGGAAGGGAAGGGAAGGGAAGGGAAGGGAAGGGAAGGGAAGGGAAGGGAAGGGAAGGGAAGGGAAGGGAAGGGAAGGGAAGGGAAGGGAAGGGAAGGGAAGGGAAGGGAAGGGAAGGGAAGGGAAAGGAAGGGAAGGGAAGGGAAGGGAAGGGAAGGGAAGGGAAGGGAAGGGAAGGGAAGGGAAGGGAAGGGAAGGGAAGGGAAGGGAAGGGAAGGGAAGGGAAGGGAAGGGAAGGGAAGGGAAGGGAAGGGAAGGGAAGGGAAGGGAAGGGAAGGGAAGGGAAGGGAAGGGAAGGGAAGGGAAGGGGAAAATGTTTTAGCTGGAAGGGATCTACAACAATCATCCAGTCAAACCCCCTGCCATAAGCAAGGACATCTCCAACTAGATCAGGTTGCTCAGAGCCCCACCCAGCCTGGCCTTGAATGTCTCCAGGGATGGGGCATCTACCACCTCTTTGGGCAACCTGTGCCAGTATTTCACCATATTCATTGTAAAAAATTTCTTCCTCATATACGTGTGCATGTGGTTTAATTACATTTGTAACATATACATTATATAATAAACATATTTATAATGCATAATAAATACAATTATAAAATATGACGTCAGCAGTAGTTTTAGAAGGTAGTTAAATAAGAAACACCTTGTGTTGACAAAAAGGAGATGGGAAAATAACTTCCGTGATTTACAGGTGATTCTAATACATCAAACAGCAGAGTTAATGTAGCAGGTTGGTGTATCCTGAACACTCAATAAGAGAGGTTTTCTGACATGAAAGGATGGGTTTCGATTCAGGAACTGATTTTAATGGATACAATGCAGCTAAAAGACTGCACAGCATTTTGAAAATTGAGGGCTTGTTATAAATGGTGCATTTTGTAGACAGATGATTCTGTTAAACACAGTATATGTGGTTTTCAAGGGGCAAAAGAAACTCTGAGTGAGGTGAAACACTAACTGGCAGAATGGAGACAGAACCTATTATCACAGTACACTTCAGAGTAAAGAGTGAAAAAGGAGGAAATTAAAAAGCTTTCAGACACTTTGGCATGAAATTTAGGAAACTGAGACATAAAATTGTTTTTTCTTACATGGTACATTGCTGTTTTGGGGTGACTGAGAAACAAGAAGCACTGGGGACTTCCATGTGTCTGAAATGACTTGAGGAGAAAAATGAAGTTGTAGGAAAGAAATTACACTTCAGCGGTACTTGGGCAAACAAACCAACTACTACTAAGACCCTAGAATTAGACTGATGAGACAGAGCAAAAACCACTTTTCTTTATAAATAGAAATTAAAATATGACTGCACTGCTTTCACAGATCAGTCTGAATGCAGAGGGCAGCACTACTGCACACTTTGTTCTCTGTATAATTTGTTTGAAAGTAAAACTACTAGAACTGTTACAGAAATTTTCACAGCCTACACTTAGTGTATGTCTACAATAACATATAATTGAGAAAAAGAAACCAATCTAGAAATAAAAAACCTTACAGAACTGAGAGTATGTACCAGTAACTTCAGGTAAAAGACAGGTATCAAGAACACACTAACTTTCCTAAAACAATCACTATTTTTAAATGAAAAATTTAATGTAAGGAAGTGTATGGATTCAAAATTGAGCAAAGGAATTTAAGTATATTATCTGAAGTTATAGCAAGTAAAACAAACTGTAAAGAATTACAGTATCTGTCTTTAAAACATAGTCCAGTCTAATATGGTGTCACAAGCACTGAAGTCTGAAAGAAATTTTCACTATACAACTATTTCTAACATCACTGAAGTCTGAATTAAGCGTAAATTAAAGACAGCTTAACAGGTCCAAGCAGTGTTTCCTGCACACTGCTTGGGAGTCTTTTAGATGTTGCTTCCAGTACATCTTCTGCTGTGTTCCTGCTCTCTTTAAAAATCAGTCCAGCTGGGCCTCTTATATTGTAAATGAAACAGAATAGTTTACTTCTTCACTCACCTTTGAGACCAGAAGTGGTGTTTCTAAATACCTTGTCTGGTTTCTTATATGGAATCCATGTATGTATATTTTTCCCAGGAGCCAAATTAAAGAATTTTGAGTTCTTTTCTAGATACCTAATCTCATTTAAAAGACTCCAACATAATGTGAAATGTATCCCTTCACTATGTAATCTCTCCAATAGAAATTATCTTTATTACTAGAAAATTATGTCTGATTTCAAGGCTGAATGTGCATGACTTCAGCTTTAAGCAGCTTGTTCTTGATATTTCTTTTGCACATCAGGGAAAAGGAAAAAAGCTAGCAACACTGTCAGTTACCTTTTCCTTAATACTGCTATTAAGGAAAACGTGACAATGAAATAATTTCTTACCTTTCTCATCATTAACTGGCACAATATGTGGAAACCTTAATACTGCAGTTGTATCTTTACAATCCCAACTACTTGCTCACTCTGTGATGTATCCCGCCCTTTTTTGATAGTGGACCCCAGGACTGAGGGCAGCACTGCACTGGTTATCTTCCCTGCGTAATGAATAGACCTGCACAGCTATTAGACAACATGAGATGGAACTGTTCACTCTCTGAGGGGAAAATGACTCCCTGCAGCTTAGAGTCATTTCTGCAATCTTGACTTTTTGACATTGATCTGCATTACAGAGAGCAACTGAAGAACCTTAGTTATCAGGCAGGAAAAAGAAACAGTGACTAAACCTTATCTCAGAACACCTTAATGGGCAAAAGGGGACAAAGGGTTGTGAGGTACTTGGCCTAGTCCATATAACCATAATGAGATTGAATAGCTAGGTGCTGTAGCTAATGCCTTTAGAGTGGAAATGAGATATATGCCCTTAACAGGGACAATTACTAACCACTGGAAACACTACCTAGAGATGCAGTGGATTCTTTAGTTGATATTAATTACGTGAAGTCATTAAGAAAGAGTGTGAATCTGTCTTTCTTGTGAATTTCCCACATGAATTAACAGGTGAAATATTAGGAGTTACTTTATAGAAAGGCCCCAAAATCACAATACTCCTTTCTGACCTTCAAAACCATAAATCAGGGGAAAAAGGGTGACTGATAAACCCTACCCACCAGCAGGTAGGCATTGCTTCACTGATGAGTTAACAATTAATAAGGTGGAGCTTACCTGTTGCTTAACTTGTGGGAAATCACAAAGTAAAAATGAATTAACAATATACATGCAAATATAACTCATAAAGTATCTTTACATACACAAATGAGACTACCTGTAACAGGTAGGCAGCCTAAATTCAGATTTTAAAACTCTGTACTGGAAAGATGTGGGGCTGAGAAATTTCTGTCATCATTAAGGGATCACAGATCACAGTCTAACTCCTGCCGTTCATCAACAGACACCAAATGAAAACAGACTCTACAAATCAAGTGAGAAAAGCTCATGGGACTAAGGAGAAATATCAAGTGGATTTATCTGCATAACCTGCCCTGTGTGCCTCCCCATTGAATCTGTTGCATGTGCTGACTGACAGCTTCAGAAACATGGAGCTACTGAAGCATGAAGAGTTGGACAGCTTTTGGGCATCAAGAGAAGTTCTGCTGAAGCTTAATGGCACGGAGCACCTCCCACAAGGGCTGAAGTTGCTCCCAAGAGCCTCTCTGGCTACAGCTGGTGGCTTTTAGCTCTGAATTTCACTACACCTTGGAGACCACAAAGCTGCATAACATCCTCGCTGTAAACCTGCAGGACTGAGTTAGAGCAAAATGCATTTTATTCAGTGTCTTTCCTCTCACTAAGTGAAGAAGTAAGTGTAAACCTGCTTCCTGGAAGTACACACTAAAACTGCAAAGCAGTAACATTAACAGTACAAACAAAAGAAGGTGCAAATTTACTAAGCAGATGTAGTAGGTTAGGATTTTTTGCCTTTAGAGTGAGGATAAAGGTTTGGAATTTGTCTCAACAATTTGCTGAAGAGTCTAATATAAAAAAAAAATCACAAAACCAACAACAACAACAAATCCTAACTCATGGTGTGGTGTTTGTGTTTTTTTCTTTCCTGGGACTCAGATTTTCAACTGTTTAGGACTGCAATTTTTTCCATCAAAATTGACGGAAACTCAAATAGTTTTCATTCTCTTTTTGAAAAATCACCAGGTGCTTGATGAATCCTCTCGGCATGAAATATGGCAGCTCAGTAGGTGACTAGAACTGATTTTTTTTCCTTTTAAAATGGCATAAACTTGACTCCAATATGAATAAAAACCAGCTCAAGTAGCATTTCAATTTAGCAAAGCAAAAAGCAAGTTGAGATGATTTTTATCCCACTAATGGGGGCATCTGGAATATGAACCAGAAATAGAAGTATACTTTGTAGGCAAAGTCTAGCAAACCTACCGTGAACTTGACGAGGAAAACTGCTTGTCCCTGTACTATGTACATAGCCCACTGTCTCTGATGAGATGGTCCCAGTACTTTCCTCTTGCTCACACTCTCTGTTATCCTCCAACATGGAAGACATTACCAGGAAGAGTGAAAATAGGGCTTTATTTCTTGGTGGTGGGTCACTGCATCTCTCCAGCTGAGGTGGCAATCCCCATACAACACAAATATGTGTCCTGAGGCTCATTGGAGGGGACACATAACAAGCTACTCTGGGATAGAAAGTGAGCAAGGGCACCCTTGCAGAAGGCCAGACAGAAATTCCTGTTAAGTATGCAGAAGATCAGCCCTGGATTGACCACATCACACAAGAGCATGTGCTGCAGACAAGGAGAGCTGTGGCTGAGCAGGATCAGCTCTTCTATGTTGCTATCAGGGTGTCCAGGTTCTTCTCCTATCTCTCAGTTCTTTGTGATACTTTTTGATGTATTTTTCTTTCTCCATGTTGTTAGATTAGGACCTTCCATTTTGATTATTTTTACTTCTCCTATCTTCTTTGTACACTCCAAGTACTGTGCAAGAGCAAGCCCTTAGTTCAATGAAGGTTTTGCCACATGGACCCTTCTTTTTGGTCAGGAACATAAAATATGAAAATCCAAAGTGAAAACCCTACTTTTTTTTTTTTAAAAAAAAAAAAAAAAGCAAATGAGCATTTACACTCCCTTACACTCCAGAGGAGTTTTTTGTAAACACCAGTAAAAATGCCTCATTATGCTCCTCCAAGTGTCTTCCTAAAACCTTTCTTACCCTAATGCTAGGAACAAAACTTGTAATGGTAAAACTGCTGCAGCAATTATTTTACTGTCACTCAATGTTGATTGATGTTGTGTCACTGATTCCTTGTACTCTCCATCTGCCTTTTTCCATCTGTCTCTTGTCTTGGATGGCAAAGTCTTGGAAAACAGAACTGTATTTTTATTTTTTGAATAGCACGCTGCATCTCCTATCATGCTCATTCTAAGATGAAGAAGAACAAAAGGAGAAAATGTAAAGACATTAGAGATTTGTAATGAGTAAAACAAAGATCCAGCTAAGCAAGGCTCCTGCTCCAACAACAGCCAGCAGCTGAGGAATAGAGCAGAATGCAAAAGCAGAGCTAGTGCCAACATCCAGATTTGATCAATCTAAAGCTTTGGGACTGCCTAAAATAGAGGTCTTATTTTTGTTTTTAATATCCTTGTATCATGACCTTTCCCAACTAAACCTGCAGTGTTCACATTGTCCTGTGAAAATGAGTTCCACAGCTTAATTAGGCCTTCTGTGAGAAAGCAGTTATTTTGCTCATCTTATACTCCCTGTTGAACAATTTCATTCATTGCCTTCTTTGAAGTACTATGGTAGCAATAGCAAATAACATCATCTAAGCAAGGTGTACTAACTGGAACCCCACTAATTTTGGTGGAAATCTATGAAAGTTCATGGCCCAATGAGGTAAGTTGTAGTATGAATTCATCTTCCAAAAATGCAGAGAAAATATTTGTTTGTTTGTGTGTTTTTAATGAACAAAGTGATGATTTAAAAACAAACAAAAATGTGAAGGTTTCACTCTTGTGACTAAGAAAAATTTACTTTTTTTTTTTTTTTTTACTATGAATTTGGGAGCTTTGCAGGGATTGAAACTCAGACAAAGAAACTCTAAAAGACAAAAGATGAAATACAATTTGCAGTTTAGGATTCAGGTTTTTTGAGGTACCTAAATGACCTGGAATTTCCAATAAAAAAAATTGTCAATGTAGTTGTAGCTCTTAAAACAAGACAGATTTTTAGATGGTGTTTTGATTACTTTACTGAACAGTACATCTAAGTTTATATTAATCAATGACTTTCACAAACCAACAACTTTTGTCAACTGGTTATTAGGCCAAATGTCAAAGTTCTTTTCAGAGCTGCTTTATGGTGTAGCTGTTGAAATTTTGAGCCCAGATTACAGGATCCCAGGAGTGTCACCTCTCACTAATCACTGTTCATGGCTATTTCAGCAGTTACAGGAGTGAACCTTCAGCTATCAGAGTTCTACTGCATGCTGTTATCTAAAACCGTGAAAAGTCTGTACAAGGAAACCCTTTTTAGTGTTTAGCTCCACATTTCATGTTTTTACCATGTTTTTTCAATTTTTTTTCCCATTGAGGAATGCCTCAGGAAGTGATCCTGTCTTTATTATGATTATGAAAATACGTTTTATAGGGGGAAACTATCTTATCCCTGATGAATGACAGACACCATTTCATTGTCTTGCATTTGTATAACCCAACTTTATGAAAAGTACTTCAGCCTCTAATGGTGAAGTAACATTATTTTTCTGGTGGTGTTCTTTCCCCAGATGCATCGCTTCTTGCTTGTGGTCCAAATTTTCATTTGTTAATTCAATATGAAATAAAATTAATTAATTAAACTGTGGTATACTGTACTGTTTACACACCATTAAAAGTCGGGCTACTGTAAAACCTTGCCTATGAAGATGAAATAACATTTGTAGTGCAAATGGGCTTAATTTAAAAGTCCACAAATTAAGCCTAAAAATAACTGAAAAGAGGATATTACAAATACAAATAAAATTTAAAAGTAATGTAAATTTTATCACGAGCCATGGACTGGAAAGCTTCAAAAAATTGTTTGGTTGTTGTTTTTTTTTAAACAGAAATGCTTCTTTATGAGTGTTTAGAGGAACTTAAACTCTTCTTAGTCAAACCCATCGTTTCAAAACATAAAAATAAAATATCAGTTTATCTCTACACAGAACTTACTCAGACATGTGTTGTAAAGTTTAATAATTTCCTTGAAAAACTTGTTCATCTTTCATGCTTCTAAGGTGTTGAGTGAAGGTCATAAGGGTATTCTTGAGTTTTATTCTTAAAGAAATGGCACCTGTCATTCATTTCTCTGTGCTGACCTCATGGGAACAGGGGATGTGAGGCAGTGTTTGAGGAGCTGCAACTCAGTATTCCCACTGCTGTGCAGCTTGTCTCACAGCAGAAAACATCAGCCAATGTCTGTGTCACTCACCTCAGCCCCATCTCCCTCACACACACCTGGGCACTGGTGGCCTCTCACATGTGGACACATGTCCATCCCAGTATATCCAGGAAGGCAGAGAAGTTAAAAAAAAAAAAAAAAATCTTGGTTAAACTCATAATTTTCTGAGATTTGAAGCTCTCAAAGCAGGGATGCAGAGAAAAGGACCTTAAAGGCCAATATAAAATACATCTGGATGTGCCAATGGTGTTAAAATGTCCTATATCTGAGTGCATGTTGGAATGACTTCATCAGGAGTATTTGCCACAGTGTTTTAAACATGCACCATCTGCCTTTCCCTTCACTCCTGTTTCTGTTATTGGGAGTAAGCAGTTTAGCAGAGACACATTACACTCTCAAATTGTGTCCTAAGAAATACCTGGGGCCTTGTGTTCCTTTCCTTGATGAGCACATTCAGAAGCATTCCTGGCGGTGAGAATACCTAAAGCCATATTCTTCTAAATAACCACCAGAACTAGAGCCAAAATGTGACTCTTCTGCTCAGAACAGCAGGTATTTAAGATGAATCAACATTTCCATAGAATCATAGAATAGTTTGAGTTGGGAGGGACTTTTAAACATTGTCTGGTCCACCCCTGCAATGAGAGTACCCAAAACCACAGCAACATTCTCTCTATGAATGTGGGGTCTGGTAGTAATTGCTCTGTCATAGTAGTGCCATTAGAACTGAAGACTATAGTCAGCTTCTGGACCAATAAATATTTCATCATGTATGCAGTACGAAACAGTTCCAGTCATAGTGCAAGCAAGGGAGCATAGCTGAGGGGTTGTTTATTTGCTCTTGGTAAACATCTATGAATTAGTTCTGCCAATGCTCTGAGAAAGCAGATTGTGAGCAAACTCTGATCCAAACATTTTCTACTCATCCTGCATTTTACTTCCTCAGAATCAATAACAATGACCAAAGATAAAGAACTAGGAAGGGACAATTAAAAAATAATAATAAAGTGTCGATAGGTTGCATTGGTAGAAGAAACTGAAGGCTGCAGAAGAATAAGACCAATATACAGAAGACTGTTGTGAAATCAAAGGCTAAATACATATACCGGAATTAAAAATTGTGGGAAATATCATTTGACAAAATTGCTTAAGAGAATACATTGAAATATACCTAGATGTAATAGAAATAATGGGTGGAATGGGTGGAAAAATGCAAACTAACTTTCAGGAAAAAAATACTTAACTGCAGAATGGTCTCCAAAAAAAACCTGAAAGTCCAGTTTTATGTTAAAGTTGAACAAATAGTAGGCATGTTGTTTTTACATGAACTAAAGCAGAACAAGTCTAATTTCAACTCTGTTGAGAACACCACCACAAATTCTGTTTTCTTATTGAAAGTTTCCCATTATCTTGAGGAAAATATAGCCTTTTCAATTAAGTTTAGGTGAACATCTGAATGAAACATCGCTTACTTCAAATATGTCAAAATGAAAAAAAATAAAAAATATATATTTTTTTTTTTAAGTCTTAAAAAATACAAGTTCTAGAGTGAAGAAACTGCAAAATATGTAATATTCCCTTTGGTGCACACAACTGAGATTTTGTATTTATACTTTTTATTTATACAATTACTGAAGACTATTCCAACCTTTAATTTCAGTCAGACATCTAGGCAAAGCCCTAGAAAATGCTCTACCAGAGGCAATCTTCAGAGACAGGAAAATCAATAGATGGCTCTTATTGCTCTTGCTCTTGCTTTGCAAAGTGAATAGTTATAAAGAATAGTGTCCTTTATAGACCACAAACAGAACATTTCAGCACTGAGGTTGTCAGAATGCATCTGACCTGATCCTTATCCACTGCTGTACCCCTTCACTAGTGTCTGTACTAATGACCTGTCCTAGAGTCCTCTTAACATTTTGCCACAGTCACTGCCCAGAGGTGCTGTGTGGTGAATTTTTCCCTCAGAACAAGCATAACTACTACAGCCAGAAGCTCTCACTTATAAGTTCTTTCCTCTGCTTTCTTCAAAGTTTTTAGATCATGTTCACTTATATTAACCAATTCTATGACCAAAATGTCAAACCTGAATGTCTCAATTTAGATAGCTGAATCCATGCCTTAGAGACGTGACTTTGATTTACCGGCACACCTTTGTGAGCTGATTACTCCAGCTGGTTTTGCTCCTCACACCCTGTCTGGGTATCAGTGCTGCTTAAACTCACCTGGAAGTGGTTCCTAGTGAAGGTCATGTACAATGAGGGTGGTAAAATACTAGAACAGGTTGCCCAGAGAGGTGGTGGATGCCCCATCTGTGGAGACATCCCAGGCCAGGCTGGATGGGGCTCTGAGCAACCTGATCTGGTTGAAGATGTCCCTGTTCATTGCAGGGGGTTTGGACTGGATGAGCTTTGGAGGTCCCTTCCAAGCCAAACAATTCTATGACTCTGTGAGCTCGTTTCATCTTTTGGAGCAAGCAACACTTGGTACCATTGCTTCTTTCAGATATCTTCATTTGCTGTTGTTGTTGTGCTATCAAGTTATTTTAGCTAGAAAAAATATTAGTAAGAGTTGTTTATGCACAAAAGATATTTGAGAGCCGACTAGCCTGCTTAGCTACTCTGTTAACGCTAGTTTTATGCAGACATGAGCCAGCTTCATTTGGTTTGGTTTTTTTTCAGCAGAGAAGGAACAAACAAAATCTTTCCAAGCCCGTGATGATTGTAAATTATTTGGCACAACAGCAGATGCAGAGTAGTCGCTGGTGCCCAGGGCAGCCAGAGCTGTTGGCCAGGCTTCAACACAAATTTCTTGAAGAACTGAGAGCAGTGACTTCTCAGCAACTAATGAGTCCTCTCTTCTTGGGGTAGAGGAGGCAGGAGGGGTAAATAGGACACTTCTGTGTCATCCTGTTGCAGCACAGAAAGGGTTTCATTGTCATCAGTGAACGTCAGACTGATGTGCTGGGGAAAACACACTTTTCTTACCACTTAGGGAAGAACTGTGTTTTCTGAGACAGCTTGATAAAACCCAGGATCATTCAGGCAGGTAAGGAGCCTAAAACAGTCTTTAACCTCATGTAAAAGAAGTCAAAGAGCTGTCTCAAACATACACAGGAAGACTATTTGCCTCTAATTCTGGAGTTCAAATAATCTAGGCAAAATATGAGAGACACAGTAATCAAATATGCCAGTCATAGATCTTCCCAATAAATTCATGACTAATCCATTCACTTTTCACTTGGGAGTGAAAAGATTCTGCATTCCTTCTTACTGGGTATGGGTAGGTTTGACCGTGGATTAATAGCTATTTTTATAAATATGAACTAGTAATCTAGCTAGTAAAAAAACACTTCTGGGTGCAGGGTCAGGCTGGAGTCATCCCATCCCGAGGGCAAGCCATGTCCTGAGGATGAGAGTTAGTCTTTTCTGTTTGCTGATATAAACAGCCCCTGAGCTCAGGACATCCATGTGATCAAAATGGTTTAGTTTATCTCAGATAAGTTACCTTCTGTTGAATGTAAATCATTGTAATCAATTACTTTAAGAATAAAGAGCTACACAAGGATTATTTGTTATTTTTGGCGGGTCTTTGAAGCCAAGTGAAAGGCTACAACTTTTTAGAGTCAACTAAGAAGGCTTATCCTCTGGTTGAAGGTAGCCGGTGAAAATGTATAAAAATCTACATTCCAAGAGAAATCCTTTGGCAAAATTATGAGATTCCTAACACAAGCTCCATTTACTTTTTCATGGACTTCAAGTTTTATAGGCAGAGTTATAAATTCATAGTAGTTTTTCTGACTGCTGAGATTTTCCATTTGGGAATAGGAGTGAAATGCAAGATGTTCACAGTCACAATTACCATTGTATATTCATAAGAAGGGTTTGGAGTAGTTACAGCATTTGCATACATAAATTCAAGATATCTGTGTTTTCCATAGGTACATAATTGCTTAGGTGTCCCTGTTTTGCATTTAAATGATTTTAATCTTGGCTGACCATTTCTACCACAAATTATTCCATGTGCAATTCGCTATTTCTGATCAAATTTTGAAAACAAAATTATTGTCTCTGTGCTGTGTAATATCAACAGATATGAAGCAGTTCAGACGCAATCAAACATTTAAACTAAAATTAAAAGGAAAACAAGCAAAAAATCTGACACAAAATCTGGATAGTATGTCACAGAAGTGAGACGTATTTAAGACCTGGGAAGCGTAATGAGCCAAGAAGGCAGTGGATTAAAGATATTATATGTCTTTTCAGGGTAGGAAATGTTCTTTTTAACTGGTATTCCGTGGTCTTTTACAACAGCCTCAGTTCTTTTCTTTCCCATCAATGAGGGATGGGATAGACAATGTATTAGCTCCCTTGATGAGATTTCTCAGCGATAACTGCCTGACACTGCTCCCATATGTTCTGAAGCCTAGGTGACCACTGGCATTGTGAAAGGACATATAACATTGAAAAAGCAAGAACAACTCAGGTCATCTCCTGTCCACAAGTCAATATATGTCCCATGAGCCTCTACCTGCCTGGACCTTCCTTAAACTCAGCCTAGAATGATTAAATTCCTGGTGTGAGTATGTCCTGGTTTTCTTAAAAACAAGTTTCTCTTTTAGTGAATTTGCCCGTCAGCTAAAGCCTTCATGTTAGCTGCATTTTCCTGGAGAACCCAACACATGTTTTGGTTAAACTTAGCAATGGAATGCAAACTTATTGATAAGCACGGATGGACATCTCGCGAGAGGGACAACGAGAAACTGATGACCGAGAGACTGACCAATGGTGTATAACATTCCATTCACGTGAATACTTCATATAAAAGTGGGAGATCACAAGGATCTCACTTCTTTTTTTCCTCAAGGCTGACATTAGGAGAGGACCTTGCTGGTCGGCTACAGAGTCTAATCCAGGACTTTGGGTGCTGGCTCTGCAGTTGCTGAGACTTACAAGATTGGTTTTGTATATTTTGTATTATTTTCTCTATTCTTATTAGTAGCATTAGTAAAACATCTTTAATTTTTCCAACTCTCTTCTCTCTGTCCTTCTTTCCCTCCCGATCGCCTGTCCTGAGTGGGAAGGGGGGAGAGGGAGGGTCAAAAGGGGGAAGTGGGGGGGAGAGGAGGTTAACAATACATCTGCCAGGGTTTGATTGTCACTCCGCTTTCTTAACCCTCGACAGAGTACCACAGTGTTGTAAATGACCATGAAGCACCACATAAATGCCAGTACAAATCCCTTCTTGTCTTTCAAATCCATCTACCATCGTTAGTCCACTAGCTTCCCACAGCATGTGACTGTTCAGCCACACCATAGTGCTAGTCCTAACACATATCCAGAAACCTAGAGGATCATTCCCCATTGTGGAAGACAATAAAATGCAAAAAGACCATCTTTCTATCCACAGAGGACAATTAATATCCAGTATGATACTACCGATGGAGATTGCCACATTCTTCAGCCCTAACCCTCACTCCAACCAAAGCCTGGAACGAGCACAGCAAATTTCTCCTGTAGTTAGGAAGGAGGATTGGATTTACTTCTTTACAAAGTTTTCCAGAGCCTTTTATGGCAGGGTTACATTCTCTTGATTCTGGAAATTTACTATAGGATGAGGTTAGGGTTAGCAATCCAGGTGGCTAGTGGATTCTGGGATATTCAATAACCCCCAACAATGCTAGATGTTATTCTTTTTTTAAGTTTCACCTTTATTCCTTTGCAAGCTATGTGACAAGACTGTCAAGGGGTAAAGCCAAATAAATGGATAATCAACTTAACTGAAAATCCAACAGTTATTCCAATAAGACTGTCAGAAGATAAAGCAGCAACATTATTGAAAGGACTCTAATATTAGTTTGCTTCATATCAAATAATTAATACAGTTAAAAATCAAGAATTTTTGAAGATCTGATCCAAACTTCCTGTGTCAACAGTACATATACTTTATATTTTATGTCTCAGAGCTGTAAAGCTAATTCAGATGTTTCAGGCTGCAGACTAATGCTATGTTATGTTATGTTTGTAAACATTCTGCTTATGTTCAGTAAAATGCATTATTTTCTAAATCTGCAAATTCATCGAGGGTGAGATCCATCCAACAGTATATATACACCCTATTAGTTAATCTTCTTTACATCTGGCATCTACTTGTTAACAAAGTAATAAAGCAATTGATCATGAAGTTCCATTTGTTTGGGGAAACAGAAATATTTTTATGTAAGTCTGTCACTGAAACTGATGAAATAGTCTATTGGAATGGATACAATTTTGCAAACATAGATGAAACACTGAATTAGAAGCAATTACAATACAGATAATCTGAATAGACAGCACATCTACACAACAAATTCAGAGTAAATAACTTCTGTTCAGCTTGTGACTAATGCTTCCTTTTTCGCTGTCAATGTAGAATGCTAAGGCAAACTTACAAAAAATTAGAATTAGAGGAGCTTGTTTGAATAATCCAGATTAATCCTGAAAAACAGCCAATGTCAGTTTGGCAAGGGAAGTGTCACTACAGTCTTGGATTATTTCAAGGCTGTGTTTACACATGGCCACATCCATACTGTTTCTAATCCTTGACATTTGGGGGTATCCAGGGTGGACACCCAGGTACCAGATGTGAGTCAGCTCTGGACAAGATGCAGGGTTCCTTGGTTTGCTCATGACCAGAACCACACTAAACAATAACTCAAGCCTGAAAGCAAGGTAGCTGCAAGGTTACACGTTCCCATGTGAACTGATGAACTTGGGGCTCTATTAATTTATTGCTCTCCAAACCACACCCCATTCCACACTTGCAGGCATACCCTAGATGCAAAAATGCATAATTCTGTAGGAAACTGCTCTCTCTTGTATATCAATCTCCAAAAGTAAAATTGACATGGTATGTATCTGTTTCCAATTAGAAGAATGTCGCTTACAAAGAGCTATTCTTAACAGAAGATAATTAACTCTTTTCACTCTAATTTCCAGCTGTGAAAAGTCACTGTAGTGCAGCAAACAGCTCTCTGTACAGTCATCAAAGAAATTTATTTTATGTTCTACAAACCTGGTGGGTGACTAAGGAAAGCCATTCTATCTGCACATGCCTCAGTTTATTCCTCCACAAATGGTAATAGAATCATAGAATGTCCTGAGTTGGAAGGACTCATGAGGATCATTGACTCCAGCTCCTGCTCCTGTATATGACAACCCCACAGTTCACACCGTGTGTCTGAGAGTGTTGTCCAGTCTCTTCTTGAACACTGTCAGGTTTGGGGCTGTGACACCTCCCTGGGGAGCCTGTTCCAGTGCTCCAGGACATGCTCCACGTTCGCTGTTCCACATGCTCCACGTGTTTGAAGTTCAGAAAATCAACTAGTTTCCATTTAAAGTGAAGAGATTCATAAATACATGTTTTAAGATCTATTTGCCTCATGGATTTTAAGTATTTGAGAATTGCAGTCCAATGAATTTTCTCCACAACCTTCTGGAAATTATGAAATATTAATAAATGTCAAAAAAATAAAGGAGAGAGAGAGATAAAGGCACTGGAGATGCTAGAGAAGAGCATCACTGTCAAAGCTAAAGCTTTATCTCTCTTATTTCATGTTAAAACACTGAGTGATGGCAGAACTGTTTGAGGACATTTTTAATTCTTAGTTTTCTCTAGGTCTTTCTGTGGATGATAAAGTTTTCAAACAATCCTCTACATATTTCTGGGAGTTCTTAAAATCTCCATTAATCTCATTTTGATTAGTTTATGGCCTGTTACCTTTCAAAACACCTTAGTCCAGCTACTAGATTTTTCCATATAAATAATCCTGTTTTCAGTTCTATTCTGAAGTAAATCTACTGTGTTGAGCTCTAAGTCTACTTGCTACTAGTGAGTCTGACATGTTAACACTCTCTCTGAAAATCCCATCCACATTCAGGGCTTCATGCAATTTTCATACATGCCTCAACCTGTTAAACCTTTTCAGAGTGCTGGAAGCATGAATGTATCTGAGCTGGGTAAGGAAGGAAGCCTTACTAAATTCCCTTTAATTGTCTTAGGTGATTGTCAAGAAAATAAGTCCTCAAGAATAATAAAAATGTGTTGAAAAATGAGATACAGTTGTGGGTTCTCTACAAATATAAGAAAAAAATAACCTGATAGGTGGGTTAATAGGCACACATTTGTAGAGACAGGCATACAGGGATGGGTCAGCCTGGCAGCCTCCCTATATTTTTGAAGAGGTCTCTCACTAGAGATGTTAGTTATTATCATTACCTACTTGTGCTACATAGCACTAGGAGCCTCCTGCTGACACTTCAGTGCCACTATGGTAAACAGGAGCACAGGGCAAGAGTGCTGCTGGCCTCAGCACATTTCCAGCCTCAGTGGTCAGAGGAGAGCAAATAATTGCATTTATCCTCATGTGGGTAGAGAGAAAAGGTACCCAAAGATGAAACAACTTGCTCTGCAATTTGGCAAGGGTTATCTGCGATGTAGCCCAAATCCTGCACAGGGATACATGTGTGTTAGCCCTCTGAGAGTTAAATCTGGGTATCGGAGGAAGGACAAATGCTGTAAGCAGAGTGTGATGCTTCAGGGAGGAGTCATTCTAAGGCAGCCGTACAGCTACTGATAGCCAAGCCAGTCTGGGTCTTTTCTTCATAATGTTGTAATTGTGCTCCGTTGTAGTTGTGTTGTGGTTGTCATGTTGGATTCTCAAAGACTTTCCAATAAGAGAGATAATTTCCATGACTTTATAAATTCTGAGCGGAATATCAGAGGTATGTGGTGTATGCAGCAACTGTGTCTGGAACAGATATCTCAAAGTTTCAGTTCATGGAAAAATCTAATTATCTTTCTTACTGGCATTTCACTTATATTTGTTTCTCCTTTTAGCCTGCTGTTAGAGACTTCTGGAGAGAAGGAATGCTTCCCAAAGAAAGACAAATGAGGTAAGTTACCAAATTTGTTCATTTCAGCTGCTTTTGTTCAAATGACAGCTCAAAAGGACAGCAGGCTAAATGACTCAGAAACATGAGAAGAATTTCAGTACAATTTGTTATCTTGACACCCATTATATAATCTTTTTTTTTTTTTGGTGCTGTACTTCAGAAACTGCCTCATTAAATAGATTTCCAAACATTTCATTATTTTTTAACTTAAATCTATTTTTAGCAATTTCTTTTTTTAACTCGTGAAGATTCATTTTTTTGACAGACATCTGAGGCAAGTTCACGGGACTTTTATACACATCTTCATCATATGCTGTATACAAAGGAGGGGCACCTGCTTCAGAACCACTGCCTTAACAGTTTTTGTCAATTTTTGGCCCCTATGGGTTTTTTAGATTCAAGCTCTGCTTACGTATTTGAATGCATTGGTTTCTCTCACATCTTTGTCTTTTAATTGAGGCTATCTCAGGTCTGGTAACTGGCATAATTTTTAGCTTCCCTTTGCTCTCCCTGTCAAGGTCAGATTCTGGGAGCCGGGCTGGCAGAGCTGAGCAGCAACATGTTATTTCCCTGTGTCTCTGCAGCTTACAGGGGGTGCAGGCAGACAATAAAATGTTGGAGCTGCCTATGAGTGACAGACCCAGATCTGAAACTCTTGGCTTCTTTTATCTGTGCTGTTGGAACTGAACCAGGTTGGACATCAACTTTATCCGCAATTAAACAAGAAGCTGAGATCAATAAGAGCACAAATGGAAACTGCAGTGATGGCCTAACATAAAAGATGTAAAGGAAGCCATTACAAGTCTTGAGAGTAGGCACAGAGATCAAAAAGCTAAATATCATAATGGTTTATTCCTTTAACCAAATAAAAGCCTGTGTTTTATAAAAATGTTTCATTTTCAGTCTAATTTATTTCACTATTATTAAAAAGTTAATGGGAAAGAAATGTTGAGCATATGCAATGATATGACTGGCACTGCACCATTAATCAGGTAAGCATGTTTTTGCTTATCTTACGTAAGAATGACTACAGTGGGTCAAACCATCTGCTTTCCAGTAGTCGTCAAAAGCCTGTACCACTGTGTGAGAGTGGGACAAACATACATGGTATTTTTCTGATGGTTCTCCAAGACCATTAGTGTTTGCAGCTCAGGCCCTTCCTGGCCTGGTAGTTCCTATGAAATTAGGAACTCTTGAGGTATTTCTCTTCTATGAACTTTTCCAGCCTCTCCTTGATGCCCTGTAAGCTTTTACCATCCATAACTCATAGATTTGCCTCTCAACTGCAACACCATCTGCAAGAAAACTCTCCTGTTTGTTCTGAGCCTAATTGTTGGCAACCCCTTTCAATGTACCTACTGCCATAATCAGGTGTCTTAGGGAGCTACAGTGGGAAAAGCTCTGGAACGCAGCACTTTGAGACTTTGAGAGGAGTCTGTGTTTTGTAAACTCAGGTCCCATGTGAGCAAGTGAGAGGTCCATCTGTTCACAAAAATGTCTGAAGAACATTAAAGCGCAAATGTATTAGTGAGAGGAAGGAGGTTTGCTCCTGTGATCAGAACTGATATAATCAAATATAACAATAACACCTCTTCTGCTCTTTCTTCTGGGTTCAGTGTACCTCTGGTGCCATAGATTGGGAAACCAGATATTGCAAGGATTGTTACATTGAAATAAACATTTTAATTGCAATAATGCTACAGCTATGTTATAACCAGAAAAAAAAATCAACAATGTAATAGTAAAGTTCACATTATTGCCTCTGTAAGGAATATTTCATGTGGACTTACCTAGAGAAAAGAACAGGAAAAGGGGCCAAAGACCAAAGACAGGTCTGTACCTGTCTCACTGCTGCTCCATAGGTAACCCCTCTCTCTGTAAGCCCCTCTGCAGCCTCACTCCACTGAGGAAATCAACCAGCTGAATTGCCTGGTTATCAGTCTCATAGGTTTTTTGGTCAACAGGAGATGGCAAAGCAGCACCACGGACGACCAAGCCCAGGAGCTGCAGGGGCCAACCCTACCCCTCCTGCCCCACCAGCCAACGCTCTGGCGTGCCTTATGGAGTGGTCAGTGTCACCAGGTTCCTTAAATTCCAGGTATCTTTTGTATTTGTTAGCCAACAAATAATTGCTTCATACTATTTGGTGTACATATCCTTCTTGCACATTCTCTTTATGCAGAGGTAAAGATATCCACGTGGCTCAGATGAAAGTGATACTTGTTACGTATCAGATAGTTTTCACCTCAAGCTTCTTATATTTTATCAAAACTTGAGGAATACTCATCACTTCATAACTCGTAAACATTATTGAAAGACCACTGCAGTCTGATCCAATGAGAGAAATCAGAAAGTGAGATGAAGGTGTAGGTTACCCAGTTTTTCTCCTCGACCACTAAGGACAATATTATTACATTATTTAGTATATTCACATTCTTCTTGTCCTTATTTTTCTCACATTGTACCTTCCACTGATAAATCTAAGCTTTCTCAGAAGTAAGAATGGATGTTGCTGCTGCACTTAGATCTTAGATCTTTCCCTCCCATGCAAAAACTTTTTCTGCAGAGGTGAGCTTCTGTTTTGACTTTCAAAACCCACAAGAAAACCTCTAAGACAGCCATTTTAGCTGTAGCTCAGAGTCTCACCACAGAACCAAAAAAATATATGTATTTATTCTTTATTGCACCTGTTGGTTTCAGTCTGGCAATCTCAAGTATTATTTTTAATGACTTCTTATCCTTATATTCTTCTGTATGCACAACTCAAAAATGCAAAAAAAAAATATTGATGACCTAAAATAGGGGAAGCTTTGTCATACCCTAGTTTTTCATTACAACCACATTTATTTACAGAACTACAGATTTTTGCAAGGGAGTTTAGCTCCTGGAAGACTGAGTGGTAGGGCAGTCTGTTCTGGGTTATATCCTGCCCTCTGCATTGCAGAACCACAGTGGTGTGAACATGCCGTCGTGAGGTTCAGCAATGTGCAGTCTGCAATGTGCAGTGTCATCTTGCACTGCATGTAAAACGGTTGCTGTTGTTTCAAGAGGCAGAATGAAAGATTTAATGCTTTGATGGACAAAAAAAAGCCCTAGAAGCATTAGGTATCAGGCTTTGACAAGACATTTATATCAGCAAGATGTAGCAGCAAATATAAAATTCAGTTCTCCAAACATCTACCTAAAAAAAATATCTGCTCAGACTCTTGAGTCTTTTCTTTTTTATTAATTTTATGCAGTGCCTGTGACAAACTCAGTTTTTAACAGTCATTTCAATGCATGGCAATGCATAAGGCACTGATGAAAACTCCAGGAGTCCTGCTTACTTACTGTGTCAGTAAGAAAGTGGTTTCTCTTTCTTCCTGGTTTTTAAACTTCACAGTTTCTATTCCAGGGAGATTACCAACATGAATGAAAACTTAATGGTGGGCAATCAGATGTAAGGAATTCAGCTTTTAATGTACTACATCAGAGACAGAGAGCAAGAATACAGATCCCTTTGGGGCTCCTTGGTAGCCAAATCATTAGTCTAGTCCTGCAGGGCTACATGTTTTGCTATATGTAATTGCAGATAACTAGATTTTTCTAAAGGTTAAGAACACTACTAGTATGCTAACAACACATTGAAACAGCTCGTTTGTTATTTGCCAGTCTGTTCTGGTGTTTCACTTCCCTTATTAGTGTAGTAAGTAGCTGGAAGAGTTCTTTAAAGGTATTGATTAAAGAGAAGAAAAGGAAAGTCAAAAGGTAAAGCAAAAATTTCTGTAGTAATTTAGTTTTGAAACCAGAGAGTGATATTGAAGGATGAAGCTCTTCCTAGTCGTGCACACTTATGGACTGTGTGGGACTTAAAAATAAATGCTGATAAATTAAAATATTATTAAGAATTTTGGAAAGTCAATTTTCTAAAAAAAATACTGGGATTTATATGGAGGGAGATTCAAAATCCTTCACCACAGTTTATCATCCAAGTGGCTCCTCAGATGGTTTGTGATCGGAAACAGAAGGAAATTGTAAGGGGGAGATCTGAAGGAGACATTGCTAATAATGTCTTGTGGAGATGCTGGAAAACAGTAATTGAAGTTCTAGCTACTAAAAGGACAGATTGCTTAGTGTGACACTCTGCAGAAGAGAGACCTGCTCTGAGTTCGCTACTGTGAAGCACAGCTTCCCAACAGATCGTTGCATCAGTGGTGGAGACTCCACCAGCACCTTCTGGGAGCTGCCCATGGGTTGGTTACCCTCCCTCTGGAACACAGTACCTTTTTTATAGTCTGAATTTATATAATTTTAGTTTTCATCCACCAGCTGTTCATTCACTAGATTCAGCAGCTCTTGTCACAAGCCAAGGAAAAATGAAATCTCCTCCTTCCAAAGCTTTCTGAAGTCACTCAGCACAAGTGCTGCTCCTCCAGTCCTGACCCCTCTGGGATGGATCCTGCCATCCTTGCCCCCATCCCAGGCATTTATGGTTCCTCCCATCCATTACCGTGGTCCCTGCAGTAGGTGTGGTGTAGGTCCTGATCCTCTGTTCTCACAGAACTTTCTAACTAGACACCTAAGGCACAGGACTGATATTTAGGACAAAAGCTTTTGACACAAAATGTATAAATTTCTGTTCTGATAATCCTCAGTTTCAGGGCTATTTCCCTTCCCCTAATGCAGGCTCGTCCCTCACTGCCATCGTCAGGGGTTTAAAAGGAAATTTTCATCATCCCATCTGGACTAGCCAAGGCAAACACGGGATTGCCATTCCTCATTGTTTTGGCAAAAGCACAGTCTAGACAAGATGGGCCAACCCCCTGTTCAGTTGAATCTTAAAAGTGTCCAATATTGAGGAATCCACCACTTCTCTTGGGAAATTATTTCAGTGACTGATTGTTTTCATAGTGAATTATTCCCCTCTTGTGTCCAATCAGAATCTTCCCAGGAGTAACTAGTACCCATTTAACTCCTCCATGGAGACAGGATCCAATTTGTCCAGGGAGACACACGCACCCTTATTTGGCCTATGGAACACTTTCTGAGTTACATTTAATGTCTACTTGATATTATGGAACTGATTATTCCCTGAGTTTCTATCATTTGACGTGGCCATTATCAAAGTTTTACCCATGTGTTTCAATTCCCATTTTCTTTAATTCCTTCTCCTTTGTATGAAATGAATCAGGAAAGGATGTGCTCCATCTCAGAGAAGAGTATTTCATGCAGGTTAACAGGACAGTAAGAACTACCATTGTCCCAGAAGGAAGGAGTAGATGAATCAAAACTCATACTGAAGATGAGGTAGAGGACATGGCCTGGTCAATAATGCAGACATACCAAACAGGACGTTCTGGGCAAACACCAGATCCAAAATGTAGGTTTGTACCTCTCTAGAAAAGTCCAAAAGCATTGCCATATAAAGAGATTCAATCACACCCAGCCCGCAAAGACAATCCTGCTTTATGGTACCAGTTACCTCCCCGGGAACATGAGTAACTCCCTGATTTAGCCCTGGTGTCTGAGTTGCCCATGAAGATAATGCATGTTTGCTTAAAAGCAGAAAGACCTAGGGTGAAAAAAATCCCCCCTTATATTAATTCCATGTGACTCCCCATGGAGGACAGAGAATTTAGACAAATTAACTTCATAGCACTGTACTGATTTCAACACAAAAAATTGTCATACTACCTCCCTTTTTCATAATAACCTCCTCTTCTACTGCTACAAGGGTGACAGCACAGCACAGAGGAGACAACCTGGCTGCACCCATAGCAAGCTCACCCACCTAGGAAGGAGCAAACCTGAAGGATTTTATTCCCAGAACTGTGACGTTCTTGTTCCTAGTCATGCACAAACATTTCCTAGAAAACAAGGTCTCAGATCTTGACCTATCTTCATCTGGGGCAAGTACCTTCATTTGGGGATGACATGTGCCACTGACTTTTCTTTGGAGGGCTTCCCCTTGACTCTGTATCAGCAGTGAGAATCCTGACTCTCCCATACAGGTAACAGAGACAGGCAGCTGCTTAGTAAATTGGTCTAAATTGCCTTCTGAAGGTTTTTAGAGATGTTTGCAATGGTTATATGTGACACTTAGGCTTTCCTCAGGCTCTCACGTTTAGATATTGCAGTTCTTAATTCCACGGTTCTGACTTAGTCTGTATCTGACTCTTTCTGTAATGCAACTGAAAAAAAAAAAAACAAAAAAACCCCAACTTTTACTATCAAATGCAAAGCCAATTCAGAAGCTAATGCCTGAACTTTCATGGGGAAAAAAAATAATTTCTTTATTAATCTAAGTACAAGGGCTAAACTCAGTCTGATGTCTTCTCAAGACATGCTCCACCGTGTGGTCCCACCGGTGAGATTATGCTGCTGTCTGATAAACTCAGCCTCTCTTGTCTTAGTTGTCCTGCCCTGGAGGAATCTGTGGTGACAACCTCAGAGATGACTCAGTTCCACGCTGCAATCAGGAGCAGAGTACTGAGGCACAAGAGAATGCATTTATGAAAGTTTCATTATGAGAGCTGGATATCTCTTGTTCTGTTGCCATTAAGTTTACTGGTCCAGAAGCAGAAGAACAGCATGCTGTTCTCTTTGTCTAGGACAGTCCTAATTCAGGACAGCATCCAGCTGTGTTTGAGCATTCTACTGAACAATTTTTAATGTAAAAGCATGACTAAGCTGACTCCTGAATTTGGACCTTTTTGACATTAAGTTAAATTGAAAATCTGCACAATGGAGCTCTAATTTTCATCAAAAATAGAAAAGTGTGTTTTCCTTTTGTACTTTTCTTCTTCAAAGTGCTTTCAAAATATTAATTAGTTAATCCCACAGTGATTCTGGCATTCAATTTTTTCCCACAATAATGGTAAAAACTTTCTGTAAATGTTAATGTACCACTGAACTTTAAAAATGTAGAGACTGTACTGGAAAACGGGGTATATTCTGTCCAAAATAAAGCTCTGTCTGAAGCATAAAGTGTAAAGAATGAAAGATTATGCATAATAATGTTGTTCAAAGATACCTAAAGGTCAGACATAAATTTTAAAACTTTCCCCTTCTGAGGAGAAAAGTGTTTCTCCTTCAAAGTGTTGTTATCAAGTCCTTCTTAGGACTTCCTACGATCCAGCCCTTCAATTGTTTTTTCATTGTGTTGAATATCATCCAACTCCAATAATAGGTGTTCATTATATTGACTCAGTGTTAGTGAAACCTTCCTGTAGCAAGAAAAAAAAACAAAGCAAAACAAATTAACCACTTCTTCATGTTCAGATCAAGTTTCATATAGTCAACATTCTAATATACTCAGAGTAAACTACTGAAAGCTGTCTTATTCTTTATTCTTCAAAGGGGTGCAGTCTGGAGAAGCACAGAGCCCAGCTGGAGCCAGTGCAGTTACTCAGACAGACCCTGGTTTGCTCTCATGGGACTGATCTGTCAGTGACTCCAGAAGGAGCACAATACCAATGGGCATTTGCCAGTTGCTCAGCATTTAGGGCCAGAAAGGAATTTAGCACAACCCAGGTGGTGATGAGCAGATGCCACCAGCTTTTGTTTTCACACGGAAGTATTGGTACTGGGCAGAACCTCACTCAATACCATAGACACCTTCTCTTCAGCAACAAAACTCAGAAACGATGACCAAAAAAGATATTAATGTGGTAACAGAAGACTTGAAACTACCAAAGCAACCAATCAAAAATAAAACCGATGTATATGTAAAACAAGGACTCTTCTCCAAACAGGCTGGGCACTCTGGGAAAACAGGAGGGATTTCAGTATTTCATTAAGGGCTTTGTTTATGGAAGGTACTTAACACTCTGTACCCTGGGCCTATGTCAGTCCATGCAAACAATTATTTCAGAGCATTAATTAGTATTTAAAAAAAAATACAGTGAAAGGCAGAGCCTTACAGTAAGCAGTAAGCAGAGCAAGATCTTGCTCTGACATCCTCTGGTGTAAATCAGGAGTAATCCCACTTAGCTTTTGAGTTAATCCTGTAATATTCCCAGTGGAATTACAAATGGAGTGATATTATAAACAGTGTAAAACCAGAGAGAGATCCTGAATCACACCTTGTCTTTGTACAATGGGTGCTGACTCCTTGACCCTTGAGCTTTTGTTCCTTCTTAAATCGCCAAACTGAATACAGGTAAAACCAGCCCAAAATCGCTGCCATGCACATCTGCAGAAACAGAAGCTGAGCACTAGACACTCCTAATGATGCCACTCCTTCAAGGAAGTATTGGACACTTGAAAACTCTCAATGTGTCCTTGCATCTCCCCCCCCACATCTGGCCAGCGTTTTTCCAGCAGCAATATGTGCCTGCACCTAATTTCTTTTACAGGACTGTATGTGTCCTGAGGCAACATCCTTCCCCTGTGACAAGGATTATTTGGACTCTCAGCTGAATGAGGACTATGAAACCAATGACTTGCCCTTGGTGTAAAGCACCTAACATTGGTGAGCTCCTGTTTTCTCTTGCAACAAATCTTTCATAGTAAATAAAATAAATATTTAAAGAACATGATGTCTGAGATCACTCTGATTTACAGCTTTTCAGGGGGAATTTTGTAGTGAAGGGTGCTGTCTGAGGAATACTTCCCAAATATTGTCTTCTCCTTCCCTGGCAAGCATGGCCAGCTGGCTGCATGAGAGTTTGCAGTTCTCTTCAGGACTCAGTCCTGCCTGAAAGGCTTCCGCTTACATATTCACTTTTTGTTCAGTATACTTAATGACCATTGCAATTATTTAAAACTTACATACTAAATTACAAATGACCTTGTGCCACCTTAAGATCATTAGTTTTTATGAATGCAGAAACAGGTGATAAGGTCAGAGAGTCGGTTCTGTATTGAAGCTTTTTAGTTGTGCAAAGGGATTTGGGGTCTGAATTTACCTTTCCCATCCAGTATAGGAGCATCTGCTCCAGGTTCAGGAACATTTTTGCAGTCTTCAAAGATGGCTTGCTGCTTTTGAGGCTATTCAGTGTTGAGAAGAAGAGGATCAGGGGCAGCAATTGCTGATAATTCTGCCCTAGTGGGTCCACACTCCGGTAGTGGTTCAGAAGGAGTCTGAGCACAACTGAGAAATGTTAACTCTTACAAGTGACTTAAGTTGTTCCAGAAACAAAACTGTCCCCACAGTCCCAGATACAGGAAGGAAAGCCCATTTTCCCTGATTAACACAAGTCTCAATCTCATCACTGGACAAACTGGATCCTCAGCAGACAGGTTCACCCTATGGAAGGCTCTGAGAGTTTTTCAGCCAGCTTAGGAGAAGTGAATGAACAGCTGGTGTATGGTCTCAGTCCCTTAAGGGTGACTGCATTGCTTTCACAAAAAAAGGAGGTCAAGCAGCCTTCAGTATTAAGGTAGTGTAAGAGGAAAAAATTATTTTCTCTGCCACAAGTTAAGAGACATGTCCAGGGTACAGAAGTACTTTTCTTACATAGATAAGAAATAAACTTCTTCTGCTGTTGACTTAGCTTACTGAGGAAAAATTTGTAGTTGGTGAGCAGTGGAAGATATTTTCTTAGGGATAAAAAAGGATCTTCTCTTAACAGTCTTATACAAATTCTGCTGTGGCAAATTCCTAGAGACATGGGGACAGCTGACTCCAGAAGACAGACTGACTGAGACTTGACAGAAGACAGCACATCTGAGAGCAGAGCAAATGATGCAGTGCTCTCCCCTCACAGAGCTGTATGAATTATTTGTTATGATTCCTCTTGTTGAATTAAGATGTTTTTTCTCTTTGCCGAATGGCTTTCAGCAGATGGTATCTTCAACTTTTTTTCAGGTTTGTTTTTTTTCCTATTTATCCAATGAACGTACTGAATTGATGGGAGCTCTGAAGTACTGCTACAACTTTGAAATATGTGCCATGTGATCGCTCATCCAGATCATGTGGACTTGTTATTTTGCCCTAAAAAACAGTAACTCAGGCAATGAAAACTCATGCTACAGGAAAAAAAAAAAAAAAAAACAACAAAAAAACCCCTTATATTTTTACTATATTTGGAGAACTGGTAGGCAATACCAATACAAAAAAAAAAGGTGCAGACTAGGTATGAGTCCTAGAGGAGAGGAGTCATTCTACAGATGACATTCTTTACAGTATTTTTCCTTGTGGGAAAAAGGCAAGGACACAACTATGACAGCCAGAGGTGAGGAAAAGGGCCTGATTAAGGTGTAGAGGACAGGAGACAGGCTGTTGAGGTTCATCCAGCCCTTGGAGTATACATAATCTGCACTGCTCCTCCAAATGGGCACCAACAATATGACTGGGAAGAGCTGGAATGTGTCTAAAGTGACTACATGGCTCTGGAGGCAATGATCAAAACCATAGCATCCCAGGTGGTTTCCTCCTTGATGCTCCAATGAGAGGGAAGGGCCTGGGGGATAGACCCTTGAGGTCCACAGCCAGTTCACAGCTGTCATTGTCAATGGAGGTTGTTTTGTTGAGAGGGCTTTTAAAACCACAGGACCCTCTTTGAGGATTTAGGATAAGTGGGGAGAGATGGGACCCACTTAACTTGATGGTTAATAAATTACCGGGTTTCTGGATGAAAGAAGAACAGTGTCTCCTGTAATATCCTTGTATCCATGTGAGGGCATTATGGCCTGGAAGAGTGGACAAGCAGATGGCTAAAAACTTGTTTTGACAGTTGAAGAGCAGTGGTTAATGTGTTGTGCTTCATCTGGAGCCCAAGTACAAGGGGGATAACACATAGATCTGTCCTGGCAACTGCCCTGTTTAACATGTCTGTCAGTGACCTAAAGAAGTAGACAGAATGCCCCTCTCAGCAAGTTTGCAAGTAGTACCAAACTTGGGGTGCAGCTGGGATCTAGTACAATGTTACAGGGAAGGCTTTCCCTACTCAGACTCTACTGATCAACTATTCCCTTGCACATTGTGATGCGTTGCATGTTTGCATTTGTGTAGTTATAGCCAGAGGATGTTTCTGAAAGACTTTTCTTGCCTCCTTTGTTTGAATTTTCAGGAACAAAGAGACATCAAGATGATTTGAGTATTCAAACCTTTATTTGTGTTAGCTAACTTTCCTCCTTCTCCTCTTAGTGGCTTTAAGGATTGCTCACAGGTAGATGAAAATGACAACTCTTTCCACATCTGGAAACTGAAGAAAAAGATGACAAAGTGTCATTTCCAAAAAGCTTTCGCTTTTGTTCTTGATGCCCTGAAGGAAGAACTGCTCCCTCCTGAAGCCAACAGAACAACTTTTGCTAGAAGGTTTCTCATATAACCCTTCAACTCCCTGGGATTCACTTGGGCTTCTTTTGCCCTGAGGTCTTTTTTTTTTTGTTGTTCTTTGAGGTTGAGGGGAGTCAGTTTTGGGTTTTTTTGCTTGATTGCTCCCTCCTCTCTTGTTTTTTGCTTTCTTTCTTCCCTTTTCATTGCCCGTTTTGATGATTTATGCATGCTGAGATGCAAGATGCTTCTGGGAATGCCTGTTGCTATTCAGATGCCTAGGGGAAAAACCTTTTGTAGGGAGTTGCTGAAGTTACTGCTAAAATAATTTTAATATTATGTTCTTCTGCTTTCCAGTTTCAGTCATCTCTGATCCACTTGGAGGCATTACCCCATCAAGAAGCCTTTTCTGTTGTTTTGCCTCATTTCAGGTGAACATGCACTGTATTTTTTTTCTTTTTGGAGATTCGGGGACCAGAGAGATGTGGGAAGAGCAATTGATAGTGAAAACTGATGCAAAAAAAGTTGTTGAGAACCTCAGCCTTCTCCATGTGAGTTGCTATCAGATCCCATCTTATTTATCAGGAGGGGTACAATTTATTTTATCTGTCTTTTCTCACTAATGTACCTGAAAAAGCCCTTATTATTTTTCACTACTCTTGCCAAATTTAATTTCAGCTGTGCCTTAGGTTTCCGGATCACTCCTCTTTCTTTTTTACAACCTTTGCCAAGAAAGCCACTGTGACAGCCTTTGCATGTTTCTCAAAAGAATGTCCTGTTTGCACAAGGACTCCAGGCAGTTCCAGAGACACAGGGGGAGGAGGAAACAAAGGAAGCTTCTCTGTGCAAAGATGGCCAAGGAGCTGTGCTGTAAATCAGCTACTTCAGGAGGGAGCTTGCAGCAATGACACAGCCCGTGGGACCCACTGGGGGCTCTCTTGACCAAGGCATGCAGCTGACCATGGCAGGACAAAGCAGCTTCTGAAGCTGTGCCAGCAGATTAAAGCAGACATAATCCAAATTTACCTCAGGCAGCCACGTTTACAATCTGGCACCCTGCGCTGAGATTTTGCTAACAGGGAATCTGGCTTTGGTGACTGCTTGGACTTAATTAGCTGTTAAAACTGTGATTTTAGCATATAGATTTCCAAAAGAGTAACTCAGGACTGTGGTTCTTTACATTCTTTTATAATGCACACTATAATATACAGTAATATACAATCCTGCAATGTTTGGTGTTTTTACAATTGCATGGATGTGGGACCATGATTATCCCATGTATCTTTGCCTGGCTTGATCCATAACCACTCTTAGGTGGGTACGAGTGCCACAGGGTTCCCTCTGCCCTTCACTGTCAAGGGACGATGTGTGTTTGTACTTCAGCCTCTTACTGTCTGGCTTGGAGCAGAGCGAGTCACAGATGTTTGAGGTTTTCTCTGATTGTGTCAGCTCTCCTTGTTGGGCCACCAGAGATGGAGGAAGTATTCATTCCTGTGCAATACAAGGCAGTGCACATTAACACATCCAGGTGGATGGAAATGGGTGCAAGTAAAAATTCGTTCAATTATCTGACCAAACTTCTGAAACTACCCAGAGACTGATTTGATTGTGCTGGGTTTTTTCCCTATCATTTGATTTTTGTGAGCATGCTCAGTGGAGTCAAAAGGTAACAGTCCCTGTCATAAGATCTGACAATGTTATGTGCCATGCTGGTATTAAGCTATTGCAAGACTAAGAAGCGATTTTTTTAATTCAAAAATTGACTCTTGTGCTACAAGTCTTCAGAGGCTCTCCCCAAAGCATGATTTCCGTGCAAGAAAAATCCCTGCAGCCTAGAGGGTGTTTTGTTCTCCAAAAGGAAACATATTGCTTCTTCCTGCAAAATTTAGTCATAACACTTCTGATCTTCAGTTATTCTAAATAAGGAATCATTCCATATCTTGGAAAAGCCTGATCACATTTAATTCTAAGAGCTGAAAATCAACAGTAGTTAAAACTGCGCTGTCTAGGTCAAGGCAATATATGTTTAAATGATAAACAAACTCAAATGCTTGAATTAAGCAGCTGTATCTATCTAATCCTCTTTGATCTCCAAATTGGTTCTCTTGCTGCTTTTCTAGTACAGTGCAGAAATACATTAGTGGACTCTTTGATTTGGCAGTTAAAAGCATAACAACATAAAATGACTTGAAGTAAATAAAATTTAAGCTGGATTTCAGTGAACATTTTTAATAGTGAATGTTGTACCTTTTGATCAGATTATTATTCATAAAACTATATAAAAATATTAAATTACAGAGAAAAAATGTTTCAATTTAATTTTTAAAATGTAAATCCTCTGCCAGCTTTTCCTATTCGGAAGAGATCTTATTGCTGAAAAATGTTTTAAATGTGTTAAATCACATGAGAAAACAGTAGATCAGTCACTGCTAGGAAGAAATGAGCTTACTGTTCATGTACTACTCAGCATGTCTGTACAGACAGGGCACTGCTACTGAGTTGCCCCTAAAATGAAGCTGCCATTGCCAGAAGACTCCACCACATCTACTCTTTTCTGTCATCTTCCCTGAGTGAGCCTTGGAGACAGAAAGGGATTCACACATGTGGAACCAGAGGGTCTGTCCATGCTGTGCCCCCACCCTGGTGAGCTGGCAACAGGGTCCCTCCATGCAGGTCCACAGCCACAGACCAGAAAACACCAATAGACAACTGTACAGAGTCAAATGCGAATGTAATGGAATGTAATGGAATGTAATGGAATGTAATGGAATGTAATAGAATAGAATAGAATAGAATAGAATAGAATAGAATAGAATAGAATAGAATAGAATAGAATAGAACAGATTTCAGTTGAAAGGGATGTCTAATTATCTAGTTCAACTGCCTGACCAGTTTGGGACTGTCCAAATACCTCTTAAACACTGACAGGTCTGGGACACCAACCACCTCTCTAGGAAGACTGTTCCAGTGTTTGACCACCCTCTCAGTAAAGAAATGCTTCCTGATGTCTGGTCTAAACCTCCACTAGCACAGCCTTGAACCATTGCCATGGGTCCTGTCACTGAATAGCAGGGAGAAGAGCTCAGCACCTCCCTCTCCACTTCCCCTCTGCAGAAGGCTGTAGAAAGCAATGAGGTCACCCCTCAGCCTCCTTTTCTACAAACCCCACAAACCCAAAGTTACCTCAAATGTGTGAACTTCAATAAATGTTCAGACTTCACAAGTTTGGAACTTTTTTGCCTTCTGTGATGACTAGAAATGTTTACCAAGAAGGATTCCTTATGGGTGGGCGTGCAATTAAGGCCTGATATCACTGGGATTCATCCGAGGTGATGGTCACACAAGTAATGATGCAGGTAGAATTGCCCATCATTGTGTCTTTAGAAGTTTTGCAAGAATGAACAGTTACAGATAAAGTATTGCAAAACTTTGTCTTCTAGGGAGTCCAGCCATATTGCAAATGCACTCCCCTTTTCAAGTCCATCAGCAGCTCCATGTGTGCTTATTCATGCTGAGGAACTGCCATCACTCCTAGCAGTGGTTTGCTTTCTGTCTTCCTTATTCAGAGCTTTTTACCCGTTTCTGCAAGAGACAGTGACCACACCTGTCAAGACTGGTTGCAAGCTGATTGCTAACTGGTCAGTTTATAATCTGTCCAGCTGGTGCTGCTGAATGGTTTTCATTTTGGATTGTAGTACTGTTGAGTTTTCTTCTTGCTCCTGATGAGGAACATATCTCTTACCAACCTGACTCCAGGCTATCTGTGCTCAGTCTCTTACACCATAGGGATTATTTCAAAGACCATGAAACTACAAACATATCGAAAAGATTTGTATGAAATTGCAGATGAACAATAGCCTGGATCTTCCCTAGCAGTGAATGAGTTGCATTCCTTTGATGAATGCACATGCTTAATGCCAGCAACTGCTAAGACAGAAATATTATCATGTGGTAAACAGAGTGAAACATAACCACATACCAATCAGCTCTCTATGACAAATGACATGAAACGAACGGAGTTCTGCAGCTGAGTTGCAGACTGGAGAAGTATGTGAGGATGTGCAACACAGGCGAAGCAGTTAGTCAATACAAAAGTGTATTACAAGCTTTAATTTTGGCATGTGTTCCTAAAATGTCAACATTTAAGATAACTTCACACCAAAGAAGACTGGATACAGCTCACACTTTGCAATGACAACAAGTAGAAAGTTATTGACAGCCATTCTGTTGGACTCATTAAAAGACACTATTTTCAGCTGTACTGAACCATTCTGGTCATGTCAGAATTCAAATAGAGACAAGTCAGAGATTGACTGTGCTAGCAGACTAAGGCATCTGCTGTCTGTATTGATGATCTTCTATGATTAAAAAGGTAGTGGCTAATCAAAGTGCAGGAGGTTAATGTGGATGGCAGCCCAGAGTGCACTAAGATGCTGTGAATTTAACCATCTTTTTACAGCTATTTATTGTGTCTTGTCAAAATAGCTTGTTAAGAATAGACACCTCTACTGTGCTGTTTTTGTAAAATCCTAGACACTTTAACCAAAAGACCAGTGAGACAAATCAGATCTGTGAATGCTGTAAAGTTGAGATCCTTTGCTAAATGGTACACATAATCAACAGGTTTTGTTTATAGTTACCATTTCTTTACTGAAACCTAGCTAGACTGGTTATCGAAATTACCTCCCTCCATCATATCTGCTGGAGGATGACTTGCTCCAACCTGCCAACAGAGGGGATATCAGAAAATAATTTCACTCATTATATATGTTTGATAGTGTAGTAAGCACAGACCAGCAAGGACCTTTGAACATTTCCAGGTCTCTGAAAGTTTGCAATCACTTTTAATTCAGGTCTTCAACTGTGTTATCAAAAGGTGGAGTCGTGTCAGGGCCCTGACTGCACTGGGACGCTCTGCAACTCCTTCTCTTCTCTTGTGAGTTTGGCTGCCTGTGTTCAAGTCTTGCCCTGATACGGTGTGCCTGTGCCACCTCGGATCAGACTTGCAGAAATGCTGTGAGACTCTGTGGCCTTGCCTCTTCCCTCGGGACCTGCATTAATGAACTTGCTCCTTGTCTGAGTTTCATTACATGGATGCCTGCACCCAGCGTTGTACCATGCTTCTCCTCACCCCACCCTGATGACTTGACTTTCTCCCCCTTGTCACTGCAGAATTGTCTGGCAATCACTGGGCTGTTGCTAACGCTGGTTATGGACACGGGACCTGTTTGGCTTTGCTCTTCTTGTTTGGGAACCCTGGGACACTGCATCTTGCCAGTGAGGTGACTGCCCTGCTGCCCTGGCAGTCCCCCTCATCTCCTGACTCATGCTCTTCCATAGAGCAGCCCACTTCTGCTGCTCTCTGACAAGCAGATGGTCCAAACAATTTTGAAGTCTGCAGAGGATGTTTTATTTGAAGTACTTAAAACATTCAGACATTATCACTTCAATTTTCCTTGTATTTTCTGTTCTAAAACTGAAAAATGAGCATTACTGCATGTGGTGCAGGTAGCATATTTGACTTCCAAAACTGTTTATCGGTTTGATGAAAAGATTTGCATTGAATCCAGTTTTATCTGAATTGGGTCTAACAGGCAGACACACATGTTCCTCATGACTGTCCTATATAGCAAAACTGGTGAAGCTTGAATCAATATTGTGTTATTGCACAGTTGTGACAATATGGCTAGGAGCTTGTTTGTTTCCTAGCTTTCTTACCTGTTGGCTACACATGAAGCCTTTTTTAAGCTAACATGTCTCTGTTGGAATTTAAGGTTGTCATTTTGGGACCTGACAATTTGAGACATACCCAAATCATACTGTCCAAAGGTTTCTTGCCACTTAAATGGCATCATGACACCCAAGGCTGCTAGAGTGTGGGAGTGTGTTCCTCAGAAGAATGGCAATTCTGAGTAGTTTTGACAAACAGGATCTAATAATTGAAATCAGCTGCTGAAGAGTACAATTCATCATCAGGAGGTCAAACGTATTTAGCATTTTCAACTTACTCTTTGTTAGATATTTCAATAGTTTTTTTGTGGTACTCTTCTGAATTGGAGCTGGCGTAAATATCTACTAACACTTTGTGGATGTGTTTGATCACTATTTGGGAAGTATTGGATAGAACAGCCTAGTAGACCTCTTGATTTAAAAATTATAAACAAGCCAAATATTTTTCTCTTGTTACCAGTTTTACATGCACATAGTAACAGGGTTATCTGTAAGGTAAGCATCAACTACACATTTTTTTGGATCAGAGGTAGGAAATAGCTATTCTCCCAGACATATCATTTCTGAGTAACATGATATCAGAAGTACAGTTTAAATAGTTAATGAGTAAAAACTAATAATAAACATTTATGTCAAAGTACAGAATGTATATCTTCATGTAAAATTTTGGAAAAAAAACTGAACTGCTAGAGCAGAAAGAATATACATTGCTTTTCCAAGTCAACAGCAAAATGAAATTTCTAAGCAGAAAGAAATATTGTATTTGACTGATGGAACATGATAAACAACAAGGTTACCTAACTGCTTGCAGCATATAAGCGTACCTCTTAGAGGCCCACAGGGATCATAACAAAGCCCAACACTACTGAAGGTGTTTAATCCAAAACCTCAAAGTAGGTATCAAATATCTGCTGGAGATAATATGCAGACAGAGAATAGTGAAGCTTGATGTGGACAATGAAATCACAAAGACCAATGAAAAAATGAGGTGTGAACAACAATGGTGATTAAGAAAACATCTGGGAAGGTGGTGGCTGATGTCCTCAGTTGAATATTTCATTTATCTTCAAAAGAAGAGTTTGGTGTCTTTCAGGGAAATATGCTATAGACAAATAACTCATGCTTTACTCAAATATAAGTTAGCTTGCTCAAGGTGAATGTAAGGGGATAAAAAATTAAAGGAAACACTCTGAGATTAATGGGAAGTCAAATTTCTTCTGCATTTATTGAAAACTGTCAGAATGAGTTGAAAACTCGAGTTTAATATGCTAGTGATACTTCCAATTTTTTTTTTTCTTTTTTTTTTTTTTTTTTTCTGATACAAGTAGCTTAAAACATCAAGCCTGGCACTTTCTAACCCAGATTTTCAAGTGGCATTTAGCCGCTTCAGCCCTTCATACATTAACAGCAAAATCTAGATAGAGGGGAGAAGAGGATCTTCTAAAAGGACAATTTTGAACCTGTATTCTTCAAGGATAACTGCTTCAGATTGCCTTTTTGAATAAACTTCATAATCCACTTACTTCATTTTAATGCTCCAAGTATGTTTGTACTTGGTTATATGATGAAAATAAGTGTACTTTTCCTGGGATTTTGATACAAACCCAACAAAAACAGACACTCAAATAATATTTTAATTGGAAAATGGATGGTTATCTGTGAGACTCCTTTGAAAAAGCCCTTTCTAAATATGCCTTACTGGTGTTGTCATGTCATGTTTGATTATGTGGTTTTGGTTCTGTGTTTTTTGTTTTTGTTTTTGTTTTTTTTTTCCTGTAAGGAAAAGAGATTGCTTGCTTATTCAGCAGAAATTACTGTACCAACGCACTCAGAACATCAATTCTGGTATAACCTAGTCAGCTGCACTGTATTATCTAAATTTTCATTTATGCATAAATTAATTAAGTGGACTACTGGCTGTAGTTCAAGACTATCTGCTGGCCTTATGTCTACTTATTATATTATAGAGACTGCCCCTTTAATTTCCATATGTGTTTTTCTGGAGTTGGTAGTGTTCTGTTGAATTTGTAGGTAATATTCTAAAAGTACAGTTTGCATTAGCTAAGCAGAAGGGTCTTGCTTTGCTCCCATGAGCAGCTGACATTTTCAATGAAAAATATACTTCTGTACATCCAGGCAGCTCTTTCCCAGAGTACTCTGTGCTGACAGTGCTGATGAGTAAAGGTGTTTTACTGAAAGAGGGCTCCTATTTCAAGCACTGCAGTTAAAGCAGAAGAAAGTCCAAACCCCAGCATTCTGGAAATGGGCTCAGGATTATTACCGTAGGTGCTTCTTAAAAGTAATGGTAAATTTCTGATAATTCCTGTTAAATGGTATTGATTGCGTTTCATATCTGACTTTTTTTTTTTTTTATCACACAACCCTGAGACAACAAAGTAGAAGCTAGAAAACACCAAGAGAAAAAGATCCCTTTCAAATTGTTAAAATAAAGCATCATTGCTGCAGTGATTTATTTGCAACTTACAAAACAAGAAGTATTTTTTCAAAGCAAAACCAAACTTTGTTTCAGAGCTGAATTATGTCAAAATTGACTAAACATTTGAGTCTCACTGGAGTGGCACAGCCCAGCAGAGAACTGTTTAACCAGAAAACCCTTGACAGCCTCTGGCCCTGAGGCAGATTTGGAGCCGCCAGCAGAGCGGTGCTGGTCCCGTCTGGTCAGGACATGGGGATGCTCATGGTTGGCGTACATCAGGGAGGGAACCCACCTTCAGTCCACACCACAGCAAGTCTGCAGAGGCTCTGTGAGCTTAGTGTGAGCTGCACCTTTAAGGAAACACTCTCTCCGTTATTTCTGTGGTCTGGTTCCATTAACTTGCTTCTCCCGCAGTCCCTTAACGTATAATTGTGCTCAGGGAACTGAGAAAACCAGCTTTTTCAGAGGCTATTTTCCATGATAAACAAAATAACAACATGTAAAAAATACTAATAAATAGCACCTCCCTCAGGAGGGAACATATTACCTCAGTATCATCCCATTTTCTGCTTATTCAAAGAGTGAGAATCTCAAGGTCAAAAAAATCGGGGCCTCCCTTGCGTCAATGCTAATGCCAGAGCAGCTGTCCACGCCAAGCGGCTGGCCCAAAGGTTACGTGTTACAGGCTGTGACTGTCAATATTCTTACATTTCTGTTTTCCCCTTCTATTTACCATTTTCCTCCACTGCATCACTTGCATATCAGGCTTTTAAAAAGCATCTGTTACATGAAATTTTCAAAATACTGGCTACTGTTTGTAGGTGAAGAAGCAGGCTATATATAAATACTTATATATGGTATGCACAAAAAAACTACGTTGAAGGCACTACCTCAGGAGGCTAAAGAACTAGGAAGAGCGGGATTATATGTGCAGTTTTAACTTCGCCTCCTGCCATCCTTATATAAAACTGAAGTACTGAAGTGAGTGAAGATACGGTATCTCATGCAACTTGTAATTTCTTCTCCTTTTTCTTGTTTTAAGCTCTGACTGAACCACAGCTTTGATAACCTATCGCAGACAAATACTCCATGCTGCAGTGTTCTTCACCACCAAGGGGCATGATGATACACTGCTACACAAACTGGTAAGCAAGAAAAAAAATGTTACTAAGAAATCAAAACAAGTTGCTTCTTATGACAAATTTGAAAAACAAAGCTTCAAAAGAAACGTGGTCCTAAAAGAAATCTGTCATCCAGGCTGCTATGCAATACTGACAAACCAAATTCAGGTTGGCAGTTCCATTCCAAACTTCACTTTTAATTTTTAATCTATTACACTCAAAAGGACCTGTGGATGTATATTCATTAGGAAAGGCAAATTCAGAGGTTTTAAACATAAGTCTGTTCACAGGAGAGAAGACTGGGGACTGAGATTTTCTTTCTCCTCCATCTCCCATCATGTAAGAGCAGCACCAGGTTTTTAAGGGCGGAGCAGGGAGATGTGTCTGCATCCTCCAGCTGCCGGCTGTGCCACAAAAGGGAGGCAGCTGGGAGAGGAAGAGCAGTAGGATTCCTTTAAGTACCTCAAGATCAGCACCAGAATGCTGCTGTTATTGGAATAAGAAAGTGCAGAATTTTTGCGGTGTTTCCATAGGGCTCCCTTACAGGGCTGCGCCGCTGGAGGTGGGCCTGAGGGTGAACACCTTGTCTAGGGTACCCACACAATGAAGGTGAGAATTCAGGCCAAATACATGAATTTCCCCCCCCACCCTTATTGCAGACCAGAATGGTCTCTATCTCAGTTCTAAACAAAAATTTGCATTTCAGAGTGAATGTTGGTAGAAGAAGACACTGGGTGAGCATCCTGCATTTGTGAGAGGAAACTAAAATGCTTTGCATCACACTGTAGGACTGAAACATCATTAAACAGATACCAGTTGTTAGATTTTACTCCTGCAGCTGATACAAGCACTTTGCATGCTATGCAATAGATGGAACTGTAAGCTAGAAAAATCCCTTACCCACCTAGCATCTTTAAATAAATATTCACATTTCTGCAGAGTACAGCTCAGTTTCAGTTATATTTTTTTATCCTCCCTCCATTCAAACAGTGTATAATCTAGTTACGGGATCACATCACGTTACAAATCATGGCTTTCAGTCAGTGCCCAGTTTACTCAGAGAATTTCAGATCCAAAGTTCGAACAGATGATTTTGCTCTAATTCTGATCAAATGTTGCGTACCACAAATGTCTGTGTGTCAGAGGTGTTTACAATGCTTTATGTGGAGAGAACCTGCACCAACAGGGAAGTGACAAATGCTTTCAAGGAGTAGAAAGATCTATTCTCTGGTCACCTTGAAAATCCACAGCAAAATCTGTCCAAGTTCTCCTGTTCTGAAAACTGAACATTATGAAAGATTTAAGGAAAATGTTAAGATATATACAGAACATTAACCATAGCTCATTATGATTTCCTAAAGCAAATTTTGAGATATTTAAATTAGATTGCCCAAAGCAGATTACTTAGAATTCAGGAGTTTGCCCCTTCTGCTAATTTTGCATTAACATCGTCTGTTTCTATAAACGTATTTTGTAGTGACACTTCAAATGATGTTTAATTAATGCTCACAGCAGCCTTGAGAGTAAAGGGATGATATAATAAAACAATAGGAAAAAATAAAAAAATAAGATATAATAAAACAATATATTTTTAAATCTTTAATACATCCTAATACATCCAATCTTCAAAAATAGTAATTAAGACAGAGGTGATGGGACAGTACATCACATGTTATCCAATAAAGTGGACTGAAAAGCCAATTCTGTGAATAACTATCTCCTCAGGGCTCAAGTAGACAATTAAATGCTGTCTTTCACAAAGGATACGTAGATTTGGAAGGTTTATCATACAGCTGGATGACTGTCCCCATTATGACCTTAGTACAAACTGGAGGCATTCCAAAGGGAAGGCACTCCATGCACGGTCCCCACATCTGCAACTGGTTTTAAAACTTTGATCTGCAAACTGTTGTAAGAAGGAATTGTTTGTTTGAATACAGTTTCTGGAAGGTTTAATTTTTACTTTAGCCAGATGGATTTCCTTGAAAATGTTAGTTGTAAGAGGAACCCATAAGGGGTTTTATATAGAGCTGGACTACAGGAAATTCACAAAATAACAACAGTAACAGATACAAATTATGGTTTGTAATCTCCACATCATGTTTGGATATTAACAATTGTTCTAAGGTATTCAATTATTTCCTCAGAACTTTAAGAAAAAAATAAGGTTTAGACGATTTCCTAATGGCGCAGTGCCAGAAAAGATCCTCTAGCTGAATGTCTCAGCCACAGCACATTTGATAAAGGGCTGTATTTTTCAGTAGAACACGGGAAAAAACAACAAATGGTAACCCTTGGTCCAGGCTTAAAGCCCTTGGGATTTGCTGCAGATGCCACCAATTAGAAATTATATGTTCTGCTGTTAAAAAAGTAGAATCAAAATAAAGAGGTTACGAAGGTTTTAGTTTGCTCCCTCTGTGACAAAAGCCTCCCAGGTAAATGTAACTTTATTCTCTATTTTTTCAACATATGATCGTTTTTTCTCATTGTTGGATATCAAGAGGGATACTTTGAAATGATCAAGTCCTCTGAAAAGAAAGACTTGAGAAACCTCACCTCTGATGATGATGCTTGCCTGTGTATTAGCATCATCCTACCCTCCCACTCATCTACTCACAGCTGATGAGAGAAATGAGAATTACCTGGAACAAATGGTATCACGGTGCCACCTGTCCAGTGCTCACAAGGCCACGCTGCTGTTACTCACCACCTCAGTGGCAGCCTGTGTTGAGACAGTCAGTTGTAACAGAATAAGGCAAAGCTTGTCTGAAGTACTGAGCATCGTTTCACCTGTTCATGGTGGAGCTTGTTCACCAGATTCCCACTGTTAGTGGAGACAAGCAGGCACTTTAAGAAAACAATCCATCTAAGTGTGTTAAATATCTTTATTAAGCTGAAAATAATCATACCCTGGAAGAGCCTGTGTTCCTCCAGATTAAAGAGATGCAGAAAACTCAGTCTGTTGCAGACATCAGCACCTGCAGACATGCATCCCTTGTCACTTGTCCCTTCAGTCAAGAGTGAAAATCAGTCAAAAAAGGCAAAATATGCACACACCTTCAAAAGAGGGCAAAAAGCTGATGTGGGGAACTAGAGGTCACTCATCCTCACTTGGAGACTTCCTCCCTGAGGACATTGTAGAGTGAGATCTCTCATAAAGAATTTGTAAGCACAAGAAACAGCTGACTAGTAACAGTTGGCACAGATTTACTGAGGATAAAGCCTGCTTGACCAGCCTGACTACCTTCTGTAATAAACTGACCAGATTTTTCAAGAGGAGAGCAGTACAGAGTGGTAGAATCAAGTACCTCAGCTTTAGCAAGGCTTTTGACACCATCTTTCATAGTATTCTTGCATTCAAGATCTGGCTTGGAAAAAAACAGATAGGTAAAAGGCTGGCAGGCTGGCACGAAAGGGACCACCACAGTGGTCTCTGCTGGGATCTATCTGCTTAATATCTTTATCATGGAATCATAGAATCATAGAATGTCTTGAGTTGGAAGGACCCACAAGGATCATGAAGTCCAACTCCTGTCCCTGCATATGACAACCCCACAGTTCACACCATGTGTCTGAGAGTGTTGTTCAGTCTCTTCTTGAACACTGTCAGGTTTGGGGTCGTGACACCTCCCTGGGGAGCCTGTTCCAGTGCTCCAGCACCCTCTCGGGGAAGAACCTTTTCCTAATGTCCAACCTAAACCTCCCCTGGCACATCTTCCTGCCATTCCCTCAGGTTCAAGAAGGAAATTCCCTTGAGATTCAAGAAGGAAAAATGCTGAGTCCTGCCCTAGGAACCTCTCCAACAGCTCAGGCTGGGGAATGACTGCCGGGGAGCTGCTCTGTGGAAAAGGCCCTGAGAGTCCCACTGGGCAGCAAGCACGACATGGGTCAGCAACAAGTCCTGGCTGGAAAGATGGACAACAGCAATCTGGTCTGTAGGAACAAAGGTACAGTTGAATATGCATCATTATTAAAAGAAAGGTGAGAGGAAATGTGGGCCACCTGCTGAGAATATGGAAAAGGCTGAGATACTCAATGAGATCTTCACTTCAGTCTTTACAGGTACAATATGCCTTCAGGAATCCTAGGCTCCTGAGAGCCATGGGAAAGTCTGAAGCAAGGACAACTTATCCTCAGTAGAGGAGAATCCAGTTAGGGAACAGTTAAATGAACTAGACATACACAAGTTTATGGAACCTGATGGGATGCAGCCATCAATGTCCTTCAAGGCCACTTTGATTATCTCAAAGAGGTTGTGGTGATTTGAAGTGGTTTCTGAGGAGTGGAGGAAAGCAAATGTCATTCTTACCTTCAAGGAGGACAAGAAGGAGGACTTGGGGAACTACAGACTTCTCAACCTCCTCTTAATATCTGGGGAGGTGATGGAGTACATCCTTCTTAAAAACACCTCCAGACACATGAAGGACAAGATAAAGAGTAGTCAGCATGGATTTACAAAGGGAAAATCCTGACAACCTGATAGCCTTCTGCAATGAAAATACAGGCTCAGTGGATGACGGGTGAGCAGTGGACGTTTATCTGGATTTCAGGAAGGCTTTCAACAATTTGTCACATAGTATCCCCACTGACTATCTAGTTGAACTAGAGAAATGGACTGCGAGGTGGATTGTGAAAACTGGCTGACAGAGTTGTGTTCAGGAGCACAAAGTCCAGCTGGAGGTCTGCCGCGGGGGTTGATACTGGGGCAAACACTGTTTAACGCCTTCATTAACGACTGGGTGATTGGACACTATACCCTTATCAAGTTCACAGAAAATACAAAATCAGTAAAAGGGGCTTATAGACCAGATGGGTGTGCTGCCAGTAAGAGGGATGCGGACAGGCTGGAGAAATTGGACAACAAGAACCTCATGAAGTTCAACAAAGGGAAATGTCAAGTAGAACACTGAGTTGTCCAACTTAAACTGCTTTGTACATCCCTACTTCTGGCAGGCCCTTGTACATCCATGTTTCTGGCTAGATTAGATGGCCAAACAGTATAGATCCAGGATTGCTTCTGCAGGTATTCCGGATTTCACACATATCTGATTTATACACAAAAAACTTGTGTTTCACACTCATTCATGACCAGGCAGTAATGCCTATGTACTAGAGTGATTTTTTTTCAAACTCTGACAAAAAGAGTATTTAACTGCTATACCATCCTGTGGGTGATCATCTGATAGAAATAAAAATATGTGCCACTATTTCACTCAGATGAGCAGAATTCATCTCCTTAATACCAAAGATCATCTTATTCCGTGCTATTAGTCCTTGTGAGCACCTCCTCAGTTGAATACGTCAGCATGTTTCAGTGAATGAGCAGACGCTTGGCTGCTGCTATGGTAATAAACTGAGACATCAGTTTCTGTTCTTCCAGCATTATAAACCTGAAACTGTTGAATTATTATCTTTAAATAGACTATTTCAGATTTTATGGTAAATTGTAAATGTTTTACTAAACAGAATGCAATATAGTCATTGCATGAAACAATGAAAAATAAGATTTCTGGTATTCCTCTAAAAATATATGGATTTAAATATAAGAAATATTAAAAAGGCAGCAAATGTTACTAAGTGAATGGTGTTGTATTCACTTATTTTAACAGCAGAGTCCTGCTGGCCTCCTTTCGATGTTCATTTTATTCTATCTTTCACAAATCCATTCATGTTTCACAAAAAGAAAAGTATGCAATCATGCACAATTTGCTGCCAAGCGTCAATTCACAGGACTGCTGCAAGAGCAGCTCTTTGGCATCCCAAGGAACACAGGTATCCGACATCCCATGTATCCCATGAAAGCAAAGGGAAATTTTGCTGTCATAATGTGAAAAAGCTCATGTGCATTCACATTGTGTTAGCAGTGCAGGGGGTTGGGAGAGCCAGAAGTTTGGCTGACAATGCTGTGAGAGGCACCACTAAGGATGCTGGAGCTCAGCATCCTGCCTGCATGGAGGGCACAGCTCAGGCTGTTTGCTTCTTGGTCATCTTTCTTCTGTGAACATCCTGAGAGAGGAGGCAAAGGGACAGCCAAAAAAACAAAAAAGGGGGAGGGAAAAGTCACCTGTTAAGACTGTGAATGTTTGAAGGAAACCCTCTCCCCATTCTCACCTCTCTGTAACTGCAGCGGGGTACTCTGGAGACAGGAAGTGGTGAAAATTAGAATTGTCTCAGGATTAAACGGCAGACAAAGTGAAATGGAGTTTAATGAAATTAAAGAAGAAATATCACAGTCTGGGTCTGTGAGCATGGTGTTGCCATCAAAATAATCTGCTTGAGGTGCTGGTTTAAACAACTAGGAGAAGCATTTTGGTCATGCTTGACTGCAACACTATCCTGCCTAAGCAGGCAGCTCCACAGGAAAAATCCAAGCCCTCGTCCTTCGTTTCTCATACAATGATGCACAGTTTATTCAACTTCTTACACTTACTATTTCACTTCTGCAATTCTATTCCCAGCAAGTATCTGGGGCTCCTCTCAGCAGACAAGGGATGTTCTGCTTAGTGCCACAGAGCAGGAGCCTGAGCACTATCACAGCATTTAAAGATGTCAACATACAAAGGGTTCATCTTTCCTTATTTTACTGTTCGGAAACTTCACAGTGAGCCCATGCATTTTCTGTGCTGGCGTTCCTATCAGTCACTGCTAAAGCATCAGAAAAAAAAATCATGTCCTTTTTTCCAATTTCTGTCTTTGGCATGATGCTTGGATTGTGTTTCTGCAGAGAGGTGGTCTTTTTCTTCTCTATGTGTACATCATTTAATTATTTGATATTAATTAGTATAAGCTGCTCTTTCACAAAAAATTGGAAAAACCTTGTAACGTGGCTGCTGCACTTGGGTCATTAGTTCATTTCCAGAATGTCACTGAGCTCAAGCAGCAGCAAGACTGCATCCTTTGGCTCGTCTTTTAGGCACCATCTCCCTGCTGACAACCATCCTTCTCCAGATGGCAAAAATTCACACCCAAGTGCACAGCTTTTGATACCAAGGATTTATTTTGGCTATGTCACTACATTTCTTTTCCACAGTTTCAAAAAGGCACACAGAGCTAACTAGCAGCCTGTCCAATTTCAGATCTGGCAGAAAGTGCTGCAGAATTTCTGTGCTGATTCAAGTGTCATAGCCCTTCATTTGTCATACTGGAAATTGGAGAATTTGTTTATAACTCAGCAAACTCAGTTTGTTTCCATCGGAGATACTATTTTTCACAAGGTTTCACACCTGATTTACTTCTTTAAACTTCATTTATTGTAATATCTCATGCCTTTTGAAGTGACTTTTGCGTGTTCTGTAGAGGAAAAGCAAATATTTCTGAGCAACGTGTAAAAATCTGGACTGTCTTGATCCTTCTTTTTGTCTTCTATTGATGGCACTCTTAAATGTTAATTCTTTTTTTATCACTTGCTAGAACTTGTCAATAATGTTCAAGAAATGGAAAATTAAGACTGCATACAGTAACTGTTGTTACATTTTTGATGGTGCAGATTGTAGCTAACAGTTTCCTAATAAGCATAGAGAAAACATTTTTTACAAGCTCTATTTTAACAGCCCTTATTAACCTCTGCGATTTCATCTAAAATGCTGAATTGGAGTGGTTTATTTAAAAATTCCTTTGACCAGAAGGAAATAACCACCCCTAACTTTGTAGTTTAACAGATACTTTTTGTTCCATTAGGTTTGGCTCCATAAGGATTGAACTGTGAAAAGCTATAAGCTCCCAGGCTCTCTCTGTAGGTTTGGTCTGGGAAATTGAAGTAATTACATATGATGGTCTAAAACTGAATGGAAAGCAGTTAAGTAAGATTTTTATGAAGTAGTATTTCCATAGCAACCCTTGGTCATTGGGTTTAATAGTGACTTACAGCAGTTTTAGCTATTTGGACAAGCATTTTTCCAGACAATGTTAGTAATGATTAGTCTTCCTATTCCCATGATCCTGACAAATGCTAGTCTAAAATAAATCAAGTTACTAACCTGCTTTGCTCCCATTCTTAGACAGACTTCTGAAATACTCTTAGCTTACAGAAATAAAGAAGAAAAATACTATAATTTCTTTGCAGAAGGTGGAAGACTCCTCAGTTGCAGACACCTCAAAACAGCAGTGCAGGAGCCATTCCTGCCTCCCGCAGGGTGTCTGTGCTGGAGGACAGGCTGCAAAATGAACACCTGCACCAGTGGTGCATCCATTCTTAGCTGGACGTAATCTGGCATTCTCACTGAAGTCAGTACACACTTTCAAAGGCAATTGTCATTGACATCGATGGAATTACATTCCTGAAGCAATTTTTTGAGCTGTCACGAGTGCAGCATTGTGCAAAACAAAAGCAATATATCACCTCTTAAAATACCAATGACAATATGATAACCGTACAACCATTGCTCAAACTGTTTCTGAGGGAGTTTTGATAATGCATAATATGAAGTGATAGATTTTAATGTACTGCAAGCCACTTAAATGCTTTCATTTAAAATTAATTTTGAAATAACTGCTCTCCCAATTTGTTGCTGATGTTAAGGCTTTTACATATTCAAAATGCTGTGCAAGCTCTTAATCATTAATTGCACCAAAGAGAAGACACTACCTTGTTTAGATAAGTCACGAATAAGGTTTATATTTTTTCACCCAGGAGGCTGGATAAAAATTGCCGAGGCCAAGAACATCAATGTTCACCTTTTATTCAGAGCAAAACCAAAAAGCAGCTAAGAGTCTCCAAGAAATGAGAGGAGACTTTGTCCGAAACACGCATAGCATGTTAATGTGATCAGAAACTGAGCTTCATGGAAATGACAGGGTAACCTGGGAGGTGTTGTCAGTCCAAGGCTGGTCAACAGCAGAGTGCAAAGGGACAGGGTGTGATTTTTGGGCAGTGTGGGTGGGTGGGTGAGTGATGGGGAAGCGACAATGTTCAGAGGAAGCTGCTTCATCCCTGTGGAAAGAGGACTTGGTGCATCTTTTTGGAAAATCAATGGAGCTGCATGAAAGAAGTCCTTGTGTATTCATCCAGCCCCAAATACAAATAACTCAGGCCAAATAATGAACCTTATTTCACTGTGTTTACGAGGAAAGCAAACAGCAAATTACAGCCACTGTTAACACACTGGAGACCAAAGGTTGTAGCATTTAAACCCCAACATAGCACTTAAGCCCCAGTGCTGAGCACCAGTAGACTCCACTTAGAGATGTGTGGCCTCCACCCAAGACTTTCATGTAGTCAGTAGCGCTGAACATAAGGACACATCACTGACATTACAAACATGTGGTTAAAATCTTCCTCCTTTCTTGGAAAACCCAAATTCAGTTCCAGAAAAGTACCTTGTAGTTCTGGTGTATAACTAACAACAGTGAAAGAACGGCCCTAATCCCTCAGCTTTAGCTGTAGCTGACCATTTTTCACAAGCACAGTGCAAAACAGAGGTGTGGAGGTCCCCAGCCCACTCCTGGGCTCAGTCTCCAAGTGAGGGGCATCACCTGCTTTGGACTTCAGGACTGGTTTGTGCCACCCACCTGGAGAGGAGGGCACCAACCCCAGCACACATCAGCTGTGTGGCTTTAACACAAACCCTGGTCTCCACGGATATTATTTCTGTAACACACAAAGATGTAAGTGATGTGGTAAGAGGCAGGGATATCTCACCATTGCTTTGTGCTGAAATAAACACCAGGCTTTGAAAACAGGCCTTTTTGCCTTATGGGAGCCCACAGAAGATAAATGAAGAAGCAGTTAGGGGTTGTGATTGAGACAGAGGAATCGAAGATCCTCAGGAGGAAGATTATTGGCCAAAGAGACATGCCTGCTCCCAGAGGGCTGGGGAAGAAGCTGTTGTGCTGCAGAGAAGGGGGAGCCAGCTCTGAAATCTTGTTCCTCTGTGGACTGAGGTCACCTCAGCCTGCCATCACCCCACATGTCCCATCCTCTGTCACACAACCTCCCTCTCCTCTGCACCAGTGCTGGCACTGGAGCCACGATGGGTAAGCCAGTTCGGGAACTAAGCTAGATAAAAAAAACCCTGAGTCCTCAAAAGTCCACAGATTTCTTCTCTAGAGGACAACTGCTTAACATAGGCTTTCTGCTTAACTTTCTTCTGTGTTGTCAAGCAATATCTTTTATAGGCAGCACCTCATTGTACTTCTGTTCTTTTGAATTGTTACAAATATAAACTTTTACTTGCTGAATTACATTAGTGAAAAGAGGACAAGAGCGTAAGCATATGATTCATTAATATGCTGAAGAATGCTTTCCTTTTAAAGCAGAAAGAAGTAAACTGGATGTACATTTATTGATTCAGCCTCATTTATTATTTCACAATATATCAAAGTACTGGGCCTGTTCTAAACACATAATACAGACAACATTTACTGAAAACTTCAATAGGTTTTTTAAACAAACAGTTTTCATTAAAAACCCCCTTATCTGTTTCTTGCACAGGTTGAAGTTTTATTTTAGAAATCTGTAAGTATTTAATCAGAAAGTTTATCAAAGTTTTTTCCCGATCAACTACGCGAAACAAAATGACAAGCATATATATAAACAGCAATGTTCTCATTTGCATTTAGATAAACAGTATAAACACAGCTTAAGAAGGAGCGGTTTTCAGAATTCTTAAATAGCTTCTAGTAGTAAAAGCAACACTCCACTTAGCTTAAATAGTTATTTTCCATGCAACATTAGATTTTCTATAGACATCCTGTACTTGCATAGTCAAATCAAGGCCAACTTTGAAAACGTCAAACGGGGTATGGATTTTGGGTAGGATCCTTATTTCAAGAATATTGGGCCAAAATACAAGCTGGTTTTAATCTGCAAATTTCTTATCACTTGAGCAGAATTAAGTTGATTTGGGCTTACTAATAGCCTGGCCCATAGCTTTTATTTTCTTGGAAAAGAAAAATGAACCCACATATACAATGTTTAAAAGCCTCATATAAAGCATTTAAATTGATGCTTAGACAGTTTTTTATCTGTTATTATTTAACCAAAATTATCAAGCTTTTTAAAGGAGTGAAATAAGTAGCACTGGAAAATGGCCAGCTTATAGCCACATCTCAGAAACCTACAACCACCAACTCAGAGGTTTAGCAAGCTCAAGGTAACAGTTCACCTCTGAGCATTCTTCTCTGGGCTCATGGAAATAGGCTAGAAGATTTTGACACAATAACAACTGCACAAAAGCTTCGACTTGAACGCAAATTCAAATCACAGAGTTAAATACAGCATACAGCAGACCTATCCAGAGCTCCCAGCAGTGAGTGGATATGGCCACTGCTCTCCTTAGGCTTAGTCCCAGATCCTCTGGACACCAGAACCCAGGGCAGATCCCGGTCCTCCCACCAGCAGCCTCTGAGCCTGATGGACCTCAGCAGCAGAGAGAGGTTTGCCCATAGAGCTGTCTGCTGATCTATGGTAAATCAGCTCTCATTTATATCTATCCAAACTTGCAGGCTGTCTGGCAATAGCACCATGAATTTGTTGTCTTGGAAGAATTTAAATAAGAACTACAATATATAAATAATTTAAGAGTAAATGTATGCTGACATTTAGGATCATTTAGCCCAGGACAGGCTGAGCTATATAGATGGTTCTTCATATTCCTTTATCATATACTGTAGGTTTTTTCAAACTCAAGAGTAAAATGTGTGATATTAAAGTACTGAAAGGTAGAGAAGATAATTTGTCTGGTCAAACTTAAAGGACATAGATAAAAATAAATTTAAAAGTAATCATAAACCTAGTATATGGAATAAAGAACAGACATTGGGAAAATATTTTCTCCAGAATGCATTCTCAACTGCTATTTGAACTTCTCTACTATTTTTGTGATTATATATGACATGAGGGAGTGAATAAACCTGTGTGAGACCAAAAGAAAAATTTAAGCAGAAGCCTGGGCTCAGTTTTAAAACTGTTTCTCCTTTTTGCAGCTGAGACAAACCACGGAGAGGGTGAAAAAAAAGAAGCTTATGAGTAAACTCTGGTTTCTGATTCTATTCTGGAGCTTCCCTGTGCCTGGAATCAAACAAGATTAGTTAAAGCACCTAACTCACACCACTCAATAAAGACAATTCAGGAACCTGTTTCTAGGTTGTGGTTTCCCTTTCACAGGCTCATGCATCCAGCTTTTGGACACAGCAACTCTGGGGGCTGTAGCTCCTGGGGTCTTTCTGAAGCTGCCCCAAGATGCTTAGTATTCACAGAAATCAGTAGTAATGCAACATGTCTAGATTGCTTCATGCCCATTGCCACGATCATAACCCTTGTCACTGTTTGTGGCTGCCATGAAGATCTTACACATCCAATGGAAGAGAAGGAGAAAACTGGTTATATGTCAAGACACTGTGGCTTTTGAAGTTAGAAATACTCTTTTAAATTCTCCTTTGATTACAGCTTTGTCCATCATACAATGCAAGTCAGTTGCCAGGTCAATATCCAGATACACAATCCCCTGCCACAGATGACAGAACGAGTGATTTAGACCTAATAATTCTCTTGGATAAAGATGGAAGACTGAGCAGTGGCTCAGTTTATGTTTTTTTTTTTTTTGGAGAGAAATACCCTCATGGGAAAATAATAGGAAACTAATTCTTTACTACAGAAAATAATAAAATCATAAGCATTTTGTTTTTTATGTCTCATTAGGCTAGTCACTGTTCCCGTTCCTGTGGTGTAGAACATAAATCATTGACAAGCAATTACACTATAAAGCAATCCTTTGAAAGCATTAAGCTAGCATAAAACTATCCATTTATCGCATTAAAAAAACATTTATTGAAGTTCTACAGCTTAATAGTGTGGCCTCTAGCTATCTACTACATTTTGATACCTCTGTGAAAGTATTCTATCCTCACAGATTTCAAAATACCTTAAGAATAAAAATTACACTTCATGTGCACCTTATGCAAAATGATCTCATCAAAAGCTCCAGTTACAATCAGACTGTTCACACATACCTTGGAAAGCAGCTCTCTTATTTTCACTCACCACACTGTTGGGATGTCTATTTTTGAGGTGTTTTGGTGTGGTATCTGTTTTTTGCAGTCTTTTGGGTGGTATCCGCCATCTCAATGAGGAGTCATAACTGCCTGTGTGAGGTTTCACCATTTCCGTCAAACTGATGATTTCATCATTTTTCCTTGAATTTACTCAATGCAAGACCAGCTTCAATGTCATTCGGTGGCAGAAGTTTCAGTTATAAAATTTTATGAAACCCAGGAACTGCCTTATTTGCTCCCAGCTGATTGGAAGGACTGGACATGTGGAGACCTGCCAGTGGTGGAAGGTCCAAAGATGGGGCAGGGCCGTAACACACCACAGAGGGCCCACAGAGGACATGTAGTTGACTCTTTGGCTCTACCTGGGCTGCTAATTGTAAAGAAAATGGTCAGCTGGCATCTAAATCCCTGCAGGCACAGTCTATAGCTAGACGCTGTTCTGCTGGCAGCAAGTATGTGTGGATGCACTCAGGAACCTTCACAGTGGATTATGCTGATCTCTGTTTGAACAATAAAGCTTCTAAAGCCTCCAAAATCCACTGATGCATTTCCAAAACCCACAGACACAACTGGAGGAATCATTTTTCAGTACTTTTCATCTCTGTAAAGGCTTGAGATGCTTTGAGACACTAAACAAGGCAAACCACTGGATTACAGAAATGTATCACCCCATTTTACAAGCGAGAAAACAAACGCATTGATGACTTGCTGAAGGTTCCATATAAAGGGAAAACAATGCCTGTGAGACCAGTGTGGCACAAACCCAGACACTTTTCTTGTCTTATTATAAAGTCAGGTTCTGCCTCACAAGGATACAGTAAAGATCTTTAACGAACCAAAGTTGCAACATACCCCTACCGTGACTCTGCTGTTCAAAAAGGAGCAGGCATCACCTCTGCAAGAGCCTGGGTGAGTGTACTCCTGCCCAGAAATAGCGTCATAGGGTGGCTCGAGCCAGTCCGACAAGATTTGCCCTCCTCACCTCTGTAGCTACCACATGGCAGCCTTTTCTGAGATCAGTGAGGAAAAGGGCAAAGGGAGATGTACTCATAGGGAAAAGGAAATAAGAAAATGGCCTCAGAAAGTTTGAGGAGAGATTTAAGGCCTATGTAGGAGAAAAGGAGGAGGAAGAAACCTGGGAAGTAAAATATGGATTTATTCTATCAGGAACAATAAAAGGGGCACTAGAGTGGAGAAAAGTGTATCAGGAGTTAAAAACGAACTGAGAAGGAGAAAAGGAAAATAAGGAAAAAAAAAAAAAAATCCAGAAACTCACATTGCAGGTATTCAACTACACTTGTGCAAAACGGGAGTCCATTGCACTGAATGGCTTTCTGGATGAGGGAATGACAACCTCCACTGCAAGAGGGACTCAGGCTTAGTCCGCCATAGAGGGAAATGAAAGGGGTAAAATAACATGAATAGGAGGAGAAGAGCGTTAGAGAAGTGTGCTGTGATTATATGGTAATTATGAACTGGCTGGGGATGCAAGCAGCATACAAAAGAGACCTCAGCCTGCAGAAGATAAAAACATTCTGGCCAAGAAGTTGTATGTTAAGCAGGAAAGCATGGTAAGCAGAGGCCGTATACCCTCAGCACAATTGAATTATCTTTTAGTTCATACATACACTCACATTTAATTCAGTTATGATGTTGTCAAGCCTTTGGCATACTGCCTGCTGTATAAACATTACTGGCATAGATATTCTGTAATTCTATTAAAGACTTATTAATTCAAATGGAGGAACAGGCAGGCATGAAACCACTAGAAATTTCCACTGAAAACCACCTATAGGTTAGATCGAGAAACCCAGCAAGCCAAGGTGGAAGAGCCTAACAACGATGTCTCCATGCACAGGAGCCACTCAAGGTCTCTGCCCATCTCTGTAGTGTATTACCAGCCCAACAGCCAAATCTGTCTTGTATCAGCACAATGACCTGTGAGCATCCCCCATGTAGAACAGCATTGTCTGAGTTCGAAGGAGCTGCTGTTGGATTATTAGGTTTATCATTGATGGGATTTGATTATTTCTGTATTATTTGTGTAAGAGTAATGCAAAGAGGCTCCAGCTCAGACCAGGCCTCCATTTTAAGAAGTACTGGGAGACAGTTTCTTTCTCTGAAGGGGCCTGCAGTTTCGGCTGATGACATGCAGACAGAGGGGAAACAGAGGCATCCAGAAGTGATTTTATTATGGTTGCACACAAATCCAGCCAACAGGCAGAGACTGATTCTAAATGATACTTTCAAATTAGTGATATCCAGTTAAAACACAACCATATGCTCTTTCTTGATCAAAACAGAAGGTCATTTTAGATCTAAAACATTAACAAAAAGTCCTATATAAAATTAGAAGAAAATGTATGTGAAGAGATACCGAGATGTTATACTTTGGAAGTTGGAGGAAGGGAAAAAATATTTTACTACCAGAATCAGAAGACTTCTTAATTTTTTCTTCCTGGCTGTGTTGTTTTCCTTTTTCACATCAAAGCACATGTTTTGATTTCCATTAAGGAAAAAGAGACATACTGGAGTCTTATTTTAGAATCCATAAACGTTAGAACAATGGTTTTCACCATAAAAATTACACTATAAACCATTCTACATAGAATCAGGTTTTAGCTGTCCCTGTACTTAGCTTAAGAAATAAAGCTGCTTGTTCCACAGTCTTGTTTGATGCCAGCTCAGGTGCCAGACTGGTTTGCAGTCCTTGGTCTGTCTCATTTCTCCTTCCAATTTTCCCTGGCTAATCAGTGCTCTCAGAGACATTACTGAAGCCCAGGAGGGAAGCCTTGTGTAATGCGCAAACATCAGACTTGGTATCCTGTGGTTGAAATCAGATTTCTTAGAGCCAAGGACTCATCTCAAGCAGGCATACAAAAGCTAACAGCCATCCATCCTCAGCAGCTCAGGATGGAAAACTTCACAGGAGTTTAGATTCAGATTTTTGTTAAAACTTATGCTCTTGATCATTCTTTTACTGGTAATGTTCTTTTATGGACACCATGAGTAAGTTTGTGTATGTCCCACAGCACCTGGAGATGAGATGGGCAGCATTTCTGGTATCGTGCCTTATACCAAAACTATGAAATCACCTTTTCAGAGCAGGACAGAGCACACAGTAGTTATTTGGCTGTGACACGCTCACCAGACTTTCTAATTAATGTGTGGTTTACTACTTGCCAGCCTACAACGTCAAGAGTATTTTTCAGAAGCATTTATTGTCTGAAACAGTTGCATCTGGACTCTATTTTTGAAGACCTGTTAGAAACTCAAACATATTTCAAACACGTGCTCTAAAGATACCGCAGATTTTCCTCTGTCATGCTGGATACTCAACTGGAAAAGCCCTTAAGACCCATGGGCTAAAGGACAATAAATTCAATGCAGTCTTGTTTCTTGTATTTCTGTTGTTAACTTACTTCATATGAAGTGTCAATCATTAAACAACACATTAAAAAAAAAAATTCACTATATTCACTCATTTTCACATTTTTTAATTCATGTATTTTTAATAAAAGCTTCCAAAAAGTAAAAAATTATGTCTTAATCTGCTCTTTCTCCTATTTGTTCAAGATAGGCTTCATAATTTTCCCCACTGCTGAGCCTTAAATTGTCTCTTGCATCAGCCAAATATATTTGTACTACTTTTATTACTTGCCCTTGAAGCTGTTTTCTTGCACTTCCTGGTTATTGAGATAATAAAGATAGGAGTAGTTTCTAGTTCATTTAAAGCTGATTATGTGTGTAACTTATATATATATATTTATATTTTAAAAGTATATACATGTGTATGCATGTGTATGTGTATGCTACATATCCGTAGCACAACACTGATACATCTGTCATTGATGGACTGACTGTAGTGAGAGAACAGATGAGTTAAAACACATTGTGTGGTTGAAACAGATATATTTGCGTTATCACATTTAAATTTTAATGCAACTGCATTTTCATTTCCTTTTCGAAAGCTGTTTATACAAACTCAACAACTCAATCATTGCTGCACTCAAACTGCTGTCATGGCAAAAAAAAACCCCACAACAAACCAAACCAAACCAAATCAAAAAACGTAATCATTCTATCACATTGTTTCAGCAGTCCCCAAATCAAGTTTTATAGATAAATCAGATCCATGTTAAAATTCCTGGCACATACACAGTTTCTTCACCGACATTACTTTCTCCCCTCGTTTAACTGAAGAACTTGTTTTTTGGTTACTTAAAGGCATTTAAATGACCAACGTTACAGAACTCTATGGTCAGCACACCTGAGGTTACCCCAGCCAAGTGAAACCAATGTGCTTTCACTGCAACCAGCAGTTTGCTATTGTCTCTTTTTATTCTGAAAGGTGACTGAGAGATAACAATGATTTCTGCAAGTAGGAGCTGCCTGACTGCCCCAGTTTAAATGCAAATATCCTACTGCACTTTAGGGAAAACATTCTAAATTAACAAAGCCAACCATTTAAAGATCCTAACAAGCAATTAGGCAGAAGCAATGATATCAGAAAGATCAGTCTCTTTGTAATACGCTGTTTTCACTCACATGAGAATTTCAATTATGGTATAAGCAAGTACACAACCTTTACCCACATAAAATTTTACTATATTAAATTAATCCAATACATTTCCCTAATGTTGTATAGGTAGCTAATTAATTGTAGATCACAAAACTGTCAGAAGATTAACTGCTTTTATGTAGGTAGTAAACACTGCTTGCTGAGAATATTTCTCTGTTCATTAGACAGTGTTTGAACTTAACACATGCAGGAAAATTCCATTTCTCCTACAAAGAGTCCAGTGACCTCATTGAGTAAGCAGTTTACTGTACCTTTCACAAATGCTCTCAGTGAGGATACGGAACACGTTGTATTATACAAGTAGCTGATACATGGGCTGAGAATCCACTCACCTGATGGCAGCAGTGATAAATTAGAGAAGACTGTGTTGCTGAAGCTGAGAAAATGCAATATATTTACAGGAGAAAGTATTTCCAAGGTAGTATTTTCAGATTTTTGCCTGCGTGCTGTTTCAAATGCAAACTCAAAGTAATTTTAATAGGTAGTCACTGAAATATATCAAACACCACACTACGATGAAAAATAACAGCTGCTTTTTTTAAACTATATATAGGTATTGACACCTATACAAACTGCAGAGGAAAACACAGGCCTATCCTTAACTGAAAAATACTCTATAGAGTGTGTGTATATAGATATGAAAGTCTACATGTATAAATATATATGTAATAAATGTATAAAATTCTTATATAACAGATAATATATGATATTGTTAATATATTACACATACAGCATACAATATGTATCATGCAATGACAAATAAAATCTGCAATCATATTTATAAAGATCATTCATACTTTTGCTAGTCTTTTTGCATTTCCTCAACACTGCAGTCCCTTCTGCCCTGGTTATTAGGTTTGTCATCTGTGATGCCTTAAAGCCAAACCCAGCTGTACATTGATACTGTGACAAAAATTGCAAACAAGGATGAGAATATCAATTAGTAACTTTATGGGGCAGAGGCATTAGCTTCAATGCTGAAGAAAAAAAAGAAGAAAAAAAGAAAAAAAAAGAAAAAGAAAAAGAAAAAGAAAAAGAAAAAGAAAAAAAGAAAAAAACAACCAACCAAAAAAAAACCCCAAACACAAAACCCAAAAAACCTTATTATCAATCATGCAATTCAGAGTTCAATATTCAGTGACGTCAGGTCACTTGCGTGAGTTAATTCAAGAAATATTGAGGCAGCTTAGGAGCCACTCCGTTTCCCCAAAAATAAGACAGGGTCTTATATTAATTTTTGCTCCGAAACTTATTACTTTTTTACATGTATAGCTGCCCAGACAGTATTTAAATTGACTTTTTAAATGAACTGTAACTAGGGCTTATTTTTGCAGTAGGCCTTATATTTTGAGCATCCTCAAAAGTCCTGAAAAATCATGCTAGGGCTTATTTTTGGGGTAGGTCTTATTTTTGGGGAAACAGGGTATTACAAGAGAAGCAGGTGCTTTCCTCCTCTGAGCAGAGCAGGGTCACACTGAACAACCAAACAGCTGCTGGCAGTGCAGGGAGCAGCAGGTCTGACCAAGCCCTGAGTTCTGTCAAGCTCTTGCTTCTGTTGATGGATTTGATGAGAACATCTGAGACGCACTGTCTGGCTCCAGCCTCTGACACCCCTTAGCACCACTGTACCCATGGAAGGGGCTACACACATACCCTGTACAGGCAGTTAATGGTTTCTTGTGGGCATGGAGGGTCCTGGACACGAGGCAGGAGAACGGGCAAGTGCCTGATCTCTACATGAGTTCAGGGGCTGTCTGAGCTCCTGCTTTCTGCTGCTGCTCAGAGATTTGGGGACAGGCCTTTTAGAAGGGCGTGTTATGACAGGACAAGGGGCAATGGTTTTAAACTAAAAGAGAGGAGATTCAGGTTAGGCATGAGGAAGAAATTTTTTTACAATGAGGGTGGTGAAACACTGCCCCAGGTTGCCCAGAGAGGTCATGGATGTCCCATTCCTGGAGACATCCAAGGCCAGGTTGGACGGGGCCCTGAGCAACCTGGTCTGGTTGAAGATGTCCCTGCTCATTGCAGGGGGTTGGACTGGATGAGCTTTGAAGGTCCCTTCCAACCCAAACTGTCCTGTGATTCTCCTGGATCAAGTGGATGTGACTGGCTACTTGAGTGAGCCTCAGATTATTTCAAGATTAAAGGAAAGCAATTTTCTAGAACACTGAACCAAGGCTGGAAACATTAAACTAGGGTGAGAAGAGAAACTCCATAGCTAGTTGGAAAATCTTAACAGGAGCTTTGAAAGTGTGTAAGATGGATACTACTATTTAACCTTGAGGGGAAAAAAAAGAAATCCAAATAAGAGGATTGACATAATTTCAGCCGCTTTGAGACCTTAGAGCAAAGGAGAACTAAGAACTTATCTCTGTGAGTTAAAAGCTAGCATTAATATACTTTTAGCTTGTCTTTTACATTCATTTCCCCTTATTATTTACAGTACAACATTAAAGTCTTAACATACAATTCCTTTACTCATCTTCTCAATTAATTTACTAGGGAAACACTACATCAGTTTTTGGTAATGATACCAAAACATTTTCTTGCCAGCTCATGGACAATAACCTGCCAGCACGCTGGGACTACCCCATTAAAAGCTGTTGTAGCAAATAGCACCTGAGGCAGGTGTGTTGTAGGTCCTGTGGTATCGTGGGCCCTGCACAAGGCACACTGACACAAGCAGAAACGGGACAGAATTGATGCCCCAGCTTATTCAGAGAGAAAAAAAAGGCAAGTCTGCCAACAGCAATCACACTGAGCTAAGTCCTCAGATCCCAATGCAATCAAAATCTCAGTGCCTGTGTGGAATATCTGACAAGACTCAAGTGCCTGGATAACTCCACGGGGTAATAACAAATCCAAAGTGAAAGACTTTATACATCTACAACATAACTACCAAAACCTAAAAATACGAACCTGGAAAAAAACCCACCCCTTTAGAGTTTTGCCATTTGTAAGAACGTTACCATTTACCAAACCTCTATCTGTCCTTCCAAGTTCTGGTATTATACATAGTCCTGGCATTGCCTCTCATGCTGGGAGCCTTGGCATGAGCTTCCTGCCATCAGCCTGCTCAGGACATTCGATGGGCACCCCAAAATCCCCAGGATATATTTGAGAAGCAGTCTAGCGAACTGTTTAGGTACACTTAATACACAGCATTTCTAAGCTTGGAACTTAAACAAATAAAATCCTTGCCTTCAGTAGGACCAAATCTTTTTTTTTTGGTGGCAGATCGGTAGATAGTAAACTTGCCTCGAGCACATCTGCAAACCAATGACTTAAAATTCTTTATTCAGAAGATTACAACTTCGATTAAAAGGTAGAAACTCCTACAGAATCCTCCTCCGCATAAGGAAAACATATCCCCTTTTCAGAAAAAAATTTCATCAGCAGGTTGTAGGTTGACACAGGCAGGGTTACCACTCAGGAAGATTCTTAGCAGCCAAGAAAAAAGGAATGGAAGCCTGAAATTAGCACTTGAGTAAGACTTTCCAACAGAATAAAAAGTTGGGGGTTTGCACCTGGTTGCCACCACAGCTCATGTGCTTTGCAGTAGCCACTGGCTAGAACTTAATTGTTAGAAGCTCCCACCTACTTCAGTTGGAAGAATCAGACTTCACTAGTTATACGTAGAACCAGCTGGATGTGACAACTAGATGTATCATGGCCCAAACTGCTCCTTTGCCTATTGGGCTGAGAGCCACTAAAAACATAAAAAGGCAGCTTTAAAATATATCAAAATGTATTAAGTTATTCAGTCATTAGTAGTGATGCAAACTATTTCCTAACAGATTATACACATTTATTGCAGATACATTTCTATTTGTGGTATGAAGACATTTTTATAAGGTGGCTATTGAGTAGCTATACGACAGTGCTGCTTCGCTGCTTTGTAAAGTAGAAATAAAGGTGAGGGGGGATCTCCAGATGTTGGCGGATCAAAGATGCATTTCAACTGAAATACCCATTTTCTTACTGTTAACATCACTTACAAATCCAAAACGTTTTTCAAGGGTTTTATAGAAAACACTTGTGCACGCAACAGTGCTTTTTCTCTGTGAATAAGCTCCTGCTACAACATAAAGAACCTTTGTGCTCTACAACATAGTTCCTAAAATTTCTTCAGAAATTTTACTCGTCTAAGTAATACTATGCAACACTGTAGCCTTGTTGTTGAAAACAGTTATCTTCCTACAAGCATTAACTTTCACACTATTGAAATTTAGACCTAATAACAACACACTCACTCTTAACACAAAATATGCATTGTGTCATAGTTATGTCAAGAAACTAGGTTGCACATTATTAAATTAAAATTGCAGGAAGAAAACTGGGAGTGTCTTTGTCCCTAAGAAAGACTTGAACACACCTCATCTTATAGAAGTGCCAGAGAACAGACAGTTGGCCCAGTCCTTTGCTTCAGGATACATCTAAAGGATGTCACTATGAGCACACAGCTTTGTGCTCCCAATAATTGTTTCAAAAATAACAAAGGAGTGTTAGGCAAGTGTTTCAGCAATCACATCTATGTCTGGATATAAACAATAGTGAGATAAAAAAAATACCCGAGAACGGTAGAACCAGACAGACAACACAAAACAAGAACACAAACACAAAATAGAACACTTTATATTTCAATAAAGAAATTACATTCAATCTTAGCAGAAATACAAGTCATACATAGTATCTGGCAATAAAAAAAACCTTTATGTACAGCACAAGAAAATAACATATTACAAAAAGTGACTTTTTGAAAAAAACTTTTAAAATGTCAGCTCTTAAGTAGAATTTAGAATTTATTTTGATGCTTACATTTTCTATACAGTGTAGAGCAATCCAAAATATCTGTATTCTGGAAGAATATGAAGCGTAAATTAGCAAGTCCAGCCACCTGCTGAATGAGGCAGCAGTTAAGGAGGGAGGTCTGAATCACTGGTTTAGACTTGGTCAATCCTGCCCAAGTACCACTTATTTTATTTGTAGACTGTAGCACTATAACCTTGTAAAGCTCCGAAAAAAAGATACTGTCTACGCTCACTTGTATAGCTGTCTTTTCCATCCTATCTTGATTTTCCTTGCAGATCATGGGTTTATTGGAATGTCTTGGGTAAAGATGGTTGTTTAAAGGCTAGTTGTTGCCAGGATGTTTCCAAGTACAAGCACATTTACATTATTTCTGCTGCTACATCTATGATTTCTTGTCTAAGATTAGTACATTTGACTAATATCAGTGCATTTGATCCCATTATATAGTAATAATATATTTGTTGTACAGATTTACAGTCTTCGTGAAAGACAAAGAGCAAATTCCTATGATCCACTTTTCAAAGTTACAGATTTTCACATCAAACGGCCTCAGTCTCTTGTCACACAGCCGCAAATTATCTCAAACAGTTTTATCCCCTGAAATTCCTAATCCACTCTAACAATTTTTTTACAAGATACACAAAGGTTTAAACATGATAATATGTCCAAACTAACCACATTTATTCACTTTTGACAATCTGTTCACTGAAGACCAAAACTTTAAAAAACTTTTTAAAGAATGTTTAGGTCAGACAATGTTAACAGCTACTCCTCAGAAACACTGGGTTGGTCCACAGCCCAGGGCAGTGGATCTGATCAAAGACCTAAACCCACACTTGGAGGAACCAGGAAACTGGTCAGTCCTGCTCAGTAGGGAAAAAGACTACCCAGTCACACCCCTGCTGAAAAAGGCTCATGTGGAGCAGAGCTTGTGTTTTTTGCAGCTGCTTAACTTTTAGGATCCAAGTATGTGATACAGTCATGTCTAGGGCAGTATTTAGAAAAGAAAGCAGATAAAGGATTGGGAGCTCTAAAGAAGGAATCCAAAGGCAACTGGGAAATTTCTTGCAGATAGAAGAGTGATGGGAGACCAGCAAAGGTCAGCTCATCTGCACCGGACTGGGACAACAACTGGAGTTCGTGAGGGAAGCTGGAGCTGTGCTGGACCAGGACGTCTACGAGAAACTATGGACATTAATACTGTATTCTGAGGAAATGCAAAGGAAGCCAGTTCTATGGCCAACTTTTACATAAGGGAAAGTGGAGTGGTGGAATAAAAAATAAATAAATATTAAAACAGTGAGATTACATTAATTTAGCTGTACGTTAACAACATTTATTTCAATACATGTGCCCACAGAACCCAGATGCCTAGAATAATATTCTGATGACTTTAAGAAGGAACATTCATATTCATAAAGAGTCAAGAGTATCTTGCTGCCCTTTTAGCAGCATGCTTTTAGCTGATAATTCCATAACTATACAGCTGCTCTTTCCCACAGTGCTAAAAGCAAGTGTAAAAATTCTGTCCATTTGCACTGACATTAAACAACCTGACTTGAGTGGCTCTTCACAAGGCATTACCATCACCTAACCTTATTGTTACCTAAGGTCAAAAAAAAGAGATTAATCTTATTTTTCAAATAGCTCAGTGTAATTCAAAGACATGAAAAAAAATAATAATGTGAAGAACTGCCATCTTCTAGATGATTCTGTCTGGACTGCTAGAAACTATGCTTTCATTCCAAGGAAAGCTAACCAAAACAAACTCCTTTGTCAACCTTTCTAATTAGATATATGCCTGAAAATTATCATATTCATGGCAAGCAAACCAAGTATAATTTTCTAATTTAACAAAATTGCTTTCTCCTCTAAGTACATGCAAGCACAATATTATAAATAATTCCATTAATACTTGTAAAACTCTTTCCAATGAGAGGAAAAAAAAAAAAAAATCTGTTTTGAGACACTGTCCCCAGGCAAAAATAACTCATCTTACCATGAAATTAGTTCCTTTATCCCCAGAAATCTAGATCTGGAAATGCCCTCTTCATCTCACCCCATATTTGCAGTTAATTCATTTTCCCAGCAAAAAAGTTGGCAATTTAAACTGGTTGGTACAGCTACAGTTGATGGCATCCTCAGTGACTGGTGACAACTGGCGTGTACTGGACCAGTTAACAGCCAGCCAGCCACGAAGCTCAGTACCCTCCAGACCCACATCCTCTGAAGAGGCCTCCTTATTCTACAGACTTTCCAAAACCATGGCAGAACGAGTCCTTTCTTTCAGTTTGGCAATACTTCTAGTTATCTCAGCTTTTAAGCACCTTCATGTATTTGCCCATCTGGCACTACAGTGCACTTTGGGTAAAACAGAATAAAATAGAGTCAACTGAGTCAGTTAAGAATATTCTACCCCAGTAAGTGATACCATTAAATATCCACTGAATAGCCTTTTCTGGCCTCCATGGAGTTCCAATTATTTATACGGAGTTATATTTCACTTAAACCAGTCTGGAATACTTGACTTACAATCTGTATAGAAATTACTCTGTATTTCTGTTAACTTCAAATTTGAAGTTACTGAACATCTAATTTAACCCCTGTGGAGTTTGGAGAGAAGAGTCACTGCTTCGCTGATTTGTAATTTTGGAGGAAAAAAAGCAAAACACCAAAAACAATGATAACTATGATTAGCATGCAAGAGGAGAGTCATTCAAATAGAAACAAAATATTAATCAGAACTCGTTGAAGTAGGAAAGTTTCACACTCTTATTTGAATTTGGAATTATCTACAGCAAAACTCCAAAAGCTTGTATATCCTTCTCTCTGTAAATCTTTTATCAATTTTTGTAAAACTTTTATTAATCTTTGTAAGAAGGCATAGCTTCAACGGTTACACTATGAGTAGATTCTCCTTTAGTCAGAATACAGAGGGCAGCCAAGTTGTACACAAACCCAAATTCACCGAAGATCTATGTTTAACTGTAGGACAGAAATGAACTCTTTTTAGTTGTGAAAATCCTTTCATTCAGTATGACTCACTCCGTTCAATATGTTTCTTTACATTTAGATTGACCATAATGTACTTATGACTTCTAGAAGAAAAGTGAGAAGCAATGGCACAAAATAGGATTTGTTTTGAAAAAGAATACAAAATATTCTAAAAGTACACTCAAGATCTACAGATCTTCAGAAGTTTTAATTTACTGTAAGACAATAAAATATTCTGTCTTCAAATATCTGTTACCAGACTATTTGGAAAAAAAGTAAATAATGTTTGTTTGTTCCTCCCACATGACTTAGTGTCTAGGGTAGTAGAGATGTAAACGTAAGTGGAGGAAAACTGAACTGCTGTTTGGCTTACATATATTGCTGAGACAAAAAATACAAAAAGAAGAGCTAAAAATCAACCCCTAAGTTACACACCGGAAGCTTCAAATAAAGATTGCAAGTAAAAACGATATGAAATACTTACACATTAATTCCCTGTCTCAAACTAGTTTTGCACAGATGTAGTTCCAAGACTACTAAGATTCAGACTTCTTCAGCCTGCTGTTACACAAAGCGTTGTACAAACGTCCCATACAGTAACAGCAGAAGGATTTGTACCAATTCTTCTGGCTTTAATTCCCCCATCTGAGAATAAAACTACTATTTTTGTAAGAGAAAAGGCAGTATTATAATTTAAAATTCAGCATAAATGAAGTATAGAAACACATTTTTACGTATTAAACAGTTGTTGACTAATTAACAATGTTATTGTAGCTCTGTTCCCTGTTCTTTGCATGGGTAATTACTCAAGTGCAAGAACCACAGACATGAAGAAGCAAAAAAGCATGTGGCCAGATTAGACTTCTCACTCAGAATTCCTTCAGTGAGGAAACAAGCATATTCCTTAAGATATTAATAAACAATGGTAATTTTAAAAAGGTGAAAAATCAGACTGTTAGTTTAAATAAGGAAAAACATGACTAATTTACACACACACACTTATTCCCACACTCTGTTTACATAGAGTAACAACATAAAGACTTTGATAATTTTCTTTTTCTTATAAGTATTCTTATCTTAAATGTAAATTTTGTTTCATTGGACTCTCCTGCTTTGAACAAAAGTTATCCCAATATGCAGAATCCTCAGGTGCCACTGGAATACCAGATGCAACTAAATCTTCGAAAGTCAATAATGTAAACTGTGGTTGGTTAGGCTCCATGGAACATACCTAAGGAGAATAGACATTACATGAATCAATAAATCTCAGTTTTCTTCCTGCAATATTCCCTGTCCAGTTTAAACTACACATTGCTTACTGAAGAAGAAAGAAAATATTGGATGATCTCCAGAGTTTTGTTCCAATCCCAACCATTCTGTGATTCCGTGAAAAGATATTTTATAGCCCACAGAGGAATTATAAAAAAATTATAAACTCGGACATCTTTAGCTGAGACCCATCTCAGATAACTGTCTAAATCTAGCTAAGAGTGTAGATAAATGTTCTGTATCTTCAAGCACACAGCAATCACTAGTAGACATTTTGTTAAGATTCTTGACACTAGAGAACTTAAATTATGGTACTTTAAAGTAAAGATTGCTTTTTTCCTGTGAATTGTAGGTACTTCAGGTTGGGAAGAAAGCTCACTCAAAGTACATGTTCTGGAAACAGGACATGATGAATTACTCTTGTGATAGCAGAGAGGGAACAGAAACAAGCACTAACATCCTGAAGCAAATGCATAATGTCTACACACTCAATTTTTTTGAACTAAGATAAAGAACACCTTTTCCTCTCAACACATCTAGCAACACATAGAATCCTTTTGCACAGTTCTGTAAGAGCCGAGGTCACATTTATTTCCTCCACATTCCTGTTAGAAGGACTCCTGAAGAGGCACTTCGTTTCCATATTGGGGAGTCACAGAACACTCACTTGTCCTATTTAAAATGACCTTTTTTTTAGTTAATAGAGCTAATAAAATTTAGGTCATCAAAAATTTAGTCAGTGGACAAGTATGCCTTTGAGATTTTTCTTGATTCAAATACTTTCCATCATAACTCTCGATACCATGGCCATTCTTTCTATGATAATTTTAAGGTGTGTGGCAGTGATGGTGAAGGTCAACACTGTAAAATCCCCAATTTTTTGTAGAATACTTAGGTAATTGTCTTTAAAATAATGGCCTCCTTCTTTTCATCTCAAACTGACAATTATCAGTATTCCTGCAAAGGGATGATATGTAGCCCCACTGCAAACTTGAGTATGCCCTGTCAAATAGATTGCACATATTTTCCTAAAGACTATTTGAGCACTGATTTACCACAGTAAATCCTCAAAGGTAATTTATACTTCCTTTTTTTTTTTTTTAAAAAAAAAAACCCTAATCAATACTAGTTAAAGGTCTGCCTTTTTGTGTTATCCATGAACCCTGACTCTGACTTTATGACCATGACTTCCATACTTTTATCCATTCATATACTGATTTATTTCTAGTTCCTGGTAGAATCTTTGTATTTAAATTACAGAAAACCCATTTTCTTGTGAGCAACTAAAACACCACAGACAAACCTGGCAATTTGTCACACTTTGCCGACTGTCTAGTTATCTCAGCTACTACTTGCCAGTCTGCCTCAGATTTCACTTTTATTGCTATTTTCAGGCCTTTGTTAAATTACACAGAAAATCCTGAAAAACTTTTAAGTAGCTTTGTTGCTTCTCTCAATAGAGAGACCACATGGAATGAAGACTAACACTGCTGTTCTTCCCATCTGTTGGTTGCTGCTGCATGTCTCAAGGGTTATCTTGTCATAATGGTGTTTGAGAAATGGATCTGTTCTGGGACACATGCACTGACAGTCCCCCATTAAAATCAGCTTGATGAGGTGCTGTACCAGTTTAGCAGCCCAGACTGGTTCACTGTCTCCATTTCCCTCTGTGAAAACCACCCTTCCCACATGAGTACTAACAGGCTGTGACAAAAATCACTTAATCTTCCCTTGAACACACTGAACACTGTTAACACATACATTCCAGATCTGACACTGAAACAATTTCTCCTTCCCAGACTTTTCCTGAAACAGGCACAACAGAACTAGAAGTAACACTTCACTAGCAATCTGGTTAATGCTGTGCTTAAGGTAAGTTTTCTCCTTGGCCCTACATCCGAGTTAACACATTTTTAGCTACAGCATCAGATTAAGATTATGTTCAAGTGATTAGTTACCAAAACCTGAAAATACTTCATAATTTCTTACATCAGAATGCTTCTGTCCAAATCTCTCCTGTTTCCCAAGAGCCACTGCAACATGATGATGGTCATCTAACCGGGTTTCCTAGTAAAGATAAAAAAAGGCAATGTAAATGCATTTTCTTTGCTCTGTTTCCAGCAAAGACCATTCAAATGTTTAGAACATGGTTTAGAACAATAGCAGAATATAATTTAAAATACTTTAAAATAATGACATTCAAAATCAATAGTCCTTTTTAGCAGTTTGGTTGGAGAGTTCAAGGGTGAAGATACCCTTCGAGGATTTACTGTGGCAGTGTTCAGTTAACAGTTGCACTCAATGATCTTACAGGTCTTTTCCAACAAAACAAGTGCATGATTATCAAGAAAGCATCATTATGTTCTTCTGTTTGCTTGTTGCCTTATCCCCCTCACTTTTGAATTTAAGCAAAATGTCTTTTTAAACAATGTTATCAGTCTGAATTAGGCTTCTCTACTATACTTCATCTACTATATAGTATTTTCCAAACATTTCAGTTGCAAAGATACCATTTCTGTGATCCTCGAACAGCCCAGTATATTAAAATAAAAAAAAAGAGAAAAGGAGGGGGGGGGGGCCAAGATGCTTCGCTCATATCTACTCGACACAACTCAGCCAAGACATCAGGTGCTCTCATCATGTGTAGTAGCAATATAAGGTTAGGGGATGTTACTGGCAAAGATGTGGGTGTCTTCAGCACTAAAACTACTGTCCCTATTTGACAGATTGAGGACTTTGTCTCTCTCAACTACTTAAAACATCAAATTCCTGTTGTTTTACCTTTCTGCAAAGCACTAGTAAGAAAATGACTCTTTCAATTCTGTCTGTTATAGATTAGGAGATACATTTAATACACATGAGAAACACTAACAAATTTGCAGTAAATGGTATTTCCCATTACTTCAAGATCTACAGGTCTACTTACTAGGAAGTATTTTACTAGGTTTTCCATTCCTTTACTAGAGTTGAAGACTGCAAATTGTTAAAAAAATAATAACCAAAGCATTACTAGAACTGATCAAGCTACAGGCACACTGAGACTTATAATGACCTCAATTCAAAGGCTCAGCAGAATGATGTGTCTGGGATTCAAATTGTTCTGGATTCACTAAACAACAGACAGCTTACGAGGAAACTGTGCCTTCCCAGCCAGCAGAACTGACTCCTGGGTGAATGTAGTTGGATTAGACCGTCTTAGAAGTAAAAAAAAAAATAATTCCTTTTTATTTCTGACAACAGGATTAACTTCTCTTACTGCTGGTGAAAGACTCCATTACAGTCACACACCAACACCAATCACTAAATACGTTTCGAACTGACACAGATAATCTCAGTTTAAAATTCGTATTCTGGAGATAATGTGTTCGCATATAGAGAAACCAAGCAAATATTTGTCGTGATAAAAAGGCAAATGATTATTTGTGCATGTGCTGGGTCAGCTGGGACAGGGTTAATTGTTGCAGGAAGCTGTGAGGGGACACAGCCTGGACAACTGACCCAAACTAAGTGAAGGGATATTCAGTACCATGTTAGGTCATGCTCAGTATAAAACTGAGAGGCTGGTTGGGGGAAGGATCTCCCACTGCTTGGAGGAATTCACTGGGTGGGGAGTTGCCAAGGTCTGGAATGCTCTTTGTTTTCTCCAGGACAGGAAGTGCAAGCATGTTTCAAGTGCAAAGTGTGGTCTGAATTTTTGCCCTTTCAGGAACCTAATGAAGTTCAACAAAGGCAAGTGTAGGGTCCTGCACTTGTGGAGGAATAACCCCAGGCACCAGTGCAGGTTAGGTGTGGCCTTGCTGGAAAACAACACTGCAGAAAGGGACTTGGGAGTTCTGGTTGACAACAGGTTGACCATGAGCCAGCAATGTGCTCTTGTGGCCAAGAAGGCCAGTGGTACCTGGGGTGCATTAGGAGGAGAGTGACCAGCAGGTGGAGGGAGCTTCTCCTCCCCCTCTACTCTGCCCTGGAGAGGCCGCACCTGGAGTACTGTGTCCAGTTTTGGGCTCCCCAGTTCAAGAAGGACAAGGAATTATTGGAGGGAGTCCAGCAGAGGGCTACAAAGATGATGAGGAGTCTGGAGCATCTTTCTTATGAGGAGAGACTGAGAGAGCTGGATCTGTTCAGCCTAGAGAAGGCTGGAAGGGGATCTCATCAGTGTTTATATATCTTAACAATAATAATAAATAATATTAATATAAATATATATCTTAAGGGTGGGTGTCATGAGAATGGGACCAGACTCTTTTCAGTGATGCCCAGCAATAGCATGAGGGGCAATGGGCACAGGAGGTTCCATCTGAATATAAGGAGAAACTTCTTTACCTTGAGGGTGCCAGAGCCCTGGAACAGGCTGCCTAGAGAGGTCATGGAGTCTCCTTCTCTGGAGACATTCAAAACCCACCTGGACACATTCCTGTGTGACCTACTCTGGTGAACCTGCTTTAACAGGTGGGTTGGACTAGATGATCTCCAGAGGTCCCTTCAAACCCCAACCATTCTGTGATTCTGTGATCAGTGGCACTGGACCACTGTTTGCAACTGCTGCCAGGGGGAGTGTGATTCAGGAGCAGACTGTGCATGGGTGTTACTGCATGGTGAGTGATTGCGTTGTCTATTCCCTCACTTTGTATGTTCTTTCATTGTTGTCGTTGTTACTGCTTATCTTCTCCCTTTTTGCTGTTCTGTTAAACTGTTTTGCCTTTAGTTTCCTGATTTCTCCTCCATATCCCACCAGAGGCAGGGGAGGGGTGAGCAAGCAGCATATGGTTCTAGTTGCAGGTTGGCGTTAAACCATGACAACACAGCAGCAGTGATGCCAGGTCATTCTTTATCCCCGAGAGAGGTTTAGGATAAATCGGGTCCTTCCTTTATAAATTGTTATATCCAAAATTAAGGTAGGCACCAAAAGAAGAATATCTTATGTCTCATTTAAGATTCTTCTTCAACATTGATTCCAATAAGTGCTATCCAGCCATTCCTTCTGATTAACTTTACAAAACTGGGACAAATAAGAGTCATGAACACACTTAACATTTTGCAAATCAGTAACAAGGATTTTTTTCTTCCACACGTTTATATGTGTAGTGGATCTGATATTATAAACTATTTGGATTATAATATTTGCCTTGTTATCAACTTCTTTCACTTTTATTAAAAATAAAAAGTACTTTTCTAAGTTTATTTTCTCCAAAGAAAGTCAATGGAGCATATAGAATTACTCATAATAATAATCATCATCATCAGAGTAATGACCCCATCCTACATTAACTCTCTGACACAAATAGTGTATCAGACATATCTTAAAATTAAATTTATGTTTTTAAATGAAGTTTTACTGTATTTTTTCTCCTACTCCTTCCAGTTGGAGGGAATCTGAGCAGCAATCTCTAGAGTTCTGTATGAAAACAAGCGCCTAAAGCTAAACCGATCCATCAAGATCAAACAACAAAGGCTGTTTCTGAGCTACTGCCTTCTATTCAGGCTCAAAAATAAATGAAGAGTGGAGGAGGGCAAAGACATTTCTAATGAAACCAAACCCTTGTTAAAGGGACAACAAACAGTCAACCACACAACTAGGTAGTTCATTTGATATTTAGAAAGAAATAACAGAAATATATATATTTTTTAATGTTCACAGAAAATTCTTTCTTCAACATGACCAGGCTTTGCTCTTGTGAACAGCTACAGGGTGTCTGAACAGTGTCAACTTTGATTTGCTCTGATTCACCAGTATTTCTCTTGACCTTTTTGTCATGAGAAGTATAAGGTGGTAGATATTTTTCTTGTCTTTGTGCTTTTAAGTTTGTTTTTTCTTTCACATCACATGGTACTTTCTGAAGGAGATTTCAGAATATATTCTGTAATTTAAGTGGGTAAAATCCTCTTTAGTTCTCTCTTCTGTTTTTTGTAAATTAGACTATCTTTAAAACTGAGATAAGACAATCCACAATATGCACTAATTGGATTTTAAACAGTTTTGCTCTCTTCAATCATCTCTTATCATAACGACATAGGCAGATCTGAAAAGCAAAATTGGGAGATCATTATAGTTTTTTATCTGATAGAAAAAGTCCACTCAAGCAAACCCTGCACAACAGGGAACACAAAGAAAATACTATACCAGTAGTATGCAGACATACAGGAGATTCTCAATCACATCTCTTGGGTGATTCTCCAAAATTTCTCACAATTAGCGTTTTCAGTTAAACTGTTTCAAGAATTAGGCTCAAGGGCAAATAATGGAACAAGAAGAGACTTTTGTAAGTAAGAAAACCAGCACAAAATTATAGAAACTTGGGAGAAGACAAAAAAGTGATGCTTAATTTTCAGCTGCAGATTGGTTACTGAAAAACTAATTATTTTTTCAATTTCATTTTAATAAGTGTTGATATTTAAATGATATCATACTCCAATTGAGCTTGTATTTAAGTTAAACTTGATAATAATAATAAAAATGAAATACTCCCATATGCCTTGTTATAAGGTTGTGCTCTTGGGAAGCAGGGGGGCAAGTATCAAAGAGGAGACATTCCTCAGGCAAAAGTTACATTAAGCTTCTAGGAGTAATTACTAAGTAATAAGGAAAAATCAAATAATCACAAAGCATTTAAGTAATACAGGGAGCTATCTACATCATCTTCAGGCTATTTTCATCAATCGACCACAGACATGTCAAAGATAAAAATGAGGAGTTCTAGAAGTCAATCAAAAGAGGTAGATGCTTCCTTGACAATGGTCCACTGTTAGTATTAATAAAGAAAGCATTCTATTACAAGAGGTGTTACAGTCTCTTCTAAGACTTTCTTTTGCCAGTCTATAATTCTATAACAGTGAATTTTATTACATATTCAATTCCTAGAGCGTATGGCAATATGACTACGATGGCTGATTTAGTATGGGTAGACTTTTAAAATAACATAAAACCAAACATGGCTGGAAATGCTGAAAAGAACAAACTGCGAAAAGGCCAGCTTATGGTTCAAGTTAAATGTTACTGGTACCTACATTCTTTTTTACTACATGCACATGATATATGCAGTTTGTATACTACACAAAACAAGCATACACCAGAAATTTGTCATTTAGACAAGCTCTACTGGAACAGCTGCCACCAACTATGTAGCTATTTTCAAAATGTAAATGTGCAATGGAAACTGCATACTCTTACTGAAAAGTGCGCTTGACTTCTTTGTGAAATTGCAATGTATGTGTACTTTGAATTGCTAGTCAGCTATATACCAGCTGCACAAACTTAGAGCAAATTGGAACAAAGTGCCCTTTACACACAATTTTAAAGTCACAATCTCATTTGCATTTCTTCCTTTGTTTTAAGTGGTTGGCAGAAAATCCCTCTGAGGTGTAGAGAAATGGTATTAAGATTTTTTTTTAACTTGATTTTTGAGGGTAATTAAATAATTTGAGATCATTGTACAGAATCACAGAATCATGTAGGTCGGAAAAGACTCTTGAGGTCATCAAGTCCAACCATTAACTTAACACTACAAAGTCCACCACTAAACTATGTCCCTATCAGTTCTACACTCTAAATTAGATGCTATTGATCATTTTCTACCAAATCTAACAGGATACATGTTTTAGTGATAAGTGTCAGTAACTTTCAAGAAGGAAAACCAAACAAAACCCCAAAATTCAGAGAAAAGATTGAGCACAAATTAATGTTCCAATTAAGCAAAGACAAGTCTTTTGCATCTCTCCATTCCCACAGACAACAGCCATCAGTGCACTAACTCCAAATCCACAAAAGCACGTTTCTACCAGCTTGTATGGACAAGAAGTAAGAAACCCAAAGGAGACGAAGACACCTCCTCCACTTCAAACATTTAACATAAACACTAACTAATGGGGTTGATTAATCACTAGTCCCATTCTAGACCAGCTAATGAAGAATTTTAGAAAGTTAGACACTGTTTAGAAGTCAGGTCTGAATACACTTCAGTGAACTTCCCCTACACCCTGGGACGAATTTCATAGACTAAGAGAAATATACTCCAGGAACAGAAAAAAAAAGCCATTATAATTAATGTATCTCTGGGGTGTTTTGCAATCACCAAAAATACTTTAAAATGCTGTGGATTTATATCCTAAGTTTTTACTGATATAAGTACAATGTGGTTATACAGAACAAAGGTGTGAAGCTACAATTGACAAAAAAAAATAATCAAATTTGCAATGCCACCATATGGTTTTCAGGCTGTTTATCATTATTGAAAAAATAAATCTGAATATTTCTTACCTCAAATGTCCACTCCTCTTCATCTCCATCCAGAAGCATTTTTGTCTCCTTATATACCTTCCCTATTTCCAGTTGCAATGGGGACACATTAAATTCAATTCTTTGCAAGTTAAAGCCAATTCCAACTCCAATAGCCTTTAAGAAGCTTTCCTTTAAAGCCTAAAACACAGAATAAATGTATTTTGTTCATACTGGCTGTCTGCAAACTGTTCTATAAACATTACTTCTGAGCAGACACTGTAGGCCAAATAAATTTAAGACATACTACTGTACATGTGAGGGTAGAACAATGCAATTATCAAGAGAAAAAGTTATCAGTAACATTAACACCTAGCCTAACTTGCAGCATTATAATGAACATACAACCAGAATTACCTAGTGGTGCATACAGATATGAACCCTTTACCTTGTTCTGGGTGTGTGTTTAAAGCCAGCCACAAATCCTTCTTGAAATGTCAGCAGTACTATGGTTCTTGAAATTATTCTGACATTACAAAAATCACTAAAATATAAAATCTATTAAAATATTATCTCCACGTGACCACATAACTATAAAAAGTATAATATATAATTTTAATAATATATAATTTTACCATAGTGAAAATACTAAAAAATATATCAAAAGAGAATATGCAAGTTATAGCACTGCAGTCTTTAAATAGGAAAAAAAAATATTACCCAATGCCGATGAAACATATCCAGCTGCATCCATTCGTTACTCATAGACTTGATTACATCCCACTCGGTTTCAGTAAACTGCCGCTTCATGATCCGAAAGAAATTTGGAATTGAGCTACTACCTATAAATTAGAGATATTTACAGAAATTTTAACAGAGCAGTAATAATAAGCAATTGAGTTACCTCATGTTATTGCTCTAGAAAAAAAAAAAATTTTGAACCAAATCTGCTATATAATCTGAATTTATATAGCCTCAAAGCAGCAATGCTGATGACTATTCAGGAAACAGTATGAAAAAACTCATCCCTACAGCAGAATTACCACACTAAAAATGTGAAATGAAAGTCAAACATATTATGTATTTTCAGATAAACATATTGCTTTTTTCAGCATTCCAAAAAGAAAATTATTTAATCAGAGGTGATTTTATATTAAAAAAATATATATATTCGGCTACAAAAGTAGCATATACAGTCTTTGACATCTGAGAGCTTGATCCAGTAACATTTTATAAAGCAGCAGGCTGGTTGTCAGAATTCATCAGGCTATTCTGCCTCCTGCCCTCAGAGGCTGAGATATGAAACACTATTTAAGCACATGTAGAAATACAATCTCCCAAATTTATCACATGCACATTAAGTTTTTTGGATTTATTCTGCAAGAAAAACAGAGTTAGGGAGATGTCTATAATCACAGAAAGAAAGATATCAAGGAAAAAAAACAAAAAACCAAATAAAAACCTCAAACAATAACACACAAAACCAAAAATTAACCAAACCTTCAAATCCTTAGATTAAATTTAAGCCTCCTCTAAAAATAAGCACATCTTTGTAGCATTGCAGCAGCTCTTCAGGGGCTACACCACTTTTCCCCACTAGTCTAAATTTACTTTGCAGAAGGCACTACAGACTGTATGGTTATATCGATCAATGGCATTTCTATAGTACACTGGAAGCTCTGGATCTCATTGCACACTTGGCTAATCACCCACGGCCTAGATCATTAATCAGCATACCACACAATCTGTCCAATAGGGCTTACAGCTGGCTAAACAGACAATGGCAGAAAGCAATATATTTTCTTTAGTACGGATAGTAAAATCCTGGATTGAGATAATTCCACATATTGAGACAATATTTTTTTGGGTATGCAATGTTCTTATTTAAAAAAAAAAAAACCCAAACAACTCATATTTAATCCAAATCATAGTCTCCTCTCCCAATACCTCGCTACTTTAAAAACCCATCACTAAATATTTGCTTAACAAAGATGCAGATCCTAACTGCAGCTCTGCCACTGATTCTATGAGGGACTACAGGCTAAGAACTGCCCTTCTCCACACTAGTGTTCCCCATGTTAAACCAAAGACACAAAGTGGTTGTCCTGTATAATAACAGGTATTGACAGCAGTAATAATTGATCTGAACCAATTAATGTCAGACTTAAGCACACATTCAGGTTTTCTGACAATCTCCTGATCATATTGCAAAGTGTAAGCTGACATACTGTACACATCACACAAGACATGGCAGTGACATTTCAGAGATGCCCTCAATTTCATTTATAGACTCAAGTGAAGAAAATATCTTCAGACAGCTTTTTTTAACGGTTGCAGCAGTCAGCTAATGGAATGATCCAGAACAATCTACGGACAGAATTAGTTACTTCTGTAGAAAATTATGATACTGAAAATAATCATTAAAAAAAGAAAAAAACAAAACAAAACAACCACAATATCAAGTATGTTTTGATGGATTACCAAGGCAAATGAAACATCTACTTCCCTGTAACAACGAAAAATAACAAAAAATAAATTTGTTTGACTTGGAGAAAGGTCATTGTCTTTCATCTCTCTGAGTTTATGTGATCCATTTTATGATCAAATAATTGTGTTAACACCTGCTCCAAACAATCCACTTCATTATTTCTCTTCTTCTCCCAGGTATTTAAGACAACAGTGGTAAGGTACCAGCCTCTTCAGGTGGTTCAAACTACAAAAAAAATTCAAGACTGTCCCTGTGTACTCTTTCTCCTCCATTACTTTCAGAGAGCTCTCCTGTTTTCAGTGACCCTGAGCTACTCACCCTACCAGAGAAGACTGTCCAGGACTCCCCACACTACCCACCTTCAGCACCTGGAGGTGTATAATGCCTCACGCATTGTCAGTCCTCCCACGAACCAAACCTTAGCATGCATGGTGAACACACTCAATACCTGACTGTTTAGTATACCAACTGTACATCAAACCCACATGGTACCACCTTCTCACTCCTCACTTACCCCCTTTTCTTGTCCTAGGTTTCTTCAACTGTTCATCTACCCTTCTCAACACTCCTGTTCAAATTTACACAGTACTTTTCTCTCTACTCTGGCCATCCGTCATGTCCCTCCTCTGAAAAGCTCAGGCAACACCTTCTCCCAAATTGCCATCCCCCTCCCATTTCTTCCTTAACACAGCACGGTCACTTTGCTCTGAGGAATGGATCACACTAGAGGAGACAGGACTATTATTCTCCACAAATTACTTGCAGTACCAGAGCCTGCCTAGCCCATTTCTCCATATTTGCTTGAATATCACAGAAAGATAGATTCACAGAATGAAGGAAAAATTTAAGTTGGAAAGGACTTCTGGAGACCATCTGGTGCAATCTTCTGTTGAAAACAAAGCCTTATGTTAGGTTACTCACGGCCCTGTCAAGCGGAGTCTTTCACCCCTTCTCTGAGCAACTTATTCCAGCGGTTTACTGTTCTTACGGTAAAGATTTTTTTTCTTTTAATCCAGACAGAATTTCTCCTGAAGAAACCTGAACCTGTTGCCTTTTGCCCTGTTCCTGTGCATCCTCCTGAAGACAGCTACCTACATCTTCTCTACAGCCATCTTTCAAATAGACCTCCTCAGATTCCCTCTTCAGGCTCAAACCCAACTCCATCAAGATTTCTACATATGTCAAACTCTTGAATCCTCTAATCACATTGGTGACCCTTCTCTAAAGCCTTCTCAATGTTCTCATGTGTCTCATGACCCAGGGTACAAGCAGGGGACAAAACTAGAAGCAGTAGCAAGTTTTCTTTTAGATGCTACCTTTTTTGCTTTTCCTTTGAGCAAAAAAGCCTCGAAAATACCATAATTTAAAGCCTTCCTTTGAGAGAACGGGAACAAGATCCCTATAGCAATTATTCAGTTGATTTTAAATTTGCATTTCTAAATTACCTCCTATTTGCAAGCTGTTTCAGAAATAACGTCACCTATCAACAATTATACAAACACCTGAACTTATTACTATGACCATTTCAATTTAACAATCCAAGTTCTACTTTACAAAAAAACGCATTTCATTAAAAATACACCAAAGAGCTTTCATGCCAAATTATTCCAATGTGCATACCTTAGGGCTAACAATTATCTCGGATACAATTTTGGCTTACACATGATATAGCCTACATATGATCATCCACAGAATCATTCAGGTCAGAAAAGACCTTTAAGATAATCGAGTCCAACTGTTAACCTAACACTGCCAAGTCCACCTCTAAACCATGTCCCTAAGTGCCACACCCACATGCCTTTTAATCACCTCCAGGGACACTGACTCAGTCACTTCCCTGGGCAGCCTGTTCCAATGCCTGACAACCCTCTCCTCAAACAAGTTTCTCCTAATATCCAGTCTCAACATTTCCTGGTGTAACTTGAGGCTGTTTCCCCTCATCCTGTCACTTGTCACTAGTGAGAAGAGACGAACACCCTCCATGCTACAATCTCCTTTTGGGTAGCTGTATAGAGTGAGAAGGTCTCCCCTCAGCCTCCTTTTCAGTATTCATCATTTGAGGCCCAAGGCAAGATAAAGTACCAGTTGATCACCTTTCAGTTGGGTCCTTCACCGAACAACTGAGCTTCCTATTCTGATGGTAATTTTCTAAGACCACCTAGAGTATTATCCTCTGTGTTTATTTGCTATATTTTCCTCTCAGAGAAGTTTACCAAAAATGTTTAGCACTTTTTCTAATCTCAAAGTCTACTCTGTAAAAATTTAAGAAAACAAAGTGTCTCAATATCGTCACCATCTTCATGAAGCCACATTATTTTCTACAAGAAAAATAAAAGACCACACAACAGAATACAAAAGAAACTGGAATGCAAGTTAGACCTCTGACAGGAAATAAAGGCAAGAGAAAGATGTATTTATAAGGGCTATCAACTAGATGTATTAAATTATTCTTAAAAGCATTTTTCAAAGTTTAAGATGATCTTCCCCAAGACTTGCGAAGTTTTCACCACAAAAATGACATAACAGTTCAAGAAGGACAGAGAACTGCTCAAGAGAGTCCAGCACAGAGCAACAAAGATGGTGAAGGGAGTGGAGCATCTCCCTTATGAGGAAAGGCGGAGGGAGCTGGGTCTCTTTAGCTTGGAGAAGAGGAGACTGAGGGGTGACCTCATTCATGTTTATAAATATGTAAAGGGTGAGTGTCACGAGGATGGAGTCAGGCTCTTCTCGGTGACAACCAATGATAAGACAAGGGGCAAGAGGTACAAAATGGAACTTCTTCTCAGTGAGGGTGACAGAACACTGGAACAGGCTGCCCAGGGAGGTTGTGGAGTCTCCTTCTCTGGAGACATTCAAAACCCCCCTGGACACCTTCCTGTGTAACCTCATCTGGGTGTTCCTGCTCCAGCAGGGGGATTGGACTAGATGATCTTTGGAGGTCCCTTCCAGTCCCTGACATTCTGTGAACACGATAAACATTCTTATACTCAGGTTTTGGCTTTACCTTCAGACTTCTGTTAAATAACTAAAATTGTGAACTTAGTATCTGCACTTCACTGTACTGTGGTCTCTTCTTCTCTACAATATTAAAAATTTGGCTGCAGTGTGCATGTAGGTGGAATTCTAGTACATAAATGCTCTAAAGTCCTTAATGCATGCAAACTTTAGTATTTTTCTGAGAGCAAATCGTAAGAAAATTCTCCAAAAAAGATCTATAAACTAGAGAAGCATGATAAAAATGAACTGTCAGTAAAAAAAAAAAAAAAAAAAAAAAAAAAAAATCGAAAACCAGATTCTTTAAAGGTACAAATGCTTTTATTGTAACACACACATATAATGCAAACACTTCTAGGAATACTTTCTGTCTTTGTTTTCAATGAACAATGATAAGGCCAGACACTCATCAAAACTTATGTAATTGTACTATTGTTTCCTATTTAACTCGCAACAGTAAAGGAAAAAGATTTAAGATATGCCTATGCAGGTTGTAGAAAACTGCACATCTGATCTCTCTGTGCTTCTAAACTTCCATACATCAAACAAGCTCCAGAGCAGACACCACACAGCTGAGTTCATACAGTCCTGAGCCCTTGCTAATATAATCCAGCACTCGTTTCTCAGCATTCAGGGTTACTCAAAGAAATACTTAAAACACTGAGCCAAAAAGATAGCTGGTGATACCACTACGTGGAAAAATTAAATTGAAATGCTGAAAACTGCATTTCAAGTACTCCTTCTTGTAAGCCATATTTACAGCTTCTGAAGAACCAGAATGTAGGTTATGATTCCAATAAATCCAATATATTTACAGTAATCTTGTCCATCTGAGTGGAAAAGTGAGATTCCTGTAACACACAAAGTGTGCACTTCGAGAAAAATATTTATGTATGTAAATTACTTATTGAAATTGGTAAGCATCAGGAAATTGCACAATATTTATGTGATTGGTCAAGCATCTAACTAGCCGAGGGTTCAATGAAATAGAATAAATTCAATTTTGTGATTTTAGGAATACATAGGAGAGAGAAGACATGTTTTCATATGAGATTTGAAAAATAAGTGGAGTTGGAAGCAGAGAAAAACAGGAAGCTTGTTCCAGAGATGGCTTATGATTAATGGGAAAAGATACATATCCCCATCAACTATTTAAACTCTTTGAAAGAACAGCCACTCAACATTTGCTGGTTTTCTCAAAGAGAAGAAAAACTGTGATAGGCACAGATCTATGAAAAACCTAGATAAACAGTTTCAAAGAAATGAGAAAATTGCTGATTTTGATTCTGCTGGGAATTGGGAGAGTGCATTTAAGCAGACAGAAAAACTGAGCCACTGGCACAAAAGTTATTAATGTGACAACAGGGTGGGAGGGTAGGGATGAGATTTTTGAATTAACCATGAAACCAAACTTGCCTGGGTCAAACGGATCAATGAAAATAAGCTCCACTGTGACTGAGAGTTCTCTTGCTTTGAAATTGAATGTAATGATTACGGTAAGTATTCTGTCAAAAATCCAACAATATTTCTTTTCACAATTAGCCTCTGTTAATATCTTAAAAAATAAACTTATTTAACATTTCTATGATTAGCCTTCTATCCTAAGACCCTAGCAGCCCTAAACCTAGCAGTCCTAATCCTAATGCATATCTCTTTGGTCATCAACAAAATAACTTCACCATAAACCTTAAAAAAATTAACAGCTACAAATTTTGAATGTGGTAGTTCTTGGCAATGCAAACTTTAAAACTATTTCCAGTGTTTTGTATAGACAGCTCTTACTTGCCCATGCCACTTGATTTCCTAACTTACTGTTAATACACCGTTCAAAATTCATATAGCTTCTTTTCAAGAGAAATGGGACACAAACTTCAATTCTTTTCAATATTGACCAGAATTATATTGCCCCTTCTCTCTCATTTGAAAATATATTTTCATTTGTAATTCACTCTTTTTCTCACCTTCACACAAATCATTGCACATTCTTTCTTCTTGCATTTGTTCATACTAGCTAAAATTCTGAAAACATTTTTCTAGTCTACTGTAAACTCCACACTTGAAAAATTTTTGTTACAGAGCATGACAACCTCTAAATATCAGAAGCAGTTTTAGCTTTTACACTGTATCATCTTACCGAAAAGCAAGAGAGTCAACAGAAAACTAATAAATTCAACCCAAACATATTATAGCTTATTTCCATAACATCCAATTAACCAATCACAATTTGTCCCAGTATCTGACTGCCTAACAAATACAAACCTATATGTTAATTTGCATTAGAACAAAATTGACATGATAGTTCAGCTATTAAATATCCTAATTTTAAAAGTCCTTTTTCCCTAGAATATGTCCAACTCTGCCTCCTTGCCATAACACTCATTAACTTGTTTCTTAGGGAACAGCAGCCAACACAAAATGCATCCAGCAAAGCTCTAACCAGTTCCTCCAGTTGGTGTCTAAATTTGTTTGATATTCACAACAGAAGTCAGAGGTTTCATCCTTGCGAGCAAGATATATTTTCATTGCTTTTTCTTTAATCAACAGACACTTAAGCCTCACATCGTAATGCAGATTTGAAACTAGAGTAGTTCACAGAACAAATTAAATGTAATATTAACACAACTGTAAAAGCAATGTCCTAGAAATTTCAGGAAGATTGAGAAATAGTGAGTTATACCAGAAAAGACCATTACACATGGAAAGTAAACATGCTATATACCGATAAACTTGCACATCCATGTGTATGCATCTTGGATTTTTTTCATAAACTACTTACACTGAAATATCTAATGCCGTCTTTTCCACTATGATGACAAGTGAGCATTTTATTAATTGTTTGTAAGACTAGGCCAAAAAATCTGCTTTGTGTTTTTACTGTAAAACAGCAAAACCTCAGAACAGAGATAAAAGATTGATTTAAAAAAAGATGTAAGAGTGAAGAATAATTAAAAAAATACTATATTTTTTTCCCCATTTTTCTACCTGATAGAAAAGCCAAACAAGCTCCATTTGTAGGAAGATAAAAGACAATCGGAATTAAGATTCGTGTAAATTATGCTATCAATAGTGAATAGGACTAACAGAGAAATCTTCATATTGGTATTTTGTTTGCACTGTTACAAACTTCAGGTCAATCATAAGTCAGCTTTGGTAATACAATATACACTTAAAGGCAATAACTGTCCTGTTATACCAGAAGTTATTAAAACCATGACATGCCCTCCCAAAAACAGTGAGAAGAGTAGATGACTGACCTTCCTCACTTCAGTTTTTACAGTCTTCAAATTATTTTGGTCAGATACAAACTGACTAGATTATATTGTGGTCTACATCCAAAACTATGGAAATTGATAAAACATAGTACTGCCAGCTCATTATGATCAACTAATTTCCTGGGAAAAAAAAGAAACAAAACAAAACAAGAAAAACACAAACACAAAAAAACTGAACAGCACCATCACACACACACACACCAAACCCCAGAAGTTGAACAGATTCTTAACTGCCTTGAACTGCATGAAAGGAACAGGTCAGTTACCAAGAACTATTATCTAATCAATATATATCAATTTACTTTCAGGTGGCAAACAGGCAAAGTGACAATGGGAAATGTACTAACTTATGTGAAACACAGGCTCGCCATAAATCCTGCAAACTAGCAAACTGTATAGAATGAATACCGTTTGAGCCCTGGGCTCCTGGACTGACAATCCTTGTGGTGTAGGACACAAGCCATATTTGATCATGTTTTACCACCTCTAAAGGAAACCAAAGTAAACCGATACAGAGAAACCATTTTTTCTGCAACAGATGCCCAAGTCCTAATTGTCTATTAAGACCAACTAACCCTTGTACAGTTGTTTAGAAACTGACAACGCAACACAAATAATTAGCTAGATAAATGACTAACTTAGAAGAACCAGACAGAAAATTAACAAAGCATGTTTTATAAATCTATTATCTCACACTGCTTTGGTGTGAATTGGAAATTGGATTTGCATTCTGTGACCTCTCCACTTCCTGCTACCATCCTGCAGTTCACCCAGTGATAATATATGTTAAACATCCACTCTTGTCATGTAACTACCGGTGATATGTTTTATCTTGGCATACATCAGAAAACTTTAAATGCCTCAGCATTAACTTTAAAATGTCAGAAAATTTGAGGTTGCCTCCTTTCCATTATTCAATGTTTCCCAGATTGTAAAAATGGAAAAGTCATTAAAAGACTGACATAATTTAATAACGTTTAATATTTTCTCTGCAATTAGGATCATTCAGTCTCTGCAATATCAGAGAAACTGCTAAGGTTTCAATCATATTACTGTGATCTGGTCTAACGACAGTGATTAATACTTTAGCAAGCTGCCCTGATAGTCAATGTTAAACAAAAGAAAGTAAAGAATCATACTGGATTAGATAGCTCTCCCTCCAAAATGGCACTGAAGAAATAGCAAGTTTGACAGACTTACAGATTGGATTAAAAAAAAAAAAATCTGAAGTCACAACCTATTTAATGTATACATCTAATCAATTTACAGACAAGTGGTGTAAGGTCTGAGACAGATACATGCTTTTTGTCATTTGTTCTGAAAATACAAAAATAAATGCCAGATCCTCTCAAATTTTGTTCACACTCCAGTTTACTTTTAAATGTTCTTTCTATGCCAAATATTCAACTGTAATATATACTTGCCACTGAAGAGCTTAATGACATAATCACATCTGGGTGCAAGTGCCTGGTTTGGGCTTGCTTCTGAGTAGAGAAAATAAAAGCATTTTAAATAACCAGGGTCTTAATCATGGAGATGACTGAGGAACCCCAAATTCTTCTAACAAAATGTACTTACCTGTACCTAAACAGTAACAGCAAAAAAAGATTATGAGTAGTAATAAAATAAGAAACTCTTTCTTAACTGGTCTGTGTCAATATTTGTAACTTTTACTTGCTTAAGCTCTTTCCAAGAGGTTGTATGACCACAGCTATCAGAGCTCTAAGTAGCCACAGTATCTCAGCGAAAAAGTAAATTACCCCACAAAAATGGCATTTTGAACAGTTTTCTCTTATAGAACATATCAAACAGTTAAAGCAATCATTCCATTTTGGCAGAGCGGCAGAAACTCTACTTGCTTTTCAACACTCATGAGATTATGATGCATCACACTAAAAATAAACACAAAACCCAAAGACACAAACATAAAAACAGACTTTCTTTCATAAAGCCATTATGGTTGCAAGTTGTGAGCATGCAACTACAGATGAAAAAAAAAAAGGTCAAAAAAAGTCAAATACACTCAGATCTCTTCAAGAGTAACAGACATTTAGGAATAGAACGTGTTTTAATGGAGCTACATCTTCTTTTGTCACTCTAAAAAGATAACAAAAACCTCAGATGTTGCTACTGCAAGAGCACCCACATAAAATATGCATGCCTGACCATCTATAGCCTTACACTATAGTGGTACTACCAAGCCACCAGATCTCTCAAACATTTTATTACATTTTATGAAATATCATACTAGAGGGCCTATATATATATTTAACATGTGTGTGTACATATATATCTACACACACATATAAATACGTATATAAAAGAGCATACAGATGTATGAATACACATACACTGGTCTGCATGTATATACACATGCATACATATGGATGTATATATGGTGCTGCTGTTAAGACACATGGAACTTCCAAGACAAGGGGGATGACACCCAGTTCTATCTTCATATTAAATCAGATATACCACAAAACAACATTATCCACATGTTATTGCTAATGTGCACTGCCAAACCATAAAAGTATTAAGAGAGTAGTAGTAGGAAATAGCAGTTCAGTGAAAATGTGATTATAGGGCAAGTATTCCCAACTCTAAGAAACTGAAGAACCTGGGGGTGTATCAGGATCTACTTGGTATATAAACATTATATTGGACAACAGAGGAGGAAAAAAGCCAATTCCCAGTACTTAAGTCATCTTCATCTTCCATACGAATTTGACTACATGATTCATACTTCCTAACACATCCTTGATTTGACTAATGCAACTTTACCCTCCCCTAGGAAGCTCTGCAACCTTAGAAAGCACAATCTGATTCAGACTGAGCTGGTTTCTCTGAAAGAGTCTGATGAGAGATCTCACTTCTAAATTTGGTGTTTTGTGTGGAATTGGTCCTCACAATTGAAACGCACACACTCTGCAAGTACGTCCTTCTACATTATGATTTCCTACTGCAGTAATGAAGCCACTGAACAAGAGTGGCAGAAGTCAGGACACTGCACAGAAGCCTATCCCAGAACATGAATCTCATAGTCAAGTGCAGTAAAAAAGCCCCTTATTTTCACACTTAAAACATACCCACTTCTGTGTACACACCATCACAGAATGTCAGGGATTGGAAGGAACCTTAAAAGATCATCTAGTCCAACCCCCCTGCTGGAGCAGGAACACCCAGATGAGGTTACACAGGAACGTGTCCAGGTGGGTTTTGAATGCCTCCAGAGAAGGAGACTCCACAACCTCCCTGGCCAGCCTGTTCCAGTGCTCTGTCACCCTCACTGAGAAGAAGTTTCTTCTCATATTTAAATGGAACCTCCCGTGTTCCAGTTTGCACCCATTGCCCCTTGTCCCATCATTGGTTGTCACCGAGAAGAGCCTGGCTCCATCCTCAGAGCACCCACCCTTTACATATTTATAAACATGAATGAGGTCACCCCTCAGTCTCCTCTTCTCCAAGCTAGAGACCCAGCTCCCTCCACCTTTCCTCATAAGGGAGATGCTCCACTCCCTTCATCATCTTCATTGCATCATTCTTCCCTCCCTTTCCCTTTCAAAATGAAGTCCAAGAAACAGCACAAGATAACCAAAGTAGCATTAGTGTTTAAAATTTGGAAATCAATCTCTCCTATATAACCGTGAAAGTAACCACATATGAACACGCTTAAGGAAAAAAACAAAAAACAAAAAACAAAAACACACACACAAAAAAAAAAACACCACAAAAAAAACCCACCCAAACCAACCAACAAAATCACACACAAACACAAAAAAATCCCCCAAACATTGCAAAGCCATTTGCTTTGCCAGCTGAAAGATCAACTTCTGCAGAGCTCCGGAGCAGCCACTGCAGGGATTGTCTTTTATCCAGCCAATGGGAGAGACACAAAAAAAGATGCAAGAGGAAGATAAATGTATTGCAAAACAACAAATGCAGAGCATGGTCCACAACAGAAAAACCAATGAACTTCAATGGTCCATTCACCTGCATCAGCTGTATCTACTCTTACAGATACTATCTCCATGTGTTTGCTATGTTTTTATTTAATTGTTTTTTGCTATGAAAAAGATCTAGATATTTAATATAAACCCCAGCAATTCTGATGAACAGATAGGAAAACTATACAGGGCAAGCAACCATTTTTTAAATGCACTACACAATTGGATTTTCCATCAAAATGCAACACAGCACATAAACAGGCATGAATGCCTCGAACTTAGAGTATCAACCTGATTTAAGAAAACAACTACTTACAGAAGCAGCACAAGTCTCCTACTCCTAAACTTTCCTGAAAACCTGACATGACAACTGCAACCTGTCACCTTTAGTGAGGAAATATAAAAATATTTGCCTTGTTAAAAATAAGAATTTCTCTTAGAAAGGGAATAAGCCAGGGAAATTCAGGTAGGGATGGTTTTTTTACAGTTACTGAGGGGAGATGTTAAATACTTGAGATAAGTTTCTGCCATTTCATAAGTCAGTCTAAAAATCTGCAAATCTGTCTCTACTTGAAACCAGTAAGAGCTCTAAACTAATTCCTGCACAGACAACATCCAAATAAGCTTTTGACAACATAGAACAAAGATAGCTTCTATCTTCCAACTCTTGCAACAAATACATATCTCTTCAGAACTGGAGCTATTTGAAATGGGCAGTGCCAGCAAGAAACTCCTTGAAAAGCAAATTCTTTATACCTACATAATAATTACTTTACCTTGGCCCTCCTGTCACATCTTTCTGCTAGACTTCCTTAACTTGGAAAGCCAAAGCTGTTATTAATGTGGACTGAGAAAAAAAATTTAGTTTTGTTTCAAAAAACCAAAACAAAACACAAAAATAAATTATCTTCAGCCCCTCATTTTGAACGTATAACTTAATTTCACAAGACTAATTAAGAAATAAATTATGATATTATAAATTCAGTGTGCAGAAGGATACTTCTGGGAAAAAAACAAAACAAAAAACAAAACAACAAAAAACTGAACCAAACCAAAATCAGATAAGTGCTCTTATAGTTTCCCTTTATTCTGCCTTATATTTATGAAAAGCTCTTGGTTCAAGTTTTTTGCTTTCATAATTGTTAATTTGTCCCTCATTTTCAACACATCTGTTCTCCACAAATTCATTTTTTACTGTTCTGTATTTTGCTACTGGTTTCTATTTTAATCCAAATGGTTTTATGATTTTCTATTAAAAAACAGTCACGAAGGACTAAGATAGGCTTTAGAAAGAAACAATTTCCCCTCAAAGAGGAGATTCAATCACAAAATCAAATTTTCCTTTCACATTTTATCAAGCATTTGTGTTTAATCAATTACCAGAATGTGCAAGTGTTTTTACAGACATGATGTAATTCCAGGTTAAAAGTGTTAGAAATGTGACTAAATAGAGCACAAGAAAGAAACTTTTATATATTATATGTATTCCTTAAGAGTATGTTTAAGATGGCTGTTTCTTCCCATTTTCTAATAGAACAAAAATTCCTCTTTACTTCAGTAAGGGCATATGGCTACTCCGATTTGTTAGTTCAACAGGGATATTAGCTAACTGTTTTAACACTAGACCTAAAAGTGATCCATTTTCATATTTATGAATTCTGTCCTCCTTCATCAATTAGAAGTGGCATTTAACCTGAATCCTTCATTAACGTCTTCATCCCAAATGTGCATCTACATATCTATAGCTGTATCATTAGCTAATAATTCCGCAATTATCTCTTGTAGTAAAAGATTAGATGCTTACTGTTGCTATGAGAGTTACTGAAATATAACAATAAAACCAAAAACAATTAGAACTTTGCTTAAGGTAAAGTTAAGGCACCATAAAAAGGACAAAAGCACTCCAAGGAACAACCTGGTTTGGTATTTCTTTCTGGGTCAAGATATTCTTATTGCAAAGGCTGAAAAACAGCAATTAAAAAAGCACTACGAGTTTAAAAACTTGAACATAGCTGCTAGATAAAAGACATGTCAAATATCTTAACTATTACATAGGTGTGCCTAACTCTCAGTTTAGATTATGACTACCGAAAAAAAAATGGTGCAAAGTTTATAACTGGCTGGAGAGAGAAAGCTTTCCTCTACTAGCTAGACTGAGGTACGGGATTTAGCTTCGTCATGTGGGACTAAGATACTCTGGTCCATATGTGACATCTGAGTTGAAGATCTCCATTATCTCTTGTATCATCTCACCTCAATGATGAAATAATGACAATGAAAAGAGAAAAATGAGTTAAGTTCTGTTTATATTTCATTGGCACAGAGAAAAAGTTTCAATCAATTAGGTGTTTGTACATAATAGCCTACTTTCTTAGGAAAGTATTTTCTTTCTAGGGTAAGTATTTTTAGATCAAATTAATTTTCTGCAAAACTCACATGCAGAAAATTTACCCTTTTGTATCTTGCAAACTCAGCATAAAACCAAAACATGAGAAAAGCTAATTCTATTGCATGTCAAGTATTTAATTCTGGAATTACTTCGAGATTGGAGATGTCAGGATCAAAGTAACTGTAATTCAATAGGTATGGAAGATTGTAGACCGACAATGAAAAATCAGGAACGAACTGTTAATTTATTTACTTTTGTAATTCCATCTAAACTAAAAAATTACATTACTGAAAAGAAATTCACTTCCACAGCAGGAAAGCTCTTGAACTTAAGATCTCAACTTTTTTCAAATGCTCAAAGCAATCTTTTTTAAGCTATAATTATTTCCTAAATCTCTGAAAATGTTCTGCTTTACAGGGTCTAAGTCACTGGTAAATCAACATCCCACACACCACTCAAACCAAGTTGATACTTGTTGCAAATCTTGTCCATAAGTTAAAAATCAAATACTTTACCACAAGTTGAGTTTTTCCACAGGAGTTAGTAGTACTGTGAGAATCCTTCTCATTTATTTTATGAAAGGGTTAAAATAATTATATATGCATTACCTCTCTTGCCAAATAATGTTCACAATCACTTTCATTAACAAGTTTACAGTACAGTGTGCATTTTCCCAAATGACTCAAGAGTTCATCTTAAACTGATCTAAAGAGAAGAAAAAAAATCACTGTTCTCAGTAATCCTTCAAAAACAAGTAAATCAAAAACCTGATTTCAATCTACAACAACAACCTGCCTGATAAACAAGAAGCAAGAACACACAATACCTAAAGATGACATTTTCCTCTTCTACCATCACTTAATTATTTAGTTCAATATCTGAATAGAGGAAAAAAACACGACAAACTGTTGCATACCTGTGGAACTTTTGAAGAACCGTCTCTATTTGCACTGCTAAGAATAGCTTCTTGTGTGGCCTGCCTTCACCTTCTAGGGCTATGTCTTGTAGCTGTTTCATTTTTCAGATTTTAATGATACAGCAAAAGTAATATGGAAAGAGGCGGCTTTTTATTCCACATAAGTAAAACAAAAATAGATAGCACACATTAAGAAGCGACATCAAATGTTTATGTGCACCAAGTCTCCCTGCTACATGCTAACACACAATTTAATATCCTATTTCTCAAAACTTTCAGCTGTGCGATACTCCCTTGTATATTCATACTGCATGCTTTGTTGACTGGTTGAACAATAAAGGAGTATAAGACCTGGAATACTGAAGACCTTCATCAAGGTTCTGTTGGGTAACATCACAAGATTAAGTACTTTGTATTTAAACAACCATTTGAAGAAGGAAAAGAAACAAAAAAAAAAAAAAGAAAGAAATCAGAATTACTGTAATCTACTCTGTACATAGGGAACTCTGTCATTGTAGCTATTCCAGAGAAAGAGATTTATAGTGGATTCACTCTCAGAAATATAATGTACTTTGCAACTGCAGAGCAAGAGCACCACGCAGTGGAACTATCAGATAAAAAATACTGGCAAAGTTACATATTCATAGCACAGCAGTAAAAACAGTTCCACGTAATTTTACTAAGACAAAAGTCTTTCTTAGAAAAATTTTAGGTGAAAAAACTGCTAGCTTTATTTCATCTTAGAGAGACTATAACTTAAAATTATGTCCTCAATATTGCTTATTTGCTGCCTCACATTCCCAAATACAATTACTAAGTTTCTATTACTATCATATTTCTTTTTAAAAAACACAAATTATAATTCCAGAAAAGGAAGTTTTATGGCCATAAACAAAGCCTCTTTAAAATTTAGACCCTTTTTAAAATTAATTAATAAATATTTATGTAAAGTTACATAACGTGGAAAACAATCGCACAACCAGGCACTGACTCGCTTATGACAATTATTTCTATGCATAATGTCAAGCATTGAAGTTCCTTTCTCTCCTTGTCAAAAGACAGAAAATATGTATACAAGCTGTTGACAGCTAAATTACTTCAGGAGAGACTATGCTAGCTGCAGAACTTCAGATATCTGAAAGGAAAACCAAAAATTTTGCAATGATGCATTTTTTACTCCTCTGTATACATTATGAAGCCTGCCACCATGAATTCAGACAGTAGATACAGTGGCTTGACCTAATAGCCCCTTTTTCTGTTAACATACACCTAGATCTCTGACAAAAGAGGGAGATAGATAAAGTAGCCGTGGATAAAAGACCCATGCTCAGGAGTCTATGTTCAGGAAATTCCAGCAGGCTGCATCTGTCACTAACTTGTTTCAGATCGGTCATCTGCATACATAACTTTTCAATATCACTTTATTACAAAAGCACCGATTTAATTCCACATAAGCATCTCCAGAATAACCACTGAAAACACTGAAGCATGTATCAGATCTCAAAGCATTATTTAGTCTCACCAGCTCATTCACAAATTAAATCCATGCAGCTGCTAAGTGCAGCTGCCCAAGGCAACATTTGCTTTACGGTAAGAGGTCAGGACTGCTGCCATCAACAATTCTAGAACACCATGCCAGGAGACTCTCCTGCTACTGAAGAATTTAAAAAATTAATGTTGTATCTAATCCCTGTTTTTACTTAACTAAAAACTGAGTTCAGCTTTTCCTACATTTCTGCTGAGATTAAACTCCCTGATACCAAATCCTACTCTGAACTTCAGATTCACTTGGTTATTTGTGTATCCTGGGACAGGCAACCAAAAAGCTACATGACAGGAACAGAATAGCAACCAAAATGTCATCGACAGGATGAACTCAAGATATTTTTTTCCTAAATTTAACCTGCTAAAGGTAATATGAGTAAGTGACAATATACACTGACAGCCTAACTTTGATTCCACACCTCTCATGACAGCAGTGATCAGGGACACTGAATGAAGTATACACTCACATGCATGGTGAAAGAACCTTGATTTGTGTTCTGACGCTGCCTGCAGAATAAGCAATAGATCAATGGACATTGAGTTATCCACTATTTCATTGATTCAACATGAGGGGAAAAAAGAAGGGAATACTGAATAAATAAGAAAAAAATGCAAGAGAAAGGAAGCAGTAGAAATGAGAGGGGTTTTTTTTAATAAAGACAGCTAATATTGAAGTTAAAAGATTCTATTAAGCGAAAAAACCCTAAAATTATATTCTCTCACACAGTTGAATGCATTATATTCAAAAATAGAGATGGAATATGAATACAGGCTTCTAAAGCAACATGTAAAGTTAAACCTCTACTCTTCACAGTTATTTCCTACTTTCAGGAGTTTAACACATTTCATAAGACTTGTCAGGTGGACAATGTGTCTTTAAAATGCCAGCTACATTTCCAGCTGCATAAAATGCCAGCAGAGGATGCAAGAAATCCCTGCTCCACATATGTCATGTATAAATGACTTTCAATTTCTCATTTACCATGAAAAGCTTAAAATACCAAGAAGAATATCTGAACGTTTCGCTTTTCATTATTTATCTGCTGAAACAGGAATTATTTTTCAAATGAGTAATTAGGGAGCTGACCACCACCTTCAGAGTGAGGGTTTACAGTAGATAGAAGTGAGTCACAGAGAACTTCACTAAGAATTGCAGTAAAGTTTCAGTGCATCTTAGATAAAACATGTCAATCCAAAAACGTACACTCATAATAATTATTAAAAAGGTGTAAAGCAATCAGAGCGGAAGTTATCCAGTCAGGGTTTATTTGAATCTTTATCTTACTACACAAATGATTTTGCAGCATAAAATGCTGGGTAAATTGAAGACTGTGAAGAGAGACTTCCTAAGAACACCACTTTTACTGTCATATCTGGTTAAACATTTGAGAAGGATTCTTGAAAACCAAAATTCCAGTAAATGGTAAATCCCAGTATATTTCTCCCTTAATCCACTCATGCATCTATGAACATTTGTGAACCAAATGATCTTTGTAAAACTGTATTTAAAAATATACTTTGCTACAATTCTAATGTATAATTTGGGTCCTGAAGTTCACTAATAGTCAGGTTAGCGCAACATTTCATAGAAATAAAGAGGCCAACAACTAAAGCTTAAAAACTTGTTAAGTTTCATCTTTTACCAGAGGCACCTCAAATGTTCCCTCCTCGTGATCCCATTTCACTGAGGCATCCTGCACACTCACAGTGTATCTCCAATGCTAGTTTGCTACACTACTGGGCCTGGTGTTGACACACATAACATTCACATTTATGGGACAAGGGAGTAACACTCACAGTCTATAAAGTCCTCATGGGGATTGTGTGCACAAGCACAGGCACGTCGCGAGAAGAGCCAGAGGCCACCAATGTAATTGCAAAGAGCAAGTTTATTTTGGTTACCTCTCTACTGGGGGATCTCTGTAGCTACACCTGAGCTCCCAGGCAGAGGCGGCGTAAGCGGGGACGCAGGCGCTGGTAAGTTTAGCCCTGCTGGAAGATCGCTGGGCCTGCTGAGCTCGCCTGTATTTCACGGCTTCAGGCAGGCGCAGCCTCCCGCTCTTTCTCACAACAAAGCAGGAATCTCAGACACAGTGATAAGGTGTCCAGAGTTTCTCCCAGGCCTGTGTTATCTAACACAGGGGTTCTACTTGTCAAGCACACAAGGTCAGTAAAACAATTAGTGTGATGTATGTGTTTTCTTTATACCCCAGCTGCGGGTCACTTGAGCGTGTTTAGCTTTCTCCTCCTCGCCAATCTTCCACAATTCCCATACAGGGATAGATCCCACTGTTGCTAGTTGGAAAGTTTTCCCAGCTTCTATTGGACAGCAAACCCATAATATCTGCTGATATCGGTCCTACCAATATCATAGCAGGATTCCTGACCAAATTTTTCTAGGGTTCTGCTTTTCTAAACTGAAACATATCTATACCTAGCATAACAGAAAACCCAAAACAAACATCAAAGACTGCATTAAACAATAGTAAAAAGGTAAATACACAATACATTCCTGCACTTTCTTCTAATTACCCTAAATTTCTAGGACACAGACTGGTTCTTTGTGAAACATTAAAATGTTCTGCACTTAAATACTACAGAATCCATTTCAGTCATCATAATGCATTACCTGGTAAACTAGTCTTCATAATATCAATGCCAACTTGAAGCTCAGGCTCAGCTGCAAGAACTGCATAATCTCCTTGATGAGAGACATTGAAGTTGTAACTTGAATGAATACTGCCTACGTTATTTGCCAAGAAAGGTTTTCCTTTTGATGTCCTTTGCAAGTGTATTTCATTCCAAGGTACGCACAACTTTTCTGCAACTAATTTCCGCATCAGCAGGCGACCAGCCTACAAAATAAAATGGAAGTGATTCACACAAAACTATTATGCTATGTGCAAAGTACCCATAGTTGCCAGAAAACCACCTTAAAAAAAGAAAAAAAGTGGCCTTATTATTGCAAATATAGAGTATATTTTAGCCAAATAATTAAGATTTCTTACATAAATGCCTGTGTGAAGTAAATTGAATCAAGAGTTCAGACCCAAATATAGAATACACTTCTTATCACTATTAAAACACAGACAACACAAGATCCAATGAAAAGCAGTCAGCCTAGAAGAACCCCTTCTCTATCCTATTCACTTAGGATACTTTGTTGCACAGATGTATACTTTCTATATCACACTGAACAGCTGTCTCAACAGCTTTCCTTTCAGTACATCCATTCAGTCACTTCCATGCTTAATGAAATACTGAACAGCTAAAAATGAGTCACTTCTTATAGACTAATTAGCAGACATCTGTATTACTACCACATTGTTATGTGAGATTTAAAACCTGAATTATGTAAACCAACTTCATTCTTGCACACATTACACTATCGTCTTCACGTATAGTCTCCTAGAGTACCTTGATGGTGTCTCCTAACTTGACATCAAGACATAAAGCTTGTGAAGTCTTTCAGAATAACTACTAACAGCAGACTGCAAACGTCCGTTTTTCCTCCTAAGTGAAGGTGGAAGTAGAACTTGCAGTTAATACTTTACATGCCCTTGCAGGGCTGCATACTTTCCTACGAAAAGTGAGAAATTTGGGCAATACTCAATCTGCAGAGAGGCAGCGGCGTCCCCACGGGAAAGGGCCTGTCCCGCGGCCACGACGGCGACTGAGGCGGCTCCTCAGCGGAGCCACCCGCGCCCTACGGGGTCCCAGGCAGCCTCCACCGCGGCCCCGCGGAGGGTCGGGCCCCCCACCGACACCCGCACCTGCCGCAGAAGCGAGGAAGGACGAGGCGCCGCGGGCTAACACGGCCAGCCCTGAGGAGGGGAAGTCGCTCCCCGCCGTGCCCACCCCCGGCAGCTGTACCAAGGCGGCTTTGGCATCGCCAGCAAACACAAACTGGCCGATGCGGTCCTTCTCCTCGGGCTGCACCAGCCGCGCCGCCAGCAGCCACTCCTCGCGGCAGGGGCGCCAGGCAGCGCACGGGAAGGCCCAGCGCACGCTCCCCATGGCCGCGCGCTGCGGCGCCATCCGACGGCAGCGGGACGCTCCCCCACCCCTCAGCCGCTCTGCCTCAGTGCCGCCATGACCGTCCGGCACAGCCCGCGCATGCGCACCCACTCCGCCGGTGGGTGGGCCGGAGAGACTCGGGGTGAAGGCACAGTGGCCAATCCAGTATCAGAGTGCCCTGTGAGTGACAGGGGAATGCGCAAGGTCTCGACTTATCAGGGGAAAGGCGGTGCCTGCGGCTGAGACACACCCGTGGTGACGTCAGCGAGCCAAGAGAGGTACCCGCTCGGGAGGATGGGCGGGCTTTCATTTGGATTGACGGCCGAAAAAGCCATTCCGAGTGCAAGAAACGGGAGAATGACACCGGAAGGAGCCAATCCGCTGGCGTTGTTGCTGCAGAGGGTGGGCCAGACTGGTCGGCGAGCTGCTGGTGTTGGCTGCAGGTGGGTGCGCGCTGTTCGTGGGGAGCGCTAAGCGGGGGACTCGCTCTTCGTCGGTTGCGGAGGGGCGACAGCGCTCGAGACCGCCACATCCAGTGGCCGTGCCCCGCGGTCGCGCTGTGAGAGCAGGGGAATCGCTTTGCACCATCCTGCCCGTCCTGTCAGAAATAGTCCTGAGAATGAACGCAGGCGTCACAGGGTGCATGCGCGGGGGGCCTGTGGGCATGCTCAGTAGCGGCGCTGACGCCGCTGCCCTGCCTCCCGCGGGTGGGGCGAGGGGCGGGAGCACGGTGAGCAGCTCTGATGCCACCACTGACGGGCTGCAGGAGTGGGCTGGCACCGGCACCGACCGGGGTAGCAGTGCGCTGGGAGCGTTTGATAACCCCGGCCCTGCCAAAAAGGACTTATTTCCTTGTAACTTCTGGCCGCCCCCGGCTTTGTGCGAGACAGGGTCGCGTTTCCCCGCTGGGGATAGTGTCCGCTCGCGGCTCCATTACCGGCAGGTGGTTCCCGCGGTGTTTCTGGCACCATCGATTACCTCAGTTCAAGAAGGACAGGGAACTGCTGGAGAGTGTCCAGCGCAGAGCAACGAAGATGATTAAGGGAGTGGAGCATCTCCCGTATGAGGAAAGGCTGAGGGAGCTGGGGCTCTTTAGGTTGGAGAAGAGGAGACTGAGGGGTGACCTCATTAATGTTTATAAATATGTAAAAGGTGAGTGTCACGAGGATGGAGCCAGGCTCTTCTCAGTGACAACCAATGACAGGATAAGGGGCAACGGGTACAAACTGGAACACAGGAGGTTCCACCTAAATATGAGAAGAAACTTCTCAGTGAGGGTGACAGAGCACTGGAACAGGCTGCCCAGGGAGGCTGTGCAGTCTCCTTCTCTGGAGACATTCAAAACCCGTCTGGGCACATTCCTGTGTAACCTCATCTGGGTGTTCCTGCTCCGGCAGGAGGATTGGACTGGATGATCTTTTTAGGTCCTTTCCAGTCCCTGACTTTCTGTGATCTGTGGTCCCAAAGGAGTGTCCTGGCCCTGGCAGAGCTGACACAGGATGGGAGCTGTAGCAGCAGGGGGTGGCCTCTGTGTCTTACCGGGTCTGGCTGCTGTGTGTTGACTGGAAAAGAGGAGACAATTGTTCGCAAGACAGATGCAAAGTGCTGCATCACCCTAGTTGTGTCCAAACAAAAGGCTTTTATTTCCTGTGCTCTTTGTTCTGCTAAGAACTGTAATGGATTCCTGTGTGCTCTCAGTTGTAGGCCATCTGAAAAACATCAAAAAGTAATAATTCTCTTTCCTCCTTGGTTTTGAAGTTGGGCCATGGCTAAAAATTGAAGGAATGTCTATTTGAAAATGTATGACCGTTCTTACTGTTCCTTGCCTTTAGAAATATTTATGCTTTAACCATTCTATATTCACCATTCTTCATAAGGGTGGTGAGGTGCTGGAACAGGCTGCCCAGAGAAGCTATGGTTGCCCCATCCCTGGGAGTGTTAAAGGCCAGGTTGGATGGGGCTTTGGGCAACCTGGTCTAGTGGAAGGTGTCCCTGCCCGTGGCAGGGAGTGTGGAACTTTAAGGTCCCTTCCAACCCAAACCATTCTATGATTCTATGTACCGATGATGCAAAAATACAGAAAATTACATTATTTCAGGTATTACGTAGAATCTTGTTTGTTTGTTTTTGTTTAGCATTCCCAGGTCCCTGTTAATGTGAAAAAATGCTATTTCTGCACAGGCCAGAAGAATTGCTGTCTTTCTGCCTAAAATAAATCTCAGTTATAACTGACTATAGGTTGACCTTCATAAAATATTTCAAACACAGAAGTAACATTTGGGGGAAAGTGTTTCAATAGGAATCAGTAGTGTAATTCACATATTTTTAAGTATGATTCCCATTTTTGGTCATGACTTAGTCAAGCAAGGGATGTCATACATACTCCCTTAGGTATTATGCAATGACAAAGTTAATCGACAGCAGCAAACCCAAAGACAGCCCAGGAAAATGCTATTCACCAATATCAAATTTTAGCTGAGGCTTACATTTCAAGCATTGTATTCTGCACATTTGAAGACGAAATTGTGGCCATATCTGTATTTACTTACTGATATGTGATAATACTAATGGAGCATAGATCTTACCTAGGTCAAAACAAACCCTCAGGTTTGATTAGTAGGTTTGACTTGTCTATGCTTTCTACTTGTAAACATGTAGCAGTTTTTTTTTCGCTAGTGGATTTATTATATTTTTTTAGTAAGCATCAACTGGAAGTGCAAAGTGAGGTTCAAGACACACTTTATAATATGGAATATAATTATTAATATATTAGATATCCCACATTTTTATTATAAGTAAAACATACTATGATCATAAACTATGCTTAATTATTCTATAAGTATGCTCAATATTGCATGTATGTTTAAAAGAATCCACATATTTTAATGACATACAGAAATGACAGACCACAGAACCCAGTAAAAGCAGTAATTTCATCTTCCAGTTATTATTTTTGCTGGAATAAGAAGTAAGCATGGCCTTTTAATTCCATTTTTTCAGAAAATGAAAATTGCAGTTCCTGAACCGTTTTAGCTAAGGAAATAATTTCTAAGTGAACTGGATGAATTTAAAAAAAATTAACTTTAGGATAAAAGCCAGTCAGTTTGAGTTCTTCTAAGTGATTATTTTCTTATCTTAATGGATTCATGTGTTTGTGAGAGGATATGCAATTAAAGATCCCTGCTTGCAGGGAGGAAATCTTCCACTTTGGAATGCCTCCAGGAATAGGCGCAATTTCACTGCTTCTTGCTGATACCATGCTGGGTCATTTTTTCATGCTGTTTTTTTTTTCAATCACTTCTAAAGAGTCCAAACCTTTAAAGACTCTGTGTCACCTTTCATGCTTAGAATACTGTCTCAACATGTATTATTGATAAATGGCACTTTTGTGGATTAAATGTCTCAAAATGTCACATGCATCTTTTTTGATTGTCTAAAAATGATTGACTGAAGTCAGGTTATTTATGAAAAAGCTGTGAGACTGAGTTGCATTGAAATTTCCAGACAGGAATCTGGAATTCTATTACCGTCTGTTTTCAATCTTGAACAGTCATTGACAGTCAAAACAATAAGACAATCTGAAAGTACAGAGCTTTGTACTTGGTATTTATAATTTAACACGTTTATAATTTAATTACATTTTAATCCATTGTCTTTTTAGTTAGCAATTACAAATGTCACCAAATCCCTTAGATACCTGTTCCATTCATATTCATCTTGCTGCATAATAAATTAGGTGCTGTTAAATCAGAGATGTAGTGGGGAGTGGTGTCTTTAAAAATAGTTTACATATTAATAATTTCTCCCCATTTGAACAGATAAGGAGTGAAAATTGTAAATCATCTTAATGGGTATATTGTAGACTTAACAAAGTAATACTTGTTTTTAATATTAGATTTTAAAACGCTGACCTTGACCTTTCCAAAATTTACATTAACTCTACAGTTAAATATTATATGGAATAAAATCTTAAACTTCTCTAGAGAAAGGTATACAATTCCTTTATCTTTGCTGGTCTTAATTCTTTCTGCCTCGGTACATAAAATTTGCTGTAAAATACCAGCATTTAAGATTTCTCTTTTTTAAAATCCTACTATCTAGTAGGACATATCCTCCAAGGTGGGAGAAGGCTAAGTGATGAAGGTAATGTCCTCTGGAAGAACAATTTATTTCTCATAAGATAGCTGCTAAGAACTATTAAGAATCCATGTTCTTGATTTTATTGCTGAGAGAGTGCTGTACAGAGAGCGCTGTAGCACAGCTATATTGTGCTTTGTTATAAAACAGATAGATTGTTTTATGATTGTTTGTAAATAGTAAAGTGCCAAATAAAGGTTGAGTTTGGACTGTCTTTGCCAGTTGCATTGGTAGAGGAGAGACCATCTACACACAGAATGTTATTTGTACTGAGTGCACACGTGCCTCCTGTAAGATTGGTGTCCCTTGTGCTGGGAACTCTCTGGGGCTTCAATCCCATTACAAAGGTTTGATCATGTTTATTGTCAGGTAGGCGTGACCCTAACATGCCTTTTCTGACCAAGTAGTAACTTATGTATACACGATACTTATGTATGCTCAATACTTTCTCAAAACAACATCCCCCAGGCTATTACAAAGTCATATATATTTGTATATATTTTTTTTATCTTACTATTATAAAGTGATCAAAAGAGTTTGGTGTAAGTCCTGTCTCATGTCAGTCCTCATCTGGGTGTTCATGCTCCGGTCTTATTACACAGGCCCTTGCCCTTCCTTGTTCAATAAATTTTCCTCTGTTATGCATTTAGAATTAATTGCACATTTTCTACTGTTCTCAACTTTATTAGCATATTTAAACTTCTGTAACCATCTGTGAGCCACAGTATTTAAGGCTATTTTGACTATCAGGAAAAGTGTTTATGAATACCTGTACTTTATATGAGCATGTTCTGATTGATGCTCTAATTCAGAACTACAGTAGACCCTGCACAAAAAAGAATTCATATTTGCTTAAAGTTCACTCCGCAGTTCTGTTTGCTTTGTTGTTTCAGATCTGGTGGAATGGCTGTGAACACCATTTCCAGCAGGCATATTGCAGTGGTTATGACTTTAGTCTATATCTATTGAGATATTCTGGAAATGGCTGTCCTGGATGTTTTTGGACTCTTGTGTAAGTTAAATAGTAGGCTGTGTTTACAGTCTCTTAGTGTAATATGTAGGGTTAAAAAAAATTCCATGAAATTGATAGTCAAAAGGGCAACTGGGCTTCCCAAAGGATAAGTATAAACAAATAAATAAGACATTTCAACTTCACCCTCATACAGAATTATACGTACATCTAAGAAAGATTGTTGATGGCACCAGCTAAAAGAAGATCCTTACAATTATGTTGTGGTTTACAACTATCTTTGGAAAGGGAACAGTGGCATTGGTGAAGTAAAAAACTTCCTCTAGAAATTCAGTCAATGTTTTTGTCAGCTGTTTGCTTGGTATACAAGTATTAAGGTCAGTTAAACATTTTCTTGTAGCTTTTTTAGATACTATTAATAGGAATGTGTGTATATCTCATATTTTGCCTATGGACTTAACAGACTCCTCAGTGTGGTTACTTGACATCTGGGTCAATGAGCTCATTATGTTCCAGGCTGCTCCATCCTTTATCATCTTGGGAAAAGGACAGTGTTAAAACAGAGCAGCCTTGTGAACAGCAGAACTAATGAGGTCTGGGTCCTTACTAGTGGACTTTGTGATGGACCATAAGAATGCTTTTACCCTCAGAGTTCCCAGGTGGTCCCTTAGCTCATCCACCGTAGTGACCAAAATTACCATCTCCAGCCTCCTTCTATTCAGCTGCTAGTGCTTTGTGGCCATACACAAGCTGTCCCTTTCTTGCTGCTTAACTGTCAGATGTGCAGAATGCCTTACCCCTCAACTGGAGATCTTTGGGAGGTACCTATATCTCCCCAAGCATGCATTATGTGGGCTTGACCTTAGTAACTTGGAAATCTATATAGAATTTCACTGTAATGCCCAACAGGCCACTTGTTTGATGTGACTTTGAAGCAGAAAACCAAGGCAAATGTATTCACTTTACAGTGGTTTGGTTTTGGAGGGTTTTGTTTTAGAAAACCAGGCTAATAGCTAACCAAGCGTTTGTCAGTGTAAGATGTGCAAACATTCAGTATGTGAGCAGAGGTTTGTCAGGTGGTAAAGTAGCTTGAATTTGTCCACATCAGAGAACACATTTGATCTCACCGCAGGCAATACCTAGTGGCATACACCAGTGCCCCAGGTCTGATGCGTCACCTACAGGAGATGCTGGGAGGCTGGTTGTGTGACAAGTACCTGGTGGGTCAGATAATGGAAGAGGGCTTATTTTATTTATATAGCCTTTGCCTGCCATGGTAAGAAGCTGTACAGTATGCAGCCGGATGTTAAGAAACAAAAGCAGGAGATCACAACTCTAGTGAACCTCCACTGAACTTTGGTTCTTGGTAATCCACATAAAGACAGACTTTGTAACTGGAATCCCGTGGGAGTAAGTGGAGCAAATATAAGGAATGTTGTTGCCCAGCTTTCCTGAAATCCAGACATATACAGCATATGTCTGCACCCGCTATGTTTTCTACCCTTTTGTCAGTAGCTTGATCAAATATTTATGAATATGACTTTGTAGAAGAATGGATGGAATAATTACAAATGCTACTTGGCCTTATTCAACATACAAAATTTTAGTTGAAATGTTAAGATATTTTGAAGGGCTCTCAAATCATCAACAGATAAAGTGGTAAATTAGTACCAAAATTATCAAATAAAGCAGGAATTGGCTATAAGGGAGATGAGAATTAATTTTTTTAATATTTATTTTTTAATGGAGTGGAGGGGAGGGTGAATTAGGCTAAGCTGTAGCACAGTATTCATTAGTATCTTCCTTATTGATGGACAAAACATTACAGGTACACTGCTGAAATTTGCTTTTAATTAAAAATGAGACATTGCTATTAAGATCAGGATTAGGATGCACTGGATGACCTACAATTGGACCAGTGAGACACCAAGATCTTAACTGTAATGCTGTATAACAAATCTGATGTCAGGGAAAGTAATATGAGATCAAACTGGAGTGGATGAAGATAAAACTGCAAGAAATAATAAGGAAAACAAAAATTCAATCTTATAAATGGACCTTGGAAAATTTGACAATTACGCATTCTAAAAAAAGTTGAGAGAGGGTATCAATGCTTGACAATTGCAAGTGAATAAATATGCAAAATAAAATCAAGTCAAATGACAATCTTGACAGAAGAACAGATATATGTAAGCATTAATAAATGGTGTAATTGAAAGAAGGTTTTCAGTCTTGGCACCAGTGTACTGGGATTGTCTTTCTGTGGAAACAGTGGCAGTAAAAGAAAACTTTCTGAAGCATAGATTACTTTTATGACAGTGATTATATGATGTCTTTGCCTAAAATAGCCGAGATGGACTCGATTACATTAGATGTTTCTGTGTTCATTATACAAAGATGAGTATTACTGAAATTGGTAATTTTACTTACAGAAAGAAAGTAGTGGGTCAGAGCTTGCTATTGAAATGGCAGGCAAAATGAGAAATATGTCTACTATCTATTATCAGTTCCAGAATTTTGTGAAAAGGTTTACATTTCCTTTAGAAGTGTTACTTTACATGATGACAAATGAACCTTGAAATTCACTTGCTTTTTTTTTAAGTTTCATTCAAATGTGGGAAACTAATTTTACTGAAGCAACTCTGCATTTGAAGATTCAGTCTTTTGAGGAACAGGCTTTTAAGTTCGTAAGAAAAGGGTATTCTGGAGAATTCTGACATACAAAAAAACTATGATTTATGGAAGTTGGGGGTTATGAGGCCATACATTTTCAGAATAAATAGTGGTCTTGTTCTTCTGTATTTTCCTAGTTCCTCAGGCTTAGAATGGAAAGAGTGAATACGTGAGATTGTCTGGCCATGGGAAGGAGAAGATGCCTGCTCCAAGGGTGCCAGTGCTGGCAGCAAGATCACTGGATCTCTTCTATTCCAGGAAACATGGAGGTCTATTTGTGGTTGGAGCTACCTGACTAGATAAAGTATAGATCAGTCTGCTATGAAATTACCTCCCATGAAGAAGACTGCCTGATCGCTTAGTTTGCTCTGAATGTATCACGTTATCAGATAAGCCTTTTCGTGAAATTAAAAACCAAAACCAATATTTTTCTGGTTTCTGGGTTTGGCTTGGAAATTTTTATCCCCTTCTTTGTCAATTCAGGTGGGCAATTATCTGTTGCTAATTTTATTTGGAATTGTGGAAGCAGAATCCTGCAATAGAAAAACCTTGGAATGTTTCCTTAAGCTTTAAAATAGGAAAGCTTGACTCAAAATTTGCAGTAAGGGAAGCAGATGTAAATAAAATATACTTATGTTTAAAGTTTCTTTATGTTGCCAAAGTGGAGTAAAATATTTTTAATGTAAAAAATAGTGAAGCCAAACTTACCATACAAACAATACACTTCAGTATAGGGATTTTCAACAGAAAAACTTGGCTTCTGACAAGGAGATCGCACTGTCTTAAATTTAAATGAGTTCTGAAGGCAGTTAATTTATGCCACTGTAAATGAAGCTCACAGTGTGCAGCATAAGCTGTAGGCAAACATACAGCTTTGTAGCAAGACTGTAGCAAGTACAAGATAAAATCAGTACCAATTGACTAAACACTCAAAGTTGCACTGTCACCAAACCATCTCTAAATGACCCCAGCAGTACTGTGATTAGGCCAGGGTGTCGGTGGATGTTTGTTTTCTGTTATTTTAGTCAGGAATGCCTAATGGGAATCCACTTATTACAGAAAGTGGTGTAGCAGCCTGTATCTCCCTTCCACTGTCGGCCGTAGAAAGACCATTGGTCTGCCTTGAGTTTGGGGCTTTGTAGTATCCAGATGAGCCTGTTGGAATCTAAAAATATGGAACAAAGTTTTCCTTTTCCATCTTCATTTTACATCAAACTGTTAAGAGTTTGGGGTTTTATGAGGGTAAGTCTAGGACTAGTTGTTCTCTTAAATGACGATTCAAAATTATAACACAGTCCTCGGTGTGCTTCCTGTGGACTTTTGAAAAATTCCTACAGGTGGGTACTATTTGTAGAGTTGTTCTTTGACACATGCCAGGTATTTTACTTTTCAAATTATGCTATGTGTATATATTTTGGAAAGTAGAAGTATTATTATCAAATTCAGTGTAAAAGTCACTTATAACACAAATTTAGAAATATGAATGGGATTTACAAATCAAATTCAATGCTGGCAATTTTTGTTTGTTTTATGGGACATTGATATTTTATTTTATTTTATTTTTAAATAGTAAGACTGTAGTATCAATTACTTATTTTTCCATTTCAGTTTCAGGAATAGACTGAAGAAACCATGGCAAATCAACGGGATTATATTAGCAGACCTATTTGCAATGGAATTTCTGTTCCTGAAAATAAGATCAATTCCTTAGTGGCTGAAGGTCATGGACAACAAATTCTAAAAGTACTACAAAAGTTCAGAGAACAAAATATATTTTTTGACTTTAAAATTCTTGTGAAAGATGAGATAATCCCTTGTCACCGTTGTGTACTGGCAGCATGCAGTGATTTTTTCAGGTAAACCTAATTTTGGCATGAGTTTGCAAGAAATGGATTGTAAGTTCTCTGGGAGGGAAGGAGGCAATATAATTACAAAAATTAAAAAATAACTCATCACAGCTTACATATGCCTGCAGAGTTTTGAGGAAAGTGTTCAAACATCATGTTAAGGATAGAAAACAAACAAACAAATAACCCAAAACAAATATAGTGTTAGATGCCTAACCATACCTCAAATAGGTCTTTGTATTTTCAGAGTGACATGAGGAGTCTATGAATTTGAGATTCAGACAGCAGTCTGAAATACAAATGTCAAACCATAAGTTCACGGTTCTGCTGTTAGGCAGAACTGACATACGTTGTGTATGTTTAAGACTCATCTGTTGCTTGTACCTGTACCTAAAGGTCTGCAAGGATAGTGTTTGACATTGTATGGGACAGTCTTTGTACTTCAACACATTTATATTGTGAAACATAGAAGGTGATTTCAAATACATCTTGCATGGAGCAATTGTGAATAAATTGTACATGGTTTTGGAATGGGCCTTCATTTTTTTTCTCTCAGATGAGTGGTCAGTATAGTAGAGTTTGTCTTCAGAGTTATTTAAACATATATTTCTTCTAAACTACAGTTTTCTGCCTTTTAATATGAAATGGATCTGTGAACTTCCTCCTGGTGCTTAAAGCTATGCTTTCTTAAGCGACAGACAGATCATTTGCATACAAGATATTAACTTATGACGAACCTTGCTAACTTTTTTATTAGTAAGGGTCAAACTTGCAATGCCACACTGAAAGTCTGTTTCCAAAATACACTCTTAAATAAAACACAAAGTTAAGATGCTCTAACAATGAAAAAAGCGACTCCAAGAAATGCCTTAATGAGCTTGACTCAGTTGTTTATACATAGATGACAAGTGTTATTTCCAAATGTCCTGGAGCATCCTATGGTCTGTAGGAGTCTGCCATATATATCAGCTAGCCATGTTTTTAGGACTACCAAAAAAATAAATCCAGGTGAAATAAGCTGTTTCTCCCCTGTAGCTGTAGATTTGTTTTTTTCTTTGACACACAGAACTAGTTGTGTTTCAAGTGTTTACTGCTTGGCAGCACAGAGATGCTCTGGCAGAAAGGAATATTAGAATGAAATAATAGCTTCCAGTGGTAATTTTTAGATATGAAGTTAAGCATATGGTAATATTTGTGGCCTTTCCACTACCTACAGGCTCTACAGGTTAAAATTTTCCAGGAGAGACCTCATCATGTGTGTAACAGTTGATAACAGCAGCCATCAAATTCAGAAGTTGTCCTGTAATGCAAGGCCCGTTTATTACCTTCAGGGAATAAAAAGTTCCTGAGTCCACTAGGTAAATTTCAAAATGAAACACCTTTTGTCTTCCTTGGCCTTTGGACTTCCCTTAGTTTGGGTTTCATTGTGTAAAGCCAAGATTCAGCAACACTTTGCTCCCTACTTGTTAGCTTTCAAAATCAAAGCCTTTGCCTAGATTGCTCTCCTTCAACCAGTATTGTTCAGTTGCTATTTTACTCTCTAATTCAGAGATTTGTATCATAGGTCTTGGGTTAATGAGGAAAGGGTTCTAAGGATCGTCATTAGTATGCAAAAAGGTCTTTGAGACATAAGTGTCTTATTGTAATTTTATGTTCTTGTTCAGGAGGTCAGACAAGTTCCTGCTTTACCTGATGTTCACTTCCCAAAGAATATGCTATACACACTGATTTTTTTTCTGTCTTCATAAAAGTATGAGATTTTAAAAATCACATACTGTACAGATACTAATTGTATAACTGACCTGTAGTACATTTTTAACAGGAACTATCTATAATATATTAATAATCCAGATTAAATACTTTGTATCTGATGATTTATCTACATCTTTCTCCACTACAATCTTTTGTCAAATTTAGAAGCCATTGCTATCACAGCCTTCTGCTTAGGCTCTGGGAGGGTAGGGCAAGTGATGTTGCAGCACTATTCTGTTGCCAGCACTTAACTGGCTTGAAAAACCTTAGTTATTTTTTCTTGCCATGTTAGACTGTGTGAAATACTTAAATGATATTGCGTGTGTTAATAAAGTAGTTAAAATTTGAATAAAATTTGCACAAATGTACTGTTAAATGATGTTTGTTCCACTATTTCAACCATCGTCTTTATATTCAGTCACAATCCACTTTCTGCTCATTCCTGCACATTTCATTGTATTATCCAAACCTGTGTCAAAACATTTTTTTTTCTGACATCTGTCTGTTTCCATACATCTGTCAGTCAGTTCTAAAGAACTAAGTTTCCTTATTTTTTTTCTCCACATTCTCTCCTCACCCACTTTTATTACTGAGGAATGCACACATCATCCATCCTGCCATTTGCTCAGGCTGCAATTTGAACGCCTTTTTTTTGCTTAATTTTCAGTATTCACAGCGCATGACGTAAATCATCAGGCTTTTCTACTGTCTATTTCTTAAATCAGCCTTTCTTTCTCAGGCTGTTGAAACTGTTGCTGCTCCAAACAATTTCACATTTTCTTGCATATTGAGAGCTGTAGACTTCATCTCTTTCTGTGAAACTCCGTACAAAACACAGGTGCTCCTATCATTTTTATGAGCATTTTTATCACTTTGAATATGTTTTTATCACCACTCCTTTTTTCTTCACCCATGTCAAGCAAATGCATTGTTCTGACTTTTGAGACCCTCCACATTTTAGATCTATATAGCCTGCCCATGTTATCATATGTCCCTGATTGTCTTCTTCCTCTCACATCAGTGGTCTCTGTTGTTTGCTAGATCTTTAATTTGTGTGTATATCTTCTATATTTTGTTCACAGAGCCATGTTTGAAGTTAATATGAAAGAACGAGATGATGGCAATGTTACTATTAGTAATCTGTCACCCAAGGCAGTGAAAGCTTTTCTTGATTACGCTTACACAGGAAAAACAGAGATAACAAACGATAATGTGGAAATGCTCTTCCAACTGTCATCATTTCTTCAAGTTTCACTCCTTTCCAAAGCTTGCAGTGACTTTCTAATAAAAAGTATTGATCTTGTGAATTGCTTACAGTTGCTTTCTCTATCAGAAAGCTATGGCTCTGTCCGCTTATTTGACCATGCACTAGACTTTGTACAGCACCACTTTTCCTTGCTACTCAGATCAAGTGATTTTTTGGAGATGAATTTTGAGATATTACAAAAATGCCTCGAGGCTGATGAACTGAACGTCCCTGAGGAAGAATCAGTATTGAAAGCTGTCCTTCAATGGACCAAACATAACGTAGAAACACGGCAGAAATACCTGCCTAATTTGATTAAAAAAGTGAGACTACATCAGTTACCTGAAAAGACTTTGCAGGACTTTCTACATGCTGAAGAACACTTACTTAAGACTGCTAATTGCTCAGTAATAATCAATGATGCAGTAAAAAATGTGCAAGACTTTAGTGGACTGTTTCCAGATGCACGTCCTTCAACAACAGAAAAATACATATTTGTTCACAAAACTGATGAAGACGGAGAAAACAGACATACATTCTGCTACAACATCAAAACAGATAAATGGAAAGAACTACCACATACGCACATGATTGATCTTCCAGGGTCAAGTTTATCTAGCTATGGAGAAAAAATATTTATAACTGGAGGATGCAAAGGGAATTGTTATAGGACTGTCAGGCTTCATATTGCTGAACCATTTCATGATGCCACTGACCAAACCTGGTGCTACTGTCCAGTCAGCAATGAATTCTCCATAGTCTCAGCTATGAAAAAACCCAGGACAATGCACACATCTGTTGTAACATTAAATCAGCTGTTTGTAATAGGTGGAAAGACCAGAGGAGCTCAAGAAACCCGAAGTCTTTTGGATGTGGAATCCTATAATCCTCTTTCCAAAGACTGGAAATCAGTAAGCCAGTTACCAAGAGGTATCTACTATCCAGAAGCAAGTGCATGTCAGAATATAATTTATGTTCTGGGCTCAGAAGTTGAGATTACTGATGCCTTTAATCCATCTCTTGACTGTTTCTTTAAGTATAATGCTATGACTGATCAGTGGTCTGAGCTTGTAGCAGAATTTGGGCAATTTTTCCATGCAACTCTAATCAAAGCTGTTCCCGTGAACTGTACATTGTACATATGTGATCTCTCCACCTACAAGGTCTACAGTTTTTGCCCAGAAACCTGTGTTTGGAAAGGGGAAGGATCTTTCGAATGTGCTGGCTTTAATGCAGGGGCAGTTGGGACAGAAGACAAAATTTATATATTAGGTGGTGATTATGCTCCAGAAGAAATCACAGATGAAGTTCAAGTCTACCACAGTAGCAGGTCTGAGTGGGAAGAAGTTTCACCAATGCCAAGAGCCTTAACTGAGTTTTACTGTCAGGTCATTCAGTTTAATAAATACAGGGACCCCTGGTCATCTGTACTGACAATTTGCTCTGGAGAATTTTGAAACTCCTGATTAAAAAATCTATTTAAATGCACAAGTTTTAGAACAGATTTTTAGGCATTAATTTACAGACAGAAAAATATACAGTATTTTGTTTAAATCTTCCATTTACATTTTATGCTATAGAATTGCTTTTGGAAGAGTCCATTAAATTGTCATTCATGCTAGTCATTATATAGAATTATTACTTAATTTTATATGCAAGTCTTCTCTGTAATTATCGGAATAATTTGCAAAATGATATTACTTTTCAAAAAAGCGTAGTTATGAGGCATTCATTGTGTAATATGTCCCATTATTTCTGTAACATTCACAGTTGTCCCAGTAGACAAATTGCTGAGTGAGAAAACTGACTGTGATACTGTTTTCCCTATGTAACTGAAGTTTAAAAGAAATCAACATTACTGTTGTTTTATTTAGTTGTTTTGGGGTTTTTTTTGGTTGTTTTGTTTTTTAAATTCGTAAACCTGTAAGAGGAATTAATTGTCGGCTTTATCTTATCAGAATGATCTTAGCAAGGGCAAAAGCCAAAGTGACCTTCACAGCATTAAAACCAGGTATCTAATTTGAAGAGTCTGGTAATTCCTGTCATCTCACTTCAGTTTTACCAGTTTTTCTCCATCCGTGTGCCTTAGTAGTAGCTGTAATTTCTGTTTTCATCCCACTACCTGTGGTAAAATAAACTCTGATAACAGTGCAGCGTAGAGAAGATTTCTACAGGGTGGATGATTCGTGTGGTATCTTCACTTCAGTCATGCTGTTAACTAAAGGTAAAGCACTTCAGGATGTTTTCTAACAGAAGTCTTCCATCTCTGAAGTCTCCAGTGCTATCTGCTGAGCAGCTACTAGGCAGCTTAGAGCAGCAAGCTCTCAAATAAATCTTAGTAGTTGCTTCGGTTAACTACGGGAAAAGTTTGTATCTTGTCATACATGAAATACAAAGTTACAAAAATAAATCCCAATATTTAAAGTTGAAGTAAATAGTATTTCTGAAGTGAAAAGATTCCTTTTTTTAAAACTTCTGTAGTGGTTCGAATGAATTAAAACACTTTCATCTTGTACTTCATGGTAATTTTAAGTGTTAAAATATTACACGGTAAACACTACACAATATATTGCTTGATAAACTTTCAGTAGTTATCTATGATAATGTTAAAATTGTAATGGACTTTTAGTATTAATAATAGTCTAGGCATACGTTATGAAGGAAATTTGATCTCATGCATACAAAGTATCTGACAGAAGGACACAGAGATTAGCTTGGTATCATACATTCATGTGTAATCTTCCACAGCCTGAGACTTTTTTTTCTTTCCAGCTATTGGGAGCCCTTGTGTTCCATGTAAGTGTAATTTAAGTGGTAAGGTTGTCTTAGGCCAGACAGAATAGTTCTAAATATCTAAGCACATCTTTTCCAAACAGTTTAAAAATGAACAAAATTTAGTGAGGAATTTAAAACATCTTTCATATGGCTTGAGATGACCGCAGTAAGTTCACTGTCACGTCACTATTGAATTTATTTTTTGCAAAACTCAAGCTCAATATTAATGCTTAAAGCTTAATATTGCCTAGCAGCATATTTCTGTTTTAAACAGTAAAAAATGGAAAGCTCAAAGACTGTGATTGACTCTATAATATGTTGTCAGATACCTTTATAAATTTAGATAACATTCATCATAAATATTTTCATAAGGATGTAAATGAAAATTATGCACATTTGGAGAACACGTTAATAGAGTGGAACCTTCCCACTCAATAGTTTATTTGTATTAAGATGTGTGCAAGTTCTGTAAAAGTAAATAGCTTTTTACTACAGTATTTCAGGCAACTTCCACTTTTATTCTGTTCTTTTCATAGTGAGTCTCCAAATCATGTAACTACACTTAGCCAGGTAATCTTTACAATCACCATACTGAAATGTAAACATTTTTATATTGGAACACAACTACCTTTTGTTAGTGCAAACCAAATGTATTGAATAGTTTACAAGAGATGGAGACTACTATTCCTGCCTACTGAGGCAGTAGGAGAAAAATAAATAGACATATGGAAGAGTAGTTTTAGCATTAATAAGGCTACTTACAGTAGCATAGAGTCTTCATTAATCATTAATTGTAGCTTGTCACTTCCTCAGAAATACAAGGCCCAATTCCCCTCTGCTCGTGTTTTTGTGTTTTATACCCAAGTAATACGAGTATGCAATTTATGCAATGAGAAAAGTAACATATGCCCATAGGGCATGGGTGTAAATAAATAGCTATGCAAATTGGAAGAAACTAGAGAATTGTAAGGTTTTTTTTAATTGCCACTGTCATGAGGTGGTTGCTGGCTTATGTAAACAGCAAATGAATCAGTAATTCAGGTGATGCTCTTTCCCCTAAGTTTTTCCTTTCAGCAAGTTTTTGGCAGTCTTCCATCCAGCTACTTGCTATATGTATAAGCCTCTGGCATATGACATCAGATAGAACAATGACGTAGGTAGTAAATTACTCACTATATATAGCGAACACTGAAGCTTAATTTGGAAAATAGACATAGTTCTTTAATACCGTATGCTACATTTGCACAGGAACTAGTGTCAGTTCCCAGTTTGACAAATCATTCATGGATTGCAAATGGACTTGAGCTATCTTACTTAGTGATCAGGAAATAATGTAGGAGTGTCAGTTACTTTATACCATTACTTAAAGATACTGTGAAATAGTACGAATTTTCTTCAGTTATATAGGTAAGTCTGTATTACAACTCTCTCGGAGGGAAAAAAAGGTCATTTCCCACAATTCCATAGAGAGTTAAATCTGATAGCAGAATTGAGTGCAAAAGAAACTGTGTTAGAAAGTCATGGCTAAAAACAAGGCTTTATGATAAAATTAGGGGCCTATGTTCCAAATCCTGTAGTTAATCGCTAATCATGTAAGAAATCTCAGTGAAGTCAAGTATACTACTCGGAAGAATATGGATTACTTGCATGAGTAACTGCTGTAGGTCTGGATCAAATGTTCAGTCTGCTTTACACAGCTGTTGCGCAATTTTTAAAAACTCACAAAATTAGTGCAAAGAGAGTTTTTCTACATCTTTTCTGACTTTTCAAAGCTCACAGTACTATATGAAAAAATACCTTCCTCTAAAAATAGTCGATGACGAGATTAAAGATTACCTGTGTTCTCACTGAAATATAGTAAGATGTTTAAAACATAAGAATTGCATGTAAAAATATAATCTACTATTTGCACTTAAACAATGTAACCAAAACATTTCTAATAGTATTCTATTATATGTCACAGAACACATTACAAGCATGACCAGTATAATATACACAAATATATATTGTATGTGGGATTTTAATATCCAGTAATGATTATATTGGATAATCTTAATTTTTGAAGAATGCTATCAAAACATTATGGCACTTTGGTAACGTTATCACAATGGTTTAGTTGTTACAATAAATATCAATTATTCAGGTGTTGATTATGTTTGCACAGACATGATAATTATTATTTATGTACTAATTAATTTATTTCCTATATTCTAAATACATTTGTAGTAAGTCAGTTTACTGTTGTTAAAAATTCATTATATTCACAAAACAGAGTAGATTTACTGGGTCAGATTTATTTCTGGTATTACTCCATGAAGAAAGCTGTGTACCTTCTCTGATTAATAGTAAATAGTAGGTAAGGTATAGGCTATAGAATGTGCTTTCTGCATCTGGTAATGTGGAGTCTAATTTTAGATGTTTCTGTTTGTAGGTGACCAACAGGAGGCAGCATAAGCTCTATTTTAATTAACAGACAGAAACCAGGGATATATTTGACAGTATTTATAGGTAAACACTATGCTTAATTTACTTTTCTCCCTTCTAACATCCAATAAAGCATAGAGATCAGTAACATTTTGCTGCTGCCTGGGCTCTGCTGATATGTGGAAAGTATGATACTACATGTTTGCCAACATGCTCATTCTACTGTGAAATAAAAGCACTGAGCAACTGATCCGTTCTCAGGTCTGTTTGCTTTTTTTGTTGTTGTTTGTTTGTTTTCTACAATGTTTCTAATGAGGTTAACTACTTTTGTTTTTCTTTTTCAACTGGAGAACATTTGGAATGTTTGATTATAACAGTCAAAATGCAGTCAGCATACACAAAAACTGCAGTGAGAGGTTTTCTAATTTTCCTTGGACCCTGTATTTGTATATCTTTTGTACATCAGTTTGCTGCTCCCACACTAACTTTGATTAGTCTGCTGGCAAGTTTTAAGTTTACCATTGTAAAGTACTCATTTAAATGGCTATCTTTTTTACGGGATCCATCCAGTTCATATTGATATACAGGGGTTTTTATAACAGTTTATTACAACTAATTAGGTATTTATTTTGATCAAAATGGGCTTCCATGCTACTTAGAAGTGGCTTTAAATAAAAGGAGATATAAGCTACTTAGTCTAAAATTTGTGTGCAAAGGATATAGAACTAAGTGCAGGAGCCCTGTGTTGTCTTGTATTCATCCAGAATTTAAAATTCTGTGACCTTCAAAGCTCTGTATAAATAGAGTTACAGTGATAAAAATTAACCTTCCAACACTTGAAGGCCTTTTGCTGTTTGCAGACACATAGGAAGCATTCCAACTGTTCAGAGTGTTAAAAGCTTACACTGAGCAATGAAGGGATTCACAGACCAAATCTCAGAGATGTAGTTGTGTTACCCTGTGCTGAATCAGAAGAAAATTTCATCCGTATATGCTACAGATCCAGGGAATTCACCAGGGACTTGCACAGTTGGTATCTGAAGTAGACTATGGGGTGGGGCTTTTCTCATAGTGATCAAAAGCAAGGAAGCAGAGTCTGGATTTAGTGAATAAATTACACATAATTGTTACACATAAATTACATTTAAATTCAGTATAGTTCACATGAACAGAGGTTCAAGGATTTTTGTTGGAGGAAACTGGTATATACCAAGATTTTCACCTGTGATTAATAGCATCTGTAATAGTGGGATAACAATAGGGGAAGAAAGTAGAGCTATTTAGATTTATGTGCACAGCTACCCTAGGAAATCATATGCTTCCTAGTTCAAATTATTCTAATGGACACTAATCATATTTAATGTTTTTGTGCTTCACAATAGAAGGATACTCAATGAGGTATAATTAGCACTAATTTTTGCAGACTGGCAGACATTCAGACTATTAATGTCTTTCATTCTTGTATAATTTTTCTACCTACTTGCACCCAAATCTAGTTTGAACTGACTTGCAAGACCTTTAGGCCACACTTGTATCTTATTTTTAGGCACTGTCAAAATACTGGTAATAACATATATTGAAGCCTAGTTCATACCTAGGCCTTAGTAAGAAATATCCCTGTCTCATAGATTGCCAGGAACGTGGCACAGTCTTGTTGCCCTACTCCTTACTATTTTCCTTTTTAAATTTTTACTATATTCAGTATATAGTGGGCACGTATGGCAACAACACCATAATTACCTGTAAGTAAGCTGATAAATTCATAGCCTTTCCACATTTAGTTTCTATTTCAGGAAGTTCACTGCCAAAAATGTTAGCTGAAACTGGAATATACCATTTTAAAGGAGGTTTGTAGTTGCATCACCACAATTACGATCACTAGAAGCCATATTAATCAAATAACCTATCCATCTAGTGAAAACACTTAAGTCCAAATACTGAATACAGTCCAGAATTTGGATTTGAAAGGATTAAGTAATTAATAAACATGCAAAATAACACATACATGCATTGGGTTGGACAGAACAGAGGCTGCAAACTTCAGAAAAAAAAAATCCAAATAATCTACCTGCAAGTAGCACCTTAAGCCTGTACAAAGGTTACGTTACCAAGGCAACAGGGTGTCATACAAAGAGCAAGTGCCAGACGCTTCATGTGTGGCTGAGGAGACAAAGAGCCCAAGAACAGAAAGCTCCACGAGAATGTTTTGCATGTACATTCACTTAAATTACTGACACGGTGGCTTACATAAGCAGCACTAACAAAAAGATAATTATTACTTTATTGCAGTATCTCCACAAATGTTATTTCACTGTTAGTAAAATGTTATTTCATTGTAAAGGCCACCGCATGACCGCGGCCCGTCAGGCCCCGCAGCCAGGGCAGCTCTCAGGGGCAAATCCGGCCCCTCGGCTTAGGGCTCCGGCCGCAGGGCGCACCGCGGGGAGGAGCCCCAAGAGGCCAAGCTTCCCCCACACCTTACAGACCGTCCACCATCACCCATCACCTTCGGGTGGCCCATTGCACCGCTCCCCAGACAAAGCGGGCAGGCAGCGCCGGGACCACCCTGTCTGACTCCTCCGTAACCCGGCGACATCCCCGCCGCCGGAAGCTCATTGAGGGTAGAGGCGGGCCCTGAAAGGCACTAGCCAATTATCGACAGATATGCGAAAGACAAGCAGAGGGTGTAGCCAATCCTGTCTGGGGCTGCGTACAACCGCTGGCGGCCCCTCTGGGAGGGAGGGTGTAGCGCTCAAAGCGTATGTGGGGGACTCCGGCCCGCCTGGCGCGTCAGGGCGGGACGGAGAAGTGGCGGACGTAGGCTACCAATAGACGTGCGGGAAGAACTGACAGGCATGCAGCTCGCCCAATGGGAGGGCGTTGGCTGTTAAAGGGCCGGCGACCCAGAGGGGAGAGTTGGGCGCAGGTGAGTAGTTCGCGCGGCTCCCCGGGGATCCGAGCGGGTGGGGAGCGGGACCGGCCCGGTCCTCGGCGGGGCTGACGCAGCCGCCTCCCCTGTGGGGTTGCTCCACGCGCGGGGTGCGGGCAGCCTCCGGCCCCTTTGTGGGGGAAGCGCGGTGGGGCTTCGCCGCCCTCGGCCCCTGCGGGCAGTGAGGCGGTTGTCCGCCGTCCGCCTCGGGAGCCCCGCAGGTCCGCCCTGCTCCTCCTCATCCTCCTCCTCGGAGAGGCGCAGGGTCTCGCCGCCCAGTCACTTCCCGGGGTGGCCTCGGCCTACGGCGTGGGTCGTGGGCCCACCTGCTCCGCGGGGTCAGGGCGGGGGTGCCCCCGCAGCCACGCTCTGGGCGCTGTCGCCCTGGCGGAACAGGCCCGGCGGGGCTCGGGGTCGCCAGCCGGGGCAGCCGCCTGTGCCCCGGCCTTCCTTTGTTGCCTTCCCCGCAGGGCGTCTTGCTGCTCCTGGCGGGACCCGGCCGGCCCCGCCTCCCCGTTGCCCGGCGGCGCGGAGCGGGGCGCTGTGCCCCCTCCAGCCCTGCAGGGTGCGCGCCTGCTCGGGGGCAGGTTTTCTCCCGTTCACGGCCGTTGCTCTTGCAGGGGAACTTTTTACTGATGAATCTGTGGATTCAACAGCCTGAATCTGCCGCTGCTTTACATCCTCGGTACTGCCTCTCTGTTTCATTGAATTATCCTTTTAGGTGTCGTTGGTTCCCTTTAGTGCTTGCCTTTTCAAACCACGAGCTTCTTGTAGAAGGCCTGATCGTTTGGTGATGTCTTCATTAGCACCCAGATCCTCCCGTACTAAAGCCTCTCTTGATACCAAAGCATGAGTTGTTCCAACCCAAGGTAGCCATCACATATGAAGTTTTCCAGAGATCTCTAGGCTCTAGTACCATGCAAAGATCAGACTCTCAAATTTCATTTAAAAAAAGGTAGCAGGTCCTCCCAATTTAAAGTTGTGGGTTTTTTTCCCTGAAATTGTAAGTTCTGAAAGTTTAAAAACATAAAAAAAAAAAATTAAAAAAAAGAAAGAAAAGGCAAGTCATAAAGACATCATAGTCTAAAAAGTAATAATTTTTCTAGAGCATAGTTAATGTTTGATGCTAGCAACAATTCTTGAGTCCTGGGGAATGCATGTTTGTGGGTTATTTTGCTTGCTGGTTTAGTGTTTTTGTTGTGTGTGTTTGTTTTTGTTTGTTTGTTTGTTTTGTTTGGTTGGTTTTTGTTGGTCCAGCACAGATACAGTAAGGTGTGAGCAAAAGAGACACAAAGATACAGAGACAGAACGGCAGATGCCTCTTGTTAATTACATCAAAATTATTCAGTGTGTGTGTGTTCCGTTTATGGAGTGTTCAGCTTAGTTTTGTAATACTTGCTTAATTTCAATCTGAACAAATAGTTTGTGTTTCTTTAGTCCAGTGGTAAGGACCTTCTTGATTGTAGGTTGCTTCTGGCCTGACAGGGCTGCATCAGTCCCATAGCTCCGTGTTGTCCTCTTTCCTGGAAGACCCTTGAAATCTTTCTGCTCTCGTGTGATCAGAATAGCTTCTTTTTTTCTAGCCAGCACTTTATGTTTCTGCCCAAACGGTGAAAATGTACATTTTGCGTTTGTAGCTCGTACCATGCTGTGAGATGGGTGCATGGCTGGTCACGTAATGGGCTGTTTACATCCTGTGTTATTTCCCAGGGATTTTTCTGTCACTTGACAAGACTGTAGCTATTCCTTGCCAGGTAACTGATGTCTTTGGTCATGTTACAGAAATGCTTTTGGTCATATAGTTGAGAAGAAATTTTTAAAATTTATTTTCTTGCAGTTATCTTCTCTTACCTTCATAGTGGTGCAAGTTGTTTGACCCGACCGAAAAATTTTGTTTTCACCTCTGCTCTTATCTCCACGCACTTCTTCTGAGTGAACTGCCCATCTTCCCAATCGGAGAACTCGGAAAATATTATTTACTTTGGAGTTGTCTGCTAAAGACACTAAAATGTAGAGCAGTTACAGTTCTGATTCTGGCAAAACTACAATGACTATCTACTTTTTTTTTTTCCCCAAATGTATGCATTTCATGTTTTAGACTTAATATCAAAGCAAAACTTAAACATGATCTATGTCCTCTTTTGGTAGAGAGTAATGTCCTGTAGACCATTTTGCAATGTCAGAAAACAGAATATTCCAAACATCAGCTTTAGTTAGATAATAATGCTTTTTAGTTAATATATCAGAAAAGTGAACGCTGCCACAATAGAGTTGATCTGACTTTGGGAGTCAATATAACCTTAAATCAATTTGTTAACACCGATTTATATTAATAAGAAAGGAATCGTATTTAAGGAGGCAATATGCTTTCCAAAAGGAAAGAGTTATAAAAGGTAAGATGTCCTTACCAGTTGGAAGATAGTAGTCATGGAGTTTAAGATAGGTAGGCTTTGCTGCTGTTTTACTGGGAAATCCAGGGGCTTGTATCAGACATGTTCTAGAAGAAAAAAAATAAGTCTAAAAGAAAACTTTAATAAAGGAATTGGATACCAGTAGTTTCCAAGTTAGTATTATAATTTTTAAAGGTTATGTGTTTGGTTTGTGGCATGAAATCTGAAACCAAGATCAGGCACTTCCCAAAGAGTGGCTGAAGCGATCAGATGGGTGATGCACAACACCTGCACAAGGAGCAGTGAGACTGACCACAGGATAACCTGAGAGTTGTGTGTTTTAACTCTCTGCCTTCTCTGGAGCCAAAGTGAAAGCTTGGCTGGCTGTGTCTTCCTCATTTGTGTAGAATTATATTTAGAAAATAGCGTTGAAAATTTTATTTGAAAGCTCTATGTGTGTGTTTTCCTGTGATTGTGCCCACTTTATCCTGCTGTGCTAGCAGTGAGAGATCTAGGGAGGGCCAGGGTAAATAAAGATACCGTGTTTGTCTCTTAAAATCCTGTGGTTCCCCGTTATTGGGGAATGACCAGAACCTTGTTCATCCCAGCTGGGGCTGAGTCAAGGACTCAGCCAGTGTATATATTGAGATGAAAATGACTGTGACTCAGCAGAAATCTGATGTTTAGGTACCTTAAGAGACACTTAAGGATACACTAGTATTTTCAAGAGTTTGACATATCCAACTGGCAAGTACTTGGGAAAGTCTGACCCATTTTTCCAGTTAAAGTACTTGAATGTTCGCTTAAGTACATGCTTAAAATCAAATGTGAATTTTTACTAATTTCAGTAGAAAGAAGTGTGGCCTTATAAATGGAGGTTCAGTGTCTTGGTAGTGACAAGTAAGAATAACTATTATTCTTGTGAAACTGATATTGCATGTAAGATCTTTTATGTAATTCTTTTTACCTGGAAGACCAGCTCAAAATGGATACCTCTGAATCTTTCACACACACTTCGCACCCTGCAAACAGGTTAAGTGCAAACATGTGTGTTTCTAAAGCCAGTGTAAAAATATGAACGTTTGGTCCTTCCCCAGTAAACAGGAATCCTGGCTTTATCTATGTATCTATCAGTCCAGAATAATTGCCTTATTAGCAGTGAATTTTCTAAATGTGCTCTTAATTTGTTCTGTGTCTGGGTAACTTTTCTGAAGAGTTTACCTGCCCGGTGACTTTTTAAAAGTTAGAAAAAAACAAAACACGCACATGCAAAAAACACCAAAAAAAACCCCATATATAAACACCACTTGTACAAGGTAAACTTAGAATTTGATAATTTGATACATAGGTCAAGAGATTTAGTTACCATAATAACAGAAAAGCAATAATGCTGTAATTCACATTTGAAAAGCACAGCAAATGCCAAATCAATTGATTTACTGCCAGGCAAGTAAACACGATGCTGCATCCTTGAAATCACAAGTATCTTTTTGTCATAAACTTATAACAGTGAAGGTTAAGGGAGATGCTTAAAGATCAGACAAAAGGTCTCAGAAAAATTTTGTGTAGTTCTAGCAGTTACAGTGCTGTGTTGTGTTATGAATCTGATTTTTTTTTAAAACCAGCATTTTTTTTTAGTACTGGTCATGTCAGGGTGTCCATTAAAACAGTAGGTTTCATATATATATATATATATTTTTTTTTAATCCCCTTTTCTTAACCTATTAGTATTTTATTTTCAGAAGGGCAGGAAGTTTCATGCATCTTACACAGGAACGTGCAGCTTCTAGCTGGAGTCTGGAGAGTCAGAAGTGCTGGATAACCACATGGGAGGACACTAGAGTGGTCCATGCTAATGCAAGCTCATGCTTTATGCAGTTGATTTCTTCTAGTGACATGGTTTTGCATATTTGCTAGCTAGTAACCATCACAAATAAATGGATTCAAAGTGAGGGTGATATTTTAATGAGAAGTAATAAACCCAAGTAGTTTCCTGAATGCAATATTTAAAAAAAGTATTTGATGCCAACATACTTATGTTTTCCTTATGAAAGAATGTTGCATGATATCAAAAATGTCTAATCTATTACATGCATTGTCCCCCAAACTGAGTTTTTGTGTAATGTTCTGATGTGTATGTTTTAACCAAGTTCAGGAGAAAAAAAGACTTAATAATTTAAGAATCCTGTACAGCTGGGGGAGAGTTACTTAAGGATTAAGTCCATTATTCAGTAGCAACCAAATATATAATCTGCAAGCTATTTGCTTCAGGTGGACAAGAAGTCTATACTAGATTAATAGTGAATAAACATAACAGCTTGAAACTGTAAGTACTGTGTAGTGAATCACTGGCTTCCTTGGTTTAAAACCTTTTAAACCTACCCGTCCTGGTTTTGGCTGGGATAGAGTTTTTTTTTCCTAGCAGCTGGTACAGTGCAGCATTTTGCATTTAAAATGAGAATAATGTTGATAACATGCTGACGTTTTAGTTTTTGCTGAGCAGTGCTTACTCTAAGTCAGCTTCTCATACTACCCTGCCAGCGAGGAGGCTGGGGGTGCACAAAAAGCTGGGAGGGGACACAACTGGGAGAGCTGACACAAACTGGCCAACGGGATATTTCAGACCATAGGATGTCATGTTGAATAAAAACCTGGGGGCAGCAGCTGGTGCTCAGGCATGGGCTGGGCATTAGTCAGTGGGTGGTGAGTGATTGCATTGTGCAGCACTTGTTTTGATATATTCTTTTATCATTATTATTATTGTTTTCCCTTTTCTGTCTTATTAAACTATCTTTACCTCAACCCACAAGATTTACCTTTTTCCCAATTCTCCCATCCTGCTGTGAGGGGAGTGAGAGAACAACTGTGTGGTGTTTAGCTGCCTGCTGGGTTAAACCATAACTCTACCTGAAGTGGTAGGTAGCGTGGAACAAAAGAAAGTCCAAAATAAATCCTAAGTTGAACCAAACAGTCTGATCAAGAAACATTTTTCATTTTCAGTCTCTGCTTTCAGTTTTGGTTTAGTTGTGTGTGTTCGTTTGTGTGTTCGTTTGTGTGTTCGTTTGTGTGTTCGTTTGTGTGTTCGTTTGTGTGTTCGTTTGTGTGTTCGTTTGTGTGTTCGTTTTGAGGACGCTTGAAATATAAGCCCTACTCCAAAAATAAACCCTAGTTACAGGTCATAAAAAACATCAATTTAAATAGTGTCCAGGCAGCTATAAATGTAGAAAAGTAAGCATCTTTTGGACTAAAAATTAATAAAAGACCCTGTTGTATTTTGGGGAAAACAGGGTATGGTCTATGATATATTCATCACTGCATTAATAGTCCCCCGTTTCTCCCACTCAGACTTCCCACTTTCTGCACAGAGCTGCGCACAGTCTGTCAGGTGTGTTATGGGGTTTAGTGTTCTCTTCAGCATTGGGCACAGGACCAGCTATTGCCGAAGGTAGAAGACTGAATGAACTTTCAACCTGCCCTCACATCTGACACTAGGTGTTTTGCAGTGTAAGGAGGATAGAGGAGGGCTTTACCATGGGCATGTAGTGACTTACTCGTAAATCTAGCTGCTGTTAAAACATCTCTAATGCATGACATTTGTTCGAAATAGTAGTTATGTTCTGACATTCAGCAGAATTGCTCCAGTTCTTTTTCTGTGATAAAGCTCAGTAAGAACAGCCTCTAAAAACTTCACTTTTCATATTAATCTACTTTTTTTTTTTTTTAATAGAAATGATGTCTTGTTAAAAATGTCTCAGAAATTTCAGTCCCCTAAACATTTCATGTGTTTGAAGTAATGATATAACAATTCTAGCTTCTTTTGGAAATAATTTAGCATTCGAACTGGAATTTGTATGTCATATTTCAGCCTTAAGCAAATCCCAACTGGCAAAACTCTAATAAGAGTTGAAAGCAAATACCTGTGTTTTTATAATGGAAATATCAACTCAACCTTAACGGTTTGTGACATGGGTATATTAATGGATTTATAATTCATATGAGATTAGAGAAGCTATCTATAGCTACTTTATATTCAGAGTTTAACAAAACGGTTTTCTTCTATGGAATGAACAATCAGTTCAAAATATGCGTTTCTTAAATGATGACTTAGGGTTCAAGTTCGTTAAATGAAAATACACTGTATGCATTGGAGATTTATGTTGTTTGCTCTTTTTCTCTTAGGAAGCCTGACAAATAGGAAAATACTACAAAGTGAAGAGAAAATTCACTTCACAAGAACTGAGCTCTGCTTTCATAGGCTTTTAAATTTTATTTGTATTAATAACTGATAAGTGTCAGATCATCTCTGTAGTCTCCTGTGGTGAAATTATTAGGTTAAAGCTGGAAAAAATGAAACAATTAAAAAGAAAAAGAAAAAGCAATTTTAGCGTTCAGGAAACTCAAACTCTCCTTAAGGAAATCAGAAAAAGGAGAGAAGTACTCTTTTCAAAGCAACTTAATACAACAATTAATGAGATGAAACGGAAAGCTTGGGAGGAAATAGCAGAGTGTGTAAATGCTGTAGGTGAAGGAGAGCAAAGGACAGGGACAGAAGTGAAAAGGCGATACCTTGACTGGAGAGCACTCATGAAGAGAAAACGTCTGAATGCAAACATCAAAGTAGTAGGTGCTGGGTTTCACCTTCCTTCATCCAATTTAGATGACTCTCTCAATGAAGACATGGATGAGAAAATGGGATTTGCAATTGAATCTAGTTTTGAATGGCAAAATATCACTGACTTCAGAGAAGCTGGTGGATCCTTAACAGAAATCAAAGTAGAAGAGGAAGAGGAGGATCCGCAGAATTTTGAAGTGAGTGACTGATGTATGTTAGCTGTGTGCAATATGGCCTTCATTTCATCTCAGCGTAAGGCTTTTTGCTGTGTTTCTTCATAGCATCTGTTTCTGTTTTTTCTGAATGTGTGAATTAAAGAAACTGTAGAAAAATATGTTTCGGAGATATGTTATTCAAATCTAGAAACTTGAAATTATGTGTATGGTCTAGGATGTTGATTATTAAATTGATGTCCTTCAACTTTGAGAATGTATTTGCATATATATTTTTGCATTTGTATGTGCCATATGTAAGAATTAGTTCAGTCAGTAGAATGAAAATACACTGTTGAAGGAAACTGGTTATTTTAATACTTGGGCTGTCTGGATAGATGAACAGAGAAAAGAAATGCACCTGTTTAACAAATTAAAGTATATGTTACCTGCAGGTACAGAAGGAAATAAAATACTGTTTGCATTTCTTAAAATGAATCCACAGGAGATAAAAATATTTCTTGAATAAGTCAATCAGCCATTTGTGTCTGTCAGAAATTTAGTGTGATTTTGTCAAGTTATTGTGGATCCTGTAGACAGGTTGTTACTCCCTGTAGTACCATGACTGTCCTGGGGTAGGCAGCCAGCTGGAGAGAAATAGAATGTTTGGATAGTTTTGTTGTACCTGTACAAATACATATTTTTTCAAAAAAGAGCACACTAACAGTTTTGGTTTGGGTGGGGTTTTTTGGAGGGCAGGGGAAACTATTCCTGTCTTAGCTCAGTTGAGATGTGTGCTGGGAAAAAATTGGTAGCAAGACAACTGTCTGACAACTGCTAAAGAATAGTGTCTGCCTTGCTCTAATGCTAGAAGACTGGCAGTAGCTCTCATTGTGTTAAGATTTTTCTGAACCCATATGTTCCTCATTTTGCCTTTCTTTTGCAGCATACTTAGTGGGAGACAATTGTTCCTTATGTACTACGAATTTGTAGCACGTAAGGGTTATAATTCTGCATGAGGTGTTACAGTCCGCCAAGAGCGATGGTCCTAACCACCTACTCATCTGCATCATAAATAGTTTTACAGCAAATGTGATAATACAAAATTGGTTAAACAAGTCCTGTTTGTTGACCCACTTAATACAGTTTGAAAGGTTAGGATCATGTGAAAAATGTTGGTGTTTTTTAGAAATGGAATCCTCAAGTTAGTGAAGGTTGGGTTAGCTTACATACCACATAGCCTATGGATCCAGCTGGTCTGATAAATAGTCACACAAGTTCTTAGTGCCTTACATAAATGTCACTCAGCTATATGAAGAGTCAGAACAACGTATGTTTTTTTAGATCCTACTGCACCTACTGTGCAATATTTTCTGCATTTTCTTGCATGTCTACTGATAAGCTGATTTTTCCATTTTTCATTACCAGATATTAACTTGCAGATAAGGTATGTTTGTATGTGTAAGGCTAGAAAACAGTCTTTTGATCTAACACGGTTGTTTCACAGCATGTGAGTTAAACACTTCTGAGTAGCTTTTAAGATGAAAAAACCCAATATGTTATTTTCAGTCAAGTTGTGTGAGAGAAATTTATTCTGGCATGAAGTCTGGAATGTAATTCTTGTCTATCACATTCTTCTCTGCAGTTTCCTATAGAGGAAGAAGAAGAAATATTGTCATCGGTTTTGCCAGACTCAAAGAAAGAAAATGACTTACCAGACTTCCCGCACATTGAAGAGTTTGGAAATCTAAGCTCTGCTCAAGCTAGGCTAGCCTATGAAGATTCTCACTTGCTTGTAAATCTGGAGAAGCAGAAGGTGGAACTGGAGAAGCAGCGACTAGACATTGAAGCTGAAAGGTTGCAAGTGGAGAAGGAGCGCCTGCAAATTGAAAAAGAGCGTTTGCGGCATGTTGACTTGGAGCGTGAGAGACTTCAGATTGAGAAGGAACGACTTCAGATTGAATGGGAGAAGCTCAGGCTAGAGACTCTGCATGCTGAAAAACCTGCCCTGGAAAATGATCTCACCCAAACAGAAAAACCCATCATGCAGCCTCTGGATCTAGAAACTGAAAAGTTAAAACTTGAAAAAGAACGTTTGCAGTTAGAGAAAGAGAGGCTGCAGTTCCTGAAGTTTGAGTCAGAGAAGCTGCAGATTGAGAAGGAACGCTTGCAAGTGGAGAAGGAGCGACTTCGAATTCAGAGAGAGGGTCACTTGCAGTGAACTTCTCAAGTGTCAACGTTAGTATTTTGATGTTTGTAAAATAGAGGTAGTTCTTTTCTTGGTACTGAAACTGTCCTAGAGGTTTAACATTCATCTGTTCGGGGTTGAATGTTGATGTTAAACTAAAAAAGAAAAAAAAATGGTGCTGAATATGTCAGTGTGCCTACATACATGAGTTTATGTGTGAAATTGCTTTTCAGTGTATCAGAAAGAAGTGTTATGTTCTCTTGTCCTCAGTATTGTGTTGTATTAGTTTGGTGTCCTCTCATAGTCATATTGAGAAGAATCAAGGCTGAACCTTGTGTAATTTTTTCACTGTACTAACAGTAAGGAAGGATCGCAATAAATTAACGTACGTTGTGAGGGCATGGTGCTGACAGTAGCCCACACAGTAAATAAGTTAGAAAACAATAATGCAGATACATGATGTAATTGATTCATTTAACTTAATTTCCGTGTTTTGGTTTTTTTTTTTTTTTTCAAACTCACCAATTGGAAAAAGAATTCAAGAATTATGTAGAAGTTAAAGTACGAGTTAAGTTTACCACAGTTATGTTTACTGTTGTTCCACAGCTTGAACTGAATGGGAGTGCAGAAAAATAGTATTCTACCTTTTGCATGAAGTATTCATGCTACATAAAGTTACACATCAATCCTACCTACTATAAGCTGGACCGCTGGTTGCACCAGCCCATTAATAATGCTGTATGGAATATGGCACTTGTCATAGTATAGCATAGGGACTTACTGATTGATCAGGTGTGCTGTCTGATGAATCTCTGATGGCCTCCTGAAGTAATTTGCTAGCCCTGGTTTCTTCCTTGAAAGACAGTAGCTGGCGGTGGGAGTCTTGGTCGTGGAGATGTAGAGGGTAAGCAGAGACTAAGGAGCACTGGGCTGAGCAGTAACACTCACAATGTTGGTTCTGCGTGGCCAGCACCGAGGTAGTGTCCAAGAGGCAGCCAGAAGAGACTTCGGTGGCTGACAACATGTAGTGTGTTTTAATTAGACAAACAGAAATGGTCAGTGCTGAAGGCTGTCAGTATATTTCATAAGCAGTGTATTTATTTAAAATAATTATACTTAACCCAAGCTATTATTTCATATGTTTCTATCCCAACTGAGCCAGACTTCACCTTTCTCATCTTTCTGCAAGTAATTATCTTTTGTTGACTCCATTTGAAATTTACAACTATGAAAATATTAAATCTGAATATATGTTGAGTGACTTACATGGATTCTTGTGCAAGTAAATATATTTATACCACTACAGGATTACTTTTATTCTGCAAAGAAAATGTTATTTTTTTATTACTGAAACAAGTGTGCTTCTACAGTGGAAATAAATTTGACTAGTACAATCCAAAAATACCCTTGAGACTGTGTTTCTTCACAGAGAAACAGGGCTACACATGAAGAGGAAGCTTGATACTCAACACTGTAGCACCCCGAAGTTTCTTGTATCTGTATTTTCAGTGTAGTAGATCAGGTGAGGCACTCAGAACAGGACTTAAACAGAACAGGACTTAAACCGACCAGCACTTACTTGAGAAAAAGGATAGAAATGGATAGCTGGATAGAAATGGATAGCTGGATAGAAATGCCCAAGGGGTAAGTGTATCTGAGATTCTATTTCCTGGATGTGATGGGTTGACCGCAGCTGGGCACCAAGTGCCCACCAAGCTGCTCTGTCACTCCCTTCCTCAGCTGAACAGGGGAGAAAAATACAATGAAAGGCTTGGGGATTGAGATAAGGACAGGGAGAAATCACTCGCAATTACTGTCATGGGCAAAACAGACTCAACTCAGGGAAATTTAATGTACTACCAGTCAGAGCAGGATAATGAGAAATAAAACCAAGTCTTAAAACACCTTCCCCTATCCTTCCCTTTTCCTGGGCTGACCTTTGCTCCTGATTTCTCTGCCTCTTCCCCCTGAGTGGCATGAGAATGGGGAATGGGGTTTGTGGTTTGCTCATCACACGTTTCTGCTGCTTCTTCCTCCTCAGGGGGAGGACTCCTCACACTCTTCCCCTGCTCCAGCGTGGGGTACCTCCCATGGGAGACAGTCCTCCATGAACTTCTCCAACATGAGTCTTTCCCGTGGGCTGTAGTTCTTCATTAACTGCTCCAGCCTGGGTCCTTTTCACGAAGTGTAGTCCTTCAGGCACCCACCTGCTCTGGTGTGGGCCCTTCCCCAGGCTGCAGGTGGAGATCTACTCCACCACAGACCTCCATGGGCTGCAGGAGTCAGGCAGCCTCACCATGGTCTGCACTACAGGCTGCAAGGGGAATCTCTACTCTGGCACCTGGAGCACCTCCTGCCCTCCTCCTTCTCTGACCCTGGTGTCTGCAGAGTCTTTTCTCTCACGTATTCTCACTCCTCTCTTCCAGCTGTTGCTGTTCAGTAGCTTTTTTTCCACTTGTTAAGTATGTTATCCCAGAGGTGCTATCATCATTGCTAATGGGCTCAGCCTTGGCCAGCAGTGGGCCTGCCTTGGAGCTGGCTGGCATTGGCACTTTCAGACACAGGGGAAGGTCCTAGCAGCTTCTCAGAGAAGCCATCCCCGTAGCTCCCTACTACCAAACCTAGTGTTAGGTTAGCAGTTAGACTCAATGATCTTAAAGGTCTTTTCCAACCTAAACAATCCTATGATTCCAGTGAGATAACTTGGATTTCGTGATCATTCCTGAGATGACCGATTTTATAGATAAGTATTCTGACTGCCAAACAGGGTGAGCAGGACAAAGGGCAACATTGGTGCAAGAGGTAGTGACCAAAAGGACCAATCCAGGATGGGTCTTGTCCATAAGAAGTGCTAGGTTGGGAAGGAGAAGGTGTGGAATCTGGCTTCTGTTTCAACAGACAGTTATACTGCTGCTTGAGACCAGCGCCCATATTTTGATATTTTACTCCAGCTGAATGACTTAACCATCAAGAAAAAGGTTTTATTTTACATTGGACATCTTGGGAATTATGGGCCAAGAGCATTCGAGGTTTTGGGGAAAAAATAAATAGATAAATCTGAACCATTTCTGAGTTCAGAATCATTTCAGAAATGTGAACACTTCTCCAAATGTGAATAGATCAGTATGCAAGCAATTATTTCTTCTAACAACTATTCAGCCTCCTAGGGAAATGATGCATCTTTTGGTTATACAAAACCTTTTGGAAAATACTGAAAGATGAAATTAAGTATCGTCATAAATCATTGAAAATACAACTTCAACATAAAATTTAGAGAAAATTACAGTGTTTAATACATCAAATTTATAACTTGCTTATTTCATACCAAAATTGCAGTCATTTTGTGCTAATTTGAATTTAAATGTCATATTTTTAAATCCTAATCTGCAATCTCTTAAAACATAATTGCTTGATTTACCAACCTGGGATCCTGACCACAAAGACTAAGGGCAAGATTTAGACCATGTAAATGTCTCTGAAATCAGGACATACACATGAACTCAGCTCCTCTGTCAGAGAAGGAGACATTTTGCACTCCTGCTTAAAAGAAGGTACTGTGATTGTAAGTAATGAGCAGCATTTCCAGACTGGGAAGAGCTTTAAGACAAGAGAGAAACCACATGAATGCAGAGGAAGAGGCAAGTATTTGGGGAAGAAAAAAGAGGGGTAAGATCAAACATTTAATAAGAGTGAAGGTGGGTGAAGCTGGTGATAGATAAAACAGAGTATAGGAAATACCCACAGTGGTCCATGCAAACTGCTTTATTGAGATTATATCTGATTTGCTGATGTCAGATCCCATGGACCCCCATGGAAATGTATGACGAGGGGAGGCGTGGGGCGAAGCACAGGCTGAGGGGCAGCAGGCAGCTTCGCGGATGCCGTGCAAGGGACAGACTCACACGCTCCGTGCATGCTGTGTGGTTACCTGTGCTGAACAGGGAATGTGCACCGGGACCTTCATGAATACCATTAAGCCCACTAGTCCATTAATGTGTTTCTAGCCAGTAATTTTAGGGTCAGAAGGCCAAATAATGAATGTAAAATAAAGGTGACTTCAGAGAGTTTCTTGCTGTCCGTTACTAGTGACGGCTCCCACCAGCTTATGCCTGGCTATACTAATGAAGAGCAGCAAAGTGCATCCAGGTGTTTTCATAACACAGTTTTGAGACAGACTGGCTAATGCTTAACAGTGTCCTAATAACAGCCTGAGAAGATTGTAGGGTAAGGTGGTAAATTTGGTCCCCAAGAGCATCCCAGGATGAACAGCAGCCATGATCCCTACAGGACACACCTGAGTAAGCATGATGGGATTCAAAGGCCACTTTGTTTCCTTAAGTAAAGGATCCTGCTTTGTTTCTGGGCCATTTTGACAAATATTCACTGTGCTTAAAGAGACGCTGCAGGCAATGTATACACGGAGTATAAATATTTATTTATTAAGACAAAGAAGAGATGGTTAGGATTTAATAAAGCTCTCAGAGTAAGCATTACTATCCTCATTACCACAAGGCATCTGTGCTAGCCAGGCAGGCATCAGCCATGAGAGGAGAGGCTCTCCAGCATAGCTCTTTGATGGTGCTGAGGTGCCATCTTCTGAGGGTTGTTTATTTTTCTTTTTTTACTCTGAGGTTTCTTAGTCTTTCCATGTTGGTAGATTTTTTCCCCTTAAATCCTCAAAGTGCTACTGACAGCTGTCTCAGCAATCCCACTTCCATCTGTAGAGACCTTATCTTGCTTATATCTTCTTTACGAACTTTCTGAGCTTTTTCTCACAACTTCGCAATTTTCCCATCAGTGTGAGCCAAGGTTAGGCAGCTGGGCTGTGCTGGGCCCTGCATTAAAGATGTGGTTGGGAGGCAACACATTTACCTGGCGAATTTATTGGACAGACTCAAGGATCGTCCAGGAGGTCTTACATTGTGGTGGTACTAGTCAGACCAACCTGCACTGAGTGAAGAAGTCCTCCAGCACCCACCTGTGGCGTTAGGAGCTGTGTGACTGGGTGGTGCTGTCCTGGATGTTACTTCTGTTGCTCTCTTCTGGATATAGCGAGACTGAGCAGAAAAAGAGGCAAAGCCATTATCACTCTCCTCAAGCTGCTACAGGTGCTAGAAAAAGCTTTTCTGTTACTGGCAGCTCTGTGAAATAGCACAACAGGCACAAGAAGGAGAGAAAACTAAGTCTTGGGTTTCTGTGAACTTTCCCATGTAAAGCACAGAGCTCTGGATGACATCAGGCTCTTTGCCAGCTGCCCAGTGGTAAAAGTTGCCCGAAATACTGCTGCTACACCAGGTATTTGGATAATCCAGGGCTGGATGTTGTGTGTATGCATAATCTTAAAATAGACAATAATCTGTCAGGTGCCCTTTCAAAACGTGGCTGAATAATGTTCATATTTTTTCCCCTCCCCAAAAACAGAAGTTTCTAAATCTGTCAGATAATATCTTCCTTGCAAGTGGGAACAGAAGCTGATAACTCACATTTCTTTGCCTTTTCTTAGAACTTGGAGGCAGTTGCCACAAAAGAGCATCAGTGACATCACCTGCCTCTCCAGCTCAAACGCCCCCAGAAGCCCCCTCAGAAAGGCACGGAGTGCTCCAAGGAGACGGAGTCAGATCCGGGGCTGATATTTTACAAACACGAAAATATCCTCAAAAGTCCTACTCCATGTCAATCAGGAGCCTTGGTAGAAGTGATAGATGGGAGAAGAGGGAGCAGGAAAGGCCGATTTTTCTCTGCTGTTGCTGAAATCAGTTAGTGAATTTAAGACAGAGGGTGTCAGGAAACACCACCAAATGCAATAGTGTTCACTTTTTCTTTCTTTTTTTTTTTTTTTTTTACCCTCCTCCTTCTTCTCCTTTTTCTCCTTCTTCTTCTTCTCCTGGAGGAGACAGTGTGGCAGTTTGGCTCAGGGCTTGGGCGTTTTGCACCGAAAGCGCTGATCCTGCTCAGCATTGTACATGTGGCACAGGGAGTCCTGCCGAGGTGTCAGTTCAGCTGCACCCCAGGCAGCTTCTGGCCTCTGAAAAGATCCAGTAGCTCTTTCACAGCTCGTCATTTACCTCCTAGGTTTGTACCATCTCCTGTGTTTGTGCACCCCATGAACTTCCAGAGTGGAAAGTCTGTCACTCCAAGGCCATGAGCAGTCACACAGCCCAAAACAGGCAAAAAGATCATCAGTTCTGGGACAGGTTGTCAATAACACAGTGTGCTGTAAATTTTTGCCTATGATTTTCAAAGAGCATCTCATGCTACAGGCTGTGATCTTGCACTCTACATTCCACCCATCTTTTCCGTCACTTGTGTTAGTACACAGTTTAAATGTTGGGCTATTCATGGCACTATTCCTTCCCAGAGGCTAAAAATTATGCATAAGCAGGCCTTCCTGTGGCATGTCTATCCCAGGGGGGATTTCTAGCACTGTGGCCACCTTGCCTGTTGAGCAGGGAGCTGCACAAGCTGCTGCCCCAGCTGTGACCACACACCCACAGAGCTCCTGCTGGCAGCAGTTGGCAGAAGGGGCTCGGTGGACGCCGGGCTCTGATGCGGGAAAGGCTGGAGCTGCTCGCTGTAGATGTGTATTTGTTTTCATGAATGTCTGAGCTGTATCAGGCTGACAGCTTGTGAAGAGCTATATTATGCCATAACCATGTTATCCAGAAACCAGAGCAAGAACTGGTGGCCTTTGAAGTAGTCCAAAGTGCTAAGGAGGCAAGTAGCTACATATGAACAAATAAACTTGATTTTAAAAGGTAGCAGAGTGAACAACAGCATCTATGGCCTCTGACAAATCTGGATTTTACTGGAAGTCTAAATCCTTGCATTGCTCAGGCACTGTTGAAGTTTGCAGCTAACAGAAAGATAAAGTATAAGCGGGACAGATTCCTACATATTAGTGGGTTTGTTTTGCATCAATGACTCAGGATGTTTGTAGCTGGTGAGCTGGTGTCACGACTACAGAAATATTTTAATCCAGACTAAAAAAAAAAAAAAAAGACAAGATTATATTTTAAAGTAAATGCTCAACTTTTTTTGTTTCTGCACATAATCCTTTTAAACTTGACCTACTTCAGAGGACACTTCCATCCTCTCCTTTTACAGTTTATTAAGAATACCATTGTTATTTTCTGTTACAGTTTTACTGTTTTTAATTTCACTGCTTCACACTATCAGTAGTTTTATTCTACACATTAGCAGACTGTGGAATACCTTGCCTTGTTACTTCTATATTTTCTAATTGCAACACTCCATCATTAGTCAACTGGTTCATGATGTAGAAGGCAAAGTTTCTACTTCATTTCATGCTATATAATACAATGCTTCTGGTTCAGTAATTACATTGTGCCAGACTTGTGATCAATCCTGAGATAGCCCACTCTTGATGGATAGCCCCATCATGGAGTGCATAAGAATTGAAGCAAGAAGCAAATTTTTAATTTTGCTCCTCTGTCAATTTAGCTACTTGAACACTGCTTTTCAGACCAATATTTATCTCACTGAGATAAGAAGAGATTACAGAAATGAGAACTTAAAAGAGAGAACCGAAGTTTGAGAAGCATTTTGTAAAGTTTTGGGTTGCAAAGCGGGAAAGATATAAATTAGACGTTCTTCCACAGAGCTATTGTGTATTACTCTGTTAATGGAGTGCAAATCTTTTAGTCATCTCTTTAATGTACTGGAGAAAACCATTACCTGCTTCTCATAACTATTCCAAGGATTGTGTGAAATGAGCTGATGACATTACTTACCACTACTGCTTGGTAGTAGGCCTGTGGAAAAAAATTTCCAAACATTTTCTTCTCAATCATAGGAGTGCTAATGAGTCAGACAGTTTTCTGGAGTGGCAGCCAATTTTCCAATATATAGGATATGGGAATTGCAAGTATGGGGTCCAAGAGTGCAATGTGAGTCGCAAGGACAGTCAGAACAGCCATGTTAAGTGAGTAGAGTGTAGAGAGAGGTAACCTTTATGGATGAATGACATCCTGGTGCCCTGAGGTTACAGCAGAAGACAGTCTGATCCGGATGGGGTGGGTTTACATTTCCCTTGGAAGCACTTGCTGGGAGCCAATTTCAGGGACAGAATTTCTGACCAGACAGACTATTGCTTAGGTTCAATAAAGCAACATTTATGTTCTTGCATATCTTTATGGAATGCATGATTTAATGGCAAAAACTGTGGGTGAAATATTCCAATTTCTGTAATAAAATTATCTTGTTTTCATTGTTCTTTGACACAGAGCCACACCTCAGGCTTTTCCATCTTACTTCCTATCTGTCATCCTTTTAGTATCTCATCCTTCCTCCAAAGACTAGCATTGAGAACCCACCAGTCAGAAACAACAGACTTAAAAATGCTTCAGAAACTATGAGCTCTGATAGCCTGGAGGGAGTTGGATCTTTTCACCAAAAGGAGGTGAGGCAGCTGTGTCCACAAAATGTATCAAGGTCATTTTGTATCCAATACATTGGAAAAGGTCTGAGGTTCAGCATTCAATCATAGAGCTGAGCAGAAGTTCAAGGGTGAGGGCAACAGGAGGACTAGACTAGTAAGGCGGGTAGTCCAGAGACTGCTGTGAACCATGTGTAGAAAAAAAAAAGCAGAAAGCAGTTAACTAAGACACTTAGGCAAGTAGAGAGAAAGGAAAATGGGCAAACAGAGCAGCAGATGAGAGCATCGCAGGTGGGCAGAGGCTGGCTGCCTGGCCTCACTGCCTCCTCCTCCTCCTCAAGAAGCAACAATACAGCATTGCTTCAAGTTTTCCACTAAAGCAGCACCTCTCAGCATCCCCCACACGGTGGATGAGTAAGATCAGCATGTGAGGCCAACTGTAACGATGAAAGACCAACAACAGAAAAGCAACAGATCAGGAATCGTAGAACAGTGGTGGAGTCAGTAAGTGAATACCAGGGCTGCAAATGAAGGACAAAAATAACAGTGGTTACAGAATTTGTAGCATCCTGCCCCTCTTCTTGACTCTCCAGGACCAATATGCTTTTCTATCTATTCAGGTATTGAATTGACCTTTAAATTGACATCACTACTGTGTTATATGCATGTTATTAACACAGAGGTATTTTAGTTGAAAGACTCCAGGTTGTTTACAAGCACAGCAGACTGCCTCATCCAAGAGGATTCAGGAGAAATGCTGTGAAGATAGAACAATTAATCTGTCACTCCATTTCTCTTATGTATCTTTTTGTACTATTGCATGAAAATAGCAATCAAGAAAGTAAGAACATAGCAGAAAAACTGGAATAATGAATATACAAAAGTGAATTGTTAATTTTCCCAGGCCTGGGTTCAGATAAGCTGAATGAGAACAACGTTTTAGCCCATTGACACCTTGAGGACTTGCAGAGCTGAGGGCTGTTTGGTGATCCCTCCCTGGGGAATATGGTAAAGATTCCTGGGGAGGACCTGAGAGCCCGGGAGGTGAAGGTGGGTGGGTGGCCATGGCAGCACAGAGACCTGGGGAGGCTGAGGGTCCTTAACCCTGAGATCCCAGGGGCCAGTCTGTGTTAACCTGAGCAGCGTCGGGAGGAGGGAGAGGATCAGCCTCCTCCTGAGCTGTGACTGTCCACTTACAACTGCCCAAATCTTTACAGAATTGCACAAAAGACAGCATGGAAAAAATACAGAGATAAAAGGTATTATTCTTTCACGTTGGTTTTAGCAGAGAAAAAAAAAAAATCATCGCTAAGACCAGGAGACAAAAATGGACCAATTGAATGAGAGCATTACAAAAACCCCAAATCTCTGGTTTTGTTGTTTGATTGTATGGGAGTTTCTGCTGCTTTTCAAGTCCTGCACAAGGAGTGGGCAGGAGTACAGTTACTTTTGGATGTGTGAAGATCTCCCTGCATGTATCTCCTGGAGCACTGGCACAGTGTCTGCTCTAGGGCTGGTGGCTGGTGCACTAATGACTTTCTAAATCACTCAGGGCAGACTATAGCTAAAAGAACTAGAAATGTTTCTTTTACATGTTGGGGCTGGAGAGATCTTTTTGTCTCAGAAAAATAGAGGAGAAATTGTGAGCTAACCCAAAATGGTGTCAACAGAAGATCTTACTCTTAATGAACAAGCTAAGGGTTGTTGCTGACCTCTGAGCTGTCTCAGACTGGAAAAACAGCACTTCTGTTGAGTCAAATATGCATTGTCACATGCCTTTCTAGAAACTGATTTGTATTTGACCTTCTATATAAGATCTAGATACGTTTTTATCCATAGATTATCTTGATGATAAAACATTCTCTGGAAGCAGTTCTTTCAGAGGCAGAAGTGAACACATACTTGCCTCACTCAATTTTTATCACAAAAGGACCCTTGCTGTGAACCAAAGTGCACATGCCGGCTCCTCCTCCTTCCTGAAGCCTGCCAGCTCCCCTTCTTTCAAATTGTTTTCCCATTTGCAGTATTTATAATAATTGCAATGTTTCTGCAAGAAGGAAACAAGGCTGTTTATTTAGGAGGCTGTACTCAGAAGCTTGTCAGTTTAGATGGACTGTTTGCTAGAAAAGAAAATTCAACCTATTAGAAGATGCCAGCTTTTATTCAGGATGAATAAACTCATTCAGAAAATAAGTCCCTCATGCCCTCTTCACACTGTCCCTTTTGATATATGAGCTTTGTTAAGTCTCGGCAATTCATTTGTTTATGCTTTTTGTAGGAAAGGGTTATTTCCTGTAGAACAAAAGTCTGTCAGAAAGACAGAAGTCAAGTTCTGTGAGCGTCAGTTCACAGCTTTTCATCCAAGAGTTCAGAAGGAGGTTAGGAGAAACACAAAAACCGTGCAAGTGGAGCAGGCTTTGAAAAAGCCTCCTCCTGAACTCCCTCTGCCACTGCCAAAGGGAAGGGAGCAACCTCCTGGCAGACTTGATCTGCCACCATCCCTTGGGGTCAACAGGACATAGCACACATGGTGGCAGGGCCACTGGACCTTTTCCTGACCAGCCCTGTGCTAACATCCTCCCCATTGCCTGCACCAAGGGAAGCTTGGAGTTCTCAATAGTGTCTTTACTGCTCTTCAGTTGATGGAAATTGAACAGGAAGGTCTGTGTGTGTGTGTGTGTGTGTGTGCATATAACCCAAAGGAGGTTTGGGAGAACACAGGCTCTAACGGAGATGGACCCCAGGATAAGAGCTGCCCCTAAGCCCACCGATGTTGCAGATGAACATATCTCCAGTGTGCTGAAGTTCTCTAATCCAGGAATAGACTACAAATCTGACACATGATGGTTTTGGTTGGATCATATTCATATATGGGAGGGAATGAGGTGGTTGTTTTCCTTAATTATTCTTGTCCAGTGCAGCACAAGCGATCTGGGTCCTGTGGCAGGGGTCTTCCCATCTGTTACTACAGCTAGAGAAGAAGAAAAGTTTGGAGGTCAAGGACAGTTGGAGAATTTAGAGATACTCTCAAGAGACCGAATTAACAATACTAGCAATGCCTAAAGAAATTTAAAGCACTTATCCCTATCTAGTGACCAAGAGGACATCATGGCACTGTTTAAAAGTGTCTTAAGAGAAAAAAGAAAAAGGAAGATAAAACCCAAACATGTTTGAGACTGTAAAAAGAAAGGAAGAAGCAAGATCCTTTGCTGAAAAGTGTTTGTACTGGTTATTCAAACTGATTGGATGAGACCAAACTAAGTAGATTTTAGACTGAAATCGCTCCTCCAAAAATAATGGTGAACATTAACGGTGAGACTCTCAGAAAATAAAGGGTACACCCAAGGAAAAGCAAATTGTACAACTGGAAGGGTGAGATGTAGCTGCTTAGGTTAGTTGTATAGCACATTTCCCTGCCAGAATACTTCTTGTCAAAGATCTGGGAAATGGGTCTGACCTGGGATGAGTATCTGAGAAAAGTGAGTAGCTCCAGAATTGTAGCAGATACAGTTTATGTGGCACAACTTCTAACATCATTGTTTGGAGTTAATTTTAATTTGATAGCTGAAAATAGATACCAAAAAGCAAATTTCAGTACAACAGATACAAATGGGGAGCTTTGAGACTGTATTTTCAGGTGAACCAATATTTTCTCATCAAGCTTGTTTTCTGACAGTGTCTTTGTTTTTTCATAATGTAAATTCCACAATGATCTTTTTAATCTTGCATTTTCACTGGAAATATTTGTTCTAGCCTTATCTCTGCTCCTTTGTCATTGTTATAAAAGTTCAATCAACCTGGAGTTCAAACTGAAGCCTTAAATTCTTTTTTAAATTGATGTAGTGAGACAGGGAGTAGAACTGAAGTGATTTGTTCAGATTTCCCAAACCTCAGGTACAATGGCTGCCTGGATGATTTCTGCCCAATATACAGTTTTTTGTATACTGGAGAAGGGGGTGAAATAACAGGGACTGAGCCAAAGGAGGATTTGTTTGTTTGTTTCTTTGTTTGTTTTTAATAAGTATTCAAAGAACGCATAACAAGAGATTTGTGAGAACTAAAACCAAAAACTCCAAAGTCTGGAGGTGGTGAGAATCTTCAGGGACAAATAGGTTTGCCAGAGCTGGGCATAGTTATGTCAGCAGCCTAAAGAACAGCTCATAGCAATTCTCAGTGCATCCCCCTTCCATGGCTTCTTATACATCTGCACCCATGCTTGACAACATTGCCAAGGTGACTCAACAGCGTTACAAATGGACACACAATCTCATCACAAAAATACCAGGCAGTTCATCTCTGGAAACACAGAGAGACTGCAAAGACTGAAGCAGAATGATAACTGACATGTGGTTTTCTCTGTAAATAATGGCTGATGCCACAACTTACGTGTGTGATCTAGTGGCAGCCAGCACTGCTCTTGCCTTTGCAATATTTTTCCAGTGTTACACAAGAAAATTCAGTTTCAAAGGGAGTCTGGTAAGTATTTGCAACTCTCATGTATTCTGAAAAAAACCCACAAACGACACAACACCAACCCCTATGTACCATGCTAGTGATGTATACATAGCAGCCAAAAAACTTTTGTCTTTTTTTTGTGTGTGTGTGTGTGTATGTGTGGGTATGTAGGAAATCATCCAAAAGAAATAAAATTAAGAAATGCATCACCAGTTATCAAATATACAAAAAATAATATTTTCTGCTTGAAATACCAATTCAGAGGACATCTTCACCTACTCATCACATTTCCCACCAAAAATTAACAGAATAAGGTCACAGGCCTGCAAAGAGTAGGCAGGGAAAAAGCCACCACATGTTCTGTGCAGCATGTGATAATAACTCACTGCCAAGCGCGGCTGGGCTCTCATCCCACCTTGTCCTCCCTCCAACAGTCTGTGGCTTCCCTGGATTTGAGTGTTTGTACTGCTCCAGGATCAGGTCTGGGGAGAAAACCTGTGCTGGTGGTCCCCAGGGGTGGGGATTTGATTTCATCCTTCTCTTTCCTGAGTGTCTGTCCAAGTCTGGTGGCTGTGTCAGGGCTTCTGGGTTGCCCTCACTGACTAGTTGCTGAGGGAAAGGTAGTGGCAAACAGGAGCATCCCTGCGGCTGAGTTACAGCTGGGACAGCAAACCTGCAATGTCCCACAAGAGAGGAAAAGACAGACCTACAGCTGGGTAAATGCAGGAGATCTTCAGTCTTCACTTGCACACATCTGAATGGATCTCGCAGGGCTGTGGTGAGGTTTCCCTGCTTTGTGTAGAAGTGGTCTTGGCTTGAAAAACCTTTCAGGACTATGTAATACAACTGACTAAAACATTGTGCTGACGCAGCCCAAGGATATACGCATCAAGAGTGGCTCCAGCTTGGAAAAAACTGCTGTACAAGAAGATGTTTAAATAATAAATCAATTTGATTTATCTGAGAGAACACATGATGATGTAGCTTGATTAAGATCTAGAATATCTGCATGGGAGATTTCCGAGGATAGAGTGTTCTAGCAGATAAAGGCAAAACAACACAATCAAATTCCTGGATGCAGAAAGTAGCTGGACTTAACATTATAAAAAGACACCTTTTACCCCTGAAGACTGGCAATAAACCACATAGGGACCTAGATTTTCTTCCACTCAACCTATTTAAGTCAGTTGTGAGGGGTGTTCGAAAGCCCAGCACCAGTGCTGCAGGCTGTGGCATGTGTACCCTCCGATGACATGCCTGTAATTTCCCCTTCTGACTGCAGATCTGTGAACCCCTGAAAAGAGTGAGGGATTGTCCAAACCGTCTGTACTAACTGAACATAATCTGAGTTCCTCAGAAAGATATACACCCCAGGTGGTAGGTAGATATCGTGACATGGGAATCAGCACATACCACACAAAGATTAGCTTGTGAAACCAAATAACCAGCCCACACACCAGTGTGGGTGTACCCATTACCATCAGTGTTTTCTCTATGATCTTGATATGAAATAAATGATAGTCCTTGCTGAGAAATGGTCCTTGTATCCTTGTAATCCTGCCATTATATTGTCTTCTTCCAAAATAAACACCAGAAAACAGCAACCTCTTGGGCTTCATGGTTTAGTGGTGGACTTGGCAGTGTTAGGTTTACAGTTTGAATCCATGATCTTAAAGGTCATTTCCAACCTAAATGCTTCTATGATTCGTTTGTAACAGTTCGCATTTATTCTGCTACAAATATTAATTCCTACCACAGCACTGCCTCTATCCACATCCCCTTTTCTCTGCCAGGACTTTGGTATAGCTGTTCTCACCATTATTTTGGCTCTATCTTTACCCTAAAATCTTTTTTTCAGAGATTGAAATATCCATCTTTCCTGTATATTATGTGCTACAGACAGCAGAAGTTCAGGCAATTACAGGTGGTTCTTGCAAAATGGAGAGTCTCCTTGTGGAGGGGATTTGGGAAATGAAATTCAACAGTTTGGGAAATGAAGTTCAACAAGGGCAAGTGTAGGGTCTGCACCTGGGGAGGAATAACCCCAGGCACCAGTACAGATCAGGGGTGGACCTGCTGGAAAGCAGCATAGCAGAGAAGTACCTGGGAGTTCTGGTTGACAACAGGTTGACCATGAGCCAGCAATGTGCCCTTGTGGCCAAGAAGGCCAGTGGTACCTGGGGTGCATTAAGAAGAGTGTGAGGAGCAAGTCGAGGGAGCTTCTCCTCCCCCTCTACTCTGCCCTGATGAGGTCGCATCTGGAGTACTGCATCCAGTTTTGGGCTCTCCAGTTTAAGAAGGACAAGGAATTACTGAAGGGAGTCCAGCAGTGGGCTACAAAGATGATTAGGGGTCTACAGCATCTTTCTTATGAGGAAAGACTGAGAGCTGGTTTTTTTCAGGCTGGAGAAGACTGAAAGGGGAACTCATCAATGTTTATAAATATCTCAAGGGTGGATATCAAGAGGATGGGACCAGACTCTTTTGATTGGTGCCAAGCAATAGGATGAGGGGCAACGGGCACAGACTGAAGCACAGGAGGTTCCGTCTGAATATGAGGAGAAACTTCTTTACCTTGAGGGTGCCAGAGCACTGGAACAGGCTGCCCAGAGAGGTTGTGGAGTCTCCTTCTCTGGAGACATTCAAAACCCACCTGGACACATTCCTGTTCAATCTGCTCTGGTGAACCTGCTTTAGCAGGTGGGTTGCACTAGGTGATCTCCAGAGGCCCCTTCCAACCCCAACCGTTCAGTGTGAAATATGTGGTACCTGGTCAGGAAAGGAGCAGATGGGAGCAAGGAGGCTATGAGGAAGCAGGGCCTTAGACGAAGTAAAGATTTAATCACAGAATCACAGAATGTTAGAGATTGGAAGGGACCTCGAAAGATCGTCTAGTCAAATTCCCTTGTTGGAGCAAGAACACCTAGATGAGGTTACGCAGGAAGGTGTATAGGCGGGTTTTGAATGTCTCAAGAGAAGGAGACCCCACAACCCCCCTGGGCAGCCTGTTCCAGTGTTCTGGACCCTCACTGTGAAGAAGTTTCTTCTCATAGTTAAGTGGAACCTCTTGGGTTCCAGTTTGTACCCATTGCCCCTTGTTCTATCATTGGTTGTTACCAAGAAGAACCTGGCTCCATCCTCCTTACACTCACCCTTTACTTATTTATAAACATGTCACCCCTCAGTCTCCTCTTCTCCAAACTAGAGACCCAGCTCCCTCAGCCTTTCCCAGTCTTTTTAAGACTGGGACTACTTTTTAAGACTACAACCAGACATGAATAATCCTTGGTGAGGATGCAAGTTCCCCATTGGGCTGGGTGAGTCAGAATCTGTGGATGTGCAGGTGACTGTTACATTTTGTGCATGATCAGTAGTCTAACTGGCACCTATCATATCATCTCCCAGCAGACACTGATGCACCATGTGCTTAGCATGAACCTCTTGGTCAGCGATCTATTCCTTCTGTCCCAGGAACCTTGTTTCTTCCCTCATCTTTCTGACTTACTGTTACACATCGGTTGCAAAGGGTTTAAAGTCAGAAAATTGCACTCATTGAATGTACTTTTAGAGTGGCTCCAAAGTCTCACATCAGTCAGTCATGATGCCCTTCTCTCTTTAGTTCACTACATAGGAGCTTCTCAGCTTCCAAACAACAGTTTCTGTCTCTCTCACTAGGTTATCCAGTCTTGGAGCAATACTGTCTCATGTTACAGAGCCAGTGTCAGGAAAGAAACTGAATAACATTTACCGAATTGTGTTTAAATTGCAAGAAGGTCAAGGACATTGACAGTTTCTGCACCAAACCCCACTCAAAGCTGAGACATCCCACTTCATCGCTAGATCAAGTTGCTCAGGAGTGTGTCCATCAGCTTTTAAATATCTCCAGTAATGGAGGCTCCACAGCGTCTCTGAGCAGCCTGCCTCCACATTTGACCAGCCTATCTGAAAGTTTTGTTTACAAATATCTAAATTGAATTTCTGCTGTTGCAACTTGCATCCAGTGCGCCTTGTCCTTTCACTGCCTGAATGTCCCCTTCAAGCCTTTGTACACAACCCCTGACTTGGTGTTTCCGGAGATGTTCTCTTTTTCCTGGGAATGGCCTTCCATTGGAATAATTCTAACAAGATGTTTAGATTTCTGCTTGACCACTAGTGACAGCTCAGGACAAAAGATTTGGCCTTCCTACCTCTCATTCCAAGGCCTTTCTCCAAGTACTGTCCACTTTTATGAATACTGCTGTAATTCTTCCTTTATTTTTGTTTCATTTGTGCATCTTTCTGTTAGACATTAATTGTAGCTGGAACTGTGGATTTTGGCATTTTTTCATAGTTTTTATTGCGGGCTGACACCAGTCTTCACACTGACTGAAATATTGCTCAGCAGCATTTCTTCATGTGCTGATGTCTTTTATAAATTTTCAATACCACAGTTGGAAAATGTACAAATCTTTTTCTTTCCTCTCTTTCTTCTGACGAAGAGCATAAGAAAGGATGTTCTAGAAAGGGACATCTTTTGTCTCATCATCATTTTACTCTGTATTTTTTTTTTTTTAAAGTTTTTAGCATTTATCCAAGAAAGATGATTCAAAAGCAGAAGAGAAAGTTTTCTGACTGGTGACTTCATACCTCACCAGAAAAAAGAAAAAAACATGTTCTCCTGCCTGGAAATTACTTCTTCTGCTTTTCACCTGCTGGGAAACCCTTCAATTATAACACCTTTAATGAACTGTGCTGTTTATCCCATGTTATAAACTTCATGTATAAGTATAGATCTTATTTTTCTAATGGATATTAAAGTAAATGGGCCCGAGGAAGTACTGTTGAAATATTTAATTTCTTTCAGCTGTAGATGTAGTCAGAAGAAAGTTAGGATATTTGGCATTTTATACACAAAGAAGCTTTAGATTTACAAATCTTTATCCATCTTTTTTCTTCAAAGCCAAGCTCATAAATGAAACAACTGTTCCCAAACTGTCATGGTATTGTCATTTGGTTCCATGAAGTCATCACATCACTTTTGTTGCCATAACAACGTAAGATTGTCTGTTACTAAAGTCACAAAAACATTGCATTACCATAATTTTGAAAAAAACTCTGAAGCGATGACTTTAAATGCAGGCTTTCTGCAATACATTTTGCAAAAAATAACCACTTTAACAAGAAAATTTTGAAAATTAATCAGCTGTATTAAATATTATTCACACCTGACCTTGTAATTAGTCATAAGGAAATAGTATTTCTTATTATTAAAATACACTCTTTCCTTCCTTTTCCCTCTGTTCTTTTGTATATATTAATAGTATGAACTACTGAAATGTTTTGTATGAAAATAACACATTGGATAGATAGTACAGGAAAAAACTGAATGCAATTTAGGATGGACAAAAGTAAAACTGTATACTTAAGTGGGAGTAATCTACTACAGAAATGCAGGACAAAGGATGAGTAGCTCTGCAGCTTTTAATGCAAAAAATCAGGAAGAAAATGCACCAGCATCCTCACACTCCTGCAGATAAAATAAACACCAAATTTAGGAATACTGTCTGCCATGCACATGAAGGAGGTCTTGTGCTTTATTTTCGGCCACTGCTCAGACCTGAGATGGAGGCAGGTTTCAATACAGGACTTCATGATGGGTGTATTTATGTTGGGAAAAGTCTTGGGGACAACAGAGTAACCAGTCTGGGGTTTAGAAGTTAGTCTGAGGTTAGCTGTCATGGGGGACTGGAGATGCTATATTGCCTTGAAAGACTGGGCTGGCTGGTGACAAGATCACAACCTTCATCAAGGATGAATCAAAGCACCTTGGCATAAAGAAGAGCTGCAACAGTGGAAGAAACCCCAGTGGGTGGAAGAAAGCCTTGAGATTTGGTGTAGGTGAGCAAACGTGGAAAAACTCAGAGCAGGGAAGCAAATTCATGACCAAGTAGCAACAGTGAACAATCAGTAGAGCAGGTCCACAACTTGGTCATTCAAATTTCCATTTTCATCAGTCCCTTTCCTCTCATTGATGCCTAGTCCAGAATCTCACAGACAGGGAGAAGGGTCAAGGTGGACCAAGAGCGAGAGAGCAGAAGGGATTGGGACAGAAGCAGGAGCCAGAGAAAAGCACCTGAGGAAAAGCCTTTCTGCTCCTCTGGTTTGCTGATCCACAAGCGGCCAGATGAACACCACACAAAGTGACGTGTGTGTGGATTGTGACCTTTACTGAGACTCGTAAGAAGATGAGATAATATGACTCTGGTTTTGGTGGACTTCACTTTCACTATGCTGACGGAAAGTTACAAGCCTCTGTTGCCTTGGGGGAATGTTAAATCTCCAGAGACCTCTTCTCAGGTTGACCACAAGTTGCTCATGCTGTTCTACCACACAAAGTCCCAAAGAGCTTCAGTGGTCTTCAGAAAATGACATGGTGATGACAATGCTAAGTGAAAGTGTCAGCCTATTTTCTCTTTGGGTCAGGACTCCTATGATTTGTTTGTGGAAGTGTGACACAGAATTTGACAAAAGTAGAAGGTGCTCATATATTTGTTTCCTAGGTTAATTTAATGTCACAGTGACTCTAAGTTTTCAAGTCCTAAGAGGGCATGTGATAATCAGGTAGGTCTGAATGGAGGGGGAAGTAGGTAGTATGATGGACCAGATCCTATCAGCTCTGCGTGCTAATCTCTCAGATGTCTTACAGCTTTCTTTCAAGCTTTGCATGTCCTCTGTGACCAAATAAAATGGGAGGAGAGGGAAGCAGCAGCATTTCCACATCAGCTCCTGTCTTTTGAGCACTGAGAAACCTGTCTGAAAGCAGTGACCTGAACTGCACCCTCTCTCCTCAGCCTGATTCTCTTTGATACAGAGCAAGAGGAGACAGGCTAGAAGTTGTGCCCACATGTTTAAGAAAGAAACATCCCCTTCTGCTTAGGAACTCTGCATGAATTTCAGACTCAATTGCATCATGCTTGCCACTTCAAAGCCTTCAGCGACTGATCGTACGCTTAGAAAATATCAAACCTAACTTAATCTGACACGGTTATCAGTGCAACTCAACCTGTCTGACAGCCTCCTTTCTGAGAGCTGCTATAGCTCCCTTGTAGTCAGAAATGTCTCTAGAGAAACAGCAGGCATTCCTTCTTAATATTATTCAGAGTGATAAGTGCCTATTTAAAAATGAAGCTTTTTGTACAGTTACTTTGAGAATGATGCAATTCAATGTTTCATACAGTGACTTGATTTTGTTGCTTTGCATTACGGTTAGTTTAAAATATTCCCTATATTAAGAAACAAGTGAACTCTTTTCCTTAGTCTCCATATAAATGATCTAATTTTCATGTATTATTTTAAATTTACTTGCTACAGTCTTGGGTCTGATCCGTGGAATAGTTCCAGTGATGAGAACTGAAACTGGCCTGCCCCTGTCTGAGGTTTCTTCTGTAGACATTCCACCTGCTGTGAATAATTAAGTATTAATAGAGTAACAAGAATGTGAAAATTTCTGTGTTGCCAATAGTTAGTTAACTCACTTGAGCCCTAGGAGATATGGGTTCAAGTTCCTGCTGTAACAGAAATGTACCTGGTTAAAAGCACAGAGAGAGAGTTGCCTTGTACTTCCAGAGGCTCTCAAGGTGGCTAGGCTTACATGCCTTCAGTCCTCTTGATCCAGAGTGTCATGCCTGAGGCATTCTGGAGATACCTTTATCATCGGGTCCCAGAATGGAGATGTGTTCCCACCTCCTCTCACCTCTGCTTTGAAATTCAGAATTTGGGGCATCCAGCTGCTGATGTAACAGGGATTCTCACCAGCTCACCAATGTCTTATGCTAGTTAAAAGGTAATTTTAATTAAATGTGTACCAACCAACATAATCTTTTGGGTTTGAGGGAAAGCAGTCATTTCTAAGGGCTGGTGGTATCTAAACAGTAACTATGAGAACAGCAGAGTTCAAGGTAGTGTGTTTACACACAGAGTAGCAAACAAGCCACCTCCAGGCATGAGACACCGTGAAGCTGAAGGTCATAAACACACAGCTGGGAGGTGATGGTAGCAACTCTGTCCTTCTCTCCCTATCTCATTGATATTGTGATCAGAGCTGGTCTCACTGTATTTCACAATATGAATATCAAGTGTAGGTGTCTGTAGTGCAAATGTCAACATTTGAATTAGTCACTCTTGGTTGTCTTCACCAACAAAACTCAAGAAAAGATTGGTATGGCATGATTATCTCCCCCGCAGTCATTTAAAATCAGTCAGATATACTTCATCCTGCAAGTTCTTAGACAGTTACACTGGAGATGTTTAAAGCTAGTGAATGCCACCCCAAATACCATCAGATGTTCTCAGAATGTCATCAAATTTTCTATAGGCTGTCCAACAGCCATTTCTTTATCTTTGTGATGGTGCTTTTAACAGATAAATCTTCAAAAGAATATTGATTATGTCCTTTAGCCAAAAAAGCATTAATTTTTTTCTTATAGTCATTTTAGAATAAATTGTTAGGGAAATTCTAGCAATTGACAATATTGCAGTTAACCAGAATATAACACTGTTCCTTTTATAATACTGGCAAAGAATTAATTTTTGCAGTCTTGCAGTCTGCTCAGCAAAGCATGGAAAATCTCTCACATTCATTGACATGGAAAAAGGGAAAACACCACGTCTGTTACATTGTTATGGACTTGATGACTACTGTAATGCATAAAAAGGCTCTTTTAATTGAGTTACTGGATTTAAACTGCTACAGTCTTGTGCCCTCCAAATTCTCTGAAACTTCTACACAATTAGACCAAAATAGGCTTAAAAATCTTGTCAGATCAGATCTTCCCATCCATACTAGTAGTTGCATTTTTACATCAATTTTGCATGGATTTAAACAATTAGTATCAGGTGTAAGGCCAGGTAGAATCAGGGCCTTAGTACTGGAATCCTTACAGGAATAGCTAAAATATACAATAACTTAAAAAATAATAATTTTTTAAAATGTCTTAGGAAAATATATAATTTATTTTAAAGCACTTTGGAGTCCACTTCAACCATCTAGCCTTGTTGAAGGTCTTTAGACCTATTAGAGATCTGTCACACTAAAAAAACCACTCAGGGTATGGCCTTTATAACGTTTTAATGTTTGGTGCTAATGGAAGATGATGGATCAGGGAGCTAGGAGTCTGGATCCTCTTTTTAGCCATAAGGGAAGGCTGACAGCAACGCACACTCCTCTGAAGTGAGATGACAGTGTGCCTTAGTCTTATCTAACAGACCTGTCAGGATTCTGAGCTTGATTACACAAATAATAATACACATTTGCATTTAAGTAAGCAGCTTGGAACATGTGTTGCTACATTTTGAACTCAGGAAAATACTGAGGGTGGTCAGAACTTGAAAGAGGTTGCCCACAGACATTATGCAATCTCAACATTGGAGATACTAGAATTTTGATAGGACTGACTCTGAGAAACCTCTCGAACTTTGAAGTTGGATCTAACTTCAAAGCTGAACCTGCTTTAAATGGAGGTTTGAAGCAGATGACCTCCTGTCCTGGTTTTGTTAAAAACAAGTTTCTCTTTTAGTGAATTTGCCTGTCAGCTAAAGCCTTCATGTTAGCTGCATTTTCCTGGAGAACCAGATACATGTTTTGGTAAACCTAGCAATGGAATGCAAACTTATTGATAAGCACGGATGGACATCTCGCAAGAGGGGCAACGAGAAACTGATGACCGAGAGACTGACCAACGGTGTATAACATTCCATTCACATGAATACTTCATATAGAAGTGGGAGATCACCAGGATCTCGTCCCTTTTCCCTTCTGCTCATGGCCGACATTAGGAGAGGACCTTGCTGGTTGTCCCTGCGAACGGAGGCCTAGTGAGAGACTGAATCCAGCTCCGGTTGGCTGCAGAGTCTAATCCAGGACTTTGGGTGCTGGCTCTGCAGTTGCTGAGACTTTCAAGATTGGTTTTGTATATTTTGTATTATTTTCTCTATTCTTATTAGTAGCATTAGTAAAACATTGTTAATTTTTCCAACTCTCTTCTCTCTGTCCTTCTTTCCCTCCCGATCGCCTGTCCTGAGTGGGAAGGGGGGGAGAGGGAGGGGCAAAGGGGGGAAGTGGGGGGGAGAGGAGGTTAACAATACATCTGCCAGGGTTTGATTGTCACCCCGCAATCGTAACCCTCGACACCTCCAAAGGTCCCTTTCAATCTATGATTCTTGTTTATTAGTTACAGCTTGCCTGACCTTACATTATTATGAAATCAATTAGTTATTTGCATTCTGTGACATTCTTTTCACTCAGAAAAGAAAGTGAATCAGAATTTCTATTTATAATTCCACTGGTGACTTCTTACCCTTTAGACATTCCAACTGTACTTTAACCAACTGCACATTTTGTCGTAACAGTGTTAATTAATCCATGCCTACAACAAAGGTCTGCAGGTCCTTGCTGGCTGCCCTTCTTTTCTTGCTTTTGGCATTAGTGCAGTAGGTACATTCTGCCAGTTGGAAGCTTTAGGAGCTCCCTTCTGCTGTAATTGAAGTCTGCTTACACTCTGAGATGGCAGAAAAACACTGGAGTTTCTGCACCAAATCAGATAATATTTGCTCTTCATTCTGACTGAATGGAAGCCAGTACAGAGTTACCAAGGAACAGAGATGAACAGGTACTGCTCTTCTCCATCACCACACACAATGATTACAACCAGTTGTATAAAGCTGTACTCCTTTCCACAGGCTCTGTTCTCAGTTGCACTGAGGCAAATTCAACTCAGAATGTTTACATTCAGCTGCCAGGATAGTGTCTAGGTAAAATTCAGCAACAACGAGCGGTTGTGTAAGACTAATTTTATATGTGGGGTCCTTAGATAATCCAGTAAGTCTGTACTGATTTTGAATTTAATAAGTGTTTAATACAATACACCACCAGTGTGGAAAGGTCGAATGTGTAGAATGAAAACCAACTAATATAACAGTGAATGTCAAAGCAGGCTTATCCTTCAGTATGATCCATATCGGCTCAGATGACACTTAGTTTGCAGACAAATCTAATATTGCTTTAAGTGTTAATGTTTCTAGTTTCACTTGATTACATCAAAACTGAAATTATTTTAGAGGCAGGTAAATACATATAGCATTCAGTTCAATATTAAGATATCTAAATGTAGATATCTATAGGAGAACTATGTGTCTAAGGTCTTTTCATACTCCATGATGATCTAGCCAATGGAAGCTTGAAAACAGTTCAGCTGAACAGACTACAGGACAAAATTCAGTTACTCTCCCACAGGTACCTAGTACCATTTAAGATGCCTTAGATCATCTAAGACATTTGCATGGGGCTTTTAGATCTGACCCAGCATCTACAGGAGACTCATGTTTTTCTGGACTTGCAGTAGGAGGCCAGGTTGGATACTTAAAGGCAACTCAAGTGACCCAAAATGCCTAGGTTTATGCAGCAGAAATTATCAGAATCAATTAATTCCCCTGCATATGGCTATCCTGTCTTCCGATTATCCATGGTCAATGAAATACCTTTGGACCTGGCATATAGGAGTCAAAGTTGATAGGACACTTTCTGGACCTGTAGCTGGAGGCCACGCAGCAAGGTCAGGGGCATCCCAAGTGTCATCAGATCCCATGTGAAGGAAAGTGAATCAGGTTCTGTTGCCTATATTTTTTTAGAGGGCAAAATGTTAGAAAAATGTGGATGATATTTCAGTAAATGCCTCAGTATTAATGGTCGTCTTTAATCAGTAGACACCTTTGTTTATTTTTCTTCCTTTGAGCCGGTGGTTGTCATGAAGCTCGCAGATGGAGGTGGCTGAAGAAAGAAAGGTGGGACGACGGAGGAGAGCTGAGACCGCTGTGCTGGGAGGGTGGGATGCAGCCCAGCAGCTGCCGGGAGCTGCTCTGCTTCTTCTCAGAGCCTGGAGACCATGGCATTCCTGAACCTGAGATGAGGAAGGGATTTCCTCCTTTGAATGGGTGACATAAGTGTTGAGCAGACCAATACCCTGAGATTGCTTTCTCAGCCATCTGAATTCTAGTCAATTCTCTCCGCTGTCACACTTCCCCATCTATTTCTTGGTTTGGTTTGGTTTTGTTTTTTCTATCTGTGGCATTTTGTGACAGGCACTGGCAAAGTCATAGTCTCCTCTTCACCTCATCTGACCAAGTTTCGTTTGAGAAAAGCATTCCCTTGCCAAGAATAAGGTTTGGAAGCACTGAGAGGATGCGACAGTTCCCCCCTCCCTGGCTGCTGGCCACGTGGCCTTGGTGGGTCATGCTGCTCCATGGCCACGCTGCTGGGTGGCTGCATCATCGCTCATGCTGCTCAAGTGTGAATCCTCTCAGTGGGGATTTTCCGTTATTACTGGCACTGGACAAGACTTGGGGGTTTTATTGCCAAGTGAAAACCTGACTTAGGCATCTAAGAATGGGCTCCATGGGGTGACATTCCTAACTGCAACAAGGGCTGTTTACTGAAGGTGAAAAATAAATGTAATTCATTAGAGAGACAGGGCAGCATGGAAGAGGAGTAGCACTGGAAGACAGTAAAATATCCCAAGACAGCACTGGCACTGCTCACAGTCCTCAACAAGGAAAGGATGAAGGTGAACTCCTGGAAAAACAGACATACACAGTAGAACAAAACAGAGAGCATCCTTCATACTCAGTCTCCCAATCTTGCAGCCTCTAATATGCTGCTTTATGAAAAATCAACACACGCTTTTTTTTTTTTTCTTTTTAAGAAACCAAACCAAACCACCAACGATGAAGAAGTTGCTTTTAAAGTTCAGCTGTAAAAAGAAGTCTGAGAGGGAACTTCCAGCTTTACTCAGATGACAAAAAACAGACAACTCACCACTCCAGCCACAGAAACACAAACAGTTCACAGTAACTTATGAATGAGCTAAACATGCCAGTAAAACAAGGATATAAAATAAGTTTAGTCACAGTGACTCATTGTAGTGTTATGTGTCTTCTTCTCTAAGACCCTTGCACACTTGGTAGGCATTGTGCCTTAGGTGTAAGCATCCAATTATTTTCACCTTTGCCTGTACTGTCAAATTCTACATAAGAACAGGTCACCTTCAGCCTGGATTATAGGAAAGATATAGGCTCTTGCTGCTGTGATTCAGCAATTTGATGTTTCATGTCTACTTCAAGATGAAGTCATTAATTCTCATTGGCTATTTCCCTCCAGTAATTATAAAGGGTGACTAGAGTATTTAAAGTAAGAGATTAATATCTATCTTGTTGGTACCTCGTCTGAAGCTAACACCTGCTTTACGATGGATCGGACTAGATGATCTTTTGAGGTCCCTTACAATCCCTAACATTCTGTGATTCTGTGATTCACAGTCATCTGGATCACGTAGCATGAGTTATCACCTTAGTAGTGCTTTCCTTGGGTTGTCCTTTGCTGCAGTTGTTGAGGGTTGGTCATCGTTTGGCAGTGTGAGGCTCCACTCTGTGCACACACTCCTGCTCATGAGGTCCTGGAACCCTAGGGGCAGGGGGAAGCACCAGCCATGGAGACTTTGGTGAAATGTGAGCTGTCTGAACATGACCCCTCATGGGCCTGGCAAAACCACAAGGGCATTAGAAGCTGTGATTAATCCAAGGTTGGACTGATTTGTGGTCTGGTCTCTGGCATGGAGCTGTTACCTTAGTGGCAATTCTCTGGATTTGGAGACCACTGCAGTGCCTAGTTTGGCCAGGTAGAATGACCATCACAGAAGAGGCTTGCTACAGCTTTGCACCTACAGACATGCCTGCTCCTGTTGATATTTGGCTTTTATTCAAATGGTGCCTGCTAGCCTTTCCCTGGCGTGCCACTGACAGGCTGGCTGATGAAAACCGAGGTGGCTGGATCCATCACATCAGTTAGAAAGACTGTCATTTGTACTTTCCTGCTCCCTGGTATCTCATCCCTTGATCTAACCAGAGAACAAATCCTATCACTAAATGGTTCCCTAACCTCTCAGAAAGGGTTTTAGTGACTAGTACTAAAATACCTAGTGAATAATCACAATGATACTTTGACAGCTTCGAGTCCCCGCTCTCTAAGGGTATAAAAGAACTTCACAAATGTGCAGGGACTCAGACTGTCTCGGATGAGGTCCTGCATCCTGTGGTAAGAAATGAACCACCTGATTCTATTTTGCAGGTGACATCCCTAATGATCAGAAAACAACTCAAGCTCTGTCGATATTATAAGAACGTTTGTTGTTTTATTCTTTTTGGTGGGTACAAAAACCACAGTTTCTTACACAGAACAAGATTATAAATAATATCTGTAACATGAGTGACCCGTAGTCTCTTTTGATTCTACACTGCAGACTGATGACGTACTCTAAACATTTTATCATTTTGTTTCTTGTATTAGACAGATGCAAATCTGTGGAACACGGAATGATGGAACAGAATGAAGGTAACAGTAAACAAGAGGATGACCAACAACTTTTATAAAAAAAAAAGTCTCTGAATTTTATTACAGTGATGGCATTTTATATCAATTATTGCAATGAATTGTTCCCTAAGATGGTTAGAAAACAGAATTGTGTTGTCCTCTACCGAATTTACATCAGTTAAAAAGCAAGCATGTTTCAATATTCCTCTTTTTTCAAAGAAAATGTAAATAATTTCTTTATTTTTTTCACAGGATTTACATACTTATTATTTTCTTATCACAGTTTAGTGATTCATTTCTACAGCTGAACAGCTGAGTATTCTTCCATTGTATATATTAATGTTCTGGAGACACAGGTTAGCATGTTCATTGACTTCTATAGTTATTTTTCTCTCCTTGTCAAGACAAAGACCAAAATGTTGTCCTTTCTGAGCATGTTCTTCACAGTTTAATGCGCTAAATTGGCAAGTCTTATTAGTTTTAAGTCCACTCAAGTGAATTTTGTTGCTGTTAATACACCCTTCCCAGCCCCCTCCCCCCAACAAAACTAAATTATGAATTTTCCTGATATAAAATCTGAGTTTGGGTTTCCGAGCTGAGCTCATGCACACATTGTTGCTGATGATGTCTGGCGCATTTGGACGTACTTCCCTTTCTCAGCCAAATTATTAGTTCATCAATGACACTCCCATGTCGTTACAGTCTGTGCTGTGTTCCCATCAGTCACCAACACAGTTTGATTAAGGCACTCAATTATTTTTTTGGTTTTTATGGTAGGTCCGATGCAATTACAGCCAATCCTGAACTTTGTCTAATTGCAGTTCCAGTATGCATGGCCTTCGGGCAGTCGGGAGTCAATACGCGTCCGTTCTCTCCCACACTCCCTGTGATCGATAATCTGGCTTTGTTTCTTATGGCTTCAGAAAAGGTAAGCTAGGTTTGAAAAAAAAAGGAGAAAAGAGGAAAGTGTTACAATAACTCTGTTCTTCAACATACCAGGACACAGCAAACACCAAAATACTAAATTTTAGACATCTGCATTTTTTCATGTTAACATTAAAATAATAATAGTAATCATCATAAATATAACACATAGCATTTAAGTCTACTAGGGGAAAAAAGACTAGCAATTCTGAGGGTAAATTTCATTACAATAAATCATTGATTTAAACATAAAATCCAAATTTGATCAAGAAATTAACAGAAGAGGCAATACCTTCATCTAAACTGCTTCAAGCTACATTTATATACAGCGAAATGAGAATCAAGACCTTTTATGAATCTGAAAGCATTAGCATCTGTGAATAAAACCATGCATAGGTGTTTCTAGGCTTAGACCTTCAACTAGGAATGTCATGATAAAATATAACTACTGAAATTTGTTTATAAATTGCAATAGCTGTATCAGGAATCTTTGTGATAACTCTATGGATCAAATCTATAGAAATTATTACTTCTTTTCACAATGCATATACTTAGTAAATCTGAGAACTGTCCTGAATTCTCTTTTCATACATATATTTTCCTACAATTAGTGAAGGTGGGAACTTTCAAAGGAAATGTAGTTTACTGAGAGAAAATACAATTTTCTATAGTTTTCTATATTAGGTCTTAGTTTTCCACAAGAAGGTTTACATTTTTGTTACCTCAAAATTTTACTTTCTGGTAAATCAGAACAAAATATCTCATTTAGGGACTAATTGACTCAAGTAAAAAATTTGGATTTGTTAAAAAAAATATTGTAGTTATGCCACCTAACTTTAGTCATCCAAAAATCAGTAACCTAATCTAAAAGAACTCTCTCATGTGATGATAGGAAAAGCCAAGATGACCAGACTAAATGATTTATAGATGACTAAAATCAGGGGAAATATCTAAGGTCAACCAATGCAGCAAGGATATCGGGAACAACAGGCACCCGAACTACACTATGTTGAAACAGATTTTGAAGATACCATGTTAAGATATTAATTAGTGGGGAAATCTGATTTCTAGCTAGCAGAAACTATGGTCTATGCAACTAACTCACGTAATTGGTGTGCAGGGATGCAATCTGAAATACCAATTAGAAAAAGAGAGACAGGAGGGTGTATTCACATAGGAGAAAAGGGATGACAAACATCGTAAAATCATTTTATTTGCATTATTACTGATCTCTGCATTTAGAACTTTGTCCCTCTGAGCCCGGTTTCTCCTTCTGAGGTAGCAGTGAAATCCTGAGCTGATATTTGATATGCCGATGTTAATTTTATATATGAGTGGGTGCGTACAGGATTGAGGGAGATTGCTTAAAACTCCCAAATGTTTCCATTGCTGTTGGGTGTGCTTCTATGAAAATGCACCAGTCTAATATTGCATTTTTATCAGTAGGGCCTTCAAAAGAGAGGCCTTGAAAGTACAGCTGCTATTGTGGCACAGACACAACTTGGATATAAAAGCAACTTTCCAAATCAATTACCCTAAAAACCTAAACCCTCACAAGCAGACGAATTCAGGAAAAGCCCTCAGGTTCCAGAGGTTGTTATGGCATTCCCCTTACACTGAAAAACCTTGGCTTTGAAAATCATCAATTGCCACGTCCAAAGTCACCCATTGAAAAGTTTCCCTGCTGCCACAGTACTCTGTGACACAGACTGTTACCGAATATATCTTGACCTAGTTCAACAGCTAGGTATAAAAAGAAAGAGGTAACAAGAGGTAACAAGGGAGTGGGGACCTGGGCCCATACAGTACCAAAAACCTCAGCTACTCCCCAGCAGCAAATAAAAATCTCTGCATTTGCAAAGCACAGACACAACGCAATGTGGTGTAGCTCCACATAGTGCATGTCCAGAGTCCCATTGCAAATGGATGTCGAGGACTGGTAACTGCCTGCAGAAACACACAGAACACATTTTGGTCAATGGCAAGAAAAACCAAAAGTGCTTTAGTTTTGGGGAGAAATGAGAGTCCAAACCAGATCAGAATGCAAACTTGGGTGGAAAAGGGACAGATATGCTATATTTCCCAGAAAGTCATCATTATGTGCCAGCATCTCTCTGTCACTTTGATCAGCTATCTGTCCATGGCCAGTCAGGGTTTGCCACTGGTAAATCTGAGAGAGAACTCAGCTTTACATGAGATATACGAGTTATACATGACTGTGGTTTTGTAGCTCAGTCTATATAGCTTTCTGGCCATTGACAACACACTCAGGACAGAAAGACAGTAAAAAGGGATCCACCAAAAAAAAAAGAAATCAGATGAGAATAACAAACAATTTCTCAGCAGCCTTCCACAGAATAACAGAAAAAGCTGCAATAAAACATCTCCTCTCTCTAATAGCAGAGATCAACAACAGCTGAGCAACACACCACAAAAACAACCCAGACACTTAACAGTTAAGTTAGGAGGAGCAGGTCAAACTTGTACTTGGGAAGGTGTCATCAAGTCAAGTAACCAGGTAAACTTCTATTCTAAGTTTTAAAATATGCTATAGATAAAAAAACCAGGCTAATACTCTGCCTAACTGTGCTGTCAAAATCTCAGATTTATGGCTTGGTTGCAGAAACAGTTTCAGGAGAGGCTGGGATGAGAGGGAAAAGTCTTGCATTTGCTGTGAATATTACCCAAATAGTGAAAGTGTCTTTGTGGTAAGTGTATGCAGTTAATAGTGATAACGTATTTTCAAATTTGTCATTAGTTTTGACTAAATTAGTTGTGGAATTAATCACATGAAAACACTGACTGCTCTATTCCTATTGGGAAATGGGAATTTACGAAACTGATATCTTCAGTCTATGTAATACAAATATCCTAGCCTGTGTGGGTTCTTCCATGGTTCAGGCTCCCCTAGTACTGGGTCACACAGAGGTGACTTTGAAACAAGTATTTAATATGAATTTTTAATGAATCTTTCCATCTTGAATATGAAATTGGAAGTATACAAATTAAAATAAATGCATTACACATTTACTGAGCCATCCTGTAGCACTTCATCTTTTTTCGGTAATTAATTTAATAATTTTTTCATTGCTTTTTGTAGGCAAATCTGTTAATTACAAAAAACAGCATGGGATGGGAGAGCAAGAGAAGGCAGCTGAACTGGAAGTTTGTTCATGACCTTCATGGCCCACTAAGATGACCACGGAGAGGTGGTGGTGGCAGCTGGCTGGATATGGGGACAATCTCTTTGAAAACCTGTGGGTCTGGGGAGGGGAACTCAGCAGGGCTTTTCCCTAGAGCAGCTGGAGAGAAGGCTGTTAGGCTCAGCACTGTTCTCACGGCATCAGCTCAACTAGTGTACTAAAGTCTTACTACTGATACACGGCAATGGAAAACTGCTGCCCAGGGGAAGAGAACGGGATTGTTCCCTCCTTCAAGCAAACTTCCTTCCCTGCCTTTGGCAGACACTGTCATCCCCGCTGGACATCTTTCAGCCCACACATACAGTCTAGTCCTTTATCATATAGACTAGTCTGCGCATACGGAACAGTCCTACATTTTAATCTTCTGCCTCACAGGCCAGTGAATTTCCTTGAGATAACCCACTTTTGACTGGATTGAACTAAAAGAAAAAAAGAATATTAATTGTCAAGAGGGTTATTTAAGCTATTTTGTATTAGTTTAAAACATATACTATTTAAACTATTCGATGTTAGCTTCATAAGTCAATGTGTTGATTACTCATGCAGGTTAGAACCACCAAGCATCTTTCCATATTAGCAAGTTTTAGTCCCAATACAATCCCTTTACTCCTTGGATCAATAAACATATCAAAGATTTTGAAATGCATGACAGGCATCTGTGTTGCGGGCACTGCACTGCTGCCAGCTGACACGGGTTTCTCACTGGCAGATGTACGACCAGACAGCACAGTCACCCTGCACAGAGCACGGCACACGGGTCACTCCTTGCTGCCTGTGTGGTCAGGGTGGCCAGGAGAGGACCACCAGACCTTGGCTCTCTTCCACATGTAAGCATAAGCGTTTTTACAAAAATTTCATGTGCTGAAATCTCTGAGGGAAATACTATGGCAAATAAGTAGAATAAAGAATTTCAGAACTCTATAAATATTTGCTCAACATCCTAGTTATTTCTATTTTTTTTTTTTTTTGGTGCGAACTTTTAAATGTCTGTATCCTAAAATGTTTTTAAGAGATTATCAGTTTTGACTGACCCAAACATGAATTTTCAATAAAATAAAAGGCGACGTGGGCATTCTTTATATTTTTTTTTTTTCCTATAAGAATTCATCTCTGTGTTGCAACAATTCTTACAAAAATCCAAACTTTAGATCCTTCCTTAAAAAATAAAACTCAGTTAGCCCTACTTTTTATTTCAAGAAAACAGTGAGGCTAAAATAAATTTTGCAAGGATAATCATAGTGTTTGTTGCATTGGAATCACAGAGCTGGGTGGGAACTTGGGATTGTCAAGTCATGCCATGTTTAGCATGCTAAGCGAGTTTGGGTCAGGTCAGTATTTGAATGAAAGCTTTCTTTTATTTATTTTCTTTCTATAAGACTATGTTTTGGATGCATTGCATCCTGTAAACTTGATAAGGAATATGTTTTCTGTGACTCTTACTTTTATACCAGCCTGGGGACACTTTCAGTTACGGGCAGAATTTACTGAAGAATTTAAAGGAAAAAGATCTCTTCATCAGCATTTTGCACAATTACTTACACAGGATTATTGCTTTTTAAGACCCTTATTACTGAAAGTAGACAGTGAACTTGGGAGATCAACATTAGCACCTGGAAGCCCTGATTCCCAGTTCACAGTAATGAACACTGGCCTGTACTCTTGGAGCCTCCCCGACACCTCCTATGCCTCACATTTTCACTAGTGAACAAAATTCAGAGCTAAGACTTTTTTTTTAGACCTTTTTTTTTCCGATGGGGAAATTAGGCAGCTCTGTTACAATTAAAATATACCCAGGGTCATGACTCCTTTTACAACAGGGAACAAAAGAAAACTACATAGTGACAGCATGTTTGGGACAGTTTCCCAGCCAGCGTACACCAAGCCCCCACCCTCGCTCCCCGAGAACCCACCTATTCCTTGCAGCGCTCCAGCTACCATGCTCAAACACCATTCTCTGCTCACTCTGTGTCTGCTCTGTACTGTATGGTTCGGTATTGTACCGGCTGTGCCTTTAGACTGTAAGCTCCTCGGGACAGGGACCTGTTATGCGTTTGGCACACTTCACCTATTGTACAGCGCCGTGTACTCCAGCGCTATATAAATAATAAATAAAAAATGATAATTGTATCTCCAGTAGTTTCCTCTTTAAGTTTTTCTAGGTGGCAACATAAAAATGATATTCTTCATCTCCTTTGTCTAAACTCTTGTTTCTTACTTCTACTACAGGGATGGCTCAGTGATTTCAGGAAATTGTAGCTCAAGCTTTTTGTTAACAGAAGAGACATGTGGCTTGCTATTTCCAAGGTAGCACAAAAGGGCGGGGTCCTAGCTGCACCTTCACTTATGAAGCAGCCAGTATAGCTTGGGAGCTATGTAAAAATTATGTTTAGAAACTTTATTTGCTGCTACAAGCCACTTCCAAAGATCAGAGAGGTGATTTGACTAATGATTAGTTGGCAAGATACTCACTGCACAGATGAGAACGAGTACATTAGTAAACCATCCCTGCATGCCTACTCAGGGAAACTGTGCAGGATGGAGCTCGGTAACATCAGCAGTTCGGTCTCCAAAATCACTGCATGAACATCTAAAATACACTAGTCCTGAGCTAGGTAAAGGGGTACATTCCTGAAAGCTGAGGATGATAATCAAGGTCTATTCACTAGTTAGTGAATTTTTGTGGTTATTATAGTGGGCAAAGGTTGACCTGTAGCATGATATTGTGAAAAAAATGCCAGACAATTAGCATAAAACATGTATCAAAGGGAGGGTAAAGGAATAGGGTAGGGAGGAAGGAGAGAAGGTAAAACAACATTTAGACTTCTTGTAACAGTGCCTTGACTTCCGTTAGATTAACTATGGTTCAGTGATGTTGCCTATCCTGAATCTTGATTATAATGAAGCCCCAGTTAGGGCCAACATCGAATAATAAAGGTTTACAGCAATTTGTTGCAAGTAGAGTGCAAATCTTTAGGAAAATAGATTGGCCAATCAAATAATTAAACACTGGTCCTCTGACTACATATTTTACAACTTCAAATAGTTGTCATCTCCCAACTGATTTAACAACATTGAGTTGTTAAAAATGTATTTAATGTATTTTTAATGTTAAAAATTCCTTGCAATGCAGATGTCTATTAGCAACATAGAATAGTATACTGTACATCTGCAGCCAAAAAAACTGAACCACTTTGCACTGAATTTTCCAAAATATGAAGCTCTGTTCAGAAGCAAGCACAACTAGACAAACGTCACAACATTGCGTTACAAGATGCATCACCCACTCACTGTAGTAGGCCCTAAGTCCTACCCCTAAATTTTAATACTTTCGGTTCCATATACGTTGTAACCTTCTCTATAAGTTGCTAAATTCTGGGTATTCTGCGAGGAAGTTGGGTTAAAAGTCTGTGCACTCTTTGCCACCTTCATTCGTTTCGCCTCTGCCCTGGACTTGTAACAGAACTCTATCAAAGCCACCAGCATTGCCAAGCCCAAGCCTCCAACCAGAATGTAGAAGACTCCAGCAACGTTGCTGAGACTCAAGGCACTCGTCTTGTCCTAGGGAAACAGAAACAACACAGTTAACCCTGGAAAACAGACCCCCAGGAGCACAAGCTACATGTTAAAACACTGGAAATAGAAATAAATAACAAGGTTTAGCTGAAATTATATGACAGTTGCTTACATACTTCTCACAAAATTTGACCTATCTGGATCTATAAAATATATTTTACATGGCTAGTTTTCCTGGCTGGCATTAAAAAGCGTAAGTATATTGCCAACATATCAGGATGTCATTGGTTGCTTAGTACAAAGCATTACTTCCACTAAGTGGAGAATTAAACAATGACATGTCTAGCTCTCTTTAGGGAACATATTAGCACTATATGAAACTGCATTTATGTAAAGCTCTTTAAAAGCCTTGGAATCCAGAGATTCACTTACATCAAAGACTCTGCTTGATCTTTACAAAAACAGTAATTGTACTTGTGGTAGGCATTGCTGTTAATTTACAAGATCCATACTGAGTTTCTGATACTTAAATGACAGGTGAAAATAACATCTGAGGCTTAACTTATTTACTGGAACAAACACTTCCTTTGAAAGTGCACACTGTACCATACACATAATGATATATTTGCCTCTCACCGATTACTGTATTTTGTTTCTATTTTATTATAGATATAGTTCTGGAACACACCCATGGACTACTAAGGCTCAGTAATAGTATAATTTTAAATATGAATTTATGAAATCTTAGACATTATTCATGATTTAGACAACAGTGAGAATTTTCTTTAGCAAATTATTAAATATATACCATTTTATAAAATATGTTATTGAACATATTGTTGTAAATAACTATTCTACATTTCTCTATAATTCACTGCTTAGTTATGAATCGTATGTTTTTAATCTTAAATCCATGTGCAATTTAGCACAGTTCTCAAGGAACTCTCTCAGGATTGACTTCCACATACTACTTTGTGCACCTTAAGATACTTAAAAAGCTTTATTCTTATGCAGACTATATAATCTCTACCTAAAGTAAGGAGAGTACTTAACTTCCAATTGTAATCACTACGAAATTTTAACTCACAAAGAATGTAAAATATTTGGATGTTTAATTTAAAGAGGCACTATTTAATGTGCAATCAGTAGATTAGCACAGTAACATTTCCCATGGGTGTACAGAGGTGTCTAGGGCTTATAGCCGAGCTCTGCTTTGTCTGTCTCTCTTTAGCTGGCTCAGAGGACCCAGAATATCTTGGAGGTGACTCTGTTTCTTTGGTGGCAATTCCTAACATGGTGCTTGCAAACAAGGAGGAGGCAGAACTGAGAAAGACCTGACCGAACGCAGCTCTCTCAGGTGCTCTGCCATCCTCTTAACTGGTTTTCACTCTCTTCTCCCAAGCACTTACCAGAAGAAAACAAAACATATTGCAAGTTTGTTTCTCAGGCCAATTTTTCCTGTTGTCCATTTGGGTACCTCTCAGGGCTCTCAGGCAGCAAGCAGCTGCTGCCCACCACACTTTCCTTTAGCTCTGGAGAGCACAGGCTGGCAAGGAGACAGGCACTGTGAAGGGACTTCAGACTCCCCAAATACAGGGCTGGCACTGACTGTGGCACTTCCCTGTGGTGCAAATACCTGTGTTTGACCCCAAATAGAGAGAAATACAGAAGGCTCCACTCCCTGGAGCTGTCAGGATTACTGCTTGGGAATGGATTAGGGTAAACACTGGAAGCTGTAGAAAGCTATTAATTATCAAAGCCTTTCACATCAAAGCTCAAGTTAAGTCTTCCTTGGCTCCTTAAGGAACAAGGGACCTTCCCAAAGGCAGCGAGGCACAGTCACCCTGGGCAGTGATGAAAGGCAATCCCTCCTGCCGGCACTTCTCTTCAGAAAACCGCTGAGGGAGGCCAGCTCAGAAAGAAGGAGGCATGAAAGGATATTTCCTAAATAGTCCATCCCCCTCTAGGCAGGAAGGAGACAACTAGCCTAACCTGCCTCCCTCAAACCCAAAAAGCTGCCCTGTAACTCTTCATCAGATGTCCTGAACATGTAGGATGATGTCTGGTGATTTGTATCACCTAAGACATTAAAAATCAATAGTGCTTCTTTAAATTAAAGCATGATCCCCATCAAGATGGGGTGAAACTGATTTGTTCCATGTCTATAGCTACTTATTTCTAAGTCATTTTGTTTATTACTTCCTTTACTGCTTTGTGAACACGATAGTAGGTCCCGAACTGCAGCGACTGACCTTACTTCCAGAGTCCTTGGGTCCACATTCACCTTTATCGTACCACCATTTGTTTTTCAGCTTGTCTAAGACGCCTGCCTCACTGAGTTTCAAAACGGCAAGGTTTACAGGAGTTCTTCACGTGGAAAATAACATAAATAACATTATATATGTTATTTTATGTTATTCAAGTAAAACTACATAGAATCGCATTGCAAAGTGACAGAGCAGAGGCCACAGTGGTTGCTATGTCATGTACTGTTGGCCCAGGTTTAGAGACAGACATATGACCGGGACCTGCTCCATCGCTTTAGGTAACAGGCACATACTGCTGGGGAAGATTTGTAAATAAATAGTATGCAATTACTGTGAACCCAAAACTATTGGCTTAGCCATATTAACAACATACCCTTCAGAGACATATATAATACAACTGGATATACGACTTAAGAAACATATTCATTTGTGTTCCTTGCTTTCAATCTATTTTTAGTTTGTATACATACAAACTAATAATATTACTTGGGTATAGCTATTTCATTTACTGCCCTCAAAATTATTCTGGCAAGAGAAAGCTGATGCTTCCTGTAGTTTGCTGCCCACAACCACTGGGCACAGACCTATAATCAGGAGGAGCTCTGCATGCAGAGAACTTGAGGGGAGAGCTGTGATTTCCTCATCCTCAGCTATGAAGAACATGACAGTCAATCTTTCATTTTCGCTTCCTGGTTCAATGTTATTTTCAAATTCAAAGTTCCTCCTTAAATCTCACTTATTCACATAAGTTATTCAAGGGTCCCAGGCTGATGATAAGTTACTACTTGGAATATTTTCTCTTACTAGTGGCATTTGCTCTGCGTGATGTAACAGAGTTTAACATTGAGATGGAACCTAATCTAATGCCTCAAAGTCATGAACCACTATGGGTTTACACTGAAGTTACTTAAACTCAGTGAATAATCTGAGATTATGTTAATGCCTCACTTAATGCAGTTGTATGAGTTTATCTTCTAAAAACCTATGAAATTATTAACAGACTTATTTTATGTACTTTCCATTTTGAATAACTGATCGTCCAATTCTTACTGTGGTAGGCATATGGACATCTATTTATGTGCAGGTGTGTGTGAAAATACAATATCTATCAGAGAGGGAGGCAGGTAAACAGAAATGGCATGTGATCAACAGCCTTCTGATGATGTTATGTGATGTGGGACCTGACCCTCATGTGCCAGCACATGCCTATGGAAAAATTATTCTCTCATAATATGCCATAATCTATTCATTGCTAAAATATTAATCCAAGGCTTAATAAATAAGTAACCAGTGCAAGCATTAATAAGGATAATGTAACTGAACCTAGTAAAATAGTTACTAAGAAACAGAAAAGTTTAACTGGTTTAATTGGAAAGTCCCAAATGCTTATATATTAATATGCTTGTGCATGTTTGTACATATATATATTTAATACAAAAATAACTGTTCCTGAACCTCATATGCTACTTGTAGCTTTAAGGATCCTGTCTGCTCATACATTTTGATTACTCCTTGTATATATACATAAAGGGGTGGGATTCAGTTTATTCACCCACAAGTTAAGCCCCAAGCATTGGCTGCCTGTCTAGGCCTCCCTGCAGTTAAGGGAAAAAGACAGGTACCTCCAGCAGATGGGCTTAGATATCAGTTTTAACAAAGGATGAAGCATGGTGTTGAGATGTTCATCTCTTCCCATTTACTACTCAGGAAGCTTTGGTGCCTCAGAGAAAAGTCAATTTTTGACAGCTACAGTTGGGTGAGATGATTCCCAGGTACTCTCAAGTGATTCGTTTCAGTAAAGGAAATGCTTCATCCACTTTCCAAATGACACACATATAATTCATATGGAATATTCTGCTTCTAGAACAGGAAGTGCCTATTTCTTGATTTTTTCCAGTATTCAAACTTACATTTTGTCTTCAGGTTCCTGGCAGCAGGTTGTGCAGGTTGATAGTGGAATATGAGTGTCTCACAGCTGTGAAATGAGTGGGAAGCAGTTTGGGATGTTGGCAAGTTGCCTGTCAATATGATCCTCTGTTTGCTTCAAGTGCAAAATAATTAATATTATTTGGATAGCTGTCATCTGTAACATGTCATGCATTAGCCCAAAGCCACGTTTCCGTGTTCCTAAATCCCAGCAGTGTAACAGGGCTGGTTATGACAAAAATAAGGGACATGCAGGTACTGTTCTTGCATGGAAAATCAGAAGCCTGTGGAGTTGTTGCAGATTAAACTGATTAAAGTGCTAATTAGGACTCGATATGAACTATCAAGACCAGCAACAATCTGGGACAAATCAGAAAACAGATGTCTCCCAGTCCCTTGCTTTTTTGCTTTTTTTCCCAGCACTAACAGTTTAAGTATATAAAGCCTGATACAGGCAGGGATTTTCTCTTCTTTGCGGCTGTAGTTCCTTTAATGTCAGCCTTTCTGCACTGTCTCTGTGAGGAAGCTTTCCAGTTTTCCTTTGGGAAAAGCAACCAATTTCATGTTTAAAATCGCCACACTATCCTCAATATATCAGCAAACACAATGGCAATGGCCAGCAGAGATGAGGCAATTCCCACTTTACATTGAAATACAGCCAGTGATGTGTCCGAGGCCAGGTCTTTGTTTCTGTTCTCCACTATTTTTGCTGAAATACTTTCTGAATCAAGGTGCTGCACAAGCTTGGGGAAACCTGTCCTCTGCTCCTCACCTTGCCTGTCCCAATGAGGCTACGTGAATGAGATATGATGTGTCCTTTACATCTCCCCTCAGACGGTCCCAGCTGTGGTGATGGAGAAACACTCTGAGCTAAATTTAAACTTAAATTTTAAAATATTTTAAATTTAAATTGAAAAATATTTTACACTTTCAGACAGGATTTTTGTCCGACTTTAAATCAGTCAGCTGCAATGGGAAATGTACATGGTCCAATAAGAGAAGACGACTGAGGGTCTGCAGGGTGGAACAGGAAGATTTTTGCTTACACTATATATCAGTTCACAATCACAGTAAGTGATGCGGGAGTAGTGAATTTTCCTGTATTTTAGGCTTTATTTATTTATTTATTTTTAATTTTAGTAGGAGGTTTTTAACAGTTCTCATAGGAGATGAATGTCCAGATCACCTCGGCTTTCAGGGCAAGTCACTTATCCAGACATCTTTCCATTCTTTGAAAATATCCTCACTTGGATCACTTTGACCACGTCAGCCACCAACTCAGAGAATACAACTTGTTACTACACTGCTTATGCAATCAGTTGGTGAATAGTCCCACTGCTATTAAAGGGGGCAGAAACTAAAAATCAGTATGATCTGCAGTATATGAGCAAGAGCAATGTACTTAAGTCATATACAGAGGATAAATCAGCATTTAGAATTAAATTTCCCATCAAGTTCAGTCTTGTATGAGTAATATTATGATGGAAAATGACTATAGTTTTTATTTCCCAAGTTGTTCAGTGATTCTTGAATTGCTAATTTTGGGCTAAATCTTCAACTAGAATAAACTGGCAGAGTTTGTGAAAATCAGTGTAGTTTTTCCAATGTATAGCTGCCAAGAACCTCCTTTGTTATACATAAACAGGATCCATCTGCCTTGAATTTATGGAAGGATAATATATGAGACATAATTACTAAAATTGCCCTTTATATATGGAGAAGAATTTGTCCCATGTAGCCACACCGCAAAACTGTTCTGTGACAGCACAGGAGACCTTGTTCTTCACCCATGTGCTGAAGTCAGTTGTGGCACAGCCCAACTTTGGTGCAGGGACACTGTTTTTCTATCTTTTCATCTCGTTCTCAGCCCTTGTAGCTCCTTTCTCAGCTTCTTATTCATTTTCTCCTATCCTGTCATCAATCACTTGCTTTTGGAAGGGCTGGTTTTTAAGATCCTCAGGCTGGATCTTGTGCCAGCAACATCAGCACAATCACAGCGCTTTAAAATGGCATTAATGAAGTTCTGAGTTAGTTGTGTTCATGACAACGAATGGGTATTTATAGCATTTAAATTACAATACTTGGTGATTCTGAAACCCATACAGAATTTTGGTAGACAGAGGTTTTAAAAATGCAATCACAAGTATGCTTTAGGAGCATTTTCATTATCCACTCATGCCTGAGCCATTAATTAAGTATAAGGTCAGTCTCATCTGCTGAATGAAAAACGAGAGCCAGCATGTTCTCCTGAGGGCTGCCAGCAGAGACTGGAGGAGAGCTCCATCAGCACAGCTTCTTCCACTTACACTTTTAAAGAAACAACAGAGCAGAGTGGCAGAAACTCTGTTTAAATACCTTCCCATTCATCACATGGGTGTGATATGGCATACAGTTAAGATCTGAGGTGATAATTTCAAAAACACTCAAATGGCTTGAGGACCTCAGTTTTACCTTCAAACATGACTTAATTACTGAGGTCACTAAACCACTAGGTTCACACAGGGCAGCTCTCTAAACTGTCTTGCTGAATTTTGGAAGATTGTTCCTTAAAGGGAACAACAAATGGGGAGATTAGAGATCACCTTCTGAGGGCACAGAATGGAGGTAAGAGAAATCTTGTTTTACAGAGGAACACAAGCCTTTGGAGAATGGCTGATCTCTCATTAAACTCCCTGATTCCTATAGCTCTCTGTCTATCATGCAGGGTTATTCTGGGTCTAGACTCTCATATTCTGACTAGCGAATCTCAAATAGTAACAGCACAGCTATCAGCCAAGTCTCAGGTGCTGTATTTCTTTCAGGAGAAGGATATTCTTGTTCTCGTTCATGACAGTAGGAAGCCCTGTAATTTGGACTGGAGCTGCTAACAAAGCTCAGGGTTTTTTCTTTTTAAATTCATACAATGAAAAGAAGTATTAGCTAGGGATGCTTAAGAGCTTAGTTCAGGACTTGTTGGTAGCTATCAGGTTTACAACAACAGCACATGCTGTCCTGGTTATTCTGCTAATGATCATTTGCTAGCATATAAAAAGAAATTATTTAGAGCTCTATTAATTCAGTAGAAAGGGTCTTACTGGCTTCAACTGATCAGATCCTACAAGACTGTTCCTGAATAAGGAAATGGATTAGGTAGATGATAAATGGCTAACTAACACTTTGAGCAGTCAGAGTAGCTGTAGTTTAAACAAGACCAGATGCTGCTGCAGTGCAGGACTTCAGAAGCGTGGTAGTGCCCGCTCATCTCTGCTGAACGTGGGCAGTGCAGGCACACAACAGACCTGGGCCTTCCCAGGAGTACCTGTACTGCCTGCTCACTCAGCTGTGCCTGGGAAGAAGTGCGGCAAGAAACAGGCCTGAGATCAGATGAATGCTCCCAGGGCCACAGGTTGAGCTCCATCATGTTCTCCATCCTTTGCTAACGCTGTCTTGCCCATCATATTTTCTATCGCATTCTGAACTGCCTGCATCACCTATTGTTCCTTTTCATTGGCAGTGTGCTCCTTCCTCCCTCCTGCATTCATATGTCCTCTCTGTTTCTCTATGGACAGCACTTCTTGTGTTCCTTTTCTACTTTTTTCCCCAAATCCTTTTCCTGTCACTTGCCATCACGCCAAACTTGCTCCTTCAGTACTTCCAGATATTTATCTGGTGAAACCTTGCTCATCCGTCTACCATGAGCTGCTCCCCTTTTTCTGCTTCATGACTCAGTGGCTGGAAATCAGGTAAAATAAGTTAAATGCATCCTTGGTTTGCCACCTAGCTTTTATCTCACCTTTCATCCACAGGAGGTTTGTGAGGAGTGTAATCTAATAAAATGGAGATATTTTAATGATGTGACTCCCTGCTTATGACATTTAAAAAAACTGAATAAACACCCCTCCACTCGAATGCAAAAGTTCAGGCTTGGTTCAGGCATTTATGGTTCACTTGTCAGCTTTCTTATAAGAAGCTGGTGTCTTGCAGGTCTTGTCTCGTCTTGTCTTACACTTGCAGGTAAGTGCTATCAGGTCTAATATGCCTAAGCACTTTGGAAGGGAAAATAGAGACCATTTTTGAAACTGTGAAAGCTGGCAAGCACAGTGGTAGGGGAAAACAGGTAGAGCAGCAGGATCAAAGGCAAAGTGAAGAGGATTAGGAGACCAGTTCTGGGTGAGTGCAGAGCAGCCCAAGGGATGGTCCCTGAGGCCAGGACACAGCATGAAAGAGCAGGAGGACTAAAGGAGGAAAGAAAATAGTAAGAAAAAATATATGTAGGCCACTGTAAAGGGAGCTACACAAGCTGTGTATGACACATCAGTCAAATGTAATCATCTATATCTGACTAGCTCTGTGCCTGCAGTTACCTGTGCAGCATTCTCTTATATATTTTCACACACAAGCACATAAATAAATATTATTACATGCTGCCTGGCATGGAAGTGGTATTTTTAAGACCTTCATCCTCCCCTACTTCACCATCTTCCGCTTCCACATCTTGGTTTCTTTTCAGCAAAATGCAGTCTCCCAAAAGGAAGCTGAGAGGAGGCAAGGAAGTATTTGCACCGGCCATATGGAAGATATGGAAATGCTGGAAGAATAAAAAGCTGTCATCACCTCAGCATAAAATTCAGCCTAAAATTCCTGTCTGATAAAGTCTGCCTAGGGAACCACCATGGATTTCAGTTTGCTGGTAGGATATCAGGAAATGTCAGTGTGAAGATATTTTAGCTGAAATTTGTCCTCCTGTTTTGGATACTCACGTGAAAATTGTAATTTGTACCAGTATTGTTTGTGTGAATAGTGGATCCCTGAGTCTGGTCCATGCACTAAATTACTGCTAGGAAGTAGTCACACTGATTTGCACCCTTTTCCTCTACTGTCACTGGAAAATATTTTGGGTAGTACCACATAGCAGAAAAAAAGTCTGAGCTGGTATTTGCTCCCGAAGATTTCAAACTGCTTGTTCACAAGAACAAACTTGGAAAAGGCTCATCACGATTTCAAAAGACGCAGGTGTCTGAAAACTGGTGATAGATCTCATAACAGAGACTGTTTATGAGTTCCCCTTGGGGTGCTTAAACAAATGCAAATATTTTTGCTTTGACAGTAATTGCATACACCTAGATTTCAACTGTAGGTACCAGAAGTGCTGTGCTACTGGTGAAGCTGTTTCATCGCAGGTAAAACCCCAGCAGATGCACCAATTACTTTACATACTGTTTACCCGCTTTTGGTGACATTGAGGCTAACCTTGGAGTCACCTCCCCCGCTGCCACACTCTCCTTTGTCGTACCACCATTTGTTTTTCAATTTGTCCAAGAGGCCTTGTTCATTCAGTTTTAAAACTGCGAGGTTAACAGCATTTCTTGAAACGATAAAACATATTTTGTAAGAAACTGCACAGCTATTAAGATGTTAGAAGGAATGAGGACTTAAGCTGTTTATAAGCTTGATCCACACACTAAATAAACCTCTCATTTCCATATTTCAAAGCCTTGGCAGCACACATAATTGTAGTTACTTTCAAATGTGAAAAATGTGTTTCCAGTGAAGAAATTATTTTCAGAATGGCTTGGATTTTAACAAGAAAATTCTATCAACCAACCAAAATTATTTTTGCAAATTGATGACAAAACTCTACCAGAATTATAAACAATTTACACAGATTTATTTGAATCTATGTTTAGAATATGTATAGTGTGTACATTTAGAATACGTTTAGAATACGTCTAGTGTGGGCCCAGGCTGATATTTCAAGCAGATGGAAAAATGTATTCCTGTATACTAAAGAGCCAAGATCCAGATGCCTATGCTAGATGCTGCTAGCCACTGTGTCACATACAGCTTTGACAGATAGCACTTCAGAGTGGTCCTGCACAAGCTATGGGCTAGAGCTCCAGAAACAGGCAATGTGAGGCAGAAATGAAGAAGAGTGCTAACAGCTTGCACGCTGACTATGATGCTGTTTAGAGTAAATAGAAAACAATGCACAAAGAGGTGCCTGGAGTCCTTGCCTGTCTGAAGCTTCATCATCTGCTGCAGGTACATCCGTACACTTGGGATGCAGGTTCTAGAGTCCTGCTCCCTTTGCACAGAGGCTGAGCTGAAATCCAAGACCTGGGGTCTAGTTTAGCGCCGTGACTCCAGGGACCAACTTGCTATCCTGGGAGAGCGGTCTGTCTCCCAGCCCAAAGGGTACCTATGCTGGGGGAACAAAGGCGGCTGTGGAGAGCATCCTCTCTGGGGAAACCTGGGGACAGTGCAGCCAAACAGAAGCTCAAGCACTGGGAAGACCCAACCCAGCCCATTCACTGAGTGTTGAGATACAAGCAGGTATTCGAGATGTCCTGAGGACTTTTCCCCAGAGGATTTATACATGCTTGCTAGAAAGATGAATCCGGTATTTCTATCAGCACAGTAGTGTAGGCACAACTGACTGAAAGGGTCTCCATCCCATGTCTCTCATCCCATGTTTAAGTGCTCTTTTTTCAGATGAGAGATGAGAAGGGCTTTGGATCTGTATAGGCAGAGAAGGGCTGCCAACATGAAGGCTAAAGCACAGAATCACTGCAGCTGTATGAACTCAAGGCTGCTGGGAGTGCACTGAAACTCAGGCAAGAAAGGAACACAGCTGTTCCTAGGGTAGGGGTGCTTCTGTGCATGCTCACAGATCATCCTTCAGGTGTCTGGAGAGTATTGATTGGATGGCAGAGGGTATACTGGCAGACAGTATAGGTTACCATACAAACCCAAATGTAAGGCACTTGGGTTTACAACAGGAACTACAGTCAGTATATGACATTTTAAAATCAGTTGATAACCAATCTGCCAAGGCATTTATGCAGCCTTCATCACTTCCTGTGGAACCTCTGCATTTGTTCAAATGTGTGACTTCCTATCTTTATTACTAAGATCATCAACAGTCACATATCCTAATGGTACATAACTATAGCAATCCTTACTCATAATTCATCATAATAAAATTTCCTCTTCCTCTTTCCTGTTAAGAGGTCCCCAGGGCATCCAAGCCTATCAGACGTACACTCTTTCTGGTCTGCCCAGGCTGGTTTATGGATCTGCAGATGCATGTGGAGCAGTAGCCTCACATCCTTGAAGCATCATTCATGTCCAAAGGGAGAGAAATATCTGTGAGGTGCCAGTAGCTTAACTACTGCTTTTCAGGGAAAATATGCAGTTGAGAAAGATGGAGTTTCTCTCTTGATGTAGTGAAGATCTCTCTTAGGGCTGAGTAGAATTTGGCAAGTGCTATGTCTGTCAATGGTATCTTCCCTATCATGAGAGGATGCAACACCGTCAAAGCACTTGAAGAAGGCTTGGGGAAGAGAGATCCTCTGGTGGCAGGGCTCCAACAGATCTTATGGCACTAGAAGCAACTGGGGCTTGTGATTCACCCTCTGTAGAAATGGCTGGTCTCTGGTCCCTGGGGGTCCCTTCTTGTCTTAGAATGGGAATTTTTCTCTCAGTCACTAGGAGAGACGTCTTCTTGGCAGACAGGTATAGACAATGGTATTTCACAGATTATGGAGCATTCCTTACAACATTGGCCCATTTGTAGGACAAATATCAGCTTCAAGACATAGCTTCACTGTCCTCTGGTAACAACCTTTCATATAGCTCCTGCTGGAACCGAGACAGGACTTTGCTGGCTGGTCATGAAGTTTGAAAACTGCTTTTGTGTAGATCTGACTTTACCTGGCTTCACTGTAGTTACATTTATACGAGATTTTCAATAGAGATAACGTAATTGCTTGTCTGTCCCTGAAGGTGAAAATGAGAACTGTAGGCTGCAGTGGGAGTGATAACAGACTGCTCTTTGTGGGTAAAGCTTTAAGGGGAATTTAGCAGCCAGGCTGACAAATGTGATTTTGTATAAGTGCTCTAATTATGGTCCACACTCCAGAGGGAGAGGAGCAATTGCAAAACTGGAATGAAATTGTTCATTTGTCCCTTTTGTTCTTGGAAGCAATTGGTTTTAAACCAGTCATATTTACTACAGATTTTTCCTACTCAGCTTTTAGTTACAAAGCCTATGCTTTTGCCCCGTTTGTCCCATTCAGAAAGGTAACTGTGTGGCCAGCCTTGTCACTTTACAAATTTCAAGCATACTAAATGCAAATTTTACCTCCGTAAGGACATTGGGACTGAGCCACAGGTGAAAGATGATCTGAGAAACACTATTTCTTTGACATTGAGCAACATTACTTATTCTGAAAACGGCTTAGATATATAGCTTGAGCCTGCTGTCCATGAAGTCAATGTCAAAACTCCCTTCAACAGGAACTAAAACAAGGTCTAATTTAATGCTGTGATGTCTAATTGTCACACTGGGTAGTGACAACATAAACAGCTGCTTTGACACTGCTACAGATGCTGGTAGGAATGATCACTCCACAAAAAATGAAATGTGTCTCAAGGAATATCACTAACTCTCAATTCAATGAGCCACTTAAGCACAATCTTATTTTAAAGCAGATGGGAAGCCCTATGAATCAGTCTATCTGTAAAAGACTCTTCATGCTATTTCGTCTAAGCTGTAGTCTCTCAAGTATGAACAGTAAAGCTCATTGAATTAGACAAAATCCTTATGCTAAAATTCTTAGAAAGGTGGGTTTTTTTTCCAATCTTTATCTTATCTTGGATGATGATGCTACCTGGTAACTTACAACTTTTTTTTTCAAGCTTTTCAAGTTAATGTCTGATTAGACCTTTTATTTGGAAATTCTAAGATGAATAATAAACAACCAGGTGATTTTTTTTGACAACTAAGAAAAGTTTTCATATTTAATTTCCATGTTGAAGGGAAAGAGCTTGCTCGCTTACCCAATGTTCAAATTTATCTTTTGAAGAACTAAAGATTATAAATGAAAATTTTCCCAGTCATGTAGAGAAGCTGCAGCTGGTTGATAGTAATCCTAGAGTAATAAATAAACAAATGAAACCCATTCATGAGAGGGTTATTTAGCTGGGTTATTAGCCATATCCATAGACAGTTTCACAGCACAATAGAGAAATGGAAATAAAAAGGATGAAGAAGTAAATGTGGATTTTAGCTGCAATCATTGCTCTGATATTAAACCGTATTGTTTATAAATGTAACACATTATTGTCCTCATCATGTCTAGTAGGCCATGTAAAACCAGGTTAGTTTCACACTGCTTCTTTCTCTGTTGCTTTGTTATCCAGGTCCACCTCAACATGTGGAAACAAATAATTTCCTTCTAGTCAGCAAAACACAGAGAACCTTTGCTCAACACTGCCGTATTTCCCACAGAAGTATAACTGAGATCCTGATAGGTGCAGTGGTGACTAGATTGAAAATTATATACCTGAGAACTCAGTGCCAGGCTAGATCATTCCAACTCATCCTAGACAGTGCTTCATTCTGCCACAGAGGAAGGCATTTCAAAGCTTTGGTATCTGTGGCAGAAACTGTTCTTTCACCATTAAAAAGTAGAGCTGTATCCTCAATACCACATTTAGTCAAATTTTCCACTGAAGAACAATGTGTTCCTCAATAAAGGAATTGAAATCTTTGCAAGACTAAGGGTATAATAGTAGAAAGCAGGCAAGTGCTTTAATATTTGACTCTTCATCCTTGCTATCATTACACAATCCTGCCCTTCCCATTACTCAGAAGAAAACGGAGTCCTTGCATGCAATGGTCCAGTCACTTCAGCCAAAACTGCAACCCTTGCGTTGCACTGATACCTCACTTCACAATTACTTGAGTGCATGGACAGCGATTTGAATGCGTGGATCACAGCTCTTCTTAAGCTGCCTATAGAATTACAGTATGAAAAATTTTAATATAATGAAATAATTCTCACTCATTTAAAATCATTTTCCATCTTTCCATAGTAACAAGAGTTTTAAACTTTAATCAGTCTCACTTCTTTTTTTAAAGAGCCCACTTGTGCCAACTACAGATATGTCTTTTGCAGTTCAGCAAAAGATAAATCTGCACAGACAGATGACAGCGTAACCACCCAGTCCCTTGCCAGATAACATCTATGACTCCAGACAGCAATAACTCACCTGCTACCCAAAAGAACCACAGTAGGGTGGCTTGCCCAAAGCTCAGGGAAGCAAGCAGAGAGGTCTGCTTTGACTTCCAGTGAGTTTGGGTCACAGCAATGGTCAGCAGATGGACCATCCATTGGACTTCAGTCTGTACGAAGCAGCGAGGCAGGCATTCAACAAATGAACCAAACGCTAAGGCACACAACACCGTGGGATGTAGCAATTACATGCTCAACCAGCATTTCCAAGGCTGATAGAGATACACAAAGGTCTCTACACCACAAGGGAAAGAGGCCCAGGTTGGAGACCACAGCAGTCAACATCATGAGCACTTCTGGAAATCTGAGAGCCATGGGGGAACAGCACAGGATAGGGCAGTAAATTTTGCCTAATGCAACACTTTAATCACCAATTACAAGGCAGCAACTCAGCATCTCTAAGAAACCAGAAACTAAAACATAAAATGCATCCTGCATGGTAAGATCAAGCCTGTTTGAGCAGTATACTGCCCAGAGCTTGAATGCATGCAACAGGCAGAAAAGGCTTTCTCCAGCCTGGATAGACTTGAATAAGTATCCACAGTTTCAGACACAGCTGCTTTTTGTCTAAGTCTTTCAGCTCCCAGTATCTCTGGATGCACAGCAGTTCATGGGATGGGTGGGAAGCACCACCCATCAGAACTGCTCAGCACCATCCATGAATGCAATTCAGAGGAGACAGCCTTGGCCTGAGAACACGTAGCAAAGGAGATCTCGTCCATGAAGCTAGGTCTCAGAATACCTGTCTCTGAATACTTAATGGCATAAAAGCACCGGCAGGTCCCTAAGTACTCATTACAACAAAGGCAAGATGTCTGCTGGGAGCATTTAATAACAATCTTTTAAGCCATTGGTAGAGTTTTGCCAGGAAAACTTAAATGTCTTACCTATTTAAACAGCTGTGACATTTTCCTGAATCCCTTTTCTGAACTTAAGTCTTATAAATTCTGTGTTACTGGCACGTTAGATAGGAAAATACTTCCCTGAATCCTGGGCAGACTCTTGGTGAAATTCTGCCATTATTTTTACAGACGGCGGCACTGTTGTTTCACTGCTTAGCATTGGGGATGTTGTTCACTTGAAATAATGAACAAGCAGGATGTGCAAAAATAACATGACTCACTAATGAGACTCTACACACACAGAGACAGCTTTGTTTCAACTGCAGCCGTATTGCACAGCGTATCATCCTAGAACTGCTGGTGCCACCGCTGCAGTTACTGAGGCCAAACAGAGACCCTGAGCCCCTAAAAGGCTTTTCACAAATCCTTCCCACAAGGATCTGAAAGCCTCAGAAATCGCTCAGTCACTTAGAAGTCACACTTGGCAAAGAGATGCCATCTCTGTTTAACCTTTGGTTCTCTGAACGTAAAGCAAACCTCAAAGAGCACCTGAATGTTAAATGATTAATGCACCCTAGATCGGCCATACATGATGTATGGATCAACTGGCAAAATATAGGGAATTGTTTTTCACTCCAGTATGATCTATGACTACTTGTCACATAAGTTTGTTTCATACATATTCCTACATAAGCCTGGAAAGAAGTGGGAATCAGCAAACTACTGCACAATCGGAAGTGGAGCTGTGGACACGGTGGTGCACCGCAGGAGCTCACTGAGAGAACAAGCTTTCCCAAGACCACCATGTCACAGCCACCACCATGTCAGCAATTGATAACCCGTCCCAAACAACTTAAAGCTTGTTTTCTTCCTCGCACTTTGGATGTCTCTTCCTGCGGCTACCTGCCAATGCAGCTGTCTCCCTGATATGCCCCTCAGTGCTCCTGGCACCAGCTGGAGGGGACCCTCCCTTGAGACAAGGCAGAGAGAGAGACTTCAGTGACCTTATTTCAGTGATGTGAATCATAGTTATTCTCTCATGATCTAATCTGTATCCAGCCCAGGTGGCTTGGGAAGAGGAGGCCACAGCTGCCCAAGAGCCTTCCCTTGCCATACAGCCTAGTGCTTTGCGGACGCAGCTGAGGATCTGTCTCAGACATACTTAACAAAACACAAGTGGATGCATTTTTACAGCTTGTTCATATCATCTCTTTGCCATTTGTCCATCTCAACCTCTTCAAATGATTTTTAACAGGAAAAATTAAAACACAACCATACCAAGCAAAAAATTAAAACCTGCTCATCTTCTGAGCTGATTATTTTAACCATGTTTTGAAAAGTGCTGATGGCAGAATGTAACATGACACAAATGCAGCGCAGTTTAAGGGTGTTTGACAATTCATCAAGAGAAATTAAGTGTAAAGCTGCATGGCACTTGCTGAATATGTTTAATAAATTAGGAATGAAACAAGCACTTGTTAACGAGGAAGATGTAGCCAAAGCTTACATCATTCTATACTCAGAAGGCTTGAATGATCAATAATGCAAATATTAAAAAACTGTGCTAATGCAAAAGCATTTTTACAAGGAAAGCAACTGAAATTTTAATGAAAAAGAGCCAACTTCGAAATAATGCTTTTTTAAACACATTCAAAAATTCATAGGAATAATTTCTGTACCGGGATTTATAAAGGTTTGCATGCCGTAATGCTATTTGTTTGAAAAAATTGTGTTCAAATACTGAAGCACAGCACATATCAAGATATTGTCACATGTAGCTGATAGTTCAAACAAAACAGAGCCTGTGGCACTTGCTCTGATAGCTTGCGCAGCATTTGTATTAAATAGAGAACTACTAGTATTCAAGTTGTGAGTCTTCACAACAATACTAACTCTTCTGCAGTGGGTCTCCTAGGCTTTCCTGCAAAACTCTTCCATTGCTATATACATGCTTATTGGAGAAAATATGTGACCGACTATCTCAGTTGAGTGCCTAGGCCCAGCTGGGGACGGACCAGGACAGTGGGTGCCTCTTGAATTTCATCTTGCAAAATCCACATGCCCCTGAGGAACTGACTGGCCTGCAGAAATCCAAAAGTCTTGCAAAAAAGCTATGAGCAGGTCGTGTGTTGCATTAGGAGATAATATAATTTTCAAAGGTTATTTAAGAATCACCTGCCCAATTGCATTTAAAAAACCTCTTCCAGAAGAATGGCTCAAAATATTCTTCGAACACTAATAACAAAGTATCTTTACAAGAGTGTATATGCATTGTTATTCTTTGTTTAGAGATGAGGAATTTAAAGCAGTGCTTAAATAATTTTCAATTTTGGCTAATTAAAATAACACTCTTCATTTAGCCATCCAAATAAGATGGTTTAATTTCCAGGGGCACAGAGTATTTACAGCTGCTATGTATATCCTAAGCATCCAGCTTAGTTACTTGAATTGAGCTTTGTAAACAAATATGAGTCAAACTGACACCTTGAGGATCAGCAGGAGCTCCAATTAATGGGAGACCCACTGCTGCTAAAAATTGCCATAGCTACTTTGAATTCAAAGAAGTTCTGACAATTTGCACCAGCTAGAGGTCTGATTACTGTAGTTTAAAATATTTATATAAATTGAAAGCTGTTTTGCAGCCAGATATTCCAATTACAGTATGCAAACACTTCTTGGCACGAACAATTAAATATGTATTTTGCTTGTGTAAAAACAACAGCAGTTGACCTGAGAAGACAACTAAGCTTGTTTCTCTGCTTTATACAAAGCTCTGCTGTAAACAAAAAACACATAAATTTGTCCCTAGAGTAACTGTTCATAATGTTTCAGTAAATAGTCTTCAGTAGCAGCAGCAATACTCGTTTCTCCCAACTCTGAGCTATTTTAATGTTCGCTAACGACAACATAATCCTGTTCTCATTGAGCAGTACCACTTTTCAAAGCACAATTTTTCTTGCTTGCTGCAGCATAAGCAGGCTTATGTGAATAGGTTGCTGCTGTCCAATACCTGCAACTCAAAATATATTTTTTAAAGGCTTGAGTGGGATTTTTCAAAAGTGTCTGAGCACCAGTGTAACACTGTCTCCACACTGCAGGAATTTCTCTAAGGATAAGCTTAGCCCACTACCAGCTGCCTTGAAACTCTCACCACAGAAACATTAGGAATCCTGAGCCCTTCACAGTTTTTATATATTTGATATTGCTGAAAGCACAATAGTATTTTAAATTTTGAAATGTATAAAATGAGCATTTTTAAATGCATGTGCCCCAAATACTTAGAGGTTTCAGATGGGGTAACATTCACCTCTGGCACGGCTGACAGAAAGACTTTTGCCTTTTTACACCTCAGGCAAAGGAGATCTGGACTCACGGTTTTGTCGCAGCAGGGTGTTTGGCTGCTCTTTCACCTGCCTCTCCAGCAACTCCTAAATTCAGGGGACCCCAGCTGAGAGAAAATGGTAGTACTGGCCCAGACAGGTTGGGTTTTTGTGGCAGGGCAGAGGTTCCCTCAGTGCTGGATTACCACTACTGAAAGACAGGGAGTGACAGCTCGGGTAGGGGCCACAGCAATAAAACTCTGTCACAGCTCATGCTGTCCCTCTCCTTCCTACACTGCAGTACTGCAGGTCTCTTTAAACATCATTGTGTCACATTAGCCAGGCACATGTTGTTGAGACTCCTTATGTTATGTCATCTGCAAGAAAAAGTCAGATGCTGTAGTTTACTGTCTGCGCAAATGATCTATTTGTTTTACAAATGGATTATTCGATTTTAATAGGGTTGAAAATATTATTCATCTTTACTGATGCTGACCAGTAGATTTAGATTTTCTTTTACACAATATATTTGTAAAGCATTTTAAGTTTGTGCTTCTGAATGCCACAGAATGAGTATTTTTACCCAGAATGAGGCTGGGAAAAATGTATCTCTTTTGGATGCAATTCAGTGCTTATTGAATAGCAATAGGGTGTAGTTCCTTATCACCTGGAAAGTTGTTCCTTCTTTATATCCATCTCAATCTGTTTGATATGACTGATGGATTACTAGACAGGCTATTAAAATCACAGACTCTGGACACCCTACACAAAGGAAGATTTTACTACATCAAAATCTTCCAGTACAAACCAGGTGGCAGCTGTTTCAGCAGCTTCTAATTTTTCACTCCATTCAACATGTCCCAGCAGTGGCAGAAATATTGTACCTTCGACTGAGCATTTCACAGCTTTCATCCATAGAAGAGCCAGCCCCAGGCTGATTCAGCTGTCCTCAAAAGAAATGTTACTGCGACCTCCAGAACTAGTCAGGACTTATTGCTGACTTTTGCTACAAATCATGGAAAAGAAAATATCCTGTTTGGCTCACTGCAAAAATTAGCTTTTCTGGTTACTAAGCAGCCCCATATCTCAATGTGTGATATAAATGTATGTTCTGTTTAGTGGGTAGCAAGGCAGCTAATATAATAAACCAAAGATATTTCTTAATGGGTTATTGAACATGTCCAGCATTTTTGAAGACTGGTTCAAAGTTGGCAATATTTGAAGAGATTTCACTATCAGACTTCTCCAATTTTTCATTTATACCAGGTTGAATCTCACCATTCATGAACATACAAAACGGGTAAGAGGAACTATATTTAACATGGTCACCTCCTGTTATTGTACCCCTCATGTTGTATTGCTATATTTTCCTCCTTGCAAGAAACAAGACCTCCCAACAGAAACTGATTAGTTTAAGATATCAGTTTAAGATTAAGAAAGGGTAAAAAAATCCAGGAGTCACAATGGAGTGACTTCAATAAGTAAAGATGCTCAACTAAGCATCTCTGCACACCTTTTTTTCACAGACTACCTCACCGTCAGCTTAAGATCCTCCATAAAAGGTGACAGAAGTCCTCTATGCTGGCTAGTATTTCAAAGATATTGTCAGAGAAGACTCATACAAAAAGAGTTTAATTTAATCCCTCTCAGCGGGACAGAGACATAGGTATCTGAGGCAAGGGTCATAGTGAGAGAAAAAAACCCTCCTGCCATCTACTCAGCAGCTGCAACTGGAAAAAAAGGAACTTACTGCTATTGCTGTTCTCTGGAATTCATAGAGTAGCCAGATTGAGTTGAATTCGTAAAAAGAAGTGTGGCCAGCAGGTCAAGGGAGGTGATTCTCGCTCTTCACTCCACTCTGGTGAGATCCCACCCAGAGTTCTGCATCCAGCTCTGGAGCCCCCAAAGTAAGAATGATATGAACCTGTTGGGGAGGATCCAGAGGAGCCCACCAAGATGATTAGAGGACTGGAGCACCTCTGCTATGAGGGACAGTCTGAGAGAGTTGGAGTTGTTCAGCCTGGAGAAGCAAAACTTTGGGGACACCTTATTGTGGGTTTACAGTACTGAAAAGGAGCCTAGAAGAAAGATGGGGACAGACTTTTTAGCAAGGCTTGTTGCAATAAGACAAGGGGCAATGGTTTAAACTAAAAGAGATGAGATTCAGGCTAGACATGAGAAAGAAAATTTTTTACCTAGATGGTGGTGAAACACTGCTACAAGTTGCCCAAGGATCACAGAATGGTTTGGGTTGGAAGGGACCTCTGGAGATCATCTAGTCCAACCCACCTGCTAAAGCAGGTTCACCAGAGCAGATCATACAGGAATGTGTCCAGGTGGGTTTTGAATGTCTCCAGAGAAGGAGACTCCACAACCTCTCTGGGCAGCCTGTTCCAGTGCTCTGGCACCCTCAAGGTAAAGAAGTTTCTCCTCATATTCAGATGGAACCTCCTGTGCTTCAGTCTGTGCCCATTGACCCTCATCCTATCATTGGACACCACTGAAAGGAGTCTGGTCCATCCTCTTGACACCCACCCTTGAGATATTTATAAACATTGATGAGATCCCCTCTCAGTCTTCTTCAAGCTGAACAGAGCCAGCTCTCTCAGTCTCTCCTCATACAAAGATGCTCCGAACCCCTAATCATCTTCGTAGCCCACCACTGGACTCCCTTCAGTAATTCCTTGTCCTTCTTAAACTGGGGAGCCCAGAACTGGACACAGTACTCCAAGATGCAGCCTCACCAGGGCAGAGTAGAGGGGGAGAACCTCCCTCGACTTGCTGGTCACACTCTTCCTAATGCACCCCCAGGATACCATTGGCCACAAGGGCACATTGCTGGCTCATGGTCATTCTGTTGTCAAGCAGAACTCCCAAGTCCCTCTCTGCAGTGCTGCCTTCCAGCAGGTCCACCCCTGACCTGTACTGGTGTCTGAGATTATTCCTCCCCAAGTCCAGGACCCTACACTTGCCCTTGTAGAACTTCATCAGGTTCTTCTCTGCCCACTCCTCCACCCTGTTCAGGTCACACTGAATGTCAGCACAGCCTTCTGGTGTGTCAGCCCTTCCTCCCAGCTTGGTATTATCAGCAAACTTGCTGAGGATCCACTCAGTTTCTTCATCCAGGTCACTGATGAACAGGTAGAATGAGACTGGACCTAACACTCACCCCTGGGACACCCCACTAACTACAGGCCTCCAACCAGACTCTGCACCATTGATCACAACACTCTGAGCTCTGCCATCCAGCCAGTGCATGATCCATCTCACCATGCATTCATCCAGCCCGCACTTCCTGAGTTTGCCTATGAGGATATTGTGAGAGACAGTGTCAAAAGCCTTGCTGAAGTCAAGGTGGACAGCATCCATTGCTCTCCCCTCATCTACTCAGCCAATTATACCATGATAGAAGGGTATCATGTTGGTCAAACATGATCTCTCCTTGGTGAACCCATGATGGCTACTCCTGATAACCTACTTTTTCTCCACATGCTTGAAGATGATGTCAAGAAGGAGCTGTTCCATCACCTTTCCAGGGATGGTGGTGAGGATGACTGGCCTGTAGTTTCCCGGGTCGTCCTTCTTGCCCTTTTTGAAGACTGGAGTGACATTGGCTTTCCTCCAGTCCTCAGTCACCTCTCCTGTTCTCCACAACCTTTCAAACATGATGGAGCAATAACATCTCCCAGCTCTTTCAGCACTCGTGGGTGCATCCCATTGGGGCCCATGGATTTGAGGACACTGAGTTTGTTTAAACAATCTCTAACCTGATCTTCCCAAAACAAGAGAAAGTCTTCCTTTTGCCAGACTTCCTCTCCTGCCTCCAGGGTCTGGGATACCTGAGGGCCAGTCTTAGTCGTAAAGACAGAAGCAAAGGTGGCATTCAGTAACCCTGCCTTCTCTGTATGATCTGTCACCAGGGCACCCACCACATTCAGCAGCAGACATACATTTTCCCTAACCTTCCTTTTGCTGCTGATACACTGAAGAAGCCCGTCTTGTTGTCTTTGATATCCCTGGCCAGATTTGCTTCCAAGTGGAGCTTGGCCTTCCTCACCACATCCCTGCATACTCTAACAGCCTCCTTACATTCCTCCCACGTAGTCTGTCCCTTTTTCCACATTACATGAACATCCTTCTTCCACCTGAGTTTTGACAGGAGCTCCTTACTCACCCATGCTGGCCTCCATCTCTGGAGACATTCCAGGCCAGGCTGGATGGAGCTCTGAGCAACGTGATCTAGTTGAAGATGTCCCTGCTCATTGCAGGAGCATTGGACTAGATGACCTTTGAAGGTCCCTTCCAACCCAAACTATTTTATGATTCTGTGATTCTGTGAATGTCTGTATTTTTCTTTTAGAAACAAACCCACTATTTTAGGTGCTGTTTCCAATGAGCACCAATCTTCTGCCTGTCTGGTTCAACCTTTCAGCCACTAAGTTCCTGTCCCACCTTAAAGAGAATGAAGCATGAAATGACTGCAAAGCCAAATACTATCAGCATACAGTACAGTACTGAAAGTGCTGTAATACAAGCACTGTTTTGTCCAATAAGTTTTTCCTACTTAGGGAAGCAACCCCACATGGGAAAGCTGTAGGGAAAAACTGCAGTTTGCTTCTGAGGGAATTCATTCGCTGACATCAATGTTCACAAAGTTATTAATGTAAAATGGCCACTATGTCAAAGGCCATTATCAACAGTGAGGAATCAGGATGGATGCTTCATTCTTTCTGTTGCTAGAAACAAACCACTAATTCATAAGATCTGCACAGCTGATACACTGTTTTCAGATCTAAACTCAGACTGAGAAGAGGCATGAGAAGTTTTTGTAACTCTATGTGTTTCTTTGTGACTCCATACTGATGTTTTTCATAAAGATGGATTATAAGGAAGGCAATAAATTGAAAGATTCCTGCTAAGAGATGGTTTCTGAAGCTTTGGTCTAACTATAATGGAAGTACTTTTAAGTTAATTGTTTTAATTAAAAGCAGAGACTGAGAGAAAAAAAAAAAAAATGGGGTCCAATCCCCAGGTGGGAACTTGAGCTGCAACTGCAATGCTTGCAATGAATAATATTACTTATTTACAATAAATAAAGCAACAATAAATAATACTGCATAACTTGAGCCTTAGTGAAATGCTGGCTTGTATTTTGCCTAATGGAAGATCAATACCATACAAATGAAGCAATTACAGTTGTGCCATATAAAGCCTTATTTGGTCAGCAGCCAAAATGGGGATTAGCTGGAAGAGTTCCTAGGACTTTCTGTCTGAATATTATCACAGAAGTTAATGAGAAAGATCTGATAGGCTGAGATAAACATAAACGGTGCCAGCAATGAGACGAGATGGTCATTCCAATAGCCAGTGTGCTGATAATTAAAATGCCCCAAAGCCAGCTGAACATCAGTCCAAGATCAGGTGAGATTATTACACAAGGGCAATCCAATACCTCTGGCAACCAGCTATATAACATTGCCACCATTGGTACAGCCATGTACACAGCAGCAAATGCAAATACACCAGCACTCATACCAGCCATACCAAGCATGGTCACAACAACAGGGTAATACTTATGCTTGTAATGTTTCAAACACAAGCAGCCAGGCTATAGAGAAAACAAGATTTGTAAATTACTACTAGATCTCTGCAGTGGACATGGAGATTCAACTAATGTAATTGCTGATATCCTGAACACATGCTCACATGCCACTTATAATAAAAAACTGTAAGGTCCACTGGTGATGGAGATTTCTGCTTTTCATTTCTACAGGGAACACAGAACAACATGTGGTCATAGACCTTAGACTATTTAAGAAATCACTAGTTGAAGTTTCATTTTCCCTATTGTTTGTTTGGTCTTGCAAACAGTTTCTTTGATTAAAGACACTGAAAATCCTACTGTGGCGTTTGTTCTGAGGCACACACCTCCATGGATTTGAATTAATCATGCAAACATCTGAAGGAGGAATGGAATTTAAATATTCACAGCACAATAAACACTATACCATTAATCTTCACTATTCACTCAGGTTGATGGGCAATTTTCATTACCCTCAATTTGCAAAGGTGAAAATGAACTGAGAAGGTGAACTGACCCCCTCCAAGACTTCCAGAAATTCAGGCAGGATCATAATTAAGGTCATCAGTATGACATGACTTCAGTCAACTTCATCGTTGTACAGAAATCTTCGGGCCTTTTCAGGCAAGTGTTCATAGAGAATTTACCTTTCTGGCCTCCCAGCTCAAACTTCTGTGCACATTGCCTCAACTCAGTCTTTAACCATGAGATACTACTAATTTTTGTGCATACTCTGCCAAAAGTAAGAGAAAACCAGCCTGAATGGTCTGATTCCTGTAAGGAAAAACTCTTCCACCTTTTGACTCCACTCTTAGAGGTTCCACAAAGGTCCATGCTGTCAGTCACTCAGCAGACATATAAGGTTGCTTAGAAAGTTAAAGGCTCCCTTTGCCTCGGCATAGCAGACATATGAAGCACTGCTGCTTATTTCACTGAGTTCCGATACTCTCAATCTCTTTTGCTGTTCCAGCATGAGAATGGGATTTAGATGAGAACAATATGAATGAGTTTTGATTCACAGAAATCATAACTAAATCCTAGTGGTCAGGAGCAGCTTTTGTACAAGTTGTGGAGAAGACCTTCTGCTATGCAGAAAACTTAAATATCCCTCTCTGCAAGCTCCTACAACCTTCCAAATACCTCTGCAGTTCCAGGAGATTTGCTATGATGGCTGAAGAAGTCCTTTTCATATCCATAATTATCTAAAAAGGATCATAGCATAGTGCAGTCTGGAAGGCATCTCAGGCGGTGGGTGTTCCAAATTCCTGATCACACACAGCTTTGAGATCAGACCAAGGTACTCAGGGCTTCATATAGTTATGGTTTGAAAACCTCCACAGATGGAGACTGCACAACCTCTCTGGGCAACCTGTGTCACCGTCAGACTGTCCTCAGCCAGTCAGCGGTAAAAGTTCCTCCTTGCACGCCATATGAACTTCTCCTGTGTCAGTTTATGCCTGTTTTTTTCTGATCTTCCTGCCCTGTACTGCTGTGAAGAGCCTGGCTCCATCTCCTTGAAGATCTCCCCATAGGCACTGTGGGCTTCTGTCAGAAGCCATCTCTGCTCCAGGCTGAACAAGTCCAGCTCTCCCTGCATCTCCTCACACGGTATGTGCTCCAGATCCAGCTTTACTTTGATCATCTTCCACTGAAATTGCTTCAATTTATTGTTGTTTAACCTGAATTAGGAGGCCAAAAAAGGATGCAGTATTCTACATGTGGTCTGAATGTTTGCAATTATTTTATTTGATGTCACAATATCTTCTCTTGTGGCCTGCAAATTGGACGAACTAAAAGCACTCTAATTGGAAACTGACGTGGATAATTGCCCACTATGTACAAGAGATGCTAAAAGTAGCAGCCTGCTTATTTAGCTGTGATAGGAAAAAATACTAAATCCTCAAGAAACCGTGATGACTTTCTGTTCACTTTTAACTGCATTTTCATAGCCTAAGTTTGCATTATTTGAACTCTGCACAACCAGAACTAATTGTCAAGTGTTCATGCGCATTTAAAGGAAAAAATATCATCAGCAGGTATAGAATAGAATTAAAATACTATAATATGCTGATGGATCTTATAAAGTGCAGATAATCTGAATGTGGTGTAGACCCACAGCTTTGCACACAGAAGGACATAATAATTCAAATTAAAACCGATAAAGAAAGAAGCATCAACCTATATTCTGGTTCTTAATGTTTTGTGTTGGAACCAGTGAAAAGCTTTTGTGGAAACCTTCAATTCAAATTTTTGTTGAAAATGTAAAAATATGAAAAGTTGCCTAGTAATGTTTGCATTTAGGCACCTGAAATTTGGATGATTTGACCTATGTGGAAAAAGCTGAGATTCTGTAGGAAATAATGCACATATTTCCAAACAAGTCCAATGAATTTTTCTGTAGACTCAGAGTTTTCAGATCCAAGATAGATCTGAATGACACAAATGACACAGCATAAAATGCAATAAAAATGATTTCCACATCGCTCTGTGTGTAAAATCAGGTGCCTACTTCCATACTGAGGAAGTCAAAGGTCTTATTCTAACTGTAAAAGGCTTTCTTAAGACAGAGTTGCATTTTTTGGCTGCACTAAATGGAACCATCTAAGCAACAGATTGGAATGAGAGTAATGTGTAATTATGTACAGAGAAAGCCTGATCTGGGGCTAACAGATGGGTTGCCAGATGTTGGGGCTGCTCTCACCTGCAGGCCTCATTCATCCCTGCTGCTACTGATGGAAGATGCATGGGATCTGGATCTTCCTGCACAGAGGTGCTGTGCCTGCCCACGTGGGCTGGGGTGGGGGGGAAGTTAAGAAATAAAAGAGCTCTGTCTTATCTAGATTCTGGAGGCAGATTGTTCTTTATATGTGTTCTTTTAGAGTAGAAAGAAATAACTAAACTGCAACAATAAAATTGGTTTTTGTATCAGGTCAGGCTTGGACCACTTTCACCCAGCTGTCTTTTGGCTTTAAAGAAGTGCAGGAAAATTGCAGTCACACTTCGACTACAGAAAACTGACAAAAGCTGTTAAAAGAATCTCATTCAACAATAGAGCACACAGCATTTTTCAGCATCACGTGATTTGCTAAAATGTATGGTTAATAGGAGCTAAATTCTTTCTTAGCTTTGATTTAAGCTCTTACTTTGTGACTTAATTGGAATAGGAAGCAGAGGAAGGAAGGCAGAAAATGGGAGTAAGGCTTCTAGCTATAAAAATACAGAGAGACTTGAGCAAAGACTACCTAGAGACAGCTGAGAAAAAAAGCAGCAGTTTTGGCTCTACTTCCTACCACACACACAGTACACCAGCTCAGAGAAATAATTACTGATTGACCACAAGTCACTGTTCTATCCTACAATATTTAAACTTGTATTGTTCAGTGAGATACATGTATGGCCATTTTTAGTTGGAACCTGAGTGCCTTGGGAGCATCTTGCTGACACTGGGAAATAGACGCATTTTAGAGATGCTGCGTCAAGACACAGAGTAGCTTAAATTATATATTAAAACTCCTGTATCTTGTTTTGTGCTTTTTTTGACTGGCAACAGCTTTTCACCTTTCATTTTGGGATGTTCACTCACTCAATAATGCCTACGCCATTGCACAGTGTGCCAGTCTAAGATACCATTCTCAGCTCAAAGAAACCATGAGAAAGAAAACAAACTTTCCCCCCTACTTTTGATTAGAGATTTCTCACAAGAGCCGAGGCTCCATAAAGACTTAATGGTTATTTTGTGTCTTTTGGGAGTCCATCTAGTACTTACTGTCAATTGAAAGTGGACAGTTTTGCAACTACCACACAGGTTAATCACAAACTGGTTTTCAGGTGCTATTTTTTCCCCAAATGTCAATTCCACAGAGAGGTATTGTTACGAGCTACTGAGATGCCTTTCAGTGGCCTGCTTCCTTGCTTTAGTCTACCTACAATTTACCTGGACAATTATTATCTTAGCGTGATAGTCCTTTTACTTGGCAGGAATTGTACCATTAACTTCAAAGGGTAGCTGGCTTGTGCCCTTAGTGAATACATATTCTGAAGCCTGGTAGTTTCCTGGGAATTGACACCTAAACAGCCAGAGAGTTGTAATGAAAAGTAAAGAGAGAAATAATAATGAGCTGCATTGTTAAAATATAATGGGCTGCATCTTGCCCTCTGCTGAGCTGCTTTACGAGGGACTGGGGAAATAGAAGGGAAAAGGGCAGGAGAAATTTATTTCCAAAATGCCAAGAAACAGAGTTTGTTCCTCAGAGGATCTATAGATTGGAAACAATGATAACCCTTTTGTATCCCACTGGCAAACTATGGGGATTAGTGCTTATCAAACCATGGCAAACATCCAGAAAGTCACACTGCAATGGTATCAGTATTTCTGAGACATTCTGGCCTTCCCTGATAGTTTTAGGGAAGTTAATTGGTTATAATTAAATACACTTAAATACATGTTATTTTTTACGTCACAGAGGAGTGAACAGCCTGACAAATTTTGTTTGGACAGATTTGATATCATGAAGCTCCTATTCTGTTTGCACTCAAATATTTATGAAACAGACAAACAAAAAAAGAACTGTGATTTTTTTTTATTTCATTTTATTTTTTTTTTTTTTTTGGATGCCTCTATTTCTTTCTCATTGTAGAATATAAGCCTGTTATGAAACTTGTCCTGATGCTGACTACCACTGACTGGCCCAAGCAATGCTTCTCTATGACAGGACAGGAACTTAACCTTTAGTAATCACTAAATATCAAAAGGACAAAGCTCTTGTATAAATATCTTGTAAAAAAAAAAAAAAGGGAAAACAAAACAAAAACCTCATTGTGCTGTTAAACCAATAAGAAAGCTGAAGTGATGGAATGGTCATTTCACCTTTTACACTGATTATACTGCTAATTTAAAAATACCTATTGCCATTGCAATGTTTAGATCAAAACTCACATTTCTAGGCAATAATTTTATCGCTATTTCTATGCTCTGTCCTTTCACTCCTGCTCAGAAGCACCTCGTTTCTCAACTGTTCTTATTAAAATCCTGGGACCTTGCTTGGAGTAAGGAGCAGGATGATATTAGCAGAACGTGACTGTGCAACCAAAATGGGAGCTGCACTTCTTGGAAGAGCTTTGCCCTCCATCAGTTGCTTCAAACATCATTTGTAGTTTAGGAAAACAGAAGTGGCAACAAAACAAACACTTGTGACTTCTGGTCTCTGCTCCAGACCCTGGAGAACTTTGTTCAACTATGAATCCCCCCTGAAGTCTGGAGGTGAAAACATCTTGCAAGTGGCAATGAAGAAATAGGCTCTGTGGGGCAAGGTAGATCACAGATGCCTCTTTGAAGTACTTGAAAGATATACTGTGTTTTATTTTTTTGTTTTTTTTGGGTTTTTTTCCAGGACAGAGAAAATTCAGTGAGTGCAGCATCATGGACACTAATCAGTTGTCTTCTTCTAAAGACATAAACCTCAGAAATTCTCTCAATAACAATGCTCTTCACTGCAATTTGGTGACTTGATTCAGGATTATTACAATTCCCTGCCTCTATATGTAAAAATTGCAAGAAAGCAAAAAACCCCTCCAAGTAGATTTTACTTAAATACATTTGCTCATACATCTTGCAATGGAGCTCATTAGCCATCATCAAATTTTCATCTTTTTTTTTTTTTTAAATTATTTTTTATTGCACTCTTTAAGTAAGGGGAAGATCCTCATCCTGATTAAAAATTATAAAATTAAACCAGGAGGCATCACTAGGGAACAGAGCAAGCTGTGATTCTGATATCCATTCTCAAGCCTTTTTTTTTTTTTTTAACTTCTAAAACAGATATTCTGGTTTTAGGCAGAAATAATCCAGATAACCAAAACTAAGACTCCCAGGCTCAGCTGAAAGAACAATGTGCTAACATTCATTGCCAGGCGCGCTCTTCGCTGATCTTCTTTTGACTCCTGACTTTTACATTTCTCGCTAAGCAGTGGCCCACTCTCTGCCTTTTTACCCAGTAAATGTTATTTTTAGTTGACAGAAAACCCAACAAGCTCTGAAGGATCTGACCTACTTGAGAAATATCCAGGCTATAAGCTCTGACACTGAATGGGTAATGGAGTGGTAATTCAAGCCTTGTTATGCCTACAGTGAAGGGAAGAATATTATGCCAAGTCATACAGTATCATCTACACCATCAGTCAAACAGGATAATGTTTACAATATGCATAAAATGTTATAGATCACATTCTAGTTTCCAAATCATTTTGTATCACAGAAAGAAGTGACCTTGTAAAATCTTGGTAAGTGAAATTGCTGACTAAAATCCTGTTCTTGTAAACCACAACAGACCATTCAATAGCTATGCAGATTTTCGTTATCTCCACCAACCCTACTTTAAAAGAGCAGAGGTCAAACTCATTAATTTCATGTCACTCGTTTTTATCCTCAAACCTCCATTATTCACCAGTTGTCTTTATATCTTTTCTACATCAAACAAAAAGCAACACCTTCTATTTCCTCCAGTGCTTTGCTGAAATGATTGCCTCTGTGGATAACACACTGATATTGGGCAATACCAGCCATTCTATCAGAAGAGAAACACATGGAAAAAAAAAAATGAACCTGCTTTCTCCGCATCTCTCCTCACTGTGAAGGCTGCTTGTCTTCAGAATGATCTGGGGAGGTCTTTGGATGGCAGTGTTGCCAGCTGGAGGTCAGCTAGCCAGCAGAGGAAATACCCATTCTTCTGTCTGAATCACCAGAACAACACCCCAAAGCATGTGCGGCACAGACCTCACCATGGTGACCCAAGTCTACATTCCTTTTGCCTATTTCTGTACTCTACTAGCATCAGGAACACACCATTGAGTAAGCAATGCAGCCCAGATGCACAGAAACACCACAAGCTAAAATAGCCGTATCAATTATATCGGTTCGAAAATAAAGAAGTCTGTGAAGTCCTTTGAAAACTGAACAATATAGGGTACACCAAAGAGCGGTCCAGGAAAATGCCTACTTTATGATACAGGAAAACTTGCACATGGAAGCTTCATTCATGGGAAAAGTCTATTTTTGAGAAGATTCCTGGATTTCCACAGTACAAAAACTCTGAAAAGCATTAGTGGAAGGAGCCCTTTGTAGCAAAAAAAAAAAAAAAACAACTTGAGAAGTAATTTGGGTGGTCAGCTCAAACAGTTTTTCCTGCTTTTCCTCTTACTCAAAAGGAATCTGTGAATATCATACCCATTTTTTTTTGTACACACAAATCCAATTTCATACAAACCATAAGAAACCAGAGAATGTAAGAAGTTTTAGTGGAAACATTTTTATCTATTCTTATAGGTGAACTATGCAATGACTGATTCTTTTCCTGAAGAGCTTGCCATGTATTATCAATTCACTGACCTACAAAACCAGAGTAAAAAGAGAACTGAGGTATATATCAGAATAATGTATTTAGTTCATGATAAACGGCTTTGACAGTGAATGGTGATCTGGGAATTCCTTCCATAGTAAGCTCCTTATACTCTGGTCTCTGAAAACATCAAGGACAGAACTTGATAAAAAGTTTAATGGTCCCATTGGAGGAAATGATACCATCAGATTTATCCTTGTTTTCCCAAACTTGTTTCAGGCCAATGGAAAGCATGTCCAAAAAAAAGAATGGGGAATATCCCATCCTATGTAAGGGCTGCCAAAATTTTGTGTGAACAAACGTGCATTACCATAATGAGTTTTCCTTCAAGGGTACATTTCTAACTAAGAAACCATACTGGACATATCCTTGAAAAACAAAGGTAACATTGTGAGCTGTAGTACCACATTGAAAAGAAGGAATGAAAGAACGGCAATTTTAGAGATTTACCTCAGGAAAATAAGGAGTAGATGGAGTCACTGAGATCAAGATTGATAGTTTATAAAGCCCATCCACACAAAGACTCCCTTCATAACAAATCTTTACCTTATTCACATAAACTCACGTGTTTTGTCAAGAAAAAGTTCCTTCCACCACAGACTCCTCACTTCCAGGGTAAATCTCTTCAAAGTATTGCACAAGTGAAAAACCAGGAGAATCCACACAATGTTGACAGAGCACCGTTGTGATGCTTTTTGCACCCCAAGCACTCTCCAGGGCACTCCTCCTTTGCAAGGGAAGGAATCCACAGCCTCACTCATGTACTTTGCACTTCACACAAGTTGATCAGAAAATAGCATCTGCATCGCCTGCTTCACTGATGCACTTCTCACATTTCCCACCTCATATTAATACAACCACAGTAAAGAATGGATAAAGAACTGGCACCATAGTTGGTTTAAAGAGACAATTGATGTCACTAGATGTCACACTGCAAAGAACCAGCAGATATCACCTCATGGACCTTTTTTTCCTTCCTCTCCAGAACACCTTCCTAAAGTCAAACTGGAGTTATTTCTTCACAAGATAAAAATAATAGGGACTTGAATAATGGCATTTAGAGTCCCTGATTCATATTTGTAAACATTGACCATAATTGCAATACTGGGAACTTAATAAAGCTCTGGATTTCATCAGGTTGGTGAACAACCATCACCAATCTCAAAAATGCATCAACACACTATTCACATCAGTTTTTTATTATTTGGCTAGACCTCATCCTGCCACTCTAATCTGGTTGGAGTCACAGTGTCTCACCAGACATGAGGACCTGAGCAGGTTTCACTCATCCCTGCTGCATACTGTCAAGTTGCAGGACAAGACAGCCAAATGTCCTTAGTCACAGTCACAGAAACAACGTTGAGAACTCCTCATATTTTAGTTCAGCCCAGTTCACCTTTGCATCAAACAGCTTCAAGGTACAAAAAGCAGGAAAAGCTTAGTGTACCTGTGATACAATATTGCCCTTATTTTCTTCTTCATTACCTCTTAAGAGTGGAGAACTCTTTCACATTCATCGCTACTCAAACCTGTTTATGATACCTACATATCTAAAACAGAAAAGCAGAGGCATACAAGGCATAGGATTTGTGTAGTACGCAATCTCCAGGGTTGTCCTCTGGAAACACAGATTACTGCAAGTGGCAAGGCACATGAATGAGAGGTGATCCACAATGGCCAGAAGTCCGGCCACAAGAACGTCTTCTAATGACAACACATTAAAAAACTGCTAAGTAGAAAAACAGCACTCTCTTAACCACCTTTGAAAACACCACCTTTGAAGAAAAACACCCATTAATTCACACTGATTACTACACACTAGTTTTGGAAGGATACCTACCATGGTAGGAGGAGGAAACAGTAAGGACAGCTGGGTATTGCCATGAAAGAAACTCAGTCTTTGTTGTGATGAGAGCCTTTGCCCTCAATCCCACGTTCCTTCTCAAATATGTCCATCTTTTACAACACTATATAGAAATGAATATCACTGAAAAGGAAGGAAGGAAGGAGACACACATGATGTGTAATGTGGTATTGCCCGGTGGGCATAAAAGAAACACACATCAGGCATTTCCCATTCTCCTCCATCCAGTGATAAGCACGAATCCTAATACTACACCAGCACTGGGAATAAATCATTCCAATTAGCCATAGGTACTGGTTGAACACTGCAGGAGTGTAGCATGGAACTCAATTAGGAAGATTTTCAAATTAAAATCCACTACCTTGCTCATGTGTAGGGTCATGAGCAACAGAGAGACCAGTCCCTGGATCACTCTGACAGGTGGATTTCATCTGCATGAGTGAAGTGATGGGTATATGCTCTGTAATGAACATGAGCCCAGTGATGTGAGGGCACAAAACTATTGATAGTCCTAAGCTACAGGAAGAAGTCTGATTTAAATCACCCCATTTTCTATCAGTGTTAGATATAAGAAAATATATGGTCAGGTTCTCCATACACTCACATCAATTTTATACGGCTTTTACCACATTTTCAGTGAAAAAACTCCTGATTTATAATCATTGTAAGTAGGAGGAGGATTAAGACTAAATTATCTCTAGTGAAATAGGTGTTCAAAGAGTTTAGTTAATAATTTGATATGAATAATTCATTAAAAAAAATTGATATTTTTCCCTAGTCCTGAAAAGCCCAAGAATAGAGTGTGAATGTTCAACATTTATATGCTACTTGCAATTATTTGTGAACTACATCAAGTAATTTGTGGTCTACACATAACTCAAATAGGAAATTATGGTTATTAAATAAAATAGAGAATTTACAACTCCCATAGCAAGTTATGTCTTTTGACTAATTTATGTAATGAACTTAGCTAGTTTGCCCTTCATGGATTTCAAACTGCATGTTCAATATTTGCAATTATCTGTGCAGGCAGCAGTTACATAAATCAGTAACAGACACACTACCATGCGGGATGCAGTCAAAACAGCAAAACTAGCATATTCTAAAATTTCAAACAATTCAGAAAATACTGAAGCATGCAGTTAAAATTTACAGCTGAGTCTTTTCTGTTCAAAAGCACAGGGGTAGGAAACTTTTCGCCTCTTCAATAAGCACTTGTTCTTTTAGTGTGTTGCTTAATGTTTTTAATAGGTAAGCAGCACTGATGTGTTGCCTGGGGTTTGTTGCTGGGGCTGGAGAGGGAATGGGGTGCAGCAGGAGAACAAGAAGCTTAGCACATGTGAAAGAAAGGCTCGGGAAAGGCATGGACATGGACAGCCAGTCAAGACAGCTTGAAAGGAGATTTGGTTCAATTTTCAGGTTAGGTAGGATTTCCCCTATTCCCTTTTTTGAAGTATATTTGAAGGTAGGATGTAAAAAACTAAATGTTTTTTGATCACATCACCCTAATTATAGTTGCTGACCTCCAGTTAGACCAAACTGTTTTTTCAGTAAAACATAAGAGAGGTTGGTCTTTAGCTGGGATGGAACCAGGATGTCATACTTGATCTTTACAGTCATGATTGTGCTCTTCCTCTCTGTTCTTATTAAACTGTCTTACTGGGCCTTCTTCCATCTAACTGCTTTATGTCTCTTACTCCTAGATATTTTTATCTAGCCAAGTGAACAAACCTGAAATAAGCCCAAATTTGACAAAAACCAACCTCCATTGGCTACTAGTGCTTATTATAACAGGCTGTCTCTTGGTGGTGGTGTTGAGTATTCTGCAGAAAAATAGTGAGAGCAACTAAGGAGCACCATAAAGCATGCTTAGAACAAACATCCCACTGCAACGATATATATGACAGCAGCTAAAGAGATTCCTAAAATGTTTGCCCCAGCTTTGGCACAGTAAAGCATGACTGTGTCAGCAATGGGCACTTCCTCACTATGAGAAAGTAGCTCCACTAAACTGCAGTGTTGCCTACTGCTTCTGAGTCACTTGAAACACTGAGAAGGAGATACCCATTTATTATAAATTAAAAAAAAAAAATAAGTGCTCTGAAAATATACCCAGATAATAGATCTGCCTCTCCTATTATCTACTGTCTTCTACCTTCAGCAGTCTCATGAGTTCTGGACACATTTTTCTTTATAACTAATATTTTTATTGTAATTTTCCCTCTCTCACCTCCTTCTGTTCTCTTAGTACTTTATTCAGTGGTGATGGCTGCAGTTTTTAAATCTGAGAGGTACTGAATGTTAAGGACCAAAAATTCATATTCAGCCACTGAAATAACTGGCCTGCTTTTCCCCTGCACAGAGAATCTTCTTCTGCTATGGATGGAAATTATTCTGGTGATACTACTATTCCCATCTGTGTAATGCAGTTAAGGCTACTGATGTTTGTGATATTATTTGCAAGTTAAACTAGTGAGTTAAGAGAGAATCCAGATATCTGCATAGTGGTAATGATGTCTCCTCTGTGGTCACGGATGAAGACAGGTGCCTCCTTAGTTATTTCCTGCATAGCACTTTGGCTCCATCTGCACTTGCAACTCCTCCCTTCACCTCACTTTATCTCCTTTGCGAATCTCTTTCATCAGAGCCTATTGTTACCCCCTGCCATGAGCACAAATTTGAGAAGTGGGGTGCTGGTTGCTCCGCGGGTCACTCCTTCTCCCCCATCCATGTGCACCCTGCCGCTGTAAGACTCCACAGGCCACGCTCCCCCAGTATCCTCTTTTGCTTTGAAGAAAATTGGCAAATCTACCAGAGGAAAAAGGCAAGTTTTGTCTGCCTTAAACATTAAAGACAACACAATGGTAAATACTGCCAATTTAAACACAGAACTAGTACCTTCACTTCTGTTCCCCTGACAAATTTAAATGAAAAGCAAATGATGTTCCACCTGTGAATCAAAAGCTCTCCTACTTGATTGAACACCATGGTAAATACTGGTGAGTTTGAAGGCAGTACTGAAATGCATAATGCTAGAAACACAAACTTTTTTTTTCCTAAATAAGAAGGTGCTTTAACAAAAAGTACTTTAATTAAGTTGCTGTAATGAAGGACTAATTGCCTCCAAGGGATGATACTGGAAAAAAGATTTTATAAGCAGCTTCTTATTCAGAAATTAGCAGCCAAGAACAATAAAGAAAACATAAAATGTAGGCATATTATTGATGCAGATACTGATGTAGATAATGTAGGCATAATATTGCTATAAAGGGTTGAATTTGGTGAAAAAAGCTGATGAAATAGAACAGCTGGTGTTAATTCTATTGAGGTTGACTTCAAGTAGCTAGTGTTCAACCAGTTTGGTTTTTATATGGCCTTGAAAGATATGCCAACTATAGCTGCTAAATCCATATTGCAATTAGAAATGTTTACCTTTTTTGGTCAAAAAAATATGAAATGGAAGAAAAAAAACAACATACCATGTTGACACACAAACCAAAAAGAGTTATATCAGGTACATCAGGGAAGGTGGAATACTATAACAACACATTTTATATTGTTATACTATTCCACCCACCTTAATGGAGAACCCTTCGGTGTGGCTACACCATAGCCTTTGGAATCCAGGTTTCCTCCCACTTTCATGGTGTCACAAGGCTTTCGTTGCTCAATGTATTCATTCATGGTGGACTCCAGCAGGAAGGCAAACTTGCCCTTGGATTTGCGGACACGAGCTACTCCCTCTGCAGTAGTCCTAGTGAACACTGATGGCTCAGCTGACTTCATGTAGGTCCACATCTTTTCATATACTGCTATTTTTGATCTCTGGAGAAAATTAAAAAGAAGTTAGAACAGAAGAACGTTGCAACATTTCAAAATAGCACTTCTCAAAATAAAATCAACCATGCTTGATTTTTCAAACAACTGGGGTTGAGAGAATCATACTTGAATAAGGATTTTCTCTGAATTCCATGCTTATTTTGAAAGAAACAAGAAATAACAATATCAATACTATAAAATCAGATATTATTTTATGGTCCAGTTAGCTTCTAGCAGTCACCGTAAAATAACTGCAAAGCTAAGACCAAAATTACACAGTCAAAGAATTCTAAAGTGTGTTTTAGGAAATTATATATGAAATAGATATTCACGATAAACCTGTATGGGAAAAAGAAACAATAAATTAATCTCCCCATAAATACATAGCTGAATCTGGAAGCATTTCTCAGTTCTAACACCCACTTCTTAGAGCATCAAAACCACAATAGCTTAAGTATGATTTCTTCTTTCATAATTCAGAGTTCAGAATTCATTCAATATACATTCAGAAAGGCTGCACAATGTTTTAAGACATGGTTCACAATAGAAGACGGAAGGACCAAATTGGATGAAATATGCTATTAAAGGAAACAAAATGGACTAAGCATTTTCCTTAAAGAAGTATTAGGTATGTCTTCAGAACCACAGTATTGGTGGATCTACTTTGAAGACTCTGAACCCGCCAGTAATTAAGAAATATGCTTGCTCAAAGAACGTGCAAGAATTTGTGGCTTAGAGTGCATTAGTTGGAAATTCTCTCTGGGAATGCACGGTATAGCCACAAGTAAAGACTTAAGCGAAAAGAACAACTTAAAAAATAAACACAAATAAAAATTTTCATTGAAAGGATGAAAGGAAGGAAGTGCTGTCAGGCTGAGAAGCTTTCCATGCCTGTTAGATTCACTCAACAACTCCTCTGCTTCCTCCAGCAACATGGACACATACAGGCAAACCAGGCATCAGCCAAATGCTGTACAGTGTTTTTATTTAATAACAGCTGGCACTTGTCTTCTCTTATGTGTGCTGCAAGAAGGACTTTTTAACCAAATGCTCAAGTCAGATTTTATTTGAGTCAACAGGAGATTCTAGCTAGGCAAGATTTATCCTATGAGCCCATTCCTACACTCTGCTGAGCACTCCAGGAAAATATTAATTAACAAAAGTCTCCAAACAAAGGGCCTTAGCACATTAAACAAATATCAAATCCTATAATCTGAGTATTAAATTGACAATGGCTTTAAAAAGCCTTCAACCAAGCCTTTGTATAGGTAAGCCTGATTTCCATGAAGCATTTATTTTTACTGTTTACTGAATGACTGTTTTTTTACTTATAAAATAATTTGTTAGGGAGGTATGTCTAACTTGAAAGTAAGTGGCATTTAACCAGAAACAATCAATAAAAATACCATATAGCAGAATATCATAAATGGTCCTTGCTTTTTAAACTTGTCCATAGGCGTCATTTTATCTTTCTGTCAAATATAATAAAATTTAAATTAATAACGTCTGTCTATATCCATAATCAGATCCTGCCTTTTCACCCTCTATTTCCACTGTAGTCACAGCTGCTTTTTATTTACATGACAGTGTCTGAAGCAGTGTAAGCTAAGCCACCCATGTATTCTTTTTGCTTCACGCTGAAGTAATTTCATGGATTTAAATTTACAGAAAGAAAAAAAATGGAAGAGAGCAGCAATGAATCAGGATAATTTCAAAAATATTTACTTGCTTTTGTCTGCCTTCACTTCCATTCATTTCTTACATCTTAACATCAATTTCTTACATCTTAACATCCATATAATCAGATTCTTTATAAAGTAAACATGTAATGGGTCCCTTTCCTTCAAAACCAAAAACATGTAGCACATATAATAACTATTAGTAAGAGGAAACAATTCTTTAAATCAATTGAAAAAGGCTGCATATAAATCTATGTTTTTAGGATCTAATTTCCTTTGCCTGTCAAGAGACAAAAAATACGGGAAGTCTAACAAGGCTTCTGCTCTGTAAGAATATTTTCTTCTCTCAGACTTTTTTATTTGTTAACATTCAGTTTCCACATATCAACTCAGAGTTAAAATTGAAAAGGGAATGAACATATATTCCTTATTATCATATGAAGAAACATTGCAGACTTCCCCTGCAGTCAGCCAAGTTAGGATAATTTTCATTTAGGGTTTTTCTTAGTAGGACTTCTAAAACTAAGCTCTTTTCCTCCTGAACAAGCTGCTCAGAAAGTGCAATTCTCACTTTGTCTGAAACAGAAAATAAGAGTAAATAGCTAATAGTATCTAAGTCTTCTTTTTCTTTAAGTTGGCTTTAAAATTACTTTTCCCTTTTCCATGTTCAATCCAGAATGAAAGCAGATTGAATAGCTGTTGAGAGTTTCTGACATTTTGGCCACCTTTTTACAGTTAATAAAAAATATTTGCAAGTTTTTCTATGGAGATAACTCTCACAATAAAAAGGTTATTTCACTACGGACCTTTTCGGGGCCATTCAGCAACTGCCCTTGAATTGATACTTTCTATAGTTCACAAATCCCATCCATAATTCTGCTAATGATTCAATGAGTTCGGTTTGGCCAAACTGGAAACAGTCAAGGTGCATGGGAGTACCTAACATAGAACAGTCCCCTTTCAACTAGACAATAAGAAGAAATCATCACTCCATCTTCTTTTCTTCTAAAAATGCCTTAAACTGCACCTTTCAGATAAATAACGCTCCTAAGCGGTGTAATTTGCAACGCAGCACTACTGGCTCTCAGCATTTATTCAGAGACATGTTCAAACACTAAACTCACACATGATCAATCAGCTAGGCTTAACTTTCATCTGCTACAGACATAAAATAAAGCAGGAGAGACTGTTTTTATGTACTCCTTGTGATGTCCAGGTTCCCTGTTTTCCAGCTGGCAAACGATGAGGATTACAAACCAACCACACTAACACAGGAAAGCAAATGAAAGTGAAATAATCAATACAGACAACACAGACACAGGAATGGCTATTTAGGCTATTTCCTAATGCTCCAAACACATCCCCCTGAGATATATTTCCTCTTTATTATTCATCTGAAAGTCAGCAAATTAAAAAATGCATTTCCTGCCCACCACCCAAGAGCCTAAAGCAAAATGCACTCAGCCAAATCTATAAGCAGAAACAAAATCTGCAGGACTCCATATTATTATCATAGGCTTTCAATGCTGCACTTCATTTCAGTACTGTAGCTTTGGATGAATCGATATCACAGTGCCACTTTAATTATTACTGGTTTCAGTATCCCCTGGGGCACCTCTTCTGCCCAACGCAACAGAATCAATAAGCTTTCCACAAATTCATGAAACTGAAAACTCCAACAAATGGTTGTGAGGGTAAAAATGTAGCTAAAGTATCACAGAACTTACAAACTATATTACACCTAATGACAAAGCAACATTATTTCACACTTCTATGCATCTTATAAGAGCAGTTGGTAGGGAGAGCTGCTCTAATGGACATGCCAACTTACTCTGAAGAATTCTTTGGTTGACCCTGAGTCCAGTGTCCCATAAGCAATTTCCGTTTGTTTGGCAAGGTCTTCTGCACTTTCTATGGGCGAGACCATTCGCTCAACAGTCAAGAAAGCAGCGAGGTTAGCGGTGTAGGATGAAATAATGATGAGCGTGAAGAACCACCAGACACCTCCAACAATGCGACCTGAGAGGGATCTAAACATGAATAAGATCATGCACATTTTCCTGTCTCTTAAGCCACAAATTGAGAGAAAGAAAGAAGGCACCATTATTGCTGAAAATGTATCATTAAGTAACAGTCACTGGTAGGCAGATCATTTGCATTTTGAATACCGATAAATGCATTTTGTCTTGAATCTTAATGCCCACATTACAGAGTCAACTGTATTAATACGAGTGATGCACATACAGAAGTGTGAAATCTCTTGAACAGTAATCCCAGTGTGCTTATTATTTCAGGAAATGCCTAACATTGCAAAAATGTTGTCAAAAATACTGGATAGGTAATCTCTTTTTGGAGACAAAAGTAAAGCATGGTAGCTGCAAATCAGTGGCTTTCTCTGTTTCCTCTTAAAAAAGAAAAAAAGACACAAAAGGTTTTGCACATGGATTATGTTGGCTCTAGGTTTAAAATGTTCCTGTCACCCAAGCTTATCAAACATTCTACAAGCTACTGCAATCACGTGTACTTTCACATTTTTCTTATTTAAGAAGCAAGCATTTTGTGGTAACACAGATATTTTAATACCTGAAATTTGATGAGAAGGCTGATGAGGAGTAATATACATCCAGTCTTAATCAGTATCAGTTTTAATGCTAACTTCAATAATAGCAGAGTTAGGCCAATGCTGAACACTCTCAAAATCTCACTGTAAATGGCTAAAATGAAGCATTCAAGTTTGAAAGATTGGGTCATAATGTTTAATTCAAGAAATTGTAGTTACTGCACACCAAAGTTTCAGAATATGTTAAAAGGGTGAGAAATTCAGGACTGGGGTCATATATTACATGTGAAGCCTCCACTTGGTAAGGCACATCTCAGCAATACAGCATGGCTTCTCAGAAACAGACGGTCAAATATTCTCTCCCTCTTGGACAGCGACATTCTGGAAGCAGCACTGTGGAACTTGATAGGGAACAGAAATGGGACATTCATTCATGCACCACAAATATTCAGCACAATAGTGTGCATTTCAGAATTGTAATACAATGGAACTAATTTAGTAACAAAGCAGTTCCTCTGAAGTCAACCCAGTGGAATTTGCTCTGTTGTGTACCTGCTGTTTCTGAGAGCTGTTTGTGGTTTATGCACATTGACACATGTAAAATAATAGTAATGACTGAAATTCAAAACAGATTCTCTGTTGCCCTTATCATAGCTATTGAAAAAGAAAAAAAAAAATAAAAAGAAAAGCCATCCTAAAGAATGGACTTCAAAACACTGCCAGGAAAACAAATGAAGGAAGATTTTACGCTTCAGTGTTGAAGATAAAATGCAAATGTAAAAAGATTTGACACAAACCTTGGGGAAATATCACATCCTTGTTGCATAAAGGCACCCAGGGAAAACCAGAGGCTGTTGAATATGCCAAACTCATTGGGAGGCTGGTCACTGGGTCCTTCTTTCCCATCCTCTGGTTCTTCTGTGTGCCACTCATACGGGCTAAACCTGCTAACTAGGAACAGGACCACACTGACACCAATGTAGGCAAAGACTATGCACATCCAGATCTCATACGCCAAAGGGTCCAAGAAGGAAAACACTCCTGGTTTAGATTTCTGGGGCTTTTTGATCATAATGGATATCCCCAAACTCATAAAAGGCTTAGAAAAATCAATGACCTCTTCTCGTACCAAAGTGATGGTCAGAGGCGCAACAGCAATCTCTGCTTTCTATAAAAAAAAAAAAAAAAGAAATATACATGTATAGATTAATTGGCGTTGGCTTATACACTCAGCTAAGTAGCTAATTCCAAAGACATATCATTAACATCAGGACACTGTGGCTTAAATGTTCTTTATAACATCTTTCTGTTTCTTTCTATCACAGTTATATTTACTCAATATGTTTTTAGTAAAACATATATGTTGCAGGTTTTTATTTTATGGAATTATAGCAATACTTCATTTTCCTGCTAAGCATGAGACTCTTAAATCTTGCAGTTGTAGGTAGCAGCGTGGGTATGTCATTTTAAGTATTAATTTAGATTAAAAGTAGAATTCAAGGAAGAATGAAAAATGAGAATGACCCTATTGTGACAGAATGTGTAGAGATTTTTTTTATAAGATCCCAGAAACAGTAATTTATTATCATCTTTTCATAAGACATAATCATTCTTCAAGGGAAACCAACTCATAGACTCAAGGAAGTTCCAAATAGCATGAAGCAGCAAAGGTGATGATCTATTGCTGCGACGCCACAAAACTGTACACAGTTGTCTTGGGAGAAAGATAGTTCAACAGAAATAAATCACATTTTAAACAATGCAAAAAGGCAAGTATACAGAAAATAGCTGTGCAAAATCACGTAATAAAAGGATAAAAAGTGTGCTGAGGCTGTGCTCTGTGACCAGCAAGGACTTCTGTCCAGCCCACGGGCTAAGGAGGGTAACACAGCATAGTGTGAGAACACTTTCTTTTAGTTGCAAATAAGGCAGACTCACAACCTGCCTTCTGCAGTGGCATTACTCTTCTGCAGGCCTCAATGTAAGAGATAATCTGCCTGCATTTACCCCACCCCAGGCCCAGTCATCTTCACAGGCACAATTAAGAGTTATTAATAAATCTCCATAATAGAACTGTCATAATTTTCTTTTCTAAATACTTAGTTGGCCCAAATTCATCTTATGGGGTAGCATCTTCAGATATAGTACACATGCCATAGTTAAGCAAAGCATTTAAGCATATTGGTCTTTTAGGATGCTCTTAAGGACATTCACGGTCAGTAAAATATCCAAGGATATATTTAAATCCCTTCAATTTCAATAACATTAAAACACGTTGAAAATTAAGAATGTGCTTAAATAGTTTAATCCAAGTGTTACAAAAATAGCTTGTGTGATAAAGAAAAAAATGAACTGAAATGTATGCTTTTTTGTCACCTCCCAACTTTGAGACAGATAAATGCATTTAAAATAATATGGTTTTGTTATTTTATACACCAAGTTATACTGACCTATATATATTTTATGGAATTTAATTTAAAACTGATTTAATGTAGTTAAAATTTAAATCTATTTTGGTAGCTATGTAATTTTGATTAATTCAAAAGAAATGACTCATTCCAGTGCAATAGCCTCAAAATGCAAATTTGTATTAAAATTGTTATATATTAATAATCAGATTATATCTGTCATTCTGAAACAGTTGTGATGCAAACACTGATCATCATAATTTTATGTAAAGATATTACAGTTTAAGCAACAGAATTAAAATAATATGTTTGCAAGCATATCAGACATTATGTCTGGTGTTAATGTCTTTGGTAAACATTACGATAATATTGCTAATTCTCTGAATTTTAATATAAATTGTGTAATACAAGGTATTTTTAAAAATTTGGCTTCTTCAAGTCTTGTGATTACCTAAGTCTGACAGAAATAGATATTGTATGAAGACAGGTATTATGTAAAGAAAAATATTAAGTCTAAAATATATTTATAAATATTGTGTAAATTGTAAAGTAAATTGGGTTTCTGTAATGTAAGGATTGTAGGATGGTTTGGGCTATCGGCATTGCTGTATATTTTTGTTTTTCATCTCATTCACATACTCCTTTTTTTCTAGAAGAATGGTTTCCTTCCTCAGAGTCAATGTCCTTTGTGTGTCAAAATTTCAACTACTGTGAATGCATAGTGTGGAGTCCTTGAAATGAACAAACTGAAAGACTCAGGGAAACTGTGGTCTGTTACTGCTAATCTTCCCTGTATTTGTCACGTAGTGGTATCTTTGTTAACACAGAGTAAATGATACACCTGATCACTGGTCTTCAGAAGTGCTGGCTACCACTTCATTTTTTGTGTCTGGGTATTGCTACTGCGATTAAAACAAGGATCCCTGAGGGTTGTTAGTTATTACAATGCAAGGTGGAAAAGTGACAGCACCATTTTAGTGTGAATTGTGGAGATTTTAAAGACATAATTAGCACACTGGATAAGATTCATCTTATCAAATTTAAAGGCTCAAAGAGTACATGCACAACCCAAACTACATCAGAGCTAGCCGCCTACACTACTTTTAGGAGTTAAAGAGTAGAAATAAGAACGTATCCCATTTCATTATGATAGTAGGTCTAATGCCAGATAATTCATAATGTAGATAAATCCATTTCATGCCAATGAATGCAAAGAGCCATTACAGCTAAGTCACAAATAGATTCCAAATAATTGGAAAAAGTGCAGCCTCCCAATCTGCTAATATTATTTTTGTAAGACCACTTTGTGCCACATTAAGGCCTCTGTAAACTCGTTGTTGTTGAAAGCTAAATAATGACAATAGCTGTGCAGGATAATCACAAGCATTTGTGCTTTGCCTAGTTAACATACACCATATAATTATGGATTTAAATAATTTAACAATATAACAACGGTGAAAACAATTAATGATTTTGTTGCCAGTGAAATCTGTTTTGACAAAGACTAATGATACTTCACACTTGAATCAGCTGCATCTGTAACAGCATTTCAATCAAGGCTATACCACTATCAAGTACAGATGTATTTGGGCTACTTCCAGTATTACACAATGGGACAAGATTAGGTCTGATGGTAAGAGACTTTTACTTTTCCAGAATATATTATTATAACCTGGTGAATAAGATCTATGCTTGGTACAAGTTGTATGAAGGTGGTAAAGTTATCTGAGAATAATAACACAGGAAGTGATTTCAACTTCAGAAGCTTGTGTCTTCTCAGATTTTAAACAGAAATGAGTTGTGACCTTTTGTGTTAGCAGTGAAAGAACAGCATTCTGTGTCAGGAGAATGAATATTTAACTGGAGCTGACTGTTAGTGCATTTGGAAACACCTGTTACACTTGCTTAATGGTATTTCATCCTCAGCCAGCATTTCTCCTGTGAGCTAGATATCAAGGCTTATAGAGTCCCACAGGGACTACTCTAGGCATTTGGATACATCAGGGACAAATGACCAAGATCTCCTGATGGTTTTTAGTAGAGTGCTAAAAACAAAACAGGAAAATAAACAGCATTGCACCACGATCTTCTGTATTGTCACAGCAAAACTGTACAGCACTTCATTAACTGTTTCCCCTGGGACATGATGGAAAAATCAACTACAGAGTTTAGGTAATGACCAAACTGCTCTGTGCAGTATGTGAAGTGTCCAGGTACCAGAATGACCAATGATGCATATGGCCACTCTCGGTACCACAGACAGGGCTGAGTGGCATTCATAGAATCAGAATCATAGAATAGCTTGGGTTGGGAGGGACCTTCCCAAGGTCATCTAGTCCAACTCCCCTGCAGTGAGCACAGACATCTTCAACTAGATCAGTTGGTGGCACCGAGGCACTGGGGTACAGTATAAAGAGCAGGAGGGGAGCCTTTTGTATGGCTCAGAAAAGGTCCAATCTCCCCGGCCAGCACAAAACTGTTAATCTTTTAATGGGGTCGGGAATTAGAAGCTGTAAATTTTTTCTCAAATAGACCATCTCTTTAACTTGCTAATTCATTTGCAAATTCTGTCCCAATCCTGGCTGCATATAAAAAGCCTTGCTTGAAGTATAGCCAACTATTCAGAGTACTTGTGTTTATGATTTGGGGATCTATCAGAGAACATGAACATCCTCTTATTGCAGAGCTTTGCAGGGAACTCTCTGGCTGACTGATTTTTCTGCTTTCTCTATGTGGAATAGGCCAGGGACCCTGATGCTTTGTAAATCATCTGGCAAGGACTCAAAGCAGTTGCAGGGAGGATGCTCTTCATGGATTCTCTATGGAAATCCTAAGCAGTAAACTTGTGTAAGTTAAGAGAAAGAAAAATTTCCTTTAAAGCTACACCTGTAAAAGTAAACATGTTTGGAGTAGCTCTTGGCCTTAAGGCCAGAAGGCACAGGACAGTCTGTGTTGCCACCATGAAAGTCATTTAACCTCTGAACTAGCATGGCTGCATTCAAGTTGCTTATAGGGAATGGTCTGTCCCCGATTCTATTGTCCAGTTGGGCTCAGAAATTGCTTTGGACAGTAATTATGGACTGAAAATATACCAGGAACCATTCTTGCAATTTAACAGATTAGTCAGGCAAGTTGTAGTGCCCAGGGACACTCCTTGGGCATCATATATCTAAGGGTGCTAAAGGAGCTGGTGGACATGATCGCTGAGTCACTTTGCATTACTTATTAGCAATCTTGGCTAACTGGGGAGGTCCCAGTTGACTGGAAATTGGCAAACATGACGCCCATCTACAAGAAGGGCCGGAAGGAGGATTCAGGGAACTACAGACCTGTTAGTTTAACCTCCGTGCCAGGGAAGGTCATGGAGTGACATCACATGGCACATACAAGAAAAACAAGCGATCAGGTCCAGTCAACATGGGCTTATGAAAGACCAACCTGTTTGATCAACATGATCTCCTTCTATGACGAGGTGACCAATCTAGTAGATGAGGGAAAGGCTGTGGATGTTTTGTACTTCAGTAAAGCCTTTGACACTGTATCCCACAGCATGCTCCTGGAGAGGCTGGCAGCTCATGGTGTGGACAGAAGTACTGTTTGATGGATCAAGAACTGGCTGGATGGCTGGGCTCAAAGAGTCATGGTGAATGGAGCCAAATCCAGTTGGTGGCTGTCACGAGTGGTGTTTTCCAGGGACCAATACCGAGGCCAGTTCTGTTTAATTTCTTTATCAAAGATCTGGATGAAGGAATTGAGTGCACCCTTGGAATTTTGCAGATGACACCAAGTTGGGTGGGAGTGTTGATCTGCTGGAGTGTAGGAAGGCCATACAGAGGGATCTGGACTGGCTGGACTGTTGGGCTGAGGCCATTTGTATGAGGTTTAACAAGGCCAAGAGCTGGGTCCTGCACTTGGCTCACAACAACCCCAGGCAGTGCTACAAGCTCAGGGAAGAGTGGCCGGCAAGCTGCCTGGCAGAGAGGGATCTGGGGGTGTTGATTGACAGATGGATGAACATGAGCCAGCAGTGTGCCTAGGTGGCCAAAAAGGCCAACAGCATCCTGGCTTGTACCAGGAATAGTGTGGCCAGCAGTACTAGAGAAGTGATTGTGCCACTGTACTTGGCACTGCTGAGGCCCCACCTTGAATCTTGTGTTCAGTTTTGGGTCCCTCATCATAAGAAAGACACTGAGGTGCTGAAGAGAGTTCAGAGAAGGGTAATAAAGCTGGAGAGGGGTCTGGAGCAGAAGTCATATGAAGAGCAGCTGAGGGAACTGGGGCTGTTTAGTCTGGAGAAAATGAGGCTGAGGGGAGACCTTATCACTGTCTGCAACTACCTGAAAGGAGGTTGTAGTACCGGGGGGGCTGATCTATTCTCCCAAGTAGCAAGTGACAGGACAAGAGGAAACGGCCTCAAGTTGCACCAGGGGAGGTTTAGGTTGGCTATTAGGAAAAAAAAAAATCACGATAGGGGTTGTCAGGCATTGGAACAGGCTGCCGAGGAAAGTGGTGGAGTCACCATCCCTGGAGGTGTTGAAAAGGCATATAGATGAGGTTCTTAGGGACATGATTTAGTGCTAAAGTTGGGTTATGGTTGGCCTCGATGATCCTCAGGGTCTCTTCCAAGTGAAACGATTCTACAATTCTATGATTATATGGTGCCACGGATGTACAGGGATAGACACAGCCTCAAGGAGCCCTCAGACAGTAGAGTAAATATACTGGGCAATCACAGACTTCTGTCAGTTCTTTCAATATAAAAGCAGCTCTGAGAGCTTTGCTGCAGCTGATTCCCAGAATCACCAACTGAAGCCTTCCTAAACAGTGGTGTAGGAGCTTTTAAACTCGGCCATCAAATCTTTAAAGAGACTTCACCTAATTCTTTTCCATTCCAAAAAAAAAGAAATATTGATCATGTATTCTGGGATGTCCTCTTCATGCAGGTGATTTGCAACAGGTCCTTTATGCCTGTGAGTTTTGTTTCTTTCAGGTATGTTAACAGCCACAGGTCACAGTCCAGTGCTGGCATGAACCTCTGTGCGAGCTTCCCAACAGCACTTTGTATTTCAGTCTGGTATGAGGGCAGTTTGGATTTGATGAGGTAAATTTTGCAAGATAAAAGGAAAAAAGAAAAAACAACACACCAAACAAATAAACCCAGAAAACTAATGTGTGATTTCAAGTTTCCTCTATAACTTTCAGCTAGATGATAGGCCACTGAAACTATGCATCTGGGCAAGGGAATTTTCTCACAATTTGTAAGATTTCTCAGATGGTTTCAAAATCTACCAGTGTAGAACAGTGCATTCATGTGACATCCATGTGTTTGCTATTGTAATTAAAAGCCAGACAAGGTGTCACCTCCATTTTGATAAAGGAAGTTTGAAAAGCACTTAACTTGTAATACCCTGAGACTTGAGCTGCTTCTGAGCCCTTAAAGTGGATATATGTGCTTGGTGATCATTCAGCTTTTCCACTGTCCAAACACAGAAATGAGGTTGGTTCCTCAAGAACTTCCAAGAACACACAGAGTTTTGTGAGGCTGGTGTAACCCTCCCATTCCCACGTGGAGGAGAAATCAACAGAATTCTGGGGCACCATTTCCCACACTCCTACAGCAAACCATCTATGACACATTGAGGAGTCTCCTGAAGTGACACCAGTGGAGGAGACTTTGACAAAATTTATCAGTTACACTCAACTGACAGAAGGGAAGAGAAATGGAGCTGCTACTAGGAAAGCCACTAGACTTTTACCATGCGTGGCCCTAAATGTCATTGAACTGTGAAATCTGCAACTGTGGATGGACCAGTAGTGTTTCTATGGGGAGGTTATGAGTTTAGTGGTGGATATGTTCTGACCTGATTAGTTTTAGGATCATTTTTTATTCTGTCACTAAAATGAAAAGTTTCTCTAAGAATTCTGACCTGTTCTCAGTGCAGATGTTAGCATCTGCAGCCATTGGAAAGCAGAGTTCTGAGTTTTGCTACTTTTGGTAACACCAGATACTGCAAGTATTTCTCTGAGTTTGTTGGAACTATTTTCATTAAATATTACAACTTCATGAGTCAACATAATTGTCAACTATTATGCTATTCTGAAGAATCCTTCTTTAGATCATTGTATAACATAATGCTCTTAATTCTTGAACTTACCAGGTTTGCCCTCAAATTTTATTATTGATGTTCATCTTAAAAGTCTGCCTTAATTCTGAATTGCCTGTGTACTTATCTGTATTGGTTTGTTGTATTTGTTTGATATAGGATGGTGGATTCTCCACTTCTTGACGCAGACCAAGAGTCCAGCCTTTTTGAAAAGATCTGTCTGCCATTCCATGAAAATGAGTGATACTCTTCCCAACTAAGTTTTACAATGTACCAGGAATAGATGGTTTCTAACATTAGTTTCACAATTCATGAATTTTTAAGGGATGTTCAAACTATGGATGTTCTAATAATACAAGGTACTAGTTGAACAAATAGTAGAATTTGCACAAAACTTTGGTTTTCTCTTGAAAATAAATGAAAGCACAGAGATCTGAAACAGAATTCTGTTTCTCTTCTGTGACCTCGAGGTTAAATAAAATGCACATATACTTCCTTTTTATAACTAATACTATGATAAATTAAATCCTGCTTCAAAAATTGGTATGCTTACCCCATAAACAAGTTCTCCCACCATCCCATTCCAGATTTTTGTCTCTGGATCCCTTGCTCCATATTTTCCATCAGGAACAATGGCAATTTTGTACTTGATACCAATATGTTTTGCAATTTCTGACGCCAGATCTACACAGTATCCTTCAAACTTGTCATTCCCTTCAAAGGTATCATGGTTTTTCTTGAACATAACATATGGGGCTTCCTATAATGAAAGAAGTAGAACTGTAAAGGAGAAGTATACCGAACATACTCTGAAAAATAACATATCATCTATTGACTGAACAATACACATTTTATCAAAAGTTCATGGATAGTATTGGCACATCTAAATTAAAATGTATGAACAGAAATCCTTCTGGAAAGGTATACTATTTACACTGTAATTGGGCTTATACATTTCACAAGATTTATCAACCTTAGAAATCATGAACATAAAAACCATCCAAGAATGCATATACATTTAACTTTGTTTTAAATTAAAGACCTTAGTGCAGTATATGCTAAATTTAAAGCGTGAATAGAGGTTGAACCTATACGTGCAAAAGACTGTGGGCTAATGCAAGGTGTAATTTACGCTTTTGACTTCAGTAAGTGAGCGCATCCTCTAACACAGTATGGTTACTAGCTATATAATTTCAAATGCACAGCCTGAATTATTTGCTTTCTTGGGATTCCGAACGCATGATTTCTAAGAGGTTACATACATTTTAGTGAGAACATAGAAATACATTCCCAAGGAAACACATATCTTCCCCTTTGAATAAACAATGTAGATTCTGCAAGGTCTTTTAGGATGAATCTAAGCAATATACATGGACAAGAATGGTATTAAGCTGACACTGGATGAAGTGCATGACATGCTGCATGAAAAAGAAGTACGAAAATATTTTTGGATGGTGACTGCCATTGAAAACAAGTAAAACCTGTCTCGAAAAGTGGATCTTACATTCCCTGTATGAACTATACTATCACAATAGTGAACATTACATGACTGGCAAATCAAGGTCTTATTGGGAAAAGAAGGTTACATTTTTTTTTTTTTGTTCTGTGTGGATTCAGACTTTAGCAATCATTATGTAAAACTATGGTCTATTTTAAAATACCTCACATAATTCATATTCATAGCCAGTTCCAGATAAAATACTTGTCACTAATGTCACCCTTTGTTTGAATTTACATCACAAAATAGCAGCTTAAGTTTTCTCTGTGCTGGCCCTGGCAAATGTTGGTTTTCTGACACCAACCTTCCTACATACATAATTAGTAGAAAAACAAAAATAAAGGTAAAAATATCACAGAATCACAGAACATTAGGGATTGGAAGAGACCTGAAAAAATTATCTAGTCCAATCCCCCTGCCGGAGCAGGAACACCTAGATGTGTCCAGGTGGAATGTGTCCAGGAATGTGACACAGGAATGTGTCCATCTGGGTTTTGAATGTCTCCAGAGTAGGAGACTCCACAACCTCCCTGGGCAGCCTGTTCCAGTGTCTGTTACCCTCACTGAGAAGAAGTTTCTTCTCAAATTTAAGTGGAATCTCTTGTGTTCCAGTTTGAATCCATTACCCCTTGTCCTACTGTTGGTTGTCACCGAGAAAAGCCTGGCTCCATCCTTGTGACACTCACCCTTTATATATTTGTAAACATTAATAAGGTCACCCCTCAGTCTCCTTCATGCTAAAGACACCCAGCTTCCTCAGCCTTTCCTCATAAGGGACATGTTCCACTCCCTTAATCATCTTTGTTGCCCTACTCTGGACTCTCTCCAGCAGTTCCCTGTCCTTCTTGAACTGAGGAACCCAGAACTGGACACAATATTCCAGGTGTGGGCTCACCAGGGCCAAGTAGAGCGGAAGGAGAACCTCTCTTGACCTACTAACCACCCCCCTTCTAATACACCCCAGGATGCCATTGGCCTTCCTGGCCACAAGGACACAGCGCTGGCTCATGGTCATCCTGTTGTCCACCGGGACCCTCAGGTCCCTTTCCCTTATGCTGCTCTCTAATAGGTCATTCCCCAACTTATACTGGAACCTGGGGTTGTTCCTACCCAGCAGCAAGACTCTACACTTGCCCTTGTTATAATTCATTAAATTTTTCCCCACCCAACTCTCCTTCCTGTTCAGGTCTTGCTGGATGGCGGCACAGCCTTCTGGAGTGTCAGCGCACTCCTACCAGCTTGGTGTCATCAGCAAACTGAGACATGTCTGCTTCTTTGAAACTACATCAACAGCAATTTTGTAACCTCTGTTAGGTGTTTAACAATGGAAGATATGTGGCATTACATGAGCAATTGTGGGACTGAATAAACCAATTCCAAAATCTTTCAATGTGGCAGGGAAATTTTTCCTTTTGGATACCAATATAGAGCTCCTATTAGCAGGGTGTGGATCCACTCAAGAGAAGAACTTCATGGGCAAGCCTGAACAGTATCTTTAATTTACAATTAGGAGGTGAAAAGGCAGAGAAATAGAAAAGAGATTATACATAGGAGGAACTATTCCATTTCCTTATATAAGTTTACTCCCTGTGGTAGCTCTGCCCAGGACCCACTTCCATAAAAGGATGGCAGAATGGAGCTTTGTGTAATGTGAGCAGAGAAACATGTTTATTTTGCTTACTTCAGTGTGAAAGAAAGGTTCCAAAATACATTCAACACAGTTTGGAAATGAGGATGTGCTAGTGTTTCCTTAAAGATGGAGTAAGGTGCCTAAGTATCACAGGATCGTTTCACTCTCAGGTGTATCCCCAGAACACCTCTCCCCCCATCATCTCCTGCTTATGTTACTCTCTGCTATGGAGATGCCTCTTTGGGCCACAATCTCTCAACAGTGTTGGAGGCCACTGATGCATTGTGGCCATTACCGCAGCTAAGGAACCACACAGCAACGTGTCCACAATAATCACTTTCAGTCACCTCCGACTACCTGGTTCCTTGATCTGTATATAAGTATAATCACCGAGAGAAATTTCAGGGTAACAACAACAACAATTGTTGCATTACATAAGCACAAAGTTATGACCACTGCAGAGCTAAGGATCACCAAGGGCTTCTGAAACCAGGACAATCTCAAACCAGGATGTTATCATCCTGATGCATGTGGCCTGGGCACTGAGAAGACCACTGAGCTACGCCACTAGCTACACACTGTAATCACTGCAGTGATGTAGTGCAAAGCCTTTGCCTTTACAGAGGTTGTATCTTCAAAGGAAAACTACTGAGCATTACCAGCAGCCTGCACAATTTCTTGTATTTCTATCCACAGTTAAATCAGCTCAATTTCAAACACCTGTCTACCAGGTGGAGGGAGGGAGCAGAGCAGTAGATCTTTGCAGTAGGTCTTGATTTTGGGAAGTATTTTGGGCACATGAAGCAAATATTCCTCACTCATGCAGGTTTTTTGTTCCCATGAGAAGCCAAAATCTGACTCTTTCTACATGTGTTATTGTACAAAAACAGTTAAAAATAAACAGGGGTGAAAAATACTATGTCTACAGACTGTGATTTAGACAACTGCTAGGTAGAAATACAACCAAGTTTTGTCTCCACGTGTGGACTCTCCTTACAAGTTTCAGTTACATTTGCTTTGAGCACCTGAAAAGCAATTTTGTTTTTCAAACACCAGAGTTAGTGACTGCTAGCTCTTCTGATTCAACCTTTCTTAAAAATCCCAAGCCAAAGGCATACAATAAAGTCACACCAGGAAATAATCATTCTGGAGAGCAACACAAAGCAGACAGGCACAGAGGAAGCCAGGTCAGCCTGCTCATTCTCGCAAACCTCAGACACTGTGCTTCTGCCTGCACCTCATCACTGACAGGGCTGCTACAAAAAAAAACAAAACAAAACAAAACATTTCAACTATCTCTGTACAGCAAAGTGTCAGATGCCTTATTTTTCCTGTTAAAGGCTAAATAAACTTCAGCCCTCCTCCCCATGTGTTCTGCAAGGGAACGCTGAGAAGGGAAACAGTGGGGTCCAATATCATTCTTGGTAGGTGCAAGCAGTGGCAATCCCATCCAGTGGAGGCACCACCAAGTGAGACCTCAGAAGACCCGGGTTCTGGCAGGGATCTGTTGGGTGACTTGGAGGAACCACACTGGATCTCCCCCCATCCATGCCTCTTTCTATGCACTCTGATCTTACTGATTTAGAGCAAAACATACCCAGGAACACCTCTTATAATTCAATTCTCTTATAGAGTAATGTAGTACCTCTTGCTGTGATTGCTTTAAAAGAAGTAGCAATTGAGTGAGATCTGCCAGTGTGAAACCATACACTTACAAATAATGGGAACGCCTACTACCTTCTGCTTACTACGTTGTCCTTTCCCTCCTACCTATATTACACAGAATAAATAATGGCTTCTTTAATTGTTGTGCCTGCTTTACCTGCCAAATAATGAGAGACGTATTTTCAAGGTAAAATTTGATGGGGGGATGTGTGACTGTTTGCAAAAGACTGTTTGCAAAAAAAAATCAAATAGTAGCACTAGTTCTAAATTCTATCCATTTCAGACTTTGGGGATGTTTCAAAATAATGAGATATTCAGATGTTACTATGATAACACCAGGGCATAGAAAGGTAAGTTTTACTGGTTTGCTAACAAGCAACTTACACAGATGAACTTGCAAGGTCACACTGCAAAGTCATGAAATATCTGAATTGATGAAGAGCATATATTCAGTCATATCTTGATGCTCTTTCCTGTCTATGGCACTGAAAAAATATGATGGGTTTTTTGTTTTGTTTTCTGTACAATCTATTACAATAGTATTTTCTAAATTGTAGTAATGTTAGTGTAACCATGCTAATCTAAAGATATAAGAGGTACAAGACATCTGTGGAGATGTAATACCTTCTATTAGATCAGCTGAAATAGCTGACAACAGTAGGCATACTTTTTCACTATTTCTGGTTATAGAATCTTGTCTAATAAAAAATATTACTTCTCTCCACCCTCTTTGTATTTACTGCATTTTAGAACTATAAACTCTTAACCTACTGATGTAAAATACAGGTTTGACTTGCTGCTGAATGAGGTTTAACACCACAATACTTGCAAGATTTCAGCTGCTTAATGTTATTCCATGGGGTAGTAAATTAAGGAAATGTCCACATTGAAATGATCAATGACTAGCACGGAACAGATATTTGAAATGGTGCAAGCTTTACTTATATAATTCACAATTTTAAAACAATACTTAACATTTGTAAATACAAGTTGATGTCTGCAACAATTACCTTTATAGATGTAAACAAATCATTCCACCATATTGGCACAAATTCATGTGTACAGTAAAATGCTCACAACTGATGATTCATACTATAAGGGAAGCTGCATAAAGTAACTAATCCAAATACCAAAAAGATCTACGTTTGTCTTTCTTATTCTAAAGTTCATTTCAAAATCTTTAAACAGTTTAAAAATAATTTGTAAAAGTGACAAATATCTGTGCAAGGAAATGTCTTGTTTTTAGAACAGGAGTGGCACACATTATCACACTTTATTCTGAAAGAAACTTCTCTAGATGTCAATGGAAGGTTTTTTGGTTTTTGGTGTTTTTTCTGAATAAAGTGTTCAGGATTCGGTTTGAAGTCTTTATTATTGTCATGCAACAAACTTCTTTTTTTTTTTTTTCTTCAGTATACTAAATAATTTAATAGAATTTTTAATGAAAAAATATTTTTCTATTATGAGAAAGAAGGTTATAGTTAGAATTTTTGAGGTAAGACTCCATGAAGAGTATATCAGTCAAAACAATGTGGGTGGTTCTCAGTCACCTAATGAAAGTTATCTGTCATCTGAAATGCCCTAGGGTAACCTGCTTGACCTCCAAGTGCTGTTCTGCAAGTCCTTTGTGCTAACCCTCCAATATTCTCAGTGTTAGGCATCCACTTATGGGCCACTGAATCCCATTCTAAATCTTTTTGGATTTTGGTGAAAATTTACATACTTGGGGCACAACTTATCCCGTATGCCTGAAACAACATACACTGACTGAGACATCCAAGTAGTGTAGTCATATATGGTGTGAAACAGGCAAGCGTCACCCTGCCAGTTTAAGAAATAGGGGGTAGGCAGTATATCCTAGAGCATTTTAAATGTCACTGAGTGCTTATAAGTGGGCAACTGAATCAATACCCTTTGTAACGTCATCTGCATTTAGGTGACTCCGTCGTTAACTGGATCCTCCCCTTCAAGCTTAATCTGCCAACACTAAAACTATCTCATTAAAATATTGAGCTGGAGGCTACAATACAGACACAGCTCATGTATGTTGAGCTTTGGTTCCAAAGGATTTTTGTGAATTATAAATTTTGTAATCTCAGAGTAGGTACAGAGTTGGCTGTACCATGAAATGTATTAGAGATTTTGGAGTAGTTTTCCCAGCCTACTCTCCTATATTCTACCTCAACAACTTGTAACTGCATTTCTAAACTTGCTAAATTGGAGATGATCATTCTTCCTATCTGGATAAGTCATTATTTTTACTTTAGTATTAGAGGAGAGCTGCACATGGCATACCTTCTCCAGCCATTCAATGAGCCTACTGTGCACCTGGAGATCCCAAGCCCTCCCTGGAGGGAATCTTTCTGCACACAGGCAGCAGATCTGTCCTTTCCAGAGGGCCAGATGTGCAGGAGGCTGTTCATCACATGAGGTGCGGGACACAGGTCCCTCTCAGGACTATAAAAAGGAGGGCTGCACGGCAGCTGGCAGAGTAAAGCGAATCAGCTGCTCTTGCTGCCACCTCTCCCTGGGCTGCTCCTTCACCACACGGCTAACTGGAGATAGGTTGAGAGCCTACGCACTAAAACAAAACTGTAAAATACATTCTACATGCTCTCACTATGCTACAAATGAACATAACATTTTGCCAAGTAGAAAACACTGTACTAAGTTCTTTGAGTGCAGTACTGATTTGTTACAATGCACTTTCTATGCAATAGCCATACAGCCACATTACAGCAAAGTAAGCGCAGACACATAAAAAGTGAAGAAAGAGCGGGCAAATCAACTTGTGCTACTTGGATTCAGGCAAAAATTAAAGCAAGCCATGCTGAAAAAGTGTGAACTTCTCTTACGCTGCCATGGCACCTGTCTTTGAAGCCTGATAGCACTGGTTGCAGAAGCTTTTCGTTTTAATGTTGAAAAATATGCATGCAACCAAAATTGTATGTGTCATCTACAATGGTTCAACTTCCCTTCAACATGAAGAGGGCAAGGAAGAGGTGAAAAAGTCTCTGTCTGGCATTTGCAATGACTATAATACAGAGAAAAAGCAAAATAAAAGAATTCTGAAAGTTATTCTAGTTAAATGTGTGTGTGATCATATGCTTGTGGATGCTAATACATCACCCTGGCAGGCCAGTATTAAGAACCATGGTTCTAATCTGCCTTCAGCATCATATGTGCAGCTCCCAGTGGAGTCAATGGGAGATGGGCATGATAAGGCAGAATACACCATACATTCTTATTCAAACCAAATTCTGATATATTTCTCTTGCACTATGATTTTGAAACACTGAAAGGGGACACTTTTGGTCAAGAAGCAGTGCTGCTTTCAAATAATTGCATTTATCCCAAAATGACATGCTGCAAAAAACATAGGGCATGCTTTGGAATATTAATTCAGCTTTTTGGTTTTGAAAATGATCCCACCAGTCCTTTCAATACAGGGACTGGAAAAGTTCTTTTGACGATAATCTTTATTATGCACATCAAAATGCTTCAATGCAAACAGGACAGGCAAGATAACACATTTTAAAAGCTTTCTTGTTTCCCTTTTTTTCCTTTCTAGCAAACATGAACCTTTTATACTACTTTTCATTATTATTTTCTACTTGATTCTCCTAAGCTTGGAGCTATTTATGGAAATTACAGTATTCATGTGCGGTAGCTTCAGTCAAAGATATCAGGATTGGTATGAGAGGGAAATTTCGACTGAAAGCTTGTTATTCACATCATTCTCTTCTCAGCTTGGCAAAGTTGAAGGTTAACATCATCTTTTCTAGACATTTCAGATTAGTCACAGAACTTTTCTTGGAGGTTCAGTGCCTGGTCATCCAGTCAGAGGAACAGTAATCCATATGGAAAAATTAGCTCAATGCTACTAGACTGGCGGTTAATACTTGAGCCTTAGTTAGGAATGTTCGCAGCATCTTGGGACTCTTTTCTTCCTTGATCAATTTCTTAAAATAGGATTCTTCATCAGAGGCTGAAAAGAGGAGGACTGTACTGAAGTATATTTTTTTTTCCATCACCAAGTCTTTTTTTTTTTTTTTTAGGAAAAAGATACAAATATTTTAAATGTCCCATGCAAAAATAAAATAAAATCAAATATAAAGTACACAGTTTGGTTAGGAGTTATATTCTGAATTCCTGTATAGTATTTTGGTAGGTTTGTATCCTGGAATGATAATTTTCAACAGGAGATTCGTTAAGACATACTCAGTGTATAAATGCTGATACACAATGCTGGAAATCTGGTAACTAACTGCATTTTTGAGTAGGAACATGTCTTGACACTTCCCTTTGGATTATTTTTCAACCTTGTATTAAGTTAGAAAAATTATTGTTTAACAACACATACAGAAGGTTCCTTCCCATTTGAGGCACAGTTTATTCTAAAGGGTTAAAATGTCTTGTCTAAATGAAGCAGGTGAAAAGGGCAGTGAAGTGAGATGTAAAGTCTTAAAAGCGGTCAGGTAAAGGTCACCCTTTGCCAGTTGGCTTTGACAAACATCAGCTTAAAAGGGCATGTCTGACTTTAGAGGGAAAATTGTTAAATATTTTGTTTAAAATCCAGTTTTGTAAGAAACAAAGCTTTTGAAAAAATATGTATTAAAAAGGTAAATGAATGAAGCAACTGCATTTTCCTTTGCAACCACTCTTTAAAAACACCAAGAACACTGAAAAATCAAACACTTAATCTATTTAGATTCTATTAAAATGAAAATTTTATTGAAATGTTGAACAAACACAGTAAGAAATATGTTCAAATGCATCTACTAAATTCGTATTTTCATTCACAATTAAAAATAGATAACCTAGTCCTGGCTGGCTGGCTAAACCACACAGCTTAGAATTTTAGCTCTTGCTAATGTCATTTTGTAATTTATAATGTATCAACAAAAATGGACACTGGCATTACAGACATCTCATTTATACCCTTTGTTCAATTCTGTCATTTAGAGGTTTTGGGTTTTTCTTACAGTTTCTTGTGAGTAAACATTTATTTATTGGAGGTTGAAAGAATTCACTTACATTTCTAAGACTGACTCTAGTAAAAATTGGAAAAGACTGAAAAAAGGAACAATATTATTGCAACTCAATTTTAAAAACCTGACTACATGTGAATCACTACATTAACTGCATACCAAAAAACATCTGTATAGACATGGCAGTCAAGATAATTAAGATACATGGCTCTCACCCTCCCACTAACCTAGGAACTGGCAGACTAAATTATTCTATAAATAGAAATGAGATTGTGTCACACACCAGTATAAGCATTAAAAAAAGAAACACCTTACCAAAATTGTAGTGACAACCACTGTTCTATTCTCAATGGCTGAGGTGTCATTTCCAAGTGTTGGTTCATGCTGAATCAAAACTAATTTATCCATGTCATTCCAATAACCAACCTGCAAAACAAAATGTGTACAATTTGCAGTAGAAAAGTCAACATTCCATGTATTTACAAATATAAATGATTATAAGAACAACAGAGTGATCTGAAAATAATTTTGTATCAAAGAAAGTGCTGTCATGTTCATAGACAGGTACACAGTGGTAGGTATCTAATGCTTTTTGGGTGTAGCATCTTGCACCATTGCTGCAAAGTGTCAGACCTGGTTTTGCTGCCTCTCAGCTGTTCCTGAATGACTTCAGCTACTTTCTTCGACCAGAGGTACAAGGTAAACCCCATTTTCAACAGTTTGAAGTCTTCCTGGGGCATAAACATGATATAAGAATTTTTTGCTTTCCACAAGTAATTTCTGATTCACTAATCCTCCAGATCTTCTGGTCTTAGACAGAGAAGTGAAAGACATCTGGATGACAGCTTTGCAATTCAACGGTTGATTTCAATTCCCTGCTCCATCATGGGCCTCCCAGGAGACCCCCAACCCAGGCACTTCCACCAGGCTCCTTCCACTTAACTGCTGGCACTGACCTTTAGTACCTACATTAGAAGCCTTGTTATTAATCCAGTCTTTAAACTCACTGGACAGACAGGCACCACCAGGCAGTGACTCAGCTCATGCAGGATAAGCACCCTCCTAGAAAAGTGCTTGCTTTCCCCACTGATTCTAAAGCACGGTAAGAGTGAGTTCACTCTAAAAGTACCTCTGCTGAGTGCCTACAGGGAGGTAGAACAAATCAGGTTTTCCTTTCCCTGTCTGCATTCAGGCTGCCTCAACCCCTCCCAGAGCAGCCTTAAGGTAAAACAGCTGCTTTGTTCATTGTTAGCAGAACTACTTTAGAGCCAGGTTTGAATTACTTGTTCTTGTATTCCCATGGAGAAAAAGAACATTTTATAATGATATGCCTGCAGACAGAAGCCCTCCCTACACACAGACATTGCTCTTTGCGGTGCACACGTCTGGCGTTCAGTACAGCCTGCAGCTGTGCCCTGCGCCTTAGTGGTGATGCTGCTGGGCACAAGATGTGAGTCAACACCTTTTCCTGTGACGGCCCAGGGATGCAGTGCGTGCTGTAAGACCAGATGGGATAAGGGCAGCCTGAGAACAGGAGATTCCCTTTTTACCTTGTATTGATGTTTTTGGGAGCTGCTCAATGAACACTTAAAAATCTCCACATACCCCCCAAAATCCCCACAGGCTATGTAGTATGCCTTTGGATAGCCAAAAGAAGGTAAGAGACCTAAAATACTTCACTGTTTTTGTACATCCTGGCCAGTCAGGATCTTACAGCATACTCACCTCCTCACTCCGTGTGGTGACACCATGTTTAGTAGCTGTATGAGCAAGTGGCATTGATATTTCTGGATTTAGAGCTCTGCCCAATCATTTAATGTTGCCCTGCGAGATGTTAGGTCTTCCTGAGAGTGCTGTGCACATGATGTTCACAGCACAAGGTGGATACCAGAGAAATGGCAAGTAGTTCATGACAGTGGTCCTTTGTCTCTTACTTGGAGATGTCTAATTCTACCTTCCCACCAATCATTTCGGCATGCCAGATGCAGGACCCTTAGCTGAAGCTGCTTTCACATCTAACCTGTGGCTCACTAGCAAACACCTTCCCTGTTCTCCTTCTTGACATTGTCTTTCTGCAGCTAGATCAAGCCTCTGACAATGTTGCTGGAGAATGGCTCAGTGCCTGTTCCTCAGACCCAGCACTGACAGCACCCAGCTCCGTGTCAAACAGACAACACGCACACAAACATGCCAGCAGAGGAGTGCTCTAATCCCACCTAAAGGGGCTCTCCAGGTTGCTGAGAACCTAATCGATTAAGCGACTGATCTTTTTTTTCCCAGGAAAGGTGCAGACGGTAGCAATGACTTTAAAAGGTTCCTATCAAAGAGACACAATTCAAGCTGTCACAGCTCACTTTTCAGAAGCACCTGGGGACCAGTCAGCAGCAACTCCCCCATTCCTCCTTCCTTGACAAATCAGGAGTGTATGAGGCCAAGAGCTGGGAACGAGGAACGCCTTGTCCATCTTACCAGAAGAGGAAAGGGAATTTTACTGTAAAGTGGGCTCCAGAGAGAGCTCCGGTGTAACTGTCAGTGCTAAAGGACAGTTTGTGCCTTGGATGAAAAGCCTTCAGTATAATGGGGACTGTCTAAATGATCAGATCAGTTACACAGCCTATATTATTTCTAACATTAATATAGAACCCAGACTACAATTCACCATCACAAAAGATTCTGCCTCCATGATGTGGAGAAACATCATGTTCAGATCAATGCAGTGATGTGATACGAGGGTTTAGAACTGCAGCAGAGTGCTTTTGGTTTCTGGTCTCAGATGCACTAAAAATCCTGTATATTCTTACAACAGCCAAGCTTCCTCTGGATTTTTACATCTGCTATTTCATTCATTTCCTTTTTGATAAAAATTTGTGGAGAGGCAAGTAATTTTAGCAGTCCCCAGAGCAGTGTGCAGACACACCACAGAGAATTACAAATACATGAGGTAATTCAATATGAATGAGTGTGATTGAATTTGAATATTTTTTTTCTATTAGTGAAACAAACAAGCACAAGCTCTTGCCATGCACAACTTCTGCTGTATTTAGTTGAAATGTTCCTTTTCTCTTTACAATTGTTATTACAGCACAGGAACCCTGGCTGAAGTGTCTGAAGCTAACAGGAAGCTTCAGCATTGCTGATATAGTGGAAAGGGAGGTCTTCTTCCTAGTAGGATGCACTGCTAACAAATATTCTTTTTCATCCAGACAACCACAGAGCCATAGATACAACTGATAACTGAAAATGTCAAGTTCTTGTTACAGACTGTGACCAGATAAAAGCAGAATATGCACACCAAAACCTGGCAGTTTGGGAAGCTCATTATAATAGTGAATGATTGTTTTTCATTGTGCAGTTCCTCACTGCTGGAAAGTTCAGAAGGAAAGCAGAAAATGAATGATGTACTGTGTTATAGACTTAAGTATCATATGAAAATGCAGACAGAGATAAAGGAGATTTTTTGAGGAACGGCAGTTATTTTTTAAAAGAATTTTAGCTTACGTGCACGGGTGTGAGCTTGCATGTGTGCATCTCAAACCAGTGCTAAAGTAACTCTGGAACTGGATTACTGAATAAATACAAGATATATCATGACACATGTAGAAGTACATAAATTCATAGTCACTGTGAGAGCACTAAATAACAACATGCTTTCCAATAAATACCTCAAAGCCACAAGGAAAATAAAAAAAACCTCAAAGGATAGGATTGACTATCCAGATATCAAAGCACTTCCAATTCTATTTGGATTGCAACTGGACCTTATAGCAGATGCATCCACTAATACAGAGGCTGAATATTTCTTTTAGGAAACAATATTGCAAAAGTATCTGCCCCAAAACAAATCTGTCACAACAGTTTGGCATCTGATTGTATAATGTCATTTCTGAAGGCCTGTGCACCTTGTAGCAACCACTGAAGTGCTCTTCCTGAAGCTCACAAGTCATTAGGGCAACAGAATACTCAAAAGTTTTGACAATAATTTTCCGTGTTAGTTGCCAAGTTGGAATTTAGGGGTCAAATCTTAGACTGTCTTGTGCATGTTAATGTATCTGTATCTGCAGATGTGGATTCTTTGTTTACTTTTTTCCCAATTTATTTTAAAATCTTGGTGACATGATGAATAGTGAATGACAGAACCACAGAATGCTTGAGGTGGGAGGGGACCACTGGATGTCATTTGGTCCCACCCCACAGCTCAACCTAGAGTCAGCTTCCCAGGACAGTGCCTGAATGACTTTTGAATATCTCCCAAGGATGGTGACCCCCAACCTTCCCGGCCAACCTGTTCCAGTACTTGGTCACCCACACAGTAAAAAAGTGTTCAAAGGGAACCTCCTGTGTGTCAGTTTGTGCCCATTGCCTCTGGTCCTGTCCCTGGGCAACACTGAAAAGACCCCAGCTCCATCTTCTTTGTACCCTCCCTTCAGACATTTGTACACATTGATACGATTCTCACAAGCCTTTGGTTCTCCAAGCTGAACAGTCCCAGCTTTCCCAGCCTCTCACAGAAGAGGTGTTCCAGTCCCTTAATTGTATTTGTGGCCCTTTGCTGGACTCTCTCCAGTATGCTCCTGTCTCCCTTGTAATGAGAAGCCCAGAACTGGACATAGTTCTCCAGGTGTGGCCTCACCAGTGCTGAGTAAATGGGAAGGACTGCCTCCCTTGACTTGCTGCCAGTACTTTGTCTAGTTCAGCTCAAGATACCATTAGCTGCCTTTGCTGCAAGGGCCCATTGCTGGCTTACGTTCTTGGTGTCCACCAGGACTCTGGTACCTTTTCTTTCAAACTGCTTTCCAGCTGGGTGGCCCCCAGCACATATTGGTTTCTGGGACTGTTACTTCCCAGGTGCAGGATTATTGCTCTCACTTTTCCTTGTTGAACTTCATGAGGTTCCTGTCAGCTCATTTCTCAAGCCTGTCGAGGTCCCTCTGCAGGGCAGCATGACCCTCTGACACATCAGCCACTCCCCCCATTTTGGTGTCATTAGCAACCTTGCTGGTGGTACATTCTGCCCCAGATCAAGATCATTAATTAAGATTTTAAATGGGACTGGACCACATTTTGAACCGTGGGGTACACCACTGACTACTAACCTCCAGTTAGACTTCAGACCACTGACCACCATCCCCTGGGCCTGGCCCTTCAGCCAGGTTTCAGTCCACCTCATTGCTTATCCAGCCCATACACCAATAGCTTGTCTAGGAAGATTTTACAGGAAACAGTGTCAAAGGCCATAGTTAAGTCTGGGTAGACAATATCCATTGCTCTCCCTTCATCAACCAGGCCAGTCACTTCATTGTAGAAGTTCATCAAGTTGGTGAAGTTAGCCATGCTGACTACTCCTGATGGTTTTCTTGTCCTTAATGTGCCTGGAACTGGTTTCCAAGAATAGCTGCTGTATCACTTTCCCAGGGATCAAGGTGTAGTTCCCTGGATTTTCCTTCTTGCCCTTCCTGAAGAGAGGAGTGACATTTATTTTCTTTCAGTCTTTGGGCACTTCTCCCAGCTGCCATGGTCAACCAAAGATTATTGAGTGTCTCCTTGCAATTACATCTGTCAGCTGTCTCAGCACTTGTGGCTGTATCCCATAAGGACCTACAGATTTATGTATGTCTGGTTTGCTTAAGTATCCTCTGACCCGATCCTCTTCCACCTCTTCCATCTTCCTTACTCCAGACTCTCACCCTTGTCTCTGGGACCTGGGATTCCTGAAGGCTGGTGTTGTTAGGTGAGTCAATGGTGCTAATCACTACGTCAGCCTTTTCCATGTTCCGTGTTGTCCCACCAGCAGATACTGGGGTGGTTGAAGTCCCCCTTGACAACCACGGCTAGTGAGTGTGAGGCTGCTCCTATCTTTCTGTAGAGGGCCTGATCCACTTGTTCTCCCTGGTCAGGTGGCATAGAGCAGACACCCACTATAATGTCACCTTGACCTGTCCTTTTTTTAATTCTAACCCATAATCTCTCAGCTGGCACCTCATCCATCCCCAGGCAGAGCTCCATGCACTCCAACTGCTCTCACCTAAATGGCAACTCCCTCTCTCATCTCTCCTGCTTGTCCTTCCTAAGGAGCCCATATCACTCCACTGCAACACTCCAGCCATGGGAGCCACCCCACTACATCTCCACAATCCTTCTCCTCACACCCTTTCCCCTTACCAGCAGGTTTTGTTGTTGTTCTGCAGATAAGAACCAAGTAAGAAATGCTGTATAAATGAAACTAATATGAGCATTAGCTACTGTTTTCCATTTTACTAAACTATATGGAAGTCTGTCTCTGAGTAGCTGTGCCATTTTTTAATGCTCTGTTTACAACCTTAAAGCTGTGGGCAACAAAAAACTCTTTTCTAAAGATGAGAGGCATGCATGACTCTGACTAGAAAGGCTAGTCCTGAAAAGATATCGCTGGGTGACTCATAAGTCATGTTATGTAGGACACAAGAAGAAGACATCGAAAGTGAAGGCCTCTTAGTTCAATTAAGTATAGCCATTTCTCATGTATTATATAGGATTTGTCAGGCCGGAGCACAGAATTAGTCCAATGATCACATATAAAATACTATGTAATACATGAGAAATAAATTCTTGTGAGTAGCCAGATCTGTCTAAGCTGTTACAGCTTGTTATATCAAAGACAGGTAATGGCTTGAGAATTGCAGAGAGGCATGCCTGAAAAGGTAAGAAAATCACTTTGGGACTGTAGCACAGCACAGACATAAGCTCCTCTATTTGCAGCCACCCTCCCCTGAAATTCCAGGCAAGAAGAGAGGGTGGGGACATCCCTGCAGTGGTGCCAGCCTGCTCTCCCAGAACAGGCGACAAATGTTGGAACAGGAACAACAGGCCACTTCTGACAGTTTGCCACTGAGCAAATTCCATAATGAGTTACTGAAGTTGTGACCTAATTAACCTCTTCTTTTCCACCCTGCATTCCCTCCTGTGTAACTGGAACCAAGGACAGAAAGGTCACATTTCACCACTTGCCTTTGATGCACCCCAACCCCCCGTGCACACTCCTGGCTGCTGACAGTGCAGGGTGTAGGAGAGGCAGCACAGTCAGATACATTGCACTGCACTTCCCAAGAGAAGAGGAAGACAGACTCACCTTTTCCAAGCCATCTGTCATACTTTCAAGAGGTAACTGCACCAATATGTCTCATACACAGGCAGATGCTTTGCTTTGGTCTACAGCTCTATGCTATGATATACTGGAAATTTTTTCATCCCAGTGTATAACTCTGCTCTGGGTCTGTAGTTTTACACTCTGCCTCCTCATCACTGTGGCATGTAACTGTCTTCAGGGACACACAGTTCACCTGGGGTACTATTTACTGGGCTTGTCACCTCTGGCCTGACAGCACAGCACTATTTAATTCAATTCTGATTGCTTTGGCCCTACTCAAGCAGCCATGATTCTCCTATTCACCATCAGCGCCTCTTTTCCTTGTTCTGATGACCTCACAAACAAAACAGGCCACAGGAAATACAATCCTTGAGGCCTGGGTACATTTTCTGCTCTTTATTTTATACTATGGAAAATGGACAAATTTTGACACAGCTGAGAAAGTGTTAACAAAGTACCCAGGCTGACCTTTACAAAGTGATTAGGCTGAGTGATAAGGTATGTGCATTCAGACATAGAAGTTCTGCTTAGGCATAGATGTTAATGTGCATTTACCTAAGTTGCTTTCAAGTAACCAATCAAGCACACAGGATTAGATACTGCAATTAATTTCAGAAAATATAAGTGTTCAGGGCATTCTCTCTTCCACCTCTCTTCCCATCTTTTTCTCTTAACAGCCCTATGTGAGTTATAGCCTATGATTCATGTTTACACAGACTGTTCAGATGACCCCACCTAAAAATGCTGGTAATTTGCAAGAGAAAAATTGTTGGAGAAGATACAAGAAATATCTACTATTCAGAGTTCCAAACATTTTCTATCACCCAGCAGCTTAGCAAGATGCCATCCAGCTGCTCTTCATTACTGTGCTTGACTGACTGACATCCACCAGTCCAAGACACACACTTGTTTTTGTGCTCCCCAATTTGTTGCACTGAATAATAGTATCTAGTAGCAAATTAAGCTTAAATCCGCATTCACCAAAACTACTACACATATATTCAATATAGATGAATCCAGTTCATTACGTTTGCAGAATCATTTAATCATACATAACTCCTCTATATGATGTCAGGATAGTAAACACTGTCAGCACGTACCTTCCGAGGGCCTGTATTTTTCAGCTCAAACACATCCATGGTGTAGTTGACTCTGCGACCATAGTGGTCAAACTGAACATTTCCTGTCAATCCTTGTATTCGAACCTACAAATCGAAGAAAAAGCAGCATGAAGATCCAGCTTTACATACTTTATTCCAAATGTCACAAAGCAGTGAAAGTTATCCTAGCTGTGTCCTTAAATTACCATAACAACACCACTGTAGAATAGTCAGGTATTACGAAGTAAAAATTTGGTTACTTGGCTCAAAATAGGCTTAGATATACCACTACCTAAGTGCTAACAAAGACACACAATGGACCTTTTATTTTTTCATGCTGTGCGGCTCAACACTTTCCAGCTGCAGATCCTAAAGGAAGTACATTTTTTACCATTCTCATCACTCCTGCAGAATATTTAAGATGACATGAAATAAACCCAAAGGATGTTTCGCCTGAGCTCATGTATCCTTTTAGTTCACACTCTGGTGGTTTAAATGTACAAATTGAGATTCTACTGCTCATCAAGGTAAACTTGACAACAGCCTTGGCCCTGGTAAAGCGATTTACTGTCACAGAAGATGGCTGACATGCACAGGGCCTGAAAAGAGTGTTTTCAAGTCTCAGAGTGGAGAAGGACAGATGTAAAGGCATAAAATTTCTTGAGGCACTTTTCTACCACCTGTGTCTCAGCTGAAACTGGAACTCTGTTCTTTCCTTCAGTGCTTTTCTGCCTCACGTAAGGATACTCAGACTGTGGTCCTCATTCCAAAGAAGCCACAGCCATACTGCTGCTGGCTTTGATTCTATCAGGATCCAATTCTGCAAACCTCTTTGGCTGGATTTGAAGGCTCATGCTGTCTGTCCAAACACAGAAGCCTGACCTCATGCCTCTCTCGATTTTCAGAGATCCGTGCATCTGCATGGAGTATGTGAAGCACACAAGATGCTTTATTTCTATCCCTAAGAGTCAGGATGTGGATTTAAACCACTTACTCTTTCCCTCTGTCTATTTCTATCTCTGCAGATTTTTCTCCAGGACTAAACCTTGGCTTCTAGGCACAGAGCTGCCAGCTCTGTCAGCAGTCCCTTCTTCTCAGCAGTTTCTTCTCAGTGGAGCCTGCTCATTTGCAATGATTTAAATTCTACTGCAGGATTTTTATTTTCTTACTGTCCCATTCAAAGGAAAGGCTAAATCTTCTTGACAGAGATCTGGAACTTTCTAGGCATCCACATTCATCAGGAATTCAAAATCCTGACATTAGAGAGCAATAGCTCTGGGTTATTTCTTTTTAAAGAAAAAAATACTACCTATGTGATTTCCCTGGGAGAAATTTACTTTTATTCAAGACGACAGAAACATATTTGAAAGGTTATCTTATCTAGCTATACCTTTTTCCTTAAATTACAACATCTGTACAGCCAGGCATATAATGCAAAAGTAACAGATGAGTTCACCAGTTCAGTGGAGGAAGTCCTAACTATCTTAATAGAATTAATAGTAGCTCAAATAGTAGTAGTTCTCCTCTGCCTTCATTACAAGTTACAAAGCAGAACAAGAAGAACAGCCTCAGCTGTTTCCAAATGGCAAAAGAAAAAGAGATTTCCCCTCTCCCATTAGTAACCTCATATGTAATATTTTCCAAATCATATAATATACAACTAGAATTCAATATTCACAAAGATCACTAGAATAAGGCCCACCCTTACCTGTTTTAATGTCCGCTCCATATCAATTCCTTGACCCCATGGGGCTGCAGGATTAGCAAGACAATCACCAGCATTTCCTCTCCTTGAAATATCAATTTTCTGTCTTCTAAGATTACGGAAAGTTTCAGCCATCACAAGTACTCCATCGTATGTTAATGCAGATGTATACTAAATAGATGGACAAAAACTCTGCTTTAGAGTTGGTGTGTCTTTACAAAAATCAGCTGTCTCGTATTTCTAGTTTGATTCATTATGCAGCATTTTCTATACTTTCACTTAGGAAAAAACGCTCCTCAAAATCAAAAGTGATTTTGCCCAAGGAACAAATGCAGGCATGAGAAGAGTACATTTCAGTAGCTCCAACTTTAAAACTGTGTTTCTTAAGGGTGGAGAAGAGCTATTAGAAGAAACAAATTAAACTGGAGATATTGAAGTCTTAACTTTTTTTCAGTTGTCTTGTATGTTAGGGAACAATCCCACCCACCCAACTTACTCAGCATAAAAGAAACAGTGACTCACTGAGAAAACATAACTGAAATAATGCACAGCTAATAAGCAGACACGTAAATATCAAAATTTAAGTTTACTTATTCAAAGTCTGATTGCCGTGCTTTTGTCTTGCATATTACAAGATCTTTGAGATATGGCTTATCTTTATAATCTCAAATTTTGATTATCCATAAGTGAACCACGTGTGATTCAGTTTAATCACGATGACTTGTCAGAAGCAGGCAGCACAATCCTGCTCATGTGGCAAGGAATCCTATAAGCTAAATTGTTCCTGTCACCAGTACTTGGGAGCTGGGTCTCTTTAGTTTGGAGAAGAGGAGACTGAGGGGTGACCTTATTTATGTTTATAAATATATAAAGGGTGAATGCCATGAGGATGGAGCCAGGCTCTTCTCAGTGGCAAACAATGATAGGACAAGGAGTAATGGGATCAAGCTGGAACACAAGAGGTTCCACTTAAATTTGAGAAAAAACTTCTTCTCAGTGAGGGTGACAGAGCACTGGAACAGGCTGCCCAGGGAGGTTGTGGAGTCTCCTTCCCTGGAGACATTCAAAGCCCGCCTGGACACATTCCTGTGCGACCTCACCTAGGCGATCCTGCTCCAGCAGGGGGATTGGACTAGATGATCTTTCGAGGTCCCTTCCAATCCCAATCATACTGTGATACTGTGATACTTCAGGCTTCAAGATATCTACACTCCATAGACCATAGCATCCTTGTTTTTTCTCTTTTTGTTGTGTTTTTTTGTTGTGTTTTGTTTGTTTGTTTTATCCCCTCCAGAACATAATTTTCTTGAATATTCACTGAATTATGTATCTATGCTTTGTATTATCCATGCTGATACTTTCTCAAGACTTTGCCAACCTACCAATCTCCCAGCCAAGGGAGGACTGGTTGTTTATTTTTCCACATTGCCCAGCACAATGGAGCCCAGTTTCAACTAGGTCTGATATGTCTTAGTGTGTATAATAACAGAACTATTTTGACGAAGTCACATTTATAGCTATGCTGTGATTTGCCTGCCAAGAAAATTATAGGTAAGAGAAATATTTTGTTACCCATCTGTGAGGGATTATGATAGAGAAACACTGGGATGTAATTTCACTGTAAGATCATGCCTGAAAGCGATTACTACACCAGGTTTTGAGGTGGATGGAATTTCCAGAGGAAACTCCAAATGAAAATTTAAGGGTGGTAAATTTACAATTGAGGTTGCATCTCACATACAGAAGAATTCAGCTGTCAGAAAAACTCTGCACTCTAAGTGCATCTGCATAATTAGACTAACTCATGTAAAATTGGTTGAAATTAAGTTGTCAGTTAAATATTTGACCTTTAATCCCTGTCAGTAAAGGGGTGAAGCTGAAGAATAAGCGACAAAGGACATTAAAATATGCCAGTGAAACATGTTGCAGTTTGTTTCTATCGTACAATCATAAGGACAGGCATAATTAGTTGCCAGCAATAGTAAGATCAACTGCCTTATTAAGGTCTTCATTTTTGTCTTCAATGTTAGTCAGAAATCAGAATACTTGAGTGATATTTTTGGTAGCACTTCAGATCAGTCAGTACCTTTGGCGGAGTCTCAGACCCTGGGTATTCCCTCTGGTCCAGCTTCTTCCAGCGCTGCATCAGCTTAGTTACCATGGGGGTACTGAAATCCACCAGTTGAAACCCAGTCACATTGGCTCCTCCATGCATAAATCTCTCCAGTGAAATATCTTTGAATCCCTAGAAAATCAATTTAAGATTGTTTGTCCTCGTACACCACTGTGGGTCCAATCTGTTCTAGGTCAGCAACACAGCATAAAGAATGTAGAGCAGCAGGTTTCCATTAGAAGCCAAAACTTAAAACCAGAGAATAATGCCGAACCTTGGTTGTTAATTTTAATTTGCGTAATAAAGAATGAAACAAAACCAAGAAATAAATTTCCCACATTATTGCTAGGGTGGTCTTGACAGCAAAGCAACATAGTGCTGGGAATGGCAGACAGTTTTTGAAGAAATGCCTTTGGCGAATCAGCTGAAAAATGCCTGCAGAAATATTAAAGTGTTAATCCAATTTCCATCAAAGCTGGCAGATTTGAGTGAACACTGCACTAGTGCTTTAACCAGCATATCCCTGTTTCTTTGCATGCTTGCAAAATGAACAACGCTACTCCGTAAATACATTTATGCCAAGATTCACTGTTTAGGCTGAAGGTGTCTGAGATAATGAGATAATGTAATAGACATTAGAAAGCAGAGAGGGTGCATGAGGATCTCACTGTTAGTGCAAGGAAAACTTAACGTCAGAATCACAATTTTGTGAAATAGATGGTGATACACATGTAGATCTGCTACATATTGAAAGCCTAAAGTGAACCCCAACACTGAAAGAAAAAATAAAGTACATATACTTCCTGACTTAGTTTCTCAGGCTAATCTGTTCCACACGTATAAAGACAAAATCTTTAGTAAAATTTGCCTTTACAGACATAACTGAACTTCAGGAAACTGCACAAAGCAAACTGCTAAAGTAAGCTAAGGAGCAAGCATGGATCTTTTTGCTCCTTTCCTAGCTGCTATGTTTAATGCTAGCTTAGAGGTACCTTATTTTTATTTTCTTAAATTCTTCTGATTGGCATCTATCAATACAAGTAGAAGTGTATTATCACACTTTGCTTAAAAAAAAAAAAAAAATTAGTACAAAAACCCAAAACTTGTGGGGTACTGACCCAATATCCCAGGGAAAAAAAAGCTGTTAAGAGCAGAGATTTGATTAATGTCCTAAAACATTCTGACAGTAAATATAAAAGGTGATGGATCAGGAAATCATATTAGCCACATTATTGAGCAGCCAGTAGATAGCAACATGTGCCCATGCTGAGTCTGCTGAGTAGATGTGGCTGAATATCCCACTAATAGTTCACTGCAACATCAGCTTCTGTGTTTACAGCAATTATTTTGCATGGGAAAAGTTACTTGGGGAACTACAAATTTGTGATGCTCCAGATCTAATCTGTAAGACCTAAGAGAATAGACATGACTCATTTAAAATGCCTGAGGTCTTAAAAATAATCTCAAGTGATCTCAAGTTAAAGTACAAGTACAGCAGAGCACGATGAAATATTTCACGTCAACTAAAATTCCTTGAGGGAGAGTAAAAAGAAAACAATTTAAAGCATACATTAGACTCTGTCCTACATTCACTGTGCTTCACCAAGCAGGTATTTCAGCTTAAAGAATGGCTTATTTTAATAATAAAACACTGCATTTACACTTTCTTTACCCTCTTCTCAACATTATATGTGTTAATGCGCAGTTTAGATTTAAGAGTGAAAATACGGCACTAGTAATTTGACCGGAAATAGCTGATCTTACAGCAAAAATAATATTCCCTGGAGAATCTAGAAAATTCACCTCAATAATTGTTACGTTACTAATATTAAAAAAATAGTAAAAAATCATAGTGTAGTTCTGTAACTTCTAATTCACAAAATACACTTAGCAGTCCTTTATGCTACATTGAGTTTGATAAAATTTAAGAGCGTAACATTGTGCCCCTCTTGTCTAGATGGCTGTAACAACAAAACTAAGTTCTTTTACACACCATAAAGACAGTACTATGTGCAACCACATATTAGTGACAAATGGGAAATGCTGTGTGAAGTGCTACAACTTCAAAATAAAGCCGAGTGTTTCACTTACCGAGCAGTGATATAATTCTAGAAAAGTATCTTACCAGGTTGGCAACAATATAATGGTATCCTTTAACATGCTTTCCCACGCTTACGATCTGTGGGAGAGAAATAAGAACAACAAAAAAAAAAAAAGCAAACAATGTCATATTGTTTTCTCTAGACAGGTGTTTTCATAGCCAGATAGATATAAATTCTGAAATGTATAACATCAGTAATATAATGTTGAGAGTCTTTCTCCAATAAAGTAGCTATAACTTTCCAGGTCCTTAATCATGAGAAAAGGCTAAAATGAAAGTGAGTAAAGTACAGGGTGTTTCAAAAAGATGGACCAAACATATTACAATTACACACAAATTTACAAATGGTTTAATGAGTTATCAAGTTTTAGTAACCTTTTTACGAATGCTCTATGTTCCCTCCACCTGCTGTACGGACTGTAAGAGTTCCAATCATGGGCAGTTCCTGGTTGCAGAGATAAAGTGATCTCAAATTGGGTCCGTCTTTTTGAAACACCCTGTAATTAACTGGTAATCTGAGTGTTTTCTGTATGACTGAAAATGTAACTGTAGTATATACTTTTATTAAACAGAGCAATTAGCTACGGGATACAAATTCAGAAAGAGGAGCTCACACATTAGCTAGAAAGCCTACCTGCTGACACACTTTTTCATTTTCAGTAAGTGTGGAATTTATGCATCAAATTGTGTTTTCATCTCTTGGGATCAAAACTGTTCAAAGCTGTTTGCCCTTGAGGTAGCCAAGTACTGCAAGTGTTATTCAGCTCTTAGTAATTTGCTAAAGACTTTGGGAACAGGTATGAGTAGGGACTTAGCAAGAAAGGGCATCGAGGCTGCCTTAGAGTGTTTAACCAAAATACAGCATCAAGTGATGCAAAAAGGGAACAACCATGATGAGTAGCTGCAATAGTCCCCAATATGGCAAGATCAGCAACAGGGTTTAGACAAAAACTATGTCAGCCTTTGCCTTGTATCAATATCATTGCCATTCCTATGATGGAATGCATCTTATTTTTAATGTGCTGAAAATAAAAAATGAGGAGAGAATATTTTATCAGTAGAAAACGGTGTTAATAGTTTCATTGCAGATTAAAGCTGTTTTTACTAAAGAAACTAACATTAATACCTGTGATATGCAGCTTAGATTTAATATCAGTAAAGAGTTATTTTGACTCTTACTTTTGCTAGTTTACCACTCATTTAGAAAGACTGATTACAGCACAAATATGGGGTTTTTTTGGTCTCTTTGTGTGTGTGTGGTGTGTTGTTTTTTTTTTTTTTCCCATTCATGTACTCATCTCCACAAAGCATTTCAGCTTCCTTCCAAATGAATAAATAAGACACAGCCAAAAGTTTTTGCATGCAGTGCAGCTTACTCAGTAAGTAATGGGAAACCTAGATCTGCCTCCTTTCCTGCTTTGAAATCTTAGCCCTAGGTCCTGTCCTGAAGACTTGGCAACTTCTTGGCTTTATGGGTCACATCTCATGTCCAAAAGACAGAACAAACCTTCACTAAGCCTTGCAGCCCCTTTTCCCAGCACAGTAAAAAATAACATCACGTTTTGGAGATGAGAGACAAGTTGCTGAAGGACTGAATAATTTAGTCAAAGACACACAAGGATCCAGGATCTAAGTCTGGATTAAGACTTGGAAATCCCTGACTCCTGGCTCCATTGTTCCAGTAAGTCAATTTGCTTCTACATCAGAGTTGAAGGGAAAATTGATGGGGTGTGGCATCTTGTCAGAACTGTTTTGATTTCATTATTTGAAAGTAATAAAGTAAATAAACAATTTGTCTATTATCCTTTTGTTCTTGTTGCGTCCCAGCCTCTATTTTGTATTTATAGTCTATAGCTAAAATGTTCATATTTAAAAAAGCAAAAGCTAAAAAAAAGAAACTGTCCCCCCCAAGCCATGACCAGATTTTCAACCTTCATATAAATAAATTGCTTATTTTGGACTCAGTCAAATTCCCATTAAGATCAGTGCATAAATGCCATTGCTACAATTATACTCGGGGGGCTTTTACATCTGTACTTCTTCAGCAACACAAGGTAACGAAAATATGGTTACCTCCCCATTACAAGGAAACTGACACAGATTAAAAAGCACATTGAAAAGCTCACATTTTTAAATAACTACAGTACCACCATTTGAATGTAAGTGGACCAGCATTATTTAAGATGTGATGTGGCAACCGTGTATCAGATCCCTAGCTTGGAAAAATTACTGCAGTTCCATTCGAGCTCTTGGAAGCCGATGTGGCTTTGACAATTAACACCCTTAGTGATCTATTCCCTGGTTTGGTTTCATAACACAAATTGTGACGATCATTGCAACGTATCAGTCAACCACAGGATCAACCTGTAATGGTTGAGGTACATCAGAGACATATCCATAGTTGTCACAGTAAATGCTGCAAGTGATTAACCAGATTTGCTGATGTGCTTGTTTCTAACAAATTCATGTAGATATCACTGCAGACTTCTTGGATTTGATGTGAACAATACAGAACATTTTTTAAATCAAGATTTGAATTTTCCAGTGTGTTCTCTCAAAACTTGTCTCTTAGGGTGAGTGATAAAGGTATGCATTTATGTATCATGTAGTTGTCTTAACTTCCTTTGTAGTCAGTGGAAAGAGCAGGCACTTTGAGGAAATGATTCATCTTATCCTAAAGCACATGTCTAAAATTAATTAGATGGCTTGTGCCCTGAAAGTACATATTTTTCTGCACTGACTAGAAAAAGAGTTGATGATGATTAGCTCTGATGTAGACACCTACATTTTATATCCCTAATGTTAACTGAGACAAATTTCATCCTAAGAATGTTCATCAGGCAGACAGAGAAATGATGCTATATGGCTTGCATTTCCAACTAAGATTGGATACAATTCTGATTTTGAATTTGAAATTTTTATGGTTATTGATCACACACAGTTTGCAAACCAGGAATTATTTATCGTTTAGGAAAAAAAGTCCCTGTTTAGTTAAACAGCTTTCCATGACCATCTCATATTTTTGAATATCAAAAACATACATACAGTCACCTTTCTGGAATACTCCAAGCTGCAGATCATGATCTATAAAATAGGATTTGAGTTCTTGCTGCCCGAAGAACCACCTTTCTCTATACTATCCTTCCTCACTGAGATAAATCGAAGCAACAAACTTCAGTATTTCACAACAAGCAAAGTTTCTGACAGCTACGCAGTCTGCAATGCAAACTTTCACACTTCTGTTTTCTGTTCTTTAACTGGTTAGCAGTGATTAGAACTTTAACAGAGATAAGACCTCACACATTCCATACACGGGACAGTCGATATTGCCCTGAACCATGAAGTAAACAGACGAGTGCTGGTGAGTGAGGGAAGAATATTTTTCTTCTACGGCAGAGCAGAAGGGGCAGGTAAAAGATCCAGCAAATCTATTCTGAAAGGGAAAAGCACTACTGAGATTTTGACAGACGAGAGAGTGTTCTTGCGTGGCACCATCCAAAAGAAAACCAATTTACGTATTTTGAGTCCACCCTTGATGTGAAATGCAGCACAGTAAATAGTCACAATCAGGAGATTACTTCAAAAGAGCACATTCCTGCCACCAACTAGGATACTCTGTGTGCCTGTGGGTCCCACACTCTTAAACAGGTCCTGAGCATCCATGGGGCAGGTGGCAGGCCCATGTATAGCACAAGGTGGGCAGTGAGGACTGTCTTCATTGCTAAAGCAAGGCCCTGAAGAGAAGGTGATGCTGCCACAGCCACCCATGGTGCCTCTGCCCCAGGGAACAGGAGCTCCAGCTTGGTTCTCACCCTGGCCAGTTGCAAAACCTGAGCACAGGGCTAAGCATCATAGATGGGTTTTGCTAGTCACATAGGCAGCGATACACCATGAAACTGTTGATATGGTAAGTCAGGGTCCTGGTAGGTCAGGAAAGACCCTCTCTATGTGTCACTGTCCCTTTCATTGCTTTGGGACACCTGAGTGAGTGGGATCAAATCCATTCCCCCCACTCACATAGTACTTCTTCACTTACATCTTCTAAACATTTATTTTTGCTCTGTAGTCCCACTCTAATTTCTCCTTAAACAACACATAGAGATATTGCATCTGGTTTTTGTTGCATGAGAATTTAAGGTGATCTCAGCTTTCCCAGGGAGGTCTTGGGAAGAAGGTGTAGGGAAGGGTGAACTGATTTGTGACTTCTTTGGGGAAGGATGAGGGCAAGGTAAAGCAGGATTCTGCACTGGCTTTTGTATATTGATTTCTGTGTTTTAATTTAAGGTATGAGATGGCTAGCACCTAGAATTGGAGCTCTTTTATACTCTTATTTGTAAAACTGAAGAAATAATTAAATAACACTGTTCTGAGAAAGAATGAATAAGAAAATACAATCTGCTTTCCAAATTGCCATTAACAGGGGAGACAACAAGAGCCATTCCATGTATTATCCAGTAGTCAAACTATGAGTGAACACTTCATTTCAGTAAATGTAACAGGATCGAATCAAAGAAAGTGAAATATTAAGGCCATTACATTATCAAGGTGGTTTCAGAATGCAACTTTTTTTTTTCTTTGCAAATATCATTCTGTATGTGAGTGTCCTCAGAGAGGGGAACTTTGAAAAAAAAGCCAGCCTTAGGCTTTATTCACATTACCAAATGCATTTATGTATAAGAAACTAAAAAGAATAGTACATTGTGAGAATATTTAGTTGCTGATCTACCAAACTGCAATTAAGAAAACACCTTATTCTGATTTCAGTTTTTCCCCTGGTAATCAAAAGTAACTAGAATTACAGCATTGACTTTAAAGTGTGATAAAAGCAGGGGCAGTGAGATCTGAATTCAACTTAAGCTTTAGACACAATTCTGAACTTTCTGACTTTAACATACAATCCTGTTTTTTCCATTTAGCTGAACAATAGCCTGGCTCATGAAATTCAGAAACTATTCCACTATTGAAAAGAAAAGCTACCAGTGTCTGCTTTGATTCTTTTTTTTGTCTTTTTTTTTTCCCCCCGGAGTGGCAAGTTCACTGACTTTGATAAAACCATTTCCAGACTTACATCAGCATCTGAACAGAGAATCAGGCCTCAAGTCATCCTCTGTTCTCTACTACTATGAAATAGATATTTCATATAAGTCATTTTAAAAGAATGCTTAACTTCTGTAGCAGGAAATGTCCCCAGTTACGATTTCCAGAAGATGGAGGTCAGTACAGCTGGAGTAAAAAGGACTTATTTTCAGTTATATCTCTTCTCTCTACAATCTCTTCAAATAGCCCTGCATTACCAACGGGACTTTAACAAAGGTTTTTCTCTTTGCTATTGTGTCACAATCCACTGCCTTAAGAAAAAGAACACCTGCAATAAAATGAAGTCTGTCTAACACAATATAAAAAGAGCGGAGACTTGTTAAAGATGGCAGATTGAGACTTTGACCTGAAATATTGTGGTAGAAATGGTGATGATATAAACCACAACTGAAATGGGATTTTATACAATATCTGAAGCAAGGATAAATCTTTTACTAAGCCATAAAAAAGCAATTGAGAAATAAGCTTAATTTTAACAGCTATTGCTCACGAAAGGGCACTGCTGTTGGGGAAAGGGCGGACTGTTAACAGCCTACAGCCACCAGAGAGGATGCTAAAGAAGGCAACAAACGAACCAGAAGAGGGTCCTTACAAATCGGCATTTCTTTCCCTGTTGTAAAGGCGGGCGCTGAGCTTGCAGAGTGATGGGAAGGGGCAGGATCCTTCCCACACAGCCCCTGCTCAGCACAGCCCTGCCTGGCACAAGCAGCTGCCACGTAAGAAAACCCGAGGAGGTGGCTCAAAGGCCATTACCCAGTGCCCTGAGCATAGCTGGTTACCTCCTGCTGCTGCTGAAGCCTTTTGCATCCAGATCCTACTCCTGTGAAAAGCTCACTCAGAGATACATGGCATATGCAGACTTGTAGGGAAAAAGGAGATGAGGAAAGAGAGGAAGGGTGTAAGAAGAAGGTCACTTTTCAAATCCTCCAAACTTTTTGTATTCATCCTTTGTCTTCTACCACCTATTTGTTCTTTTCAGTAACTGAAATAACCTATTTCTCAGGTCCAAACCTCATCTGTTGTGTGGTGCAGTCACAAGATGTGTTTTTGTTACTGTGCAGTGTAGGACTTTTATTGTGTGCAAGACAGAAAATGAGCCGATGCAGAGAGCGGTGCGAGGAAGATGCTGGTGGCAGTGCCGGCAGCTGGCTCCCTCAAGGAGAAGAGCTATCAGTTTGCATTGACATTACGGTGTAGCTTAGAAGCAATTTCGCAGGCCTCCAGGGAAAAAAAAGCATGGAGAGAAAGGAATGATGAGGAAAAGGCAATTTATGAACCTCTCAAACCCCCTGGGACTCAAGAGATGCACAGGGAGCTGCTACTGTGTCCCTGAAGTAGTGTAAGTCCAACAATGCTGCTACCAGCCCATATCACTGTGTGTTGTGCACATACCAAATTCTTTGACTAATGATCTGCTCCTGTGGCTCTGTGTGAACAGAACTAAACCTGAATTTTGTTCATGCAAATCAAAAAGATACAGAGGGAAATGGGAGGCAGTCCGCACAATTTCTGACTCAAGGGATAAAGAAATCCTCATTACGCAACTAAACTACGTGTAAAAGCAATGCATTTTCTTGCAAAATACTTACCTATGTGTTGTGCTAGTAATTCTTTGTGCTAATGCACTGCTGTGTTCATGACAAACAGGAAAGCAGAACAAATTTTGGAGGAATGATTGAGCCATTACTCTATTTAATTCATGTGTCTAGTTAATTTCTGCCTTCCTGTAAGTACTTTGTTGTGATTTATTAATATACTGTGTTATAATTTATTATTATTATTATTTTAAATTAATTACGCTAGTGATCTAAATACCATTTGAAAGAATTCTATTTGCTAGATTCAGTTAGTAGACACACTGGAAATTAAGATGAGAAAAAAAGTTTTTAAAAACAGCTAAATTTACAACTTGATTAATTTAGAGAAACTGAGCAGTCAAACATTACGTTTTCAAGTTTAGCACTCCTGTGGCAAAATATCAAAGAGCAGTCCAAGGAGGAGTGCAATATGTCAGCTTCTGTACTTTTTGCCACTCACACATTTATTTAGTTTCATTTTGATGGTAACAACAATAATCAATCTTGCTGTGACAGCCTGCTCCATTTTAGCCATCAGTGAGATTTGGTTCTCAGTGCTGACATGTACATGGTACTTTTCAGCTACATACCTCAAGGCTCTTTAAGGCTGGGAAAGCTGAGGATCAGTGATGTCAAGCAACACGCTGAAAAAATGAGTTAGTTAGACAACTATGAACAGCGTCCAAGACGCTGTGCAGCTACTTCCCTAACACGCTTGTTAATAAGTATTGTTAGCTCTTATTAATTAGAATTTGTCGAGTTGTAATTTTTACAAGATTAGATTTATTGCACTAATACTTTGCTATGTGTCAACTTTACATCCATGTTTAATTTTTATTATTACAATGTACATACTTTTTATTATTATGTATCAATTCAACTGTGTACACTGAAGTATGTGTCAGATCCTGCACAGCAGTTTTCACCTCTCTTTTTAAAGGCAAATACAGACCTAGATGAGCAGTCAGGCTTGATCTTGCTGATACAGAGCATTGACAGAGCTGAGAAAAGTGCTCGTCTACTGGAAAACAGCCTGTTAAATTCTTACGTGCAGGGGAGGGCAGGGAGCAAGAAAAAAAGTCTGGAATCAGCCTGCCTGGTAGACCAGGAGCCAGACTGATGATCTCTGACAGTAAAACTGATTCACTATGTGAAATTCAGAAGATGCTGCTGCTCACAGTAGACACCTTGGAAGATGTCTAACACAGAGTGCTAAGGTTTGAACTTTGTCAGATGGAGATGGGTGGGAGAGGATGGAGCTGTTGCAGATGGAAGAAGAAAAGAAATCCATTGCCACTCTTGCAGAAAGGAGAAATGTGTTTTTGCTGAACAGAGTCCTGTACATGTTCATGTGTATATGTGTATGTGCGTATTTGTGTGTACAAATATAGAAAAAGCCACTATAAATGTTACTGCATATGGAGAAGACTGAGAAAACAGAAATTATAATAGAAATAGCAATATATTATTTCAGAAAGAAGTAAACATAAAGGTCCCAGGTAAATGTAATTACAGTTAGCCTGTGTTTTTCAGTTTGCTTTGCTGAGCTTTGCATGAAGCTCCTTATGGAGACACAGTTAAACTGAATTCCTAGTAAAAATCTACCCAAGAGGACTACCAGAAATTAGGAAGAAGTAGCAGAGTATTCAGTAGCAGAGAACAAGGAACTAAAATACTGGAGAAGCATGTTGTCTGGCTTAGTGAAGGATTTTTTTAGATGTGGTCACTTAGAGTAACACAGAGGTTGAACTGATCACCCTGGTATTCCTTCTAGCTGTTTCTGATGCAAACATATTTTGTGTTCGCGAGATTCAATATAAGATGATACACAGTTCACCCACTCATAAGGTATTTTTACCTCTAGACCTGCCTATAGGTGTGCAAACAGAGTAATGAGAAATGAACTAGCTTATCTGTGTAGATGTGTGCCTTGTTTTTTGGCATAACTCTCAGCTTAAGTCAACAAACACAGCAGGACAGGCTGGGTACACACCGAGGGGGAACAGGCTTTGCAGGAAGGTCCTGGGGATTCTGGTAGACAAGTTTGCCATGAGCCTGTCATGCATCCTCATGGCAAAGAAAGACAACAGCCTCTTGGGCTGTACTGCCAGCAGGTCAAAGGAGGCAATCCTTCCCCTCTGCTCAGCTTTGGGGAGGCACATCTGGAGAGCTGTGTCCAGTGCTGGGCTGCTCAGTACAAGAGACACATGGGCATACTGGAGCAGGCCCAGAGAAGGGTCACAAAGGCGACTGAGGGCTTGAAGCATCTGTCATATGAGGAGAAGCTGAGAGAGTTGGGATCATTCAGCCTGGAGAAGAAAAGGCTCTGGCAGATCTTAGTAATATGTATAAATACTCAATGGGATGGTATAAGGAAGAGGGTATCTGACTCCTCCTGGAGATGCTCAACAACAGGACAAAATGTAAAGGACACAGGTCACAACACAAGAAATTTCTGCTAGATATCAGGAAATTTTTATTTTTTTTTTTTTTTCACCAAGAGGTGGTAAAGTACTGAAACATGGCATAAAGGGGTTGTGGGATTTCCATCCTTGGAAGTATTCAAAATTTGGCTGGATGAGTAACCTGATCTAAGCTTGCTCCCTTGAGCAGCAGGAGTGTTCAGATGACCTTTAGAGATCACTTCCAACCCCAGTTATTCTGTTATTCTGTTTGTAGAATAGAGCTGTTCATGTCAGTGCTTCACAGCCTGAATTTCAAAATGGGGCAAAAATCTGCCTAGAAACAAATCTCAGAGCTCCAAGACTCCAGTCTTTTTTCTGATACCTTATTTGCACTGCAGTGTTTAATATGTGCTGACAATGAGGATTCTGGCAGAAAAAGAAACGGGGAACCGTAACTGTTAACGTCCAACTTCAGCATTTCGCACTTTTGAAAGCTTCCTCACATAATTTTAAATGTCCTTTAGATATAGATTAACAGAAAAAAAAAAAAAACAAAACAAAAACAAAACAAAAAAAACCACAAAAACAAAACAAAAAAAAAAAAAAAAGGGAAAGACCAAAAGAAAAGGGCTAAAGTATTTACAGTTAAGCAAACTATCCATCATTATCTAAATGATTCTTATATTACACTTTTCAGCTTAATTGTAAAATCTATTCGGAGCATTGACTTCATTGTATATCTGAACACATTTCTGAGCACTGAACAAACTATAAGTAATAGCTTTGAGACCAGCTATAGCTGAGCAAATGACAGTCTGCTTCTCTAGTAATAAGTGTTATTAGTGTCTGTAGAAGAAAAAAGAACAAATATGATGGCTGAACAAATAACATATGTTTTCACTGAAATCTTCAAAATTATTTTCTCTGTTATTTTTCAAATCTGACCAAAAGTTTGTCACTTTATTAGACTTCACTCTTGCTTGCCAGTTAGCAAACAAAGAAATCACAAAAGAAATCTATGGCATGTGTTTACCGAAGGTAAAATATTCCAACTAACCAAATGCAAGTAAAACTTGCATTGTATTTTTAGTCCTCTTTCCTAAGGAAATCATATTTGTTCTACTGAGCTGTCTTTGGGTCTGTCTATCAATTTGGCAGTAAAATATATTTTAACACGTTTGGCAATTTCAGTTATATTTGAATGGAAGACAATGCCACTAAGACATTGTCTAAGACACCTAGGACATCTAAGACATCTAAGAGTCCTTATTAATACTGTCCGCTGGGAGGAGAACAGAAAATCAGAAGTTTTTGCCACTAAAAGGACAAGATGGACCCAGACATTAGATCTCCCATCTGACAGCTACTAGACAGCACGTGAGTGCTGTCAACTTGCACGTATTTCTTGACCAGCCATAGTAAGTGCTATTTCTTGCTTGCTCAGTGCATTTTGGGGATGAAGATTTTTATGGTGCTGGTGGTAGTAGTCAAAGAGAGAAAAACAAAGTCCAGAAAAACCAAGGGGGTGTCAGTCCTTACTGTTTTAGTAATTCTAAACACTTTTTCTGCTATTTGTAGCTTCTGGATTGCTTTGGGTTATACTGATACTAATTAAGCAATGAATAAATACTAATGAGAATAAAATGAGAAAAAAAACCCGTTAAACTGGGAAGCCTGACTTCGGGTTTCATAAGTTCAGCTTAAATAGGTATCCGGTATTAACTTTGTTTGGTCTTTCTTGGTAATAAATAAAAACACATTTCGTTTTGTAGGCATATTTATTTTGAAACATGAATTCTCTATTCCAAATAGAAATACAGTAAAGATATACTAAGATGAAAGTAACTATTTTCTAATTTTGGTAGATACACCCTTTATTTTTAGGCTGACTTGACTTCTAATTTTCAGTGAATAAGCCAGAAGTGCAAATAGATACGTTACGTCTCAAGGCAGGAAGCAAAATGAACTGAAAAGAAGGAGTAATAAAAGAAGAAAAACTCCTAGTGAAAAGTGAGAGAAACATATGGGCCTGATTCTTGCTGTGCCATGTGCAGTAAATGGCTGCTTTGGCCCAGACCATTCAGCTGCTGTACTGCTCGCTGCCAGTGTTACAGGATTAGTTTGGTATGAAATGGAAATCACAACGTTATTTTTTTCAACTATTAATTTCATCTTAAGCAGAAAGTTTTCCATATTATGCAGGGCAGCACTTTAGAAACACAACTTGGAATGACAAGACACACACAGGGAATTTTCCATGTCTCTCACTGACTTTCATCCTTTAATTCAAACAGAATATTTTTGTGCTTTTAAAAGACCACCTGCTGAAAGTGACGTGAAAAAAGGGATGTTGATAAACAGGGACATAACGGTCCTTGACAGAAGAATATGAATCACTAGAAATGCGTTCTGCTATATAAGCTCTATCTGTTGTATAAAAGAGCAGAGATGTCACTTTATCTTTCTGTTTCTTTGTTTTAGCTGATTTTTTCTATCTTGTCCTGCTAAGCTGGAAAGGTAATGGCAAAAACAATCTCTGCTTCCACATGTGTGAGAAAATAGGGTTTTGTCTCTGTTTCTAGTCATTTATGCAATATAAATAAAGGATTATCACAGTTTATGTTTTAAATAAAAAACATGTGGCATACTTTTATAACTGTGTATGAACAGATGAAACAAAAAGCCAAGTAAGCAAACCGGGGAGACACTTAATCAGCTGCAGTGAGATCACTTACGAGGTTCTATAAAACACTCTGTTAAGCATAAAGAACCCTCCATAACTGTAAAGAGTATATGTGCTTTCTTCAAAATGCAAACACACTTTCTGGAAGTTCTGGGGAAAGCTGACATGAAATACATCTTCATAAAATCATAGAATGGTCTGAATTGCAAGGGACTTTAAAGATCACCTAGTTCCAACGCCCCTGCCAAGGGCAGGTACAACTTCCACCTTCATTTTACTGCTTTTGCTGTTCCTGCACAAGACTGAAACACACTGTTTGGGAGTTATTTTTGGGGATGAGCAGCAGTGGTCATGTCAAGCATTGCACCCCTTTGTGTCAAGGTCTGTGGAGCTGCCCAAAGCACCACTGCTGCCAAGGCTGCCCTGAGAGGCCCTGGTGAGGGAACAGTCCACACCACCCCCAGTCATACACCAGGTCTACACCGGTGAAATAAAAGGGGTCAGGATTTGCTCGCCCTCCCCAAGGGCAAATCATGTGCCACCGCTTGAAATGGGCAAGTAAAGACAACAATTACAGCGAAAGTCTTTATGTCTTTCAGAGTCTGGGACTGCAGGATGATAAACTCTGCCAAAGGAGTGCAAAGGGGAAGTTTCACTCACAGGTAACAAAAAAGGTTTCCCTGGTTATGGCCGTTGTAAGATATTAAGGATGTAGGGTGTTCTTTCACCATCTTGAGAATAAAGTCTAAAAAAGAGCTAAAATTATCTTGCTATGCTTAAGCTACAGAAGATTCTCAAGAGTAGGTGGAGATCTACTGAGTCAGGCTGAAGATGCTGTTTGTCTCACTGATGAATCAAAGCAGCAGCTCTGTGACACTGCAGAAATGGATGTTTTGTTCCAGTGTTGCATTTAAACAGTGCTTTGAGCTGAGCCATGCTGTTTGGTTTCCAATCACTCCCAAATTTCTCCATTTTCTACTGGAGACTGTATGGTCTTGTGTGGGTGAGCATGACCAAAGAAGAAGAGCATAGCCTTAGCATAGCCTAGAGAAGTAAGATCTGAGATCTTTTCTGAGGCTAAAACAGAAGGCAGCAATCTGGGGAAACGTGATATAAACACTTGTGTGCAGGTTGAATCCATCTCCTGAAATTAATGCTGGCCCTTCTCCCCCTTTCTAGAACAGAAATCTGAAATTAAACTCCATCTCTCTATACTTCACTGTTAAAAGGAGTACAGGTTTGAGTCTTGCCCAAAACATCAACCTCACCACAGAAACATAGAAACCTGAAAGATTGTATGATGAAAAATGCACATCCTGGGTTGCACAGAAGGGGATCCTGGATTTCAGATACATCATTGGGTTCCAGGAGAGAAATCTTCCCTTAAGACAAGCCTCAGGTATGGAGTGTCGAGGCAGCTTCTACACACACCAAGGCACATGGAGAGGAGAAAATAAATGAGAAAAACTAATGAACTAAGAAAAATATAGGAGATAAAAAGAATTAGAAAAAGGTAAGATTAAAATTGTACAAGAAGTGAGGAAACAGCAAGGTGCTGATTTTCTCAGCTGAGCGGCTGGGAGAGGACAACGAGCAGAAGATGCCAGGTCAGGTAAGTGGGCACCAGAGATGGGCAGGGGAGCAGCGCATGAGCTCATTTTTTAAACACACCCAGATAAAAAGTCTCCAGTCTTCACTGCTTGAGGTCCACAGCCATGAGAAGTGTGAAAGTCTAAATACATGGGCAGTCACTCAAGAAGAAACCCACAAGCCCACAAGCCAGTTTCTCTCCCTTCATTAGCATAGATTTAAGGGCAAATGCAATTTGAGTTACGGTCTCATTACTGAGATTTAATTACTTTTCCTAAATGTTCTGCAGAACATTTACTTGTACATTGCGAAGTATTACAGCATAGTCACAACTTAGGCTCTCAATTACAGGAGAACTAGGCAGGAAAGTTGAGTTAATTAGAGTCACTGAAGCTTAATCAATTCCTCTGTGTATGCAGAGAAGAGCACACTGACTTTTAGTCCGTTTGTGAAGCCACCTTACCTGTCTGCTACAGGTTATAAAAACCTTCACGCAAAAGGAAAAAGTCAATGGCTGATATCTTAAAATAGCTGTTATTTTGCATTTTCTACACTGGGCTAGGCTCTTTATGTTTCAGTCTTGTTGTTGGCAGTTCAAAAGTTTTTGTGGCCAAGACTGTTTCTGACTGCCCATCTGTAAGCAGCACTTGATCTCTGAAGGCAAAATGCTTTCGTTTTGGAGCCTCAAACCAGCACTTCAAGTCTGTTAGCAGGAACCCAGGACCTGCACAGTGGAGAGTAAAGCTGCAGCTATTCTGCACTTCTGCGTACTTTGTCTAGCCTGGCTATAATGCTATTCCTGTTTGTACAGTGGCCTTCCTTTGGAAGGATGGAGATGATCTGATGATCCGCAGGCATGTTGGTGAAGAAGAGAATTCACACAATCTGGGAAAATTACAGAAATACTCTGAAATATATGAATTCCAATTTAATTAGGCCAAGTGTAAGTGTATATATATATATATACGTATTCATGTATATATGCACAGTCACTACTGAGAAAAAAAAGGAACACACGTGCCCAAAAAACAATTTCTCTCACTTCATTAGCACAGATTTAAGGGCAAAGACTTTGCACTTAGGTGTGAATAAATACCCGCACAAGAAGAGCTCATTTCCTGGGTAAAATTAATCCCACCCAAAATTAGACAGCAGCCAGATGAATCACTTCCTAAAAGTGAATGTATGACAGACTAAGATACAGGTATGTTGTAAATCAGGTGTTAACTCCTACTCTTCATTCTCCCTGTGCAGTTAATGGAAACAGGACTCAATTAGCTTTCGGGCTTGTCCTCTAGAGGTATTAGCCAAATTCACCAGATCTGATTCAGTTTGTTGAGGCCAGGCACTTCATTTTTATGACTTACCATGCCTGCATTAAGTACCTATTTTAGACATGCAAAATCCAGACCGGTAGGAAGTCAGAGGAGGTCAAAACCTAATGACATTAACATCAATATCCAATTCAGTTCTGCATGATGTGAACAAAGAGCACCAGTTATGTTCCTAAAAAGGAACTGGCTATGCAGGTGCCAATCTGGAAAGAAAATGAGAAATAGCTCCTGGAAGCAAATAAAATGTACACATGAGATCAGTGAGATCCAAATGCGTACTGGATGACTTCATTTTGCTTTGAAACTGAGTGGATATTCAGTAGATGCACCTACGCAGGATGGTGGGTGTACTTCGACTTATGGCAATACTGCATGCTTTTTCTAAGTCACATTTGCATTCCGTGTAAAAGAAATCAGATATGTACACACGTGCAAACACACAGAGCTGAGAGAGAAACTATTTTACTGAATATGTTTTAAAAGACCCTCAAATGGGTGTTCTGTTTTACTACAATATAGGCTGAACTTGGGGAGGTTTCCATTATAAGCTATAGAAAGCAGGTGTCAAAACATACTGCCATTCAGAATTTAAAAACAAATGGCCAAATTAATATTGATAGCAATATGGCATCATCTATTCTTCTCTTGGCAACAGTCATAGAAAAAGCCCTTGTTAAATCAGCCTATTAATTCTCAGCTTCCCTCTTTACTTTCTGCCAGTGAAAGCAAAATTCAAGTATACATTTCTATGAGTACTATTTTATGCCTTTCTGTATCACAATCAACATTTCATATTTCCGTGACTTCAGCGCCAGATGCATCATGAACGTTTTTGCAATAAGATCTTCGAAATTCTCTAATGCGCTAGGAAAGAGAAGCAGCGGGGCGGCGGAGGATCGACCACCAGCAGATGGCATTCAGTCCCTGCAAGTCCTCCTCCAGCAGCAGCAGCAGGTACCAAACGCTGCACTTGCAGCACATCAGCATAATATGTGGGATCATGCGAGAAGCAGATAGTTAACCCTAAGTTATTTTCCCGTCATTTGACAAAATGCTCCTTTCAGAGCACTATTTTCTTTTTTCCGTCATTTAAGAAAGAGCTCATACATAAGCACTATATAGAGATAGATTTGCCACATCAGAGCAGTAGGATTTTATATTCACTTTATATTCACAGCATAGGTACTACCCACTGCAAGCCAGTCTGTCTGGCCTAGTATTTTCTTTATGTAATGCCAGCTTTCCACGAATAACTGGTGGAAGAACCTGACCTTTCTTCCCAGTTCAATAGCATCTTTATTCTACTGCTCTTTATGTTCATAAATACTCTGCTAAGGTAATAAAACTATAAATTTAAATATCTGCAATAATAATTTTAAAGCATTTTTTGGGTAGAAATTGATATATGGTGAACAGAAAGTTAACACTGGATTCAAGTAAGATTTTTTTTCTTCAGACAAAACTGAGTTTTACTGCCTTGAAGGTACAGACTGAGGGAATTTTGATAATTAAGCTACACTGTCAGCCCTAAGACCCTGATGTGAGATGTATCAGGCATGGAGGTGCTGGGATGCGGGGCCAGATGTGCAGCTGCCTTGATTGCCGGCATCCTTCAACCGCAGACATGCAGAGCGGGAAAGGGGGGTCACTGCACTGATGGAGCTGGCAAATGGATGGACAAATATAGGCCCATGAAGAAAAACAAAGAGAAAGAGCAAGTAATCTCATTTCAGTCGAGAAAACAAACAAAATGCAATGCAGAATGGTAGCTCATCTGGAGTTTCAGTAATGTGCTTACAGTGACATTAAAAGCAGATATTACCTGTTCTAAGAGATTCTGAAGCCTCTCTATTTCACAGTCTATTACAAATTTCTTTTCTTGCCTTCGGTCCAGGTCTTCTAAAAGCCGCCTGTAGCTGGCATCATTAAAATTCTCCACGCAGATGGCACTGACTTGCCAGCTATTTTGTCCCGCTTTTTCCATAATAGCTTGAAGTATTGAATAACCTAAAAGAAAAGGATACAATACATTAGTAACACAAGTATTGCATTTTTTGAATAGGAATTGCCCTCAATCAATATTATGTCTCTTAATACTTGCTTCTGCAGGGAAGGGAATGAAACTGTATCTCTACCTATGCTGCTATCCATAATCAGTGCACGGTATGCAATTAACGGAAATTACAATTGGTGTGATCAGAATCCTTGGAATGATTCTCAGCATTATGGATAATCATCATTTGATTTATACACAGAAACGCTTACAGTCAAGGACTAAGCTTCTCAGATTGGTTTTGTACAGGTTTCTCTATCCAGGCATTTCATGATACAGTGAAGAGAAAATCTGAGCCTACTCATTCCCCTGAAGTATTTGTACATTAGAAAAGTAGTATGTTAGACATTCAAGTGCTTTGCTATTTTTTCGGTTGGACTTTTTTTGGTTGGATTTTTTGGTCAACATTTAATCCAAGCAGCTTTTAATGCTTCTTAAGAAGAGTTCATTTTTAAATTTATTTATACATATATATGCCAGTATAGATGTGAGAACAGAAATTATATTGAGCTATTTCAGAGATCCTATATAAGCTTTCATCAATGTGCATAGAGTGCCTAGAGGTCAATGAATGAAGGGCACTATAGCAGCATTAATTATTACTACTGGCAGGATTATTGCTTTTTATCAGTATTTGATGTCCCCTTTGTCATTTTTGAGCCTGTTGACAGAAGTTTCCACCTGGACCCACAGGGCAGGCTCCCTGCCAACATCCTGAGTGTCCCCTGACACACCAGCCCTTCACGTTCTTCCCTCTTCTCATTTTTTCTCACTGGGGATGAGCGGTGCAGAGGCAGCTGAGGAGCTTATGACGTATCTCAGGACAGCTCGCAAGTCTAGCCTTGACTTGCCCAACCAGTTCCTGAAGTAAGAAGCATGTGTAATTACATCTTATATCTAGAATAAATGGTGAATTTGTTTAAAGCAATGAAGTTTGCACACCTCAGATCCAGAGTCTACGTTTAAGAAAGACAAAAAGGACAAAAAGGGGAATAACCTGATGAAATTTAACAAGGGAAAGTGTAGAATCCTGCATCTGGGCAGGAACAACCCCAGGTTCCAGTATAGGCTGGGAAATTACATATTAGAGAGCAGTGTAGGGGAAAGGGACCTGGGGGTCCTGGTGGACAACAGGATGACCATGAGCCAGCACTGTGCCCTTGTGGCCAGGAAGGCCAATGACATCCTCGGGTGTATTACAAGGGAGGTGGTCAGTAGATCGAGAGAGGTCCTCCTTCCCCTCTACTCCGCCCTGGTGAGACCCCATCTGGAATACTGTGTCCAGTTCTGGGCCCCTCAGTTCAAGAAGGACAGGGAACTGCTGGAGAGGGTCCAGCGTAGGGCAACAAAGATGATTAAGGGAGTGGAGCATCTCCCTTATGAAGAAAGGCTGAGGGAGCTGGGGCTCTTTAGTTTGGAGAAGAGGAGACTGAGGGGTGACCTTATTAATGTTTATAAATATATAAAGGGTGAGTGCCATGAGAATGGAGCCAGGCTCTTCTTGCTGACAACCAGTGATAGGACAAGGAGTAATGGGATCAAGCTGGAACACAAGAGGTTCCACTTAAATTTGAGAAGAAACTTCTCAGTGAGGGTAACAGAGCACTGGAACAGGCTGCCCAGGGAGGTTGTGGAGTCTCCTACTCTGGAGACATTCAAAGCCCGCCTGGACATGTTCCTGTGTGACCTCACCTAGGCGTTCCTGCTCCAGCAGGGGGATTGGACTAGATGATCTTTCGAGGTCCCTTCCAATCCCAAACATACTGTGATACTGTGACAGATATGTTTGTCAATAACATACTGATACAAATGCTACAATTCAGAAAAGGTCCCCCATCTAGAATCATAACACAAAATATCACGGCTTTTTACTCATTATCTAGCAGATTTTTCCCCCTTGCTTTAAATTAAAGATTTCACCTCTTGAAAACTACCCTTAGTGATGCAGCTACACAGTGGTGGCTCCTTTCTCTCTTGACAAGAGGGTTCCATGCCTGAGTGCAGTGACCCCCAACTGTGATTTTAATGCACCTGAAGATGACACCACATGACAGCTTTCCCATAAAAAGTACTATCAGACATTTCCACAGACTGCAAGAGAAATTTTTCTAAGTCACAAGTCAGAAAGAGTTTTTGGAGTGTGCTGTTGCTAACTAATTAATTATCAGCAGACCTACAAACCCAACAAAACCTAAGTTTGCCTCCAGTAAAATAAATGTAGACAACAGTTTTATCAGAATGTGAAAATTCAGGATGCATGAGACACTAATTCTCTTGCAAATCCAGGAGCAGCTCTTTTTCTACTGGCTCCTATGACATTTGCAGTCCTTGAAATATTAACTTAAAATCTGTATCTTCTTACCATTAGGAAGTAGCACTCTGAAATGAACACTTTTTTTTTTTTTTTTTTTTAATTCAGATGACATATTAAAGATAAAAATACAAACATTTATAATGCATACATAAAATGCATAACATTTTGTCATATAAATGAGACATTTATTTTATGAACCAGTATTTTATCTTAGGAAATGAATTAAAATACTTGATGTATTGAGTATTAAGCCATTTCTGTACACAGCATATATTTTTAACCCAATCACTGTTATTTTTTTCAAAGAATCATACAGCTTTCCTGTTAATTGCTGCATAATTATTCTGCTTTTCCTGTTGCTATATTCAATCTCTTTTTGCCTGTAATTATCTCTGCAAATCATGATGAGATTCTTTCCCAAACATTGTATTTCTTGCTTCATTTCCTATTCATTTCCATATATAGCCATACATTAAAACTACTCCAGTGTTACAGGGGTTCCTGCTTCAATTACACTGTAACTTTGACTTGATCTTTGCTACAAAGGCAGTCAACTTCTACTTAATTCAGCTTCCTGACACAAATTAACATTTTCTTTGATTCAGAATGAATGGTGTTTGTAACTGCAATTGACATCCCCTCAATTCCTTTCTTACTTTGTTTGGACAACTTTACCAAGATGTGTTTTGATCAAACTGGGAATTTATCCCAGCATAAAGCACCACAAATATCAAACAAACACATAGAAAAGCTTTTCTTCCACCTTGGATCAAGGTTTCACTTGCCACATTTCATTAGCAACTGCCTTCATTTCGGTATTTGAAGTTTCTGTAGCTTCTTGTCAATAGCTGGCATGCAGACGTGAGTTTTTACAGTACTATGTCTTTCACGCACAGCTAAATGGTAGAAACTGGATATGGTGCAACATCTCCATCAGAAGAGTTCAGAATCCCTGTGCAAGTAATCAGGGTGCAGGAACAATTTTTAATAGACTGACAAGGGTGGAGTTTAAATAGAATGAATAAAGGCATTCACAGGCTCAGTTGGCATAAAATCAAGACATGCTGAGGAGAATGCTTATTTGTCCAAAATAATTGGCTACAGCCAATTATTTTGGAGGCAAAAGTATGTAAAACAGTTGACTAATTTGGGTATTTAAGAATACACTGTAAGTGCAGGAGTTTGGGAGCCCAGGATTGCTCTTAAGTCACCGCAACATTGCTGCAATTGGAGCCTATACACAACCACCCTCCACCCAAGTAGCTGAAGTCACAGGTAATCTTTTTGATTTTGAAAGTTCAGTGGCCTTTCAAGTTTTTTTATTTGTCTTCTGCTGTACCAGCTAGGCTTTCCTCTATCCAATTTAATTTCAGCAGTCGATGACTTAATTTCATTTATTTCCATTTAAATGAAAAGTAAAATCTGATATCTAAATTTCTTCAGTGTGTTCAGAATAAACTGAAGAGAGAAGCATTTTCTTGACTTATTTTTCTGCTGGAGTGCACATGTTTGGCTTGTTTCCTTTTTTTCCAACCCCCCACCCCCCCTTTTTTTTTTCTTTTTCTTCTTGCTTGCTTGCTTTCACCAGAAATTTTTCAGCAATCAATCACAGTGTTATAATTAAATTTCAATAATTTTAATGTTCCAGCAGCCTTTTCATTGTGGGAAACCATTTCCTCCACCCCTCTAAGTGCATGCAATCATTCATAATGGCCTTGCAAAGAGACAGAAAGCAAAGTGGTTGCTTGCTCCCAACATCAGCACACCCAGTAATATTTTTTATTTTGGAATTATTGTGCAGGAAGTAACTTAATATTGATTTTCTATGATGAAGAGGATGCAATATTTACATATTATTACTGTATTTTACCCTGGCTAGCAGACTGACAATACCAAATGACACAAGTTAACAGGTTAATACACTTGGAAGCAGAATATGCAACGTATTTGTTCTGGCCACAGCAGCAGAAAACATCTCTGATAAACATGGGTCTTTTCCAAGGATGAGGATCATATACTGCACATTACTGAGATGCAAATTCATTTTCTTCTCTTTCTGGGCCCAATTAACTTTCAAATTGGAATTGATCCTATTCCCAAGATTAGCTATGATCCCAACAGCCACAGACACTGAAATGCTGGAGCTATTTTATGAATGCTACTTCCATCTATTGGAATTCATATTAGGATCAGAAGAAGAAATAAATTTGTTATAAATCCAACACAGCAGAAGTGAAGAATAAATGATCAAATCATTTAGTATGGATAAGCCAATATATTTGACATTCAGGATTGGATTCATGTCACTTAGCTCTAGCTGTCTGTGAAGTAGTTGTCTAAGCTAATAATCCAGGCTTTCAAAGGAGAGACATATACCCCATAAAAAAAGCATTTTTTTTCTTCGATATCTATCTCAGAGGTGCTTTTCTATTTCTCCAATGAATAACCGAAGGAGTCTAGACATGAGGTTTAGTGAAAATAACTGCCATTTATCTAGCCAAATCCTGGTGAGATGAACTCAGACACTACAGTGATGAAAACCATACAAGAAATTTACAGTATGACTGATGCATGAATGTACATTCAACAATAGCTACAAACATCAAACTCAATTGTATTCTAGTTTTCCTCAGTATGATCAATCCCTTTTTATTAATATATGGTTTTGTTTTAAATTTTGGTCAGTATACAGCTTTCAGAATTCAAACACAATCAGCAAGATTTAGAAACTCTATCATATAACCTTTGACACACGATAACTCATTTGCATGCCCGATTTTCTTTGCATGTGGAGTTGGAGCCAGAGCATTCAACAAGTACGTACGATCTCATCAATTTAGACAACAGTGTAAAAGCTAGAACTACAGGTGTGTTCCAAGTCCTTCTTGGTTCTAATTCACAGAAATGACATGCAGACTGGAAAATAAGACAGGCAGCTCAATAAATAATCCCATGTATTTCTCTCTCTCCCTCCATCCCCCAAGACAGATAAATTATATTTAAATCATTCTAGGCAGATATCTTTCTTTGGCCTTGAAAATGTCTAAAGAGTAACTTCCTAGCAAATATATTAATTGCATAATTATCCTTATCGTCAGGAGATGTTACCTAAAGTCTAACCTAAGTCTCTCTTGGCACAATTTAAAGCCACTCATTCTTGTCCTATCTGTAGTAGGCCTGTAGAGCAGTTTGTTCCCTTCTTTAAAGCAATGGCTTACATAACTGAAGACTGCTGTTTCATTTCTGTCTGCACTACTGTTGCTGAAACATGATTCTTTCCAGTTTTCTTTGTGAAACGTGTTTTAGTTTTGATTCTGACAGTTTTCATCACTTTCCTCTCGATATGTTGCAATTGACCCAAGTCTTTCCTGAAGTGCACTGGTCAAAATATGATGTATTTTACAGATGTACTCCAAAGTGCACACAACCCTCTCAACTTTTTATCATCTGCAAGTTTAACAACTGTATTCTAGAACTCTTCATCCAAGTCATTAACAAATATACTGGCAAAACCTGCAACCGGAATGGATCACTACTTAATACCTCTTTATTTGACAGTGAACCTCATATACTTCTAAGTTCAAGTGTGTGACTGGTGTTCTACATATCTTCTACAAATTTCATCAAGACAAAATTTCTTTAGCTCCTTTTTGGTGGGTTGACCCTGGCAGGACACCAGGTGCTCACCAAAGCCACTATATCAGCCACTCCATCACTCCTCTCCTCAGCTGGACAGGGGAGAGAAAATATAACAAAAGGCTAGTGGGTTGAGATAAGCACAGGGAGAGATCACTTACCAACTACCGTCACAGGCAAAACTGACTAAACTCAGAGAAATTAGTTAAATTACCAATCAAATCAGAGTAAGGTAATGAGAAATAAAACCAAATTTTAAAAACACCTTCCCCCCACCCCTCCCTTCTTCCCAGGCTCAACTTCACTCCTCATTTCTTAGTCTCATCACCCTGAGTTGCACAGGGGGACAGGGAATGGGAGTTGCAGTCAGATCATCAAATGTTGTTTCTGCTGCTCCTTTCTCCTCAGGGGAGGACTCCTTACACTTTTCTGCTGCTCCAGCATGGGGTCCCTCACATGGGAAAGAGTTTTCTATGAACTTCTCCAATGTGGATCCTTCCTACAGGCTGCAGTTCTTCATGAACTGCTTCAGCCTTGGTCCCTTCCACGGGGTGCAGTCCTTCAGGAACAGACTGCTCCAGCCTGGGTCCCCCAGGAAGTCACAAGCCCTTCCAGAAATCCTGCTCCAGTGTGTGCTCCTCTCTCCACAGAGCCACAGGTCCTGTCAGGAATCTGTTCCAGTGTGGGCTTCCCACAGGGTCACAAACTCTTTTTGGCATCCATCCCCTCTGGTGTGGGGTCCTCCCTGGGCTGCAGGTGGAGATCTGCTGCACCATGGGACCTGGGCTGCAGGGGGACAGAGCCTCACCATGATCTGCACCACCGGCTGCAGAGAAATCTCTGCTCCAGTGGCTGGAGCATCTCCTGCCCGCCTTCTTCACTGACCTTGGCACCTGCAGGGTTGTTTCTCTCACATATTCTTACTCCTCTCTTCCAGTTGCTGTTGTGCATGTGTTGTTTTTTTTCCCCCTTCTTAAATATGTTATCCCAAAGGTGCAGCCACCATCACTGATAGGCTTGGCCATGGCCATCAGTGGATTCATCTCGGAGCCAGTTGGCATTGGCTCTGTTGGACATAGGGGAAACCTTGCCACACAAACCCAATACACGCATTTAGCAAAATTTCATGCAAAATGTGCAAAAATCATTCTAAAATGAGACATCTATTTTTTTTCCCAATGCCTACAAAACCTGTTCCTTTGTGATGCAAGGAATTTCTTTTTATTTCACGTGATTTGTTCTTAAAAAAGAAAACCAAAAAACATGTTTGGGTTTACTTAGCTTTCCAAATTCCGTGCATTTTCAAATTTATCTGTTATGATGTATATTGTAAATTAAGTAATCTACACTATCAATGACCAGGATAATTTTATTACAGATGGTTCTGAAACAAAACTGAGGAAATGATGGATCCAGTTTAGCCATCTCCTGGACAGCTGTTTTGCTGTCATATTTCAGAATATTTGATGATAAAGGATCCTTTATAGTCTGCATTTGTGACTATTGCCTCCCTGAGATCCATAACCTTGAACAGCTTCTTGGTGTTGTGAGACACCTCTGAAACAAGTTCTAGTAGTAGTTTATGGTCAGACTTTCTGTCCTCCTCTCCCTTAATTCTGTAGAGGTAAGTACCTGTGCAAATTCGTCTTCAGTATTTACTAATCCTATTTTCCTGACGAAGACATAAAGTTACAAGAAAATGCTTTCAATATATCGCAACCGTGACCTTGTGTTTTTTTTTGTTTGTTTGTTTTTGTTTTTGTTTTTGTTTTTTTGGTTTTTTTTTAAAGAAAAGCCTTAAATGTAAGTTATATGCTTTCAGTGGGCATATGGGAGCAGGTTTGGCTTACTCCACAGCGGGAATTCATGAACAAAGATTCAGGCTATTTCAGGTCCCATTTATGCCACACCCACTCTGCAGGAAGACTTTTCCCCTTCTTTGCATTTCAGAGTCTGCAACCTTCACATGAAATAGAGTGTAAAGGTGTCTCATCAAAACACTAAGTGATAGAGATGAGTGGAAACTGGAGAGCCACTGATAGTTGTTCTTGTTCTTTCACAGTTCTCAGACAGCATTACCCTTCCCATCTCACCAAATGCCTTCAAACTAACATCAAAATGCAGCACCTTTCTTATGACAAGAGTGCACAGAGATGGATACATACAAGCATACTTACAGATATATGCCAAAAGTACATTTACATACTTTGTTAACATTTTATATTTTCTTTGCTTTTCTTTGCCTATTATTTAGCTGGCTCAGGTGAGAAGTCTTTGGCTTCTCTGAAGTTTACAAGCAGCAACGAAGGCACATTCTTCGCAAATTCTGTCAAATTCTTACTGCAGAACTTCGACTGCTAAATCAGAAACTGTATGTAATTTGAGTGTTATTAGAACCTCACAAACTATTACCTTAAAAAAAACCCCAAAAAACAACACAAACAAAACCAGCAGTGATGCTGGCTAGGTTTACTTTCTGTCAGACCAGCATTTTAAATTAACTATAGAGGGTATACAGTCTCCCTGAATAACCAGTTATCTCGTATGTCATCTTAGGGTGATCATTAGGGCTGACGTGTATCAGTATTTTTTAAAACAAGGAGAAAAAACAGGCAAAATTGAACTTATTTTGGAAGTAAATACAGTATGTTCAAATATCGAACTTATTACCTTTTTTCTTTGCTCTTCTCATTACTGTCTGACAAATATCCAGCTAGTTGTAAATACTCCTTGCTTTTATACATTATAGCTTAACATTTTCTTCTTTAGCGCAATGTCTTAAAGTAGAAATTCTTCATTTCACTAAAACCTATAGCCTGTAATGTTGATACAAATTAATTGTCTTCCTCACACATTATCTTCATTGACGCAAAATTATTTTCCAGAAGTTGCTAGCGTCCCAACAACTTACCTCTCTAGTCTCAATTTAATAGGATTTTATTTGCCTTGTAATGGTATACAATTGTACATAGACCTTTGTGTTAACAACATCCAAAAGAACCATGTCAAATAATATTAAGACTGCAAGCTAAAGCACTCAAGAGCTGGCATATCTTAAAATTAGCAGTACCTTAATGTATTCTAATTAATGTATTATGGCACTGTCTTTAATTATATTGTCACATACTACTTTTCCCCACAAGGCATCTGCCTCAGCCTACGCATAAGATTCTTGTGGCCTAGGACAGAACTGACTCTGGGCACTAAATTAGGACCTTGATATCACAACTTCTGCCTCCTTTCTATAGGGATGTGTTAGAAAACTAGTCTTTTACTACAAAATATCCAACAATGTCCGCCTATCAGCATTCATGCAGTGCTGTTTTTAATACATACATGAGAGAAAAGTGTAAGAACAATCTTCAGACTGAAACAACAAACATTCACACCAAGAAGCATTCATTTTAAGCGAGTCACAACCTTAATTCTATCTCTATGCGTGTGTGGCCATGTTACTATTTATTGGTGGCTACACAGCATATAATTTATAGGATCTTACTCCTTGTCTAAGTTCTACTTGTAGATCATAGGCACATTATTTATGATTTTAAATTTCAGTTGTGTTAAGATCTTTCCGAAATCTCTACTCTCAAGTAGTTAACTTTTTCAGAAAAATGCAGTATGTCCTGAGAAGAAAGGTAGTAAAATTTGGATGCTCTGACTATAATATGGTTCCCTATTGATTGAAACACATCTGGGATAAGCCTTGCTATGTCTTTTAAACTTACACACAGACAACAAATTATTAAAAGCTGACACTCTTCCCACCCCCCACCAAACAACTAACAGTTTACACATAAGCCTAAAGATCCGTGATTTTATTCCAGTTCCTAAAACTAACTCCTAGTTCTTCTGATGTAGACCAGAATTAAGATGCAATTCATTCTTTTTGGACTGCAATAACGATTTGGGAAACATCCAAAGATTTAATAAACTGGCTTTCATTGAAGTGTAATGATATTGAATAATCTTGCACCTCCCAGGCATTTCAGCTGAGGGGCTTGAAGCATCACTCTCAACTAAATCCTGAAAATGGCTTAGAACCTGAATTTCTAGAAAATAACAAAATCCTACAAGGAAAAAACCAAAAAGTGAAAAAGCATTTTAGTAAGTTCTTCTATATTACATATATATGTATATATGTAAATACTTAATAAGAATCTCTGCAAAACAGCATACAAAGCAGTGACAGAATTTTTAAAGGAGAAAAATTAACAAATACAGTTTTGTTTCAGCTCCTTCTACCCTATCCCTCCTCTTCTCATCCCTCCTCTGAAAAGAACTGATGGGGCAAAAGGCACTTTGTAACCTTGCCTCATTTGAGTGTCTTCAGAAGCACTATTATCACAGTCATAGATACGCAGAACCAATCTTTTCCAGTAATGCTATGAGTAAGACAGCTAATGTAATATCTAGATACTTGAATAGAAAAACAAGGAAGTTGAAGGCTGGAATAATACGATCTTTATACAGGACACTGGACAAGTCCTACATGACTAAAACTCTTCTCAAAAAATTAATGCTAAAATATTTGACAGAGTTCAAAGCAGCAAATCAGAATGATTTGAGGCCTATATATAAAACATGCCTTGGAGTAGGAGACTTACAGGAGAATTTATCTCAATTCAAAGCTTGATGGCTAAGTCTGAGCTACTTACTCCAGTCTCCTTCTGCAGGCACAGAAGGGAAGCAGGCACCCTCTGAGGGCAATTCATAAAACCGCTTATCATCTATCTCATGTATTTTCAGAAATCTCCCCAGGTTTAAAATGAAAAATCCCAATATTATTATTTTTCATGTTCAATGCCATGAACAGTATTAACATAGTATTGTGCATGACTAAAAGCAGCCTGCAATATTAGCAAAACATCTGTTTGCTATTCACATGCCTTTTAATTTAAGTTCTGTTTCATACCTACTTTTTACATACGAGGACACAACTTTTCATTTAAGTACAATTAAAAGTTAGGTTACTTTTATGCTTCTCTTGTGCAGGATGGGCAGTTACATGTAGGTTTTCTCTGATTATTCTGGTGAAGGGATTTGCATACAATTACACAGACAATTTCAGTTCCTAGCAGGAACAAACACAGGATGAAGTAAGTACTCACTATATGATTAGACTAATTTATTACGTCCCACTGAGGCAAGCTATATTCCAAGAAGTAATCATAAACTCATGTTCAGAGCTCTGGTAGAATGAATGTATTTAACAATTCAAATTAAATTCCAGCTGCAGGAACTGACATTTAGTGGAAAACATGGAAATGGGCGAGGTATAATGAAAAGATAACAGGTGAAAGAATACAGACATTAAAAGCTGTGGTTGGTTGGTCTGAAAACAGGCCAGGTTAGAAAATTGTGATAAAATCCTGGCAAGTTTCTTGTATTAAATATATGTTGATCTGGACTTCAGTTAGTTTTAACTGACCTTGGCATTAATGTCTGAAAATGAACACAGTGACCAGTCAATAACTGCTCCATAAAAGTTAAGTGCCTGTGACGTTTCATTACACAGTGGCACTTGCGCTGACCATTTTTGAAAGCAAATCATCTTAAGAACTTTGCTCATTTTGGAGCTGAGTATTTTTCCTCCCCTGAACAGCTGTTTATTCACAGAACAGTGCACTCTGGTGACATCCCAAGTCTTAATGAACATGAGTGAGATTTTCTAAATAGGACTGGTCAGAAGAAAATATGAAAAATGTTTCAAAATATGGAAAGAGCATTTAATAAAAATAGACATTCCTTATATATTTCAGTTTAGGATATTTCCATGAATAGAAATAAAAGCCATAATTTGGTTTTCGCATGAGTGTTCCCCAGGAGCTCAATAGTACCAAGATACACACTCTCCCTGCTGCAAAACATGGGACTCTGCATGTGTCACTGGATAGCCCTGAGGCCACCATGTCATGATCATTAGGACTGAGAGTGTCCTGGGTAGTACAGTCTTCATCTCTCCATCCGGAGCAGCTCCACAGCATAAAAACAGTGCTAAAATATCATCAAGGCTGAGAAAGACAGAGAAAATTACTCTGCAGCCTGGTATAAAGAATATTTATCAGAGAGGTGGCAAAATTTTATTGCAATATTTACTTCAGTGGCTATGTAGTTTATAAAAGAATATCCAAAAAAAAAAAAAAGGTGCACAGAGTGTGGGAGCTGGCTGAAAAAACTTAAGGAGGTGAAAAAAAAAAAAAAAGCAACAGAGGGACTCCCTCTAGCTAAGAGGAATGAGAAGCGAGAACCCAGTAACAGCTAAATAGATATAAAATAGTTTATAAGTCCTAGAATATATGTTTGGCATTTTAGACTGTACCTTAAGTTCGACAATAAAATATTAAATAGGGTCTGATTTCAGCTGTACTAGTGTAAAACCAGAAAAATCCCACTTTCACCACATTTTTTGAGGTTCCAACTGCTGTACTTGGAAATTAAATCTATTTCTGAAAAAGGAGATTATAACCTAACCCATCTAACTACACAATATTATTTAATTTAGCTTGAATTTCCTTACAAATTCCTGCCTGGAACAACTCCATGCTTATTGCTCAAAAACTACTGTGGAAAAAACCTCCTGCCCACTAATGTTTTTTTTATATGTTTTGGTTTCTGCTTCCACTGCCCTTTTCAATGTGACTGATGAGATATTATTTCATAACAGAGCATCTTAAACAACATAAATTACCACAACTGTCTTATTTTCCTCAAGAGATACAATGCAGATTTAAATTTTCCAGTCTGCTTCATGCAGCAATGTCCAGCCTTTTCAACCTAAGGGCTGAAACGGTATTCCAAAAAGGTCAGTGGGCCACAATTAATACTTGAGGGCATTTTCTCTGGAAGCAAAGTGGAAGGGACCAGATAGCACACCCAGCTCTTTCGCTGGGAATCCTTAAGCGCTGCCCGGACACCTGGTTACAGCTGCAAAAATGCATATAATTCCTTAAGCACATCGTGTTTTGCTTGTGTTACTGAAGTTGTGCCTCCCGGCAGCCCAAAGGAAGGCTCAGACGGCAGCTCAGGGCTGTGACTCCAGGCTGATATGTACGTGGTACCATCTCCTCAGGTACAAGAGACAGGGTGACCTCGTTCCTCTTGCCAAAGTTACCAGCTAAATCTGGTTCTAAGTCATTGAGCCAGATCTCGGGCTAATTAATTACAAATAAGCAAACATCACCATTACAGAAACTGGACATTTGCCTATGTCTCTTATGAGATGGTTTTATGAGAGACAATTTGCACAGACATAAGTAGCAGCAGGAGTTTCCCTGCTGAGCTGTTAACACTGGAGATGATACGAGTACAACAATCTCAATATTTACACACTGGAGGATGTTTCAATCAAAAAACCTTGTGAGAAGTTGTGTGCAGGCCTTGCTGCAGTTGGAAGGAGGGTGTGAATTTGCAAAGGGCTCATATGTGGGGTTTCCCCTCACAGAGATCTCTGTCTCAGGGCCTGGTGGCCTCCATGGGCTGGAGCTGCTCTGAAGCACCATGTTTCAAATGTCTCCCAAGGTTGCTCAAGACACACACGAAGAAGAGACATAAAACATCTGTTCATGGAAGAACATGGGACAAGATACCAGTTTTACTTACATTTAGCATTCTGTTGATGATGGCATGTTGACTTGTGTATCACCGAACAAACACTTAAAAAACCTTAGTGGCTTAATTTAGGGACATATTTGTGTGACAAAAACAGTTGTAGTTACTTCACAGGTATTTCTTTAAGGTTTTTATCTCTGTCTGAAAATGTTAATATTTGCTATTTATTGGTAGTTTAAATGAAGAAATCCTTTTTCAGCAAGAGTCTGATGTTAATTCGTTTTCATGATTAAAAAGGTTATTCTGATCCTAAGAAAACTAACATGAAATACAACACAGGCCTGTACAATACTCCCTGTGACAGAGAATGTGAACAAAATTTTAGGCACCCTGCTGGGAATAATTGTTTGTATTTACATAAATTATGTTGTGCTCAAAGGCCTCGGTGCTGTACAATGTAGGCAGAAGAGTCTCAAAAAAGACAACTTCGGAAACCAATCAGACTCAGAGATAGGGCAAGTTGTTTATTTCTACTTTTTTTTATTAGGTCGACATTTCAAAAGCATTTTTCACACTCAGTCTGAAAATAAAACAGCTTGCTTTCACATGGATATTCAGTAATTAATTTAAAAATATGATGATCAAAATATAAAATATAATACAAATTAGACATATTTGAATATGTATATCTTTTTATTTTTATTAATATTATTTTGGTTTAAAATATGTTAGGAATAAATGATTTAGCTAATTTATTTGGCATTTTTATTTCTGTCATCCTTTTGCAACATTACAGATGAGTCACCACACAGCCCATATTCTAAGTTGAATTTTCACAGAATGAGAACCAGAGAAATACTATAAATACTGCTTTTTTTTTTTTTAGGATTACTTACAAAAGATAGGACAAATCCTGTTGCATAACTCATAAAATATTCGTATTGACTTTAGTTGGAACTACTCATGGGAGAAGAAATCAGTCCATTATTTGAAATCTGATATAATTAAAATTTAAAGCCTTTAATTCCAAAAGGCATTTAATACATTCACTGGAATTTAAGTGTACAACTAATTCTGTGCCAGGTGAAAATTTAACTGACAAAGAAGTTAAAGTGAAAGCTAGCAAACAACCAGATAGGAAAATAAGACCCTAGTCTTCACAGTTGGCAGGCAGGATGGGAACCCTTCTTCAGAGGACTGATACTGTATACTAAAACTGCAGTCCTGTCACAAAGCATATTAATGTTATAGGTGAATATGGCTTATGAACATCACAAATTACAGTCTGGACTGGAACTTATGTTTTGTCACTATGTTATATCTTGTCTTGCTATACTTTTTTTCCAGAAATAGATGTTTTAACTCTCTAGACCTCTTCTGTGCAACTTTCTCTTGTATATCTTTCATATACACTCAGTTTCACAGCTTCAGGATGGTCACAACATGTGTGACACAGTTTTGGCATACAAAAAGTATAGTTTAAAAAGCTACTGCATATATTTCATAATCATTTCCAAAAGAGAGGAAGGGACAGATTTTGATTTTTAAATGACATGCCTTATTTGCAAACTGAAGATACCAAACATGATCAGACATGTCTATCATAGATAAAGCATGGGTTTTTCTCCCAAGTATTCACGACATTTATGACAGTTCATTGTCAGCATGTCAGTATGTCAATATTAGCTATTTCCTGGCAGGGGAGAGCTACACAGGTGAAGTGTATGGCATATTCAGTGGACTGCAATAGCAAAAGCTCTTTTCCACCCTGGAATGATCTCAGTCACTTAATATCCAAGATAGATAGTCAATATCTGCGTAGGAAAGAAACTTAAAAAAAACCCCTTACCATGCAAACACTACAAAACGTTTACCAGGGAGATGCTAGAATTTATTAAGGATAACTTACAGCAAAATGACATTTCAACATTCAGTGAAATAGCAACTTACTTTGTTGGTACAGTATCTTGCTCCAGGCACCAGACTTGCATGTCTACTGAAACCCACAAGGAATTGAACTTGTGGTCTCACACCACTCAAAACTGGTACCAGAAAAAGGTCTTTATGCTGCAAGACAGCAATACTCAAACCCCAAAGCCACACTGTTTTTAAATAACTCTTGATATCTTATTGCACATTCTTACCTACAAGCCATACTTCTCCATCACACTGTGTCTTTGGCACTCCAAAAGTTTTCTGTCCTGCAGATTTATTACAATTAAAATTGTACAAAGTCAGCTACAGATATCCTGCCTTGATGCATTTAAGATGTGTAACTAAAATGTGGTAAAATACCTATCATTTCTATGTAAAGAAGGCCTGTGCCCATGCCTACATCATTCTTGGGAACTTGACCTACATCCTGGAAAGGCTCCTGGGAATCTACTTTTGTACAGTAGCCACAATAATAGCAGACATGTCCAAATGCTGGTTCGCCTGAATGTCACAGGTGAAATTCCACAACAATATAACTTGCACTGCAAGCTGCATGTACAGGACAAACTTAGAAAGTACGACTTATAAAAAATGAACTTACAAGGTACCATCAGTCACTTGGGACAGCCAAATACACTAGTGTAAAATTACATTTTTTACTAGATTGGCAGTCTGTGGTTTTGCACAATGTCTGGATTTTTCAACAAAGTGGAAAAGAAAATTTAGCAGGAAACAAAGCATTGGAAAGAGCAGGCAATAAAGTGGGCACACCCTATAAGTAAACGTCATGGAATCTTTTCCTGATATCGCTCCTTTTGAATTTTCAGTATTTGCAAACTATTTTCATATTGGACTCTCCCTCAAGACCAAATCCATGCAGCATTAGAGTACTTCCTTGTATTTGTAGGGATTTATAGGCATCTCAGTGGAATTACAGGAATCCAGTCTATAGACTTATCGTTACATCTGATTATCTGGTTTATGGTACCTTTTTTTTTCTTTTTTTTTTTTAATTGAAATGCTTCTTTTCAAAGCAAACAAAGACTTAAACCATAAACGTAATATATCTACATCATAAGGTAAAAATTATGTGGGAAGTGCCCAACAGACTGGTAAATATTTCTGTACAATAGGGTTAAAGAGACTCAAAATCACATTCAGTAATTTCTTCTTCATTTTGCAGAAAACAGAATGCCAAGCTACTTCAAGTGCCTAACCACTTGAAGGCTGAGATTAAGAATTAGCTAAAGAGTGAAGTAATCAAGTTCAAAGATACTGATGATAATCATATAAAAACTGTGACTATTCCTCATTATGTAGCACAGGTATATTACCTTGAGTTAAAACTTCCTCCGATTCTCTAGAGCATTATTATTGTTGTTCTTGCTTACACTCATATATACTGGATTACGAAAAGAGAATTAAATCTTTTTATGCTGTTTAGTCCCACCTCATCTCTAACAATTCAATAGAGAATTTCATCTGGTGCTTTTGCTTGCAATCTGATGAACACAAAGATCTTATTTCTGGCATCAGTGAGCAGCTGGGCCCAATCCTGTGACGCAGTCCTTCCTGGATGCCTCTCCGTAATTTCCCCACAGTGGGAGCTTTTGTACCCCACTAACCATCCCACTAGGATACTTGGATCCTGTGCACACTACGGATGAAAAAATGTAAACATAAAATCCGATACATATTTTCTTTTGTATGCATAATCCCAGTGAAACCCAAAGCACTTACAGTAATCTGCTGAGGGAATTCAGTTAATTATTTGGCAATCCAGGCAAAATACACAGTCAGCAAGGTAGAATATGTTTTTCAAATGGGCTTTTGCCTATTAGAAGTTTATTTTTTTATTCAAGAGGGTGACACATTTTGCTCATCAAAACCTTAGGTTTTTCTTAATCCAGTAAGTAAAACATAACACCCTAGAGGTTCTCTTCTTGCAAGAGAAGAAAAGGTCTTACTGAAAATATTGGCTAGGTGTTGGAGATGGGATGAAATCCAAAGGGAAAGGAATTAAATTCCTAAAAGTCCTGTCAAAGGCTGGTGTACCTAATAGAGGAGTTACTTGACTCCAGCAGGCAGAAGAGCTCCTATCCAGACAGTGAGATACAATAAGAAACACAGGAGCAAACCGTATGAAAGGGTCAGGCGACTCATTTTCAGAAACTTACTTTTTCTTGACAAGTGCATAAAATCTTGATAGTTCTTGGTTTTTATCTTCTCAGCAGCCTGATCTTCCTTTTACCTTAGTGGTCCTTCTAGACAGACAACATTACTGACCCTCCGTTTACAAAATTAAATCCTAGATGTTCATGGAGAATTTGAACAGGATCATTTTGTATTTATCTTGGACTCTTCTTAGACTATTCACATAATGTTGATTTTTCCTCAATGACATTGACATTTGCAAAACTAATAAAATACACAGACTTGGACCGGGGAAAAAAGTTTGGTAATTGTAAACCAGCAGAAGTTCCTATTTTGTATTATCAATACTGTGCAGTTTATTGACTCGTTATTGATAACGACTGATTTATACTCTATAGTCTTTACAAAGCATTCTATAGTATTTATCATTACTACAGGTTTGAAGCTAAAAAGTGGGTTTGATCACCCCAAAATTACCGTTATTAATTTACAAATTACCAAACATCTCTGTCCCCTATCTATATAACGCTGGATATTATATCTTCCCTCAAAGGGTATATATGCCTTTTTAATAAGCTGATACAGAAACACTATACTAGGAAGCACACTATACTAGAACAATACACATTTCCTGTTTCAAACACTAAAAGTAAAATACATTCCCTGACAAAACACCTGTATAAAATCTAAGAATCATCAATTTCCCTTTTAAAAGTACTTCACAGTCTTTTCTCCATAAAGCTCACTTTCCACAACCTTCTTCCGCTCTTGCTTAATAATCTTCTGATTTCCAACATAAATTTACTAGTTTATTTTTTGCCATTTCTACATGGCTTCACATTTGAATCAACACTGTCTTTTCGCTTAAAAAGTTCCGCTTTCTCCATTACTTTTATTCTCTTAATGTATTAATGAAAAAAAACCACTTTTCATTTACGGTAGGGCCTTTTCACTCTCCTCTCATGACACAGGCTGTGCATAGTGATGATCATCCTAGTAAACCTTCTCAGAACCCCTTTCCTGAAGACAAGGCACAAGAATTGCCATGGTTAGAAGTCTTAGGCACCCCTATATAGCTTTAAGTTTTTCATATAACCCATGCTCCAAATTTAAAAAGTGCTTTATTTATCATGATTAGCATTATTTACATGAACACCAACGATCTTTTTAAAGTACAAACTATTTTTTTGTTGTAAGTTTAGGAAGAAATGCAAAACCATTAAAGTATTAGGAAATGCATAAGCTATTTAATATAACTGAGTATGAAATCTCATGAGATAATCATATCCTACAGCATGGTGAGTCAAGGGTTGTAGCCAAGTAAATTCATTTCTCCAGAGGGATGACTATCTCATGAGGACTACATTCCCCTGAGACTTGTCTCACTGCTCTTTGAAATATCTCTAACATGTAAAAAAACCTCTGATATGTAGGAAGAAGAAAGATGAAATAGTGAGCTCAGAAAGCAGAACAATAGTTTCAAATGAATCAATGAATGTCATAAGTTACACACAGTAATCTGTCACTCTTTAAAGTGTTTAGTAAGAAAGACAAATGGATTAAAAAAAATCCATTTAGACAGTATGTTTCATGGGGGTAGGGAAAGGTGTGACTCATGCATAAGAAATACTTCCACATGCCTTTCAGGTCTTCAATACTGCTTTTGAAGAATTCATTACAATGCCTACAGTAAACACTAAAGATGAGGAAATCCCATTTTTCCTCCTCTTACTAATGTATATAGACTTGAGTACTTCTACCCCTTGTCTACACCACAGAACTTCATCTTATTTAGGGACTGAAATTGGTAAGATTTCATACAGGCTCCATCTAAACTTACTAGTGCCAAATAGTTTACTTCTCTGTTCATGTTTTTGAGACAAAACAACAAAAGCCAGGGAAAGGCGATTAAAACACAAAAACAGCTATTAAAAGAGACTTAAAAAGGAAAATGTGCACATTTGTAAATTAAGAGGTTAATTAAAACACAAGAAAATATTTTAATGGCCTTAATACAAACTACTCCAGCCTTTCTAATAGTTTTCTGGGGAATGGGGAAGAAGAGAAATGAAAACAGTAACGTTTATAATACACAATCTCATTACCAGTACTTAATGTGTCCCTTTCTCTGTCTCCCAAATTCTGAATGCTCCAAAGCATACAAATTACATGACCTTCTGCAATGCCTTTGATACAGTCTCACACAACATTCTTATCTCTAAATTGGAGAGATATGGATTTGATGGAGGAACTGTTAGATGGATAACTGGCTGAATGGCTGTATCCAAAGATTTAGTCAATGGCTCAATGTCTAAATGGAAACTAGTAATGAGTGGTACCCCTCAAGGGTCATACTAGGATCAACACCATATAATATCTTCATTAAGCACACAGTGTGACTGAGCGCATTCCCACCAAGCTTGCAGATGACATCAAGCGGAGTAGTGCAGTTGATGTGCCAGAGGGATGGGATGCCATCCGGAGGGACCTTGATAGGTTTGAGAAATTAACCCAAGTAAACCTCACAAAGTTCAGCAAGGCCAAGTGCAAGGTCCTGCACCTGGGTCAGGGCAACCCCTGGTATCAATACAGGCTGGAGGATGAAGGGATTGAGAGCAGCCCTGCGGAGAAGGACTTGGGGATTCTGGCAGATGAAAAGTTGGACATGAGGTGTCAATGCACGTATGCAGCCCAGAAAGCCAGCTGTATACTGGGCTGCATTAAAAGGAGCATAACCGGAAGGTCGAGGGAGGTGATTCTGCCCCTCTGCTCCGCTCTGGTGAGACCCCACCTGGTGTCCTGCATCCAGCTCTGGGGTTTCTGGTACAACAAAGACATGGGCATGTTGGAGTGTGTCCAGAGAAGGGCCAGGAAAATGGTAAGAGGCATAGAATAGCGTCAGAGGCTGAGAGAATTGGGGTTGTTAAACCTGGAGAAGACTCTGGGAAGACTTTACTGAAGCTTTTCAATATATGTAATGGGGGCATATTAGAAAGACAGAGACTTTTTACCAGAGCCTGTAGTGACAGGATGAAGGGCAACAGTTTAAAACTGAAAAAGAGTGCATTTAGATTGGATATAAGGAAGAAATGATTTACGATGAGGGTGGTGAGACACTGGAACAGGTTTCCCTAGTGAAGTTGTGGATGCCTCATCACTGGAAGTGTTCAAAATTAGGTTGGATGGGGCTTTGAGAAAGCAGGTCTAGTGAAAAATGTCCCTGCTCATGGCAAGGGGGTTGGACTAGATGATCTTTAAAGGTCCCTTCCAACCTAAATCATTCTATGATTCTATTGAAATATAAGTGTTTAAATTACAGGAAAGAAGACCCCTAGGAAATAAATAATATTTATTTCTCAAAAGGACCTCTGAGAATGTAAAGACCAGAACCACAAGGTATCAGAAAATCCTATGAAAAACAATGGGAATTATGTGTTTAAGTGCTTTTGCAGACTTGGTCTTTCATGCTGACCAAAATCGGCCATACATTTTTCATCATGGGAAGCCGGTTTTGTGGAAAGACACTTTGGGTGAATCACATCGAAAATTATTTCCACCTAGAGCATCCCAGATCCTTGGCTGTGTGCTCCATGCCTCCACTCAGCAATATTCAGAAGTACTGATGAAATTAAAACTAGATATTTGCTTATGAATAGAGTTCACAGGAGACCTTGGCCTTCAGCTCATCACTGGTACTGTTATGAAGACTTTTGTGCCCATTTGTTGTTGTCACAGTCACAGAATCATGGAATAATTATGGCTGAAAGGGACCTCTGGAGGACATCTGATTGTATTTCCTGCTCAAAGCAGGGTCAATCACAGTATGTTACTCCAGGTATGTCCATTTGACCTCTGAACACCTGAATTTTGATGGATATTGTAGAAACATTCTAGGCAACCTATTTTAGTGCTTCATCACTTCCACCATGAAGTTTTCCTAATAGTGAAGTATAAGCTCCATGGCTGCAGCTTTTGAACACTGCCTCCTCTCCTTTTGCTGAGCACCACAAAGAAGAGTCTGGCTCCTTCTACACCCTCCCACCAGGCAGTTGAAGACTGTCATAAGATTCCCCTGGAGCCTTCTCTTAAGGCTGAACAAACACAGTGCACTGCTGACTCCTGTTCAACACATCTGGACCTCAGGTCCCTTTCTGAAGAGCTTTTTTTATCCCATCAGCTGGCAGGGCTTACTGTTGAGGTTATTCTGTTGCAGGTACAACACCCACATTTGTGTTGAATTTCCCCTAGTTTGGAGGGCCTAAATTGAGTCATAGAATCATTTTGGTTGGAAAAGACCTTGAAGATCATCGACTCCAACAATTAACTTAGCACTATCCACTCCACCATGTCCCTAAGAACCTCTATCATCAACCACTTCCTTGGGCAGCCTGTTCCAATGCCTCACAACCCTTTCCTTGAAGAATCTTTTCCTAATATCCAACCTAAACCTCCCCTGGGGCAACTTGAAGTCATTTCCTCTCATCCCACCACTTGCTACTTGGAAGAAGAGACCAACACCTTCCACGCTATAACCTCCTTTCAGGTAGTTGTAGACAGCAGTAAGGTCTCCCCTCAGCCTCCTTTTTGCCAGGCTGAACAGCCCCAGTTCCCTCAGCTGTTTCTTGTAAGACTTGTGCTCCAGACCCCTCATCAGTTTTGCTATCCTTCTCTGAACTCTCTCCAGCACCTCAATGTCTTTCCTGCACTGAGGTGTCCAAATCTGAACACAGGATTCAAGGTGCAGCCTCACCAGTGCTGAGTACAAGGGGATGATCACTGCCCTGGTCCTGCTGGCCACACTATTCCTGATACGAGCCAGGATGTTGTTGGCCTTTTTGGCCACCTGGGCACACTGCTGGACCATATTTAGCCATCTGTCAATCAACATCCCCAGATCCCTCTCTGTCAGGCAGCTTTCCAGCCACTCTTCCCCGAGCCTGCAGTGCTGTCTGGGGTTGTAACCCAAGTACTTGACGCTGTTGAACCTCATATCTTCATACAGTTGGCCTCAGCCCATTGATCCAGCTGGTCCAGCTGCCTCTGTGGAGCCTTCCTACTCTCCAGCAGATCAACACTCCCACCAACTTGGTGTCATTTGCACACTTACTGAGGAAGCACTCATTCAGATCTTTAATAAATGCAACAATTTAGACTATAAATCAAATTATGTTTTATGCTATTTGAACACAAATGTTCCTGCATCCTATTATCTTTATCCCCCCTTCCTTGACCTCAAATGAGCTGAGATAGATGATTTAGGTCACATTTTAGAAGTCAATTCTTAGACTAAAGCAAGGTCTCACAAGCAAATGTTAGACTTATAATAAAAGTATTAGGAAAGAAATACCTACAGCATTCTAACTATTGTAGTATAAACAAGAAATAATAATGGTATCATGAAATATCATAGCTAGGGAAAGCATACCTGTATGAGTTCCTATTCATTGTTTGCTTTAGATCCTTATCAAACACACATTATTTTGCAACACTTTGAGTATCCTCTATAATCCCTGTCTATAGGATAGAGCAGAAAATCTGAATACTTGTCTGTTTTGATTGGATTTTTTTTCCCATATAAAAAGACTAATAATAGGATAAGATTCAAAATGTCAAAAAATACATTATTTATATTCCATTTTCTCTCTTTATTTCCCCATTAATTTCTCTCTTTTCATTTCCAGGCATTAGATGTGGTATAAAATGATCAGCAGTCATTGCAGTATGTCTGTAGTCTTACATTAGCTCACATAGTGGGCCGGATAAATTGGGTAAGATTTCAGGACTTTATATAGCTCTCATTATCTCTTTGTGCAACAAAGGAGATTTAGAAAAGAAAAATCCATCCTCTTGCATATTATATTTTAAATGTAATATAAACCAGTTATATTAGCACTCACCTATATAATTAGTGGAACAAAGCCCTTAATAGAACAATTTAATACAGACCCTTCATAAATTAAGTCAGTGTTATGGCCTTTTCCCTCTCAAGGAATTGTTAAACTGTAAAAACAACCCACATACTTCCTATAAAAAGAAAGCAGCAATGAGGCTACAGTTAAAAGCAAACCAAAAAAACCCCAACCAACAAACTACTAGTGTTTCCCTTTGGGCTATAGCCTTTCTTTTCTAAGCTTATAAATATGCATATACGGGCATATAGTCTAACACACACATTAGTTATCATCCTTTCTTCCCAATCAGTGCTTAAATTTATATCAATACTAGTTCCATTTGCCTCTAAGCTCTCTGAATTCATTGCTTATAAACACTTGAAGCACACTTCTCTGCTAGGTCCCTCTCAGACCTCGTCTGCTTTTCCACTTACCTGTCTGTATCAGCTAGTTTATACCCCTACCCAAACCTTTAAGACTATATTCTGTCTCTGTTATCCTAGATGTTTTGCCACTTTTATCGATACGTATAATGAAGACATTTGCTATTCCAGCTTGTCTCTTTGACAGACTGAAACTTGTCCTCTGCCTTTCTACTGTTTCCTCATGAGCTCAGGATCAACATGAATAATTTTCCTTCTTGAACTATTTGCTTTCTTAAATGATGTAATAACATAAACTCCACATCTTATTTATAAGGCAGGCTCTTAGCCTACACATCAGAACTCTCTAATAAGTTACCACAGTAAACAAGCTAATGTACAAAATTATCTTTGCAGTTTAAATTCCTTCATATTTAACAAATTGTATCTATCTGACAGTGTAAACTCACCATAGCTTCCATCCTTTTTCTCAGTTATTTCAACATTATTTGACAGATGTAATTTTTCCTCACTCATATCCATCCATAATGTTACTCAACGAATTTCGGCCCACTGTTCTGGCAATTACGTCTCTTTCTTTGTATTCCTTTACCCTGCTCTTCTTTCCTCATTGCATCAAATTTAAATATTTCTACTCACTTTCATGGCCCTTCCTGACCTACCTCTATAGAATTATAATTTATTTTAGAGATATTGATGATCAATGATGCTAACCTCATGCCTACTTACTAGATTTTCCAGATTTCAACTCTGCTTTCTCCTTCGTTGTTCTGCAGGCTGAGCAGAGGTTCCTGTGAGCATGTGTTTAGTCTCTTCATTATCTTCCATCAGATACTGCTTTTCCATAACAACTGCAAGAAGGCTTTACAGTTATCAGATCACCACGACGTTAAGAATACTCTTAATGTCTCCCCATATGACTGAATGCTCAGAACTTTTGCTTTCTTTTTGCTGTCTTGCTTAATATGTAGATGCAATCGCTTTAGGTAATGATGGTCTCCTCCTTTTGTACTTCTATGTGTAAGTAATCTTCTCTTACTACAGTTCTCAGGTGCTACAATGATACCAACAAATAATACTCAAATACACCATTCTGGTGGCAGAGTTTACCCTTGAGTAGTTCAGCTATTAATTCTGTTCTAAAACTGTCATGCTATTAAGCCATTAAAGTTGTTGAAGAACAGCCATTTTTTGTAATGTTTCTTGAGCAGTCAGGAAACCCACATGCAATATGCCAAAAATGGTCATCTGGTCGTGGAAGTAGCAGTTCAAAAAGCCCAAAGGTTCCAAATCAAAACGTAACATGAAGTGTAGGCACAGCCCAAATTGTCTTGACTCATTTTAGCTATGCTTAATGAATCACTTTTCAGCTAGCTATGCGAACCACAAATTCTGTATCTGAAAAGTTGGAAGATTAAGGCTAAAGGTTTTGAATAATACTAGTTGAAATGATCACTTGGATATTTTGTTAGTAGCTCTTCCATCCTACTGGAGGCAAAATATAGTCATGACTATGTCACACTTCCACATGAATTCTTTTCAGCAATTCTGCCATTTGTATGTGAATTCCACTTTGAGGACTGAATGTTTCTCTACAGAGTAGAAAAGTTAGAGCACTGTGCAATGGTCCTCAATCATTTTGTATCTGTGCCTTGTTGTTGCCAGCTTCTCAAATTTTCCCAGGACTCCCTTGGACATCTCCACAGTCATAGGAAGCTAAAAGAGAATAAGCTCTATGCTAAAGCCAAGGAAGGAACAGAAGGAAAGTCTGGAAAAAGAAAGGAAATGAGAAATACATCCATCGCTGTTAAACTGCTAACACACAGCACTAGTGGAAGGGTTTACCACATAACAGTGACATTTTAGTATTATCAGTAGTTGTGCTTTTTGTAAGCGCAAGAGAAGTCAGAAAACCAAACACTGACTGCAAGGAAAACCAAAGTAGGATGCCCCTCTATTCTCTTTTCTATTTATTTGTGCCTGTCATTTATGAAATATATTTCCAAAGAGGAGGCAAAGGGTTATTGAGCAAGTTGCCTTTTCCATGCTTTGGAAAATTACACTTGAGAGATACTGAAGTGGAATCATCAGCAGCTGGTGCTTTCAATCTTTTACGTGTTACTGCTCTCACTGTATTAACTATAGATTTTTAAATTAAAATGTGAATATTTCAAAAAGCAAAAAAGGGGTGTCAGTTTATAAGATAAACTGGTTGCTGCCTGTTCTGCAAATGCGGTGACATACTGGTTCTATTCTCTCCGTAACCAAAAAAGGTTTGTGGTCACGTGATTTGAAAAGTCACCAAAAAAAAAAAAGAGGAAATGAGAAAAAAAGAGTATATTTTCTACTAATTTTAACTTATTTTACAACCTTTGGATTCCTTTTTCTTAGCATTCAAGTAGCTTCTAGTATCACTGTATGTCAGCATCTCAAAAAATGTACTTTATTTTGTTTTTGCAACAGACACCAGATATTATCCCCATTTTACAAACAAAGAACTCAGCCAGTCCTTATTCACTTCATATAATATAAACCTTCTCAATATGCAGCTAGATGCCAAGGCCTGGTTCTTGATAAGCACCTAGAGATGACGTGTTTCAGTTATCAAAGCATAGGTAGAACATAACATCATTCTGCTTCTCAAAACAGTAGAAAATCACAGTATCATAAAATGTCCTGACTCGGAAGAGACTCATGAGGATCATCAAGTCCAACTCCTGTCCCTGCACAGGACAACACCATGTGTCTCAGGACGTTGTCTAATTCCTTCTTGAACAGTGCCAGGCTTCAGGCTGTGACTACCTCCCTGGGGAGCCTGTTCCAGTGCTCCACCACCCTCTGGGGGAAGAACCTTTTCTTAATGTCCAACCTAAACCTTCCCTGGCACATCTTCCTGCCATTCCCTCAGGTTCTGTCATTGGTCTCCAGAGAGAAGAGATCAGCACCTGCTCCTCCTCCTCCCCTTGTGAGGAAGCTGTAGACTGCAATGAGGTCTCCCCTCAGTCTCCTCTTCTCCAGGCTGAACAAACAAGTGACTTTAACCACTCCTCATATGTCTTCCTCTCCAAACCCTTCACCAACTTTGTGTCCCTCTTCTGGACACTCTCCAGTACCTTCATGTCCTTTTTATCCTGTGTCACTCAGACCTGCACACAGTGCTCCAGGTGAGGCCACACCAGTGCAGAGCAGAGCGGGACAATCACCTCCCTGCCCAGCTGGCAATGCTGTGCTGGATGCACCCAGGACACAGGTGGCCTCCTGGCTGCCAGGGACACTGTTGGCTCTCCAGCCTCTCGTCCCCCAGTCTGTATGTACAGCCAGGGTTGCCATGTTCCAGGTGGAAAATCCGGTACTTGTCCTTGTTAAACTTCATGTGGTTGGTGATTGCCCAGTTCTCCAATTTGTCCAAATCCCTCTGCAGGGCCTCTCTGCCCTCGAGAGTGTCAACAGCTCCCTCCAATTTTGTGTCATCAGAAAACTTGCTAAGCAATCCCTCAAGTCATGTGTCCAAGTCATTTATAAAGACATTGAAGAGTGCTGACCCTAAGATAGGTCCCTGCAGAACCCCGCTAGTGACTGGTCACCAGCCCAACATAACCCCATTTACCAGAACCCTTTGAGCCCGGCCCATCAGGCAATTACTCACCCACTGCACTGTGTTTACTCAGATGTGTGCTGGACATCTTGTCCAGGAGGATACTGTGAGAGACAGTATCAAAGGCTTTGCTGGAATCCAAAAAGATCACATTGACAAACTTCCCTTGGTCAACTAGGTGGGTAATCTTGTCATAACAAGAAATTAAGTTTGTTAGACAGGACTCTTGACTCATGAACCTGTGCTGGCTGGGACCAATGACTGCACTGTTGTTCAGATGTTTTTCAATAACACCCAGAATAATCTTCTCCATAATTCTGCCATGCACAGGAGTGCCTGGCAAATTGATAAAAACAATTAATGAGTAGAAAATTATAAACAAACTCTGCTGTGTCATTATTGAGCACTGCTGGACAGATTATGTAATTTTGATTCTGTGAAGACTATGATGCCTTCCCATGATTGCTCACAAATATATCCCTCTCTACAGGATAGTGATAATTTGACCACTGCTAAAAATACTGAACCAAAGTTCCATATAAACCACATTGCTAAAATAATTATATTTTATGTTCATGTATTGCTGCTTCTTTTTTCCAAACCCATGCGAAACTTCTTGTTATTTGATATTTTTTCATTTTCTTCATTAAGACCTTCATAATTTTCTGTTATTTTGAACATTTTAATAATGTTTATCCCATTCTGATTCTGCAGCACTGTTGTTTGCATTTTCATAGTATCTGGGAGTCACTGTGACAGAGCAGATCGACATACGTCAGTACACACCTCAGTTCCTCTATTTCTAAAAAGGAGTCAGGATGGTACTATTACATCTCAGTCTCCCTCACTTTCAGCTTTTAACTTCACCCTGGCAGAGTGACTTGAAATCAGATCTAGAATAAATATATCCATTTTAAAATTGTAGCCTGGCTGTTGTTGGCAATGTATTATTGAATAAATGTAGTTGTTCTTCCTTTCCCTCTCGCGCTTTCATCTTGAGTTCACAGAACCGTCAGTCTTTACATGCAACAGCTGCACACAAGCAGTGGTAGGGAGAGACTTTAGTGGCTACAAGTGCTTCTGCTTCTCATTATACTACCTCATCATAATGTGCATTTTTGCAAAGTCACAATACAAATACATCCAAATCAGATGTAGACTCAATTACAGTACAAGAACTGAAAAAACACATCAGTTCAGGGATAGATTTCTGACACAACTACACAGCATCTTTCAGGAATGTACAGTCTCACATATCTAGTTATCACCCCTCCTTTCTTTACTTTGGTCTGATTCTCCCTTCCTCCCCAAATAAGGATCCACAACATCTTTCCATATATAACACATTGGAAGAATTTACAGTGTAAACATATAAAACGCAGAAAATCTGAATTAACAACTCTTGCAGTAATCATAAATCACGCATAAGGTGGCTATGAAATAAAAATTAAGTACAGTAAAGCATTACTGAGAAATACTAAGTACCACTTATAGCTAGAAAAAAGAAATTACAATCTGTGTGGGAACAATAACCTCAAATTTTTCTCACATCTGTAAATTTATAATTGTCCAATGTTGGATATTTTGCATTAATATATTTATGCTTCAGAGAAACCATACTAAGATCAAAAATATTCATCCTGCATAATAAATCCATCAGGAACAAAGACAATAAAAGATATTTCTGTTGGAGTTTATAAAAACATTAAATTCAGCTATAAAGCCCTATGCTGTATAAGAGATGTTCAACTTTTCAAAGAAAAGAAGCAAAGAGCTGTCTCTGTCAGAGGAAAGATAAAAAGATACAAGCAACCTGTCAGGAACAATTATGCTGATTCATGTTGTAAACACCATTACAATGTAAGCCCACCAGAAAATGTAGAAGTAAGACATTTAATGCATCAAATTAAGCTTTGTCATTGGTTTATGCATGGGGCAGAGAGTTTTGCACATATCTCCCAGGAGAGAAAAATATTCCCTTAAAACCGTTTCAAAAATACCCCTAATTTATAACCAGAAAACCAAATTCCAGTTGATGAAAGTATTATTTCAGAATTTTCCTTTTGCCATTCCACTAGACACTGCATACACAGAGACAGGGTGCACTGCAGTTGTATAAAACCAGCTATTGTGTCACCTTATCTAATCACAGCTACATGAACAGAAGCTTTGATATTTATTTAGATCACATAGTCAGCACGAGCCCTGAACAAGGAAAATGTGTAATTGCATAGCTCACGGGCAAATTCGAGTGTGCACCGTGACCCAGAAAGTCACATTTGAGTCCCCTGCTTCCTCCTTGCGGTGGGAGCAGCCGGAGCCCAGCAGGCACCAGCTGCACCAAGGTGCCCTCCTGACAGCCCTGCTGCTGCGAGGAGAGGCCTGGGGGACAGAGCCACGGTGGCCTCTTATTCCTGCCTCCTGTAGACTTCCTCCATTAGCTCACACAGGAGCAGCAGACTGGGCAAACAGTGCCCAAAAGGTGGCTGCTCCTTTTCTCCCGTGGTTAGCAGACCGGCAGCACAAGCAGCCTTACATGGTGCCCCCCTCTTCAAAGGCACTGAAGCAAAAAAATTCAGCTCTTGGCATTGTGTGTTTGCATATCTAAGAAGAAGGGGGATATTTCCATGCAATTAGATTATCCCTACTCCTTGTGTGACTAGCTCCTCATGTGTTACCCACCAAAGTCAGGAATAATTTCAGTCCTGACACTCACTGGTTTTCAAGAACTGTTTCTGCATCGAGTGTTCAAAAAAAGGATGGGCTGAGGTGGAAAGGAGGTGATAATCTACAGAATGCACAATGGAGAATGTCACAGCTTGTTTTTGCCCCTGCTAAGAGGGCATATAACCCACAATGCACATTTGCTGTCTCTGCAGTTAGTTTTACCTTAAGGCAGAGGAAAGAAATCTTATTATAATATTATACTACCGACACCATAACTAAGATTGAAAAAGGCTATTACTGGCATAAATGACTCCAAATAAGGTTCTTTACTCTTTTCAAATTGCTAGTCAAAATGCAGTACCAGAAGGATATTAACTCTGAGGAATAATTGCTTCACCTACCTGAGGCTAAATATGTTGGGCCAAAGCCCTTCCTGGTTCACAAAGTTCAATTTAAAGTGAGAGAACTACATCCTTCACAACCCTCACACAAGGCAGAATGCAGGAACAGAAGTGACAGCTAAGGGGATCTATTGCTCTCTTCAACTAGGTAATGGGAGTGTATGAAGGAGATGCGGTCAGACTCTTCTGGTGGTGCACAGTAAGAGAGGCCAAACAGATGCAAGTTCCAAACCCAGAATTTCCAGTTCTCACAATGAAGTAGTCAAAATATGAGATTTCCCAGAGAAGATCTGGCATCTCCATCCTTCAAGACACTAAAAATCATGTTAGACAAGGGTTTGAACAACCTTCTCTAAGGCTGAACTTGGCCCATTTTTTGGGTGGAGGTTTGGTCAGATGACATCCAGAGGTCCCTTCCAACAAAAATTATTTTGTAATTGTACCATTTTAGCAGGGCTATTGGTCTGGTTTGCTATTGGCTCAGATATGAGTTTCAGCCTTGCGCTGTCCTTGCTAGAAACCTATTCACCAGCCTTACCCCCCAGATCACACCAGCTAAGCTTCTGTGACTTCAGACTACAACCCCTCTATGGGGTTTGGGTAAACTACCTTAACAAAAGCAATCTAAGCATGGACAGATCTTTACTTACCATTGTTGAGATGATATATATACAGACTAAAATCCAGCTTTAGGGAAAGTTTTTTACCAAACAGAAATCTGCTGGAGAAAATTTCTGCTGCACTTATTTCTTTGATAAATATTTGTGTTCTGAGTCTGGTAAACCATGCATTTGTTCAGTATGCAAGACAAGAGATGTCTAACTAGAAATACTTGGTTACAAGTAAAAATCAGAACAATTGTAGCCTCTGTATGGTAGAATGCCCAGGTAGATGAACACAGCCTGGCCTTAGAACCGCTCAGTTTCCATTGGGTCAGACTGACAGGAATGCTAGGAGGTGCTGCATTTCTTTACCATTTATATCCTATCAGTCAGAAACATGATTCTTTACAATGTTAATTCAAAGAAAAGGGGAGAGGGAACCAGAGAGACAAAGTAAAGGACCTCAGATAGATAAAGACAGAATACATAAACGTAATGCAAAATGAACAAACAATCCAAGACTCAGCAGGGGTGTTGATCAAAACTACATGAGCTATGGTATTTTCTCAATGAAGAAGACAGAAGACTGTTGGGGTCTGGCTTTTTTTTTGGGGGGGGGGGTGGAGGGAAGTTGTTTTAGTTTTGGGGGTGTTGTTTGTTTGTTTGTTTTGTGTTTTTTGTGGTGTTGTGTTATTTGTTGTTGTTGTTGGTTTTCGTTTATTTTTTCAAACAGATTAATCCTTTAAAGGGGATATCACACTTTCTCATCTTAAAACTACAACTTAGGCAGACCCCTCTGAAGAATCAGATGAAAGGAGAATTAAACTACCTTTAACTTAGATACAGGTTCTTGAAACAGATACCCATAGCCAAGAGTAGATATTACTAACTTGATGTATTGATGTATGCAATTTATATGCTAGTAAACATTAATTTGCCATTCCTAGGAAAAGACAAAAGACCTTTAGTTGTCAAAACAAAAAACTTAGATGACTAATTCCAAAGAGAAATTTGTGAACTTCGAACAGATGCCTCCCTACAAGCTAATTATGTGAAGTTAAGTATTCAGGGGGTGCAAAATATTGTTCCCATTTGTATTTCCTAGAATCTGGCTTTGATGATTCCTGTCTCAAAATTCCTGCTCATGAGAATCCCCTATTCCCACACATATCTGTCATGTAGTTACCTCAGGCTGGGGCTTGGACATGCTCTGGTGCAATGCCAGATCTCTTTGTGAAATAGCCTAAAGCCATAGAATCACAGAATGGTTTATGTTGGAAGGGACCTTAAAGGTCACGTAGTTCCAACCCCCCTGCCATGGCCAGGGACACCTTCTACTAGAGCAGGTTTCTCAAAGCCCCGTCCAGCCCAGCCTTGAACACTTCCAGGTATGGGGCTTCCACAGCTTCTCTGAGCAACCTGTTCCACCAGTGCCTCACCATCCTCATGGGGAATAATTTCTTCCTTATATCTAAGCTAAATCTACTCTCCTTCAGTTTAAAGCCATTACCTGCCATCCCATCACCATGTGCCCTTGTAAAAGTACCTCCCCAGCTTTCTTGTAGGTCCCCTTTAGGTACTGGATGGCTGACGTAAGGTCTCCCTGGAGTCTTCTCCAAGCTGAACAACCCCAGCCCTCTCAGCCTGTCTTGATACACAGCACACACTTCCCTGTCCTTTATTGTAGAGGGTCATATTAGAAATGCTTCTTTAGTTTGAAACTGGAACAAAGCAATACCGTACAGACATCCTAACAAAAATGCTATTAAAATCTCAGAATAAGTAAGATCAGTATCTCAAGATAAAAACGAGGGAAAAGAAACCCTTTAATTTTCATATTAGATATTACTTATAAAGTATATAATCTGTGCTTGAATATACTGAGAGTATTAGAACTCCAAGATTGCTGCACAAGCAATTTTGCTTTGCAAAGTTAACAGCACTCATGACAAACTTGGAAGCTTTGCATGCTGGTCACATTAAATGAAATCAAGAATGTAGACATGGAACTTGGTTAAATTTGCTAATAATTTCAGGTTTAAGCACATCAAACACCTACAGTAGATCATATTTTGACTTTTTTATTCATTCTAGTTTACTAAGGCCTCCACTGAAGTCCAAAATCTATATTTCCAATCTCATACCTGGGTTTGAACTCTTGAATGTTTCTGCCAATCAGGATTACTGAATTTAAATGGGTAGTTAATGATATGCTATATTATTAGACTTCAAAAAAAAATTTATTAGGTGAATAAATTAATGGATCACCACTAGGCAAAGAAATGCAGGCTCTGAGCTTGCAGCCTGTGTCAGATGACTTCATCAACTTTTCCTCAGGTAGTTACTGTGGAATATTGAGTCTGCTATAAATCCTCATACTAGATCATCCTGCAGGAATTTATTTCTCTAGCCACATCTGTAGGAAACATTTTGTTTTCTGAAGTTGTCATTTCTTTCTGATAAACAAGTATTTTTGTTCACTTGCTATGATGTCTTTATTGTTTACACCATTATTCCTAAAACCGTCAGCAACTTACTATTACTGTGAATAACCTACTGGTAATAGACAAGTCAGGTTCTGTTCTGTTTTTTTTTTTTTTTTTCCAAGGGGAACTCCTTTTTACCTGCCCAACTGTCATAAAATATTTTGTAAACAATCAATATGCTTAGAACACTACATATTTTATAGCTTATGTTACTAACAAAAATTTCAGGACGTGCTTAGATTGTCTAAATATTGCAAAGCATAACCTGGTTTTCAATGCCCAGTCCGAAACACCTGACTGAATTCTTCTTTGCGTAAAGGCTACATTAAGCCCTACATAAATTAAGGTCCCTAGGTAACAAACGTGTCGTCAAATTTGCATTAAAAATGAAAGGGTACCAAAACACAAGTACATTTTAAAAACTGCGGCTCATAACTTTACATTCCACTCGATGTGCACTGGAAATAGGTGTGAACACAGTAGATAAAGGGATAATACATATTTTGAAGACTTCTGAACTTAGTAGAATATGAGAAAATGTCCAGTCTACCATGTAGAAATATAGCACATGGCAATAGTTCTGGAACTGCTTAAAAGCTTTTTATTCAAATATCATTAAGTAGGTGTCTTCCAAATGAAACAATCTGTCTAAAAGAAGTTTGGTAATTAGCTGATTACAAGTTTATAGAAAATATTAGTCTTTTAGATAAGTGCTAAGAATACAGCACAAATACTCTTTGCTAAACAATGCAGATGTGTAAGATCCAATAAAGACATCAGAGATCTGTGAAAAACCTTGTTTTAAAATGTCACTGAAAGTGATTTTAGATTTTTAGGCTCATTTCCCTCTTTACATACATCTATGTCTTGTTACATTTGAAGTAGGATATTGTTGAGCCACCAGAAAGCAGAGGAATTTCTACACCTGTTTTGTTTTTTCATTAGACACTTTAACTATTTGCTACAGTATTCACAGAGCTTTTATTGCTGTAGTTCAGCAAATAAGGTCTTATTTCTTTGTGGGTTTTGTAGGTGGCAGTCATCCTAAGACTGATCATGGAAGAGACCTCAACAACGTTTTCTACTATACTAATTATTTTTTTTTTCTACATATTTGAATAAGTTTTTCAGTCTATGGTAAAAGAGTTTGCTGTAACTTAGACTGTCACAGCACCAGATACACGTCTCTTTTACCATTACTGCTTAGGCCACATAGTATCAAAAGATACAGAAATGCCCATATCTTTCTTTCTACCATTCCATCATTTATGTTTATCATTTTATTGCTCCCAAACTCAACAATTTTAGCAGCTCAAAAAGTAGCATAATATTTAGCTTGAAGCATTGGCATTTTCCAATTTTCCATGCAAGCATCAGCCATCTGTACCAGCTCAGTGGCATCACCTGAAGGTGAATTTCACAAGCTGACAGCAGGAAACACAGGATCTGCTCCCTGCAAGGAAACTTCATGTCATTCAACTTGAGCATCAGAATGAAATGTTGCTTTCCCTCAAAAACAAGATTTTCACTCTGTGTTATCATTAATTTAAAAAAAAAAATATATATATTAGCTTTATGGTAAACGGATTACTTTTCAGTGTTTGTTCTGCTGAAATCTCTTATTTCTAAAAGCTTATCTTAAAGCTCTAAGACCTACTGTCACCTGGAATAAATTTCCACAGTCCTACCACACTGAATACAATTGGACAAATTATTCAAGAGAAATTTTGGCCAGAGAGTTCTGAGAGAGAGGATTTGCATCATTTTATTTGAGAGTCACTTCTATTATTTTTACTTTACAGTATATAATTTTTGACGCTGAACAAAACAAAGTCCAATCCATCCACTATCCTACCTCTTACCACACTGCTTCACAAAAAGGCCAAAAAGCAGTTGGTACATATTGTACTCTGTCAGTTTTATCATATTCACTACTGTTCACATTCTGCCTTAAAACCTGACATGAGCTTTTGTCTTCCTTGTAACAGTTCTTCTTTGGCTTTACTAGTATAAATCAAAACACTGCTACTCATAGCAATCTCAAATTAGTAATTAAAGTATGACGTATTTTTGCCTTCAGCAATATCCTGTGTCATTTTCATGGTGTAATTTCAAAACTGTAGATAAAATTCTTTGCGAGTTTTAAAATGGCCACCTTTTCATGCCCATTTCAATCTCTTATGTCTGTAGATCTACAGATCCACTGTATCTTTGTTCATATGCACTCCCATGGAGAAAGAGTACACCTGGCCTCTGGTACAAACAGCTTTATTTATTTTCTTAGACAGCTTCTGTATGCCCTCTGAGTCATTTCAAAGGCATTGAATAAAATCTGAAGCCATCGGTCTCTGGAAATTCCCTTGGTAGCTTCCTTTCCCTCCAGTGAAACCTCAGTAGTCTCATAGTTATGTCTTACATTTCCCAATGTCTGGATTCATCCCACTAGGTGTTTTCTGAGCTTAGGACTCTTCTCTTCAAAAATTTTCTTTGGATACTTTAAAACAGTGTTCTAAATAATTTTCTTTAGGAGTTTTTGATTCTTAAATTCCTCATCTTGCTAGTAAGTCTTTTAAAATCTTTTTACAAAAGAAAAAGTAACAGTCCAACATCCTTTTACTTTCACTACATTTACTGGAGTGCTGTTGACTATTAAAATTCTGCCCTTTAGTGAAACTTCTGCCCTCTGCATTTTAAGCAGTTAGAACTAAGTGTCCATTTGTACTCTGTAGTATCCTCTAGAAGATAAATATAGTGTCATTTTTTTGCTAAGGATCAAAACCAAGTGTTAGATAACTTGCAGAGGACAAGGAAAAGCATGGAAAAGATAAATTAAATGGATTATTAAATGTTGCTAGCACCAGATAGTAAATTGCAATGTTCACTATAAATCAAATATAACCTTTGTACTAACCTGTATGAATGTAAAGTTGAAATGAATTAACAGCAGTTTGAAAGAAACATCAGAAATTAAATTCTAGATTGATCTGTTTAATCCAAGGTCATTCATCATTTATTAACTAAAAAATGAAATATGTTACTAGTCACTGAAAGATGCAATAGTTCAAACTGACATACAATAAAATATCTTACTATGAGTGAGTCCGAATTTATTCAAAGATTACTAGTTGCAAACAAAGAATATTTCAGGAAGTCTTTGGCATACACTTCTCCAATTTGTTTTCTATCAGGCAGACTCTGTCAGCAGTTTCAGAGACATATACTTTCATTTATAAAAAGGCAACTACTGTGTTCTAATCATTAAACTGAAAATATCTTTGCAAAAGATCTTCACATCCAGTACAAATTCTTTGTACTTTTCCAGTTGTCTCCCTGCATAAGAGCAGTGGCAAACAATGGCTCTACCTGCATTCAGCATCGAAAAAAAAAAATCAATTGCTTATAGGGCACTACTATTTTTTCTTCGTTCAAGCTGTGTCATAGTCCATAAAGAAATAATCCATCACTGCTATACGTTCACTTCACAGCTGTGACAATAAATTCCTCATTTTGTTCCCATCTTACCCCAGGTAAGACTCCACTGACTTCGCTGAAGTTAGTCCTGATTTTCATCACTGTCAGTGAAAGCAGAATCAGGCTGAAGGAACTGCCACTGCCGTGTGCACTCTATGAAGCATATCTACGAATCACAAAGTGTTTTAAAAGCTCCGCTCCCCTTATTTGATTAATTGAAAAACAATTCAGCTAGGATTTAATTTTCATCCCCAAATGGTCCTTTCAATTCAGAAAGACAAGACATGCACATGCATTAGTCATGCATTAAAAAACTTTCATGTTTGTAGTGCAGATATTAACTCACTGCATACTGTATTTTACATTGATTGATACGAGCTGCTCTAAGTTTCCTGTCACATAAACCAGAGGCAGACCAAGCCTAATTCCGTGACACAAAGATTATGCTATATAAAATATAAACAGGGATAAGAAAATTCACCATAAATATTTATGTGCTTGTACTTGCAGTTTTCTATTTTTATAAATCCATTAGGTCTCACCAGAGATCTTTAATATATTCTTTTCATTTCTAATATCCTATTTGAAAACTCAAGTATATGTATGATTCAAAGCAAAGCCAAGATAAATTAATATATTGACATTTATAATACAGTAATCCATGTGGAAAAAGGAGAGGCAATATGAAGATGTTTAGATGTGTTTAGTGTTTTAAGGGATAACATTGACCAACAGCACATGAAGGTCAATACCCACTTGCCAAATGTACTGTAAACCTCGATGGGTTGAAGAATGAGGAATCATTATATAAGGCCTTGTATTTCCATTATGATTTATGACAACTAAATGGAAAACTGGTGTAAAGTCTTTTGATTCAGACCAATTAGATTTCACCTTCTGTTTGCACCCATGTTCATAGGTCTAATTACTGTTCAAGTCTAGGAGACTAGAAGATACGAAGTATCATATGGAAAATAGGTGTGTTCTCCACTTGAGTTAGTCAAGGCAAATGAAGCTGAGGTGAAATTCTAAGGAGTATTTCTGTTTTCAGATACAGGGCAAAATAAAGCCTAAATCACACACATGCATGCATACACACAGGTATGCATGAACCTACTCATGCACACACATGTACACATACATTTTTTTAATGATAAGTGAAAGAGTCTCTGGGCTGGACCCTAAGCCTGTGAAACCAGCCTTCCCTCAGTGGGGATTCCCTAGCTCAAGGTTAGCAAAAGCTGCAAGCTCATGGCACAGGAGTCGTGTCAGAAGGGAGCCTTGGGAACAAGCCTTCAGAGGATAAATGCATAAATGCCGCTTTTGTTGCTTTTAATGACAGCTGGGAATATAGTCCTCTTATAGAGTTATTCACAACCATTTCTAAAAGCTAAAGGATGGAGAAAGTTTATTGCTATGGTCAGTACATATTTACTATTATAGATTTAAAAAAAAAATATATATTTCTCTGTCAAAGACTCTCCATAAGCTCTCATATAAAGAACACAGGAAATGACAATGCCGAATTGAAATCCTTACTTTATTACCTAGAAAGTAAGCTATTCTGCTTTGCAATACACACTGTACCAGGATTGCTCACAACCAGTAAGAGCTCAATGTGCCCAAGACAGTTATGTCCTCCCCCTGTGCTTGAAGGATGCTGGAGAAAAAGGTGTTTGGTCAGGGCCCAGAAATACCATCCCAGACAATGCGTGGAGAAAACATCTTGCCAAGTTTTGCCAAGAGTGACTCTGAGTACCTCTTGCTGGGAACGCAATAAACAAATTCACTAGTTAGGCCAGACTGGCATGGGCATTTGCTTCTTCTGCCCAGGTTATGGAAACTGTGCCAGCTATGCAAAGAAGATACCAGAATTTTGGCAAACACAACTCCAATTTACAGGAACATTATTATCTAAAATCTAAAAAATCAAATAGAACAAGGAAGCAGGGGATGATCCTAATAAATCAACCTATTAGGAACTGTGGATTTCACAGGATCTTGTGCAGGTTTTTGGTTTTTGGGGTTGGTTTGTTTGTTTGGGTTTTTTGGTAGGACCTTGTTAACCAAAGTTTGGCTAAGCAAACACACTTTGAAAATCATTGCTTGGAACTAAAACAAAATTACAAGACTAATACACAAAGAAGGATTTATGGGTTACAATATATACTGGGAATTTTGTTTTGTCCCCTGGTTCCTGAGCCACTGCAGTGTTTGGGGTCACAAACTCTTTTCTACAACCAAGGGGGAAGGAAATTTCCTTTTTTTGGTTTTCTTTCTGGACAGAAAGGAATGCTGAGAGCTTCACAAAAACACCTGACTCTTCAAGCAAGAAGCTCAAGAAAAAAAAAACAACACTCAATACTGTTAGTTTTGCAATAAAGTCACGTGGCCTTGCAGCATGGGGTGAGATGGAACAGTATGAAGTCAAGAAAAAATGGTTTCGACTACAGCAAGCTAAAATGAGAATTGACTATTTCAGAGCTCAGAATAGCCCCTGAGGAGGCCCATCTTGCCATGCCATGTAACTAGTTGCGGAAAAAAAAAAAATAATAATTTCTTGCTTACATCAATGCTGTTTATCAAATTACAATGTATTATAACAGCTTTAGTGGTTGGGTACGATGATATTCCAAACTCTAAGTTCTATATGGATCAGACTATATTTTTGTTTTTAGTACCAGACTCTGAAAGAAGCAAGGAAAATTAGCCCAGAAAAAAATACCTGAGAGTATTAAACAGCTTTAAGGTTTCAGGTCCCACTAAAATGCTTCAGGTCCTATTCTTCATATTGGACAGTCTGATCTCAGGAAGCCATGTGTAAATCCATCTAATAGGATTTTTTCTTAAGTAGGTCAAACTTTATAACTCCAGTCTCTGTCAGAGATTGGATTTTTCTTTACAAGCCAGATAACTTCTAGGCCTTCAGAAACTGCCTCTTTACTACAAACAGAGCACAGAACCAAAATGAATTTAATAGCTTGTACCAGGTAGCTTTTTCAGACATATTAATTTGTTACATTAAGGCATTAACAGTGAAACAGATGGCAAACGGTTCTGGAAAAAAACAAAAAGAAAATTATTTTGATGGGTGTATTAAGCCAGGTGACCCTATTTGGCCTGGACAAAGAAGGCATGTGGTACTTCATCTAAAGAGATTTTTCCTTTCTCTCACGCCTCTCATCAGAGCTTTACACAGCACTTGAGGTCAGTTCATTACCACCAATCACTCTGTTATCATAACAGCCATTGTGAAATAACTCCTTATTAATAAAAGCAGTGGGTATATGATGGCGTAAAAAGGAACATGATGACATGATGTGGCATATATATATGTATATATATATATATATACAACTTGCAGGGTCAGGGCAGGACAAGGCCAAGGCATGGTGAGTGAGAGGTGGATGGCAAAGTATTCGAGCATGTTTACACTTCTGTAAAGATGTTTGCCTTTCACCATGCCAACAGTACAAGTTGTCTCAGAATCTCCACACCGGTATTTAGGGATGCTCTTGCAGGCAGTTAGTGCTGTCATCCTTTGCAAACAGTAGACAGAAGATGCAGGCTGCAGAATTAGAAACAAAGAGCTGCAGAACTGCTGCCTCAAAGGCTTCACGCCCAGGGGAAAACCAAATACACCACAGAGGGCTGGAGAAGACCAGGGATGTCATCTGAATATGAAATAAAGTTTATGATTGACACGTGTGGCAGAAGAGAGACAGAAAAGAAGGGAGGGGAGATGATCAGAGCGTACCAGCTTATGCTTGTGGCTGTGCAGATGTTCCCCAGAGCACTGAGGAAGAAAAGTGTGAGGCACAGCCAAAGCAAGACACCAGTAGCTGCAACAGGCATCACAGAATCACAGAATACCAGGTTGGAAGGGACCATAAGGACCATCTAGTCCAACCTTTCTTGGTAAAATGTAAATGAAAGGTGATAAGAGCAGAAATGGGCACCACAGTTGACTGGAGCAAGATCCCCTCCTTTGCCTCTGTTCTGCACACTATTATGAAGCTTGCAGAGGTCTCAGGAAGACTGAAGGACAGGTTCCTATTGAAATGAAAGTTACTTTTCTTAAAAATGAACAGAATGCCTGGCAGCACTTCTTGAAGGTACCAACTGAGTATGGTCATCCCAAAACATCTTCCACTTTTGGCAGTTCATCCTTATGCTTTAAGATCTTCGACGGTGCTTGCAAATGGAGCAAAAAGGATGAAATAAAATCAAATACGTTAACCCCATGTCACAGTAGGAAACTGCTGCTGAAGCTAGAGTAGGCACGTATACTGTAGACATTATCAACTATGATTCAGGTCTAGTAGTTTCTCCCTATTGGTTTAACCTCCACTCAAACCCTTCAATTGCTTGAACTCTTCTGCTTTGTAGTCTAAAAATAAAAAGCTTCACAACAGCTATACCCACAGGTGCCAATCAGCACAGGCAGACACAGGGCTCAGCCCTGTCAGGGCTCCCCTCTGAGGGTGATGGGGCCCGGCTGCCCAGCAGGTGACTCCACAGAGGGGACACCGGGATGCGGACCACGCTGCCCTTTCCCGGCTGCCTTCATGGGCAGGAGGGGAAGGCTGTGGCCACTCGCCAGCTTTGGCTGGAGTCCATCCACTTTGCACCAGCTGAGCAGCACGACATGGACTGTAAAATCTGGCCTAAAGGTTTTTAAATGTTTAGAGCCACAAAGGCAAAAGGGTAGCCGGAATAAATGGCGTGGCCTGCCCTGACACACTTCTTAGCTGGGGGGGTATAAGAGATCCTTTTTATTATCCTGGACAGGAGCTGAAAAATGACATAATACTGGAGGAAAAGGACACAGGGGCACTGAGGTTACTTTAGAGATGATTCAGATCTTGTTATTAATTCTCTCTGCTTGGCAGAATGTTTAAAAACTGGCAAGGGAGCACTAGCATTGCTGGCAGAGCACTGCTACAGCTGCATAGGTGGAGAGAACTCAGCAAGTAGCTTCTTCCAGCCTGGTGAGGAGGGATAAGGAGCAGGAGAGAGCAACAGCCCCACATCCCAATGACAAAACCACACAACGGGACTCAAAAGCAGATAGATTAAAAACAAACAAGTGTTCTGTTCTAGCAGGTTGGCACAAGGTAACTGAAGCATGTCATGTGTTGATATTTCGCCTCTCTACATAGCAGATGTCTTTTTCATAGGTCACAGAGAGAGTGTGAACAGTTGATTCAATGGCTAGAAAAATGCTGAGAGAAAGAGAAAAAACTGAAGATGGTCCAACGCATAGTATGTATTTCGTAAGTGTATGTGTAAGAAAGAGAGATAATCCTCTCCACAGTTCTTTTAGCAGGTGTTTATCCTTTTTCGCATTGACAGCAATATTTTGTAGCTACACAGCAGACATGCAGAATAAAATTCCTTTCCACACTTGCAAAAAATAATTACCCCTTATGTGACTTACAGCTGCTCCAGTCATTCATCAATGCTGTTGTCCTCTTTCTGCAAACCAACACTATGAAAGTATTGCTTTTTCTGGAATTTACTGAGAAAACTGTATAATCTCCAAACTGATTCTTTAAGAGAGTGACCAGGGTGCTACACTGGTGTTCTTTAAAAGCACTCATTGCTAAAGAAGACATTTCCCAAAGAACACAAACAGAAAAGCCTCAGAGAAAATACTATGTGATGTTTTGATGCAGAGGTGATAGGCATCATTTCAAAAGCCTGCAAAAGACAAGAATCAGTGAGCAAGTAAAGTTAAAACACTTCACTACCCAACAAAATTTACTCCTGCAAAAGAAGATTTTGTTTCCCTTCTGGTATGCAGAGAGAAGCACGAGGACATCTGCAAGGGCAAGGTCACAGTGACAGTAAGCCAACGTTTCCTCACTGTAGCTGAGGTGAACCTCCCCCTGAAATAGCTCAGGTAACTCAGTACTCACCTTTCAGCTAAGCACTTCCCTGTGTAATAGCTTGAATGTAGCTCTACAAAATTACCAACCACTGAAAAAAAGGGTAAGTATCTGAGCAGTTCCTCTGGATAAAGCTGAAACTAGACCTGCCTCTGCTATAAGACTTCTTGCAAGGACATGTGGATTCATAAATCCTGAATGAGTACAGAGCACAGGATCTGTCCTGCGGATCAGAGAAGCTATACAATGTTAGACGTTTAAACACAGTGGCCTGCTTCCCCGGCAGTGCGGGACACAGTCAGTAGGTTACGCTGAGCTGCTCTGTCTGAGGATCTGAGCCCACATTTCCTTGTACACAAAAATGCTCCTCACTTCTCTGCTGAATCCACTTCTGTTAACTGTACTTTCTATCATCCTGTTTTTCAGATTTACTAGAATTATTTTATCTTCAAAAGAAATTAAAATATTGATTAAAATACTATACCTTTTTTCAGCCAGTTTGGATTTGATGCAACTGTGGATTTAATAACACTACACCACTTCATGCTACAATAAGTAACAAAATTGTAGAGACTGTGAATATGATACATTGTATTTCACATAATTTGAGTAGATTAGGACCATAATCTAGAAAGTGAAATGGTCACTTCTTACCAGAAATATTTTCCAGCGATCTCTAACCTCATTAGGCATTCTCAGTACACCCAGAAGAGCAGCGTAAATAAAATACACTGTTTTCTGATGAGCTTTGATGAGCAGATGTTCAAGGTTTTTGTTGATTCATGTCTGGGATGTTTTTAAAACTTTTCTGCTTGTGTTCCATTTCCTGTTGAGCGAATTCAGCACGACCCAGATGAACAGGGACAATTGTGACTGTGTCTGCCTGGATGCCGCCCAGGTCGGCAGCTGTGCGGTGGCCACCGCGACGCGCCTGACTTGCCGGAGGAGAAATTATGTAATTTGGCGTTGAGGCCACTTGTGAATTCAGCTCTTGGTGCAGACAAAATACTGCACCTCTATGCGTTTCCTATTATCACTCTTGTCTGGTAGCCTGGAAGTGCATCTGAGGATACATCTTTTTGCTGTTTGTTGATACATGCACGTGAAACCCATACGCATTTTTAGCAGCAATAAAATAAGTAAATCAAAACTGGAATTCTTTCACTTTCTAATCTAATTTAGAATTAAATAATTTTTTTTATTTTTTTTATGTCTCGCGTTTCATTCAAACCGGAGTTCTGATGCATTAAAATATATTGATAATAATTTGTTAACTCTGGAAAAAAAACCTGCACTTTTTCCGTTATAGCAGCCACAAACATAGACTAATTGTCCTCATTTTGACTAAGTCATATTACATGTTTTTGAATTTTTTTCAAGCTAAAAACCTTAATCAGTGACAATTGTGAACGGCAGAGCTAAAACCAGAATGTAATGGGATGCTCCCAGCTTCTCAAATAATGCACATGGGCTGAAAGTGAATCAGGCTTACTGGAATGTACTGATAGAACAGGAAAGCATGGGAAAAGAAGAAGGTGTAGAAAAAAAGCCGATGCTAAGTGATCAAAGAGGAAAAGAAATGCAGAATCAAGCAAATAAATCTGGGCAAATATATGAAAGCAGGAATGGAGAAATAAATCCTGAGGTGTTTCATGAGATAAAGCAGTTGAAGACAATTAAACCTCCCTGCATAAGCAGAAATGTGAAGAACAAAATAGATAAGCTGAGTTTTGGAAGGTCCTACCAGAATTTCTGAAGCGACAGAGGATACAGTTGCTGCAGTTCGATGCACAGCCCATGATGCAGACGTGCATCAGGAACCCATAAGTGGATTTTCTGATGCAGAGGAGAAAGGAAGCTCCTCTTCTCACAAGGGGAAAATAGCAGTTTTAAAATGAGAAGGATGCACCAAGTGAGGCTGTTTTGAGGATATTTCACAGAATAGAAGTCCTGTGCAGAAGGGCACATTGGGAAAGTCACCCTTGGCTTCCAACAGCACCCAGACAGGGATTTTCATTCTGCCTCAAGACCAAGAGCATGTACTTGTATTAGGTAATACCTGGCAGAATGCTTTGCTTATTTAAGAAGGAATTTGATGTGAAATCAATATAGCACAAGGCACAACTTAAAAGATATATACGATGACATACTGATCTTTTAAAACTTTTTTTAAAGAAACACTTCAGAGGAAGGATATTATTTTATCAGTAAAACAACTATTTGATAGAATTAGCTGGGATTTTCCCCCAGACTCTAGTTTCTTGAAAACTAAACATCAAAATACTTTTGATGGGAAAAGGCTCGTTTAGATGAATTTTCTGTTTTGAATAGTTTTGAAACAAAATATTGAGGAATCTGAGACATACTAGTTGAACATTGTAAAACAAGTTTGGTTTTAAAATAATGCTTAATGAGAATGAAAATGCAAATGAAACAGACATAAGAAAAGAAAATACAATCTAAAATTACTGCTAGAATATTTTTCAGTGGTATGGTCTGAACTTCTAAGACAAGAAGAGTTTTTATATTGAAATGATTTCAACTGTTCTGTGTCTAGACAAAGCTAGGAGACGTATATACACAAATATACATATATAAAATTATAAAAAGCCATCCACACCACCAACACAAAAAAAAAGATGATCCCACCCAAAAATAATTGATAGGCCTGTGCTTGGGATGGTCCCTTGTGTTTAAGGGTCAGGTTCATGACCTGCTTTGTACTACTAAATGTAAACTGTTGATAACCTAAGTGTGGCAAAGCAGCCCTAATTCACTACCATTAGCTAAAGTTGCTTAAGAGCATTTTGAAGAATTTAGACCTATTTGAAACTACCCTCATACCATTACAGACAGTGCTTTGTTTTTTTACGGGAAGGATTTATTTGAATACAGAGATATCTTAATGCCTTTTTTTTTTGGCAAGGTTACTAACAAAGTAGGCTGCTTCCATTCCACTTGTTTTCATTCATGCAAACCAAACCATGTCATAAAAAGCACTTGTGTATTTCTCTGTTATGAGGAAATTATTTGAATAGCTCACTCAAAAATACTACCTGTTATCTTTACGTGTTCAGGACTAAGTTACTACTGTCCACCTTTTGTAACGTGTGCCTACACTTGCCATTTGTTGCTTAGTTTTCTTACGCTGAACTCTCTACAAAGGAGAATTAGCTCCAACAGATTTTACAAAATAAAAGTGTTTATACAGGACCTTCCAGAGTAACCACTGTCCCATGATGACTGAGCTCTCCATTAGGAGAGCAAACATCAGTTTATTTTTTTCAGTGATGGGTTAACACAAAGTGCATATTTGTTGCAGGGATCTAGACTAGCAACCAACGTTTTGCATTCACAACTCCTCTCTTTGCGCACACTTTCGTCATTTATTATGCCCAGATCTTTAAAACTGCATTAAATGTCCTGTTTGCCATTCACAGCCCAAATCAAACTGGAACAAACTAGATGTCCTTTGCCCACAGGAAAACTTCCTGCAGCATCCAGGTGTGCATTAATATTAAAACCCATCAAGGTAGGAGTACAAAAGAGGGATTTTGAGTCCTTAGGATTGAAGGACCCTTTGGTAACTCTCTTTCCAACTGCAAAATGTTAAACACCTGAAACATTCACTGCAATTTTGGTAACACAAGCAGCTGTTGATGCTATTATCTGTAAATACTAGTGCAGGAAATTCCCTGTGCAGAGGCAGAAATAGCATCTGTAGTACTGTGATAAGTAGTCAATCATTTTATAAGGTTCTCTACACTTCCACCTCTCCTTTTGGAATTGACTAAAGACGAATTATTCATATAAATATGTATGCAAATAGGATTCAGCTGTAATTAATGATGGAAATGCCAAAAATATACTACATTTACAGGCAAAGTGCATCTCTAAACAGTGAAAATCTGAATACATTGGAATACGATTCTTCACAGAAGCAGAAAATGTAGTTCTAAAATTATAGATTGCATAGCTGATACAATGACAGTTCAATCAGCTGAATTAAGAATGTGCAACTCCAGCAATGTCCTTGAATACACAGATTTACTTCACAATGTACTCTAATGCTGAATTACCTTTACCTCCTGGTGCAATTCCAGGGAAGTAATTTGTACTGCGTAAGGGATAAATCTGTCTCTCAAAATATGCCAAGGAGTGATCACAAAGAATTACATTAGTCTAATACAGTTTGATTATTTTTAAACAGTAAGAGCATAAACAATAGAATCCTAGGTTTTGATATTTGTAAGTCTATATTTTGTTTATTTATTTTGAATTTTAAAAAGCTTGCTTTATATTGTATTAAAACTTGGAATATTCATCCACACATAGATAATTCTCTCAAAAGACAGGCTAATTTTTCTAACTAAAAATGCATTTAGAAAAAAAAAAAATTGGCACAAGTATTTGTTTTACATTCAGTATTAAATTGGCACTATGTCTGGTCTCTGGCAGCATCGACTATACTCCCCTTTGTTTGCTACCACTCCGTGCTCCAGCACTGAAGCCAACACCTGTGGCCATATAAAAGGCTACATACAGCAGCTGCGGGACTCAGATGTCCACACTGAAATAAATTTCTAAAGCATAAGCATTTGGATGTGTGGCTGGCTTCCTTGTTTGAGTCTTTTCAAGGCCGCCTTTGGAGGTCCATGCTGCTGGATGTTGCACCAATCAACTGTCTGCAGTGTTATCGCTGACCAATGTGTAGTGGTAACACAGGACAGGTGCATCCTTAGGAAAGATGCTCTTGGTTACACTGATGTAAGGCTGCCACAGTCCCTTCACTGAAAATGGTTTTTTGCAGGTTTTGTCAGTTGTGATACCACTGATACAGATACATGTAAGGAAGGGAAGAGTCTATCTTAAAGATTAATGTGAAAGCTAAATGCCAGTAAACCACAACACCAATTTCTGCTTAAAACTTTGTTCTCTGGAAGTAATTTATTTAATCTATGGAAAAGTTGAATATAAGTCCCATTAGTATGTATGTAAATCACCTGCTTTTATTTGGGATCAAATAATCATAAAATCATTTTTTACAGCACACAGTTCCTAATACACAGTATGCAGACCTTTTATTATGGCTTATCTGTATGGGTCAAGTACATATTGCTACTCAGAGCAATACGTACTCACATACTCAGGTACAGGATGTGCTCAGAAATGTGCTCAGAGTTGCTACCCATAACCCATAACAGCAACTGAACTTAAATTTGCTAAGCAATCTTGAGTAAAAATGCCAATACAGGAGGGTTTTTTTTTTTCAGAAAAATGGCTGTATTATAAAGTCATTTTCTTTCTTAACTGCAGTATAACTTGTGTGGAAAAGCTCTTAAGCAAATGAAAACAGTTATTCAGAATTATAGACCACACTGTCCTGCTCTCAAGTAAACACAGAATTAGTGTAAAAAACAGCTAAAAATGTCATGCTTCCATTTAAACGAATGTGTTACATATGCAGGTAACAACAAATTCACTCTTTCTGACAGGTTCTGTAAACGCAATTGCTGTGGTATTTTTAGAACAAGCTGTTGGAAGTAGCAATGTTATTTACATTAGTATGCTGGAATATGAAAACATATAGAAGATACAGGCATATTCTGGAGATCCAAATGTGTAAACCTGAGATAAATGCTACTGAGAAAATAACTTAGCTCTAAGGATTCTGCAACACTGTCACAAACAAATCATTGAAAAGGAGAAAGCTGATTCACTGGCATGGCAACTTGAAGAGCAACATTTAAAATTATCATGAGTGTCTTGTCTTCTTCATGGGATCCACTAACTCAGAATAAAGAAAAGCAAATTCTTCATATCAGAAATATATTAAGTAGCAGTTTATTTAATGTTTTCTAGTTTATATACTTCTATGGCATTTATATGTTAGGTTGTGCTGCATATTCTGAGTTTTTAGCTAGATGATCAAAACACCCATAAAAATTCTGATGCAGCTTACTTTTATCCCCTTCTTACATAGAAAGCAAAGTAAAGGGACTCATCTGTACACTTGATGATCAGCTTTTGATTTCCACACCTGTATTTTCTGTTAATTTCAGCCTTGATCTAATGTTGAATCATTTCAGTCAACAAAAGGAGTACTTTTATTTAACGAAGCAGTCTGAAAGCTCTTGGAAAATTTTCATAGTTAGTGAATTCTGAGCTTATTACATGATGACCATGCTGGTTTACTATTATTGCTTCTCTTTGGTAGCAACACAAGGGAAAACTAGAAAGTCACAGTACCATTATGGATGTTAGGATCTAGTTGCATCTTAGTTTCACTTGTGCATTTACCACCTATAACTTTAACACTATTATTACCAGCTGAGAAAATGATGACAAGCCAACACGTCACTGGTACAATTATTAATGAGCTAACACTTGCAAAACTTTGCTGCAAACTAATTATCAACAGATAAAGCACATTGATGATTCCATTAAAAGCATGTACTTTACTGAGTATAGACAGCCGCAGACCATATAAAGAAGACTGACAAACTTAGTATAGTTTCTGCGCTCACTGATATTTGATAAAAGTTCTGTTTCTCTTTTATTCGTGGACATTTTGCCACAGGTCAGTAGGGTGAAACACGCTTATTGCAGGAATCCTTCCAAACCCTTGCTGGTGATCATAACAAACAAAGGGCCCAAGACAAAGCGGATCACTGCAATTGAACAAAGTCAGATTCCCAACATAATATTCTCTATGATCCAGCACATAAATTTTGTTTCTCAGGATTACCTGAAACATCCTGTGACATTCTATCAGTTTAAGGTATGAGCAATGTAGGCCTGGGCTTAACAGTGTTACACAGAAAATAACAAATAACTAAATGGCACTTGGTGGCAAAACCTTTTTTCTTTCCGCAATACCATGCTCTAAGTTCAGCTTTATTCTGCTGTTTATTAACAGCACTTGGTATTTTTCAACTTATTTCACAAATAGGAGCCTTGACTCAGCATTTTTATTCAGATAAACCTGTAGGCTATACTTTTATATTACTACTGGCTTTAGTATGTCTAGCCCTTTCAATTGAGTTAACTATTGAATTAACTTTCCAATTTGCTACTATATTATTACTCTTTTCATTAAGACATTGACAAACTTGTTCAGAAGTGCAGTAAAAATATCAAGTAAAGCTTGATGTAGGGCCAATTCTTGCAGTTCCTAAATGTCCAGATGACAATAACTCAACTTATTGAGTACCATATTATAGTTAATAGTCCTTCAACCTGATCATACAGTGTTTTTTATCTATGTCACTTAGAACATGTTTGATCTGATTTTTGAATAATAGAACATACTAAATGTTTTAAAAAGGCTATATATATAATTTAATAGCAATAACATATTATTGAAAGTTGCTCCATAGTAGAAAATTATCTTTTCAGTGTCCCAAGTACTGTGAAGAAGCCATTCTCAGTTTCCTAGAGAAATGATGAAAATTACATAAATTCTGAGGGGACATAAGAGATCATCTGAGGCGGGATGTAGCAAAGCAGATCACCACTGCAGATGTTTTCTAACCTCTCTTTTAAAACCTCTACCGGTAAGAATTCCCACAATCTCCTCAGCTTAGTCTAACCTTATTGAAACATTTTTTTTCTAGTAACACCCTCAATCTGCCTTCCTGCAAAATAATTCTAATTCTTGCCTTGATCTGAATGGGTACAAAGAATTGCTCTTTGCTCCTTGACAGACCTAGAATGAAAAAAAATCTCAATTCCTGAAGCTTTTTCTCATAGGTCATGATTTTTTTTTTTTAAATATTCTTCCTCTCCTCTGGACCCTTAAAACTGTGATATCTGTATATGGTTGTCAATGACCACTGTGCCATTTCAGCAACAGATGCCTGATCCTTGAGCCAAGCTCATACTGGAGACCCTTGACATAGCTGTGAACAGTACCCAGTGCCTTCAAAGGGCAACGAAAAACTGGTGGGACACAGCGTTGCCACCATCGTGTACTCAATGTTCCTCATCTAATTTCTTCTCCTCAGCTAACTGGCAAGTTTTGATCTTTCCTGTTGCAGTGGAAATCCCAACATGTGACACAACAGCATAGCCAGCTGGGAGAGAGAAATATTTAGCTTTCATTTCTCACACGCAACATTCTTTTTCCTATATTTGAAAATAAAATTTACTTGATTGGAAACACTATGTCTTTCTGGACTTGTATTATTCTTATGGTTCACCACAACTCCTGAAACATTTCCCATGATACTAGTGCTGAGTCAGCCACTCTGCTCTTTGTGTTTGTACCTTCAATTCTTCCTTACTAAGGTTACTCTTTGTACCACCTTTATCATATTTCTATTTCTTGATCTATCTACAGTTGAATCTCTATTTTCTATTCTTTCTGGGAGAAGATCAGGCATGAAGCACTATCACTGAACTTACTAAGCATGGACACACCAAACCTACTGCTTACGGCTGGGCCAGCTACTCTGCCAAAGGAGAAAATTACATTAGCCTGATAAACTGATTGTAAATAACCAACTCCATAATATCCCTCAAAACAAGAGGGAGAGCTATAAATTTCCTGTAGCTTTTTTTGCCTTCTGCAGATGTCTGGGCCTCACCTACCCTCCAGAAGTCCCCAAACGCAAAAGCTTGGAGATTGCTAGTTTGTGTACTGTAGGATCAATTCAAACAGAATATCGGCATTAGTGTAATCCTTTGGCCAGGTTTAGATTGTCATAAAACAGAACAGTTTCAACTTTAAAAGGGTTGCTATAAAAACACTATCCAGAAATGTGGGAAAATTAAAATTATCTTGTGCACAGCAAGCTGATTTTCCTCACCTGCAACCATAACTGAGCTGATTTAATGAACAATAGGTAATTAAAATGAGCAAAGGAAAAAAAATCAACAAGGTACATAAATAGGCTCACACACAATGCCTAATTTCTAGAGAACTATAACTATTTTACAGTCCTCGCCTCTGGTGAGCCAACTGCCAGGCCAGCTGGTAGCTCTACCCCTCCTGCCGTCACTCTTTAGTCACAGTCAGGGACTGAAAACTCCTGCTGGGAAACATGGTTGAATTCAAATAGATGTTGAACTTCTGTGAAAGGAGTTTCCTGCTTGCTGGCTGTCACCCTCGCTGGTGTCCCATGCTGCTCCACAGCCCTCCACCCTGGGACCCCGTAGATCTGGGTTTTACCAGCAACTTCAGCCATTCCAGCTCTCAGTAAGGCTAAACACAGTGTGGAAAACTAACATTGACATCTCATATGCTCGATTCTTGCTGTTCTTGATTCTCTATTATACATTAGGAAAACTTTCTCCACCAAAAAGGTTGTCATATATTGGAACAAGCTGCCCAGGGCAGTGGTTAAGTCACCACTCCTGGGGGTGTTTAAAATATGCGTAGATGTGTCACTTAGGGACATGGTTTAGTGGTGGACTTGGCAGTGTTAGGTTAATGGTTAGACTTGATGATCTTAAGGGTCTTTTCCAACCTAAATGATTCTATAATTCTGTTCTTTAACAGCTTCTCACACCTCGCAAACTTCTCCAGCCTTCTGTGGTTTGAGGGTCCAACTTCTGCTTTCTGGTGCTTGCTAGTTACCTAGCAAGATCATACTACAGATATACCTACACTAGATCAAAAATCCCATGGATCTGCAGATACACAGCTCCACTTGATTGTATGCCTCCTTTTAAAAGAAATATCTCTCAATCACTATAAAATAACATATATAAACCAAATGTTTCTCTGGTCTACTCATTTGATTCTTTTGTTTAAGTCCCTTTAGAGGTGACATCAAATTTTAACTAAGCACTTCACCCCAGCTGGATTTCCCTTTCCTCTTGATATCTCACGGAGGCATGGTTTTCATTTCAGGCCTTTTCCACTATGTTTTGCATGACTTAGGTAAGTGTTCTTCAGCCTTTTTTTTCCTGTCCTGTCTGTGTTCCTGGCATTTCATTGTTAATATTAATTGTATTAAGCACTGGGTCATAATTAAGCCTTTTTATGGAAGGAGGGTAAGAGAAAGAAGAATGTATTGAAACAAAAGGATCCTTGAGGCTTTAGCTTTCTGTGTCACTTTTTACTTGCTCACTTTCCCTGTTAAATAGCGAGCTGAACTTTCCTTCATCTTTCTCTTAGGTTTAATGTCTCTTGCAAAATCTGTTCTCCTCTCCTGTAATGTCCCCCGCTAGATCCAATTCATTTTGTATCTTTGCCATTCTTCCTATCATCTTCATGCTGTCACAGGCCAGTGATTTTCCAGACTGTGAGTTTGGCAGAACATCAGAAGTGGAGATTTAACATAATAGCTGAAGCCATCACCTCATCAGAATTTGTGAGATCCAAGACCACTCCATGGTATAAACCCAAGTGCAGTATGTGGGAATGACTTGGAGAGATGAGACAAGAGTGCATTCCTGACTTGAACTTAAATGACAACATAGATGCCCCCAGTAGCACAGAGACTGGTCTTCTGCAGGGAACTGATAAGCTGTCAAAGCGATGAATGGAGTGATACAGCAGAGAAATCTACCTTAATAATAGGATTTAATTGTTCACACCCTAAGAGTGAGCAGCAACTGAGCTGCATGCAACAGAACCAAGAAGTAAGCAGGATGGGAAGGCTGGGAAAGCAGGTCTGAAAACAACATGCGTTTGCCCACCAGAGCATGTCACTACTGGTCCTGCAGGTTTGCGTAAGTTTATTCTGTCTTACTGTCTTCTGCCAAGATCTTCTGCCTTTTACAATGCTGATAGATGCTCGATGCTGCCTTCTTCATAGGCAGCTACTGTCTCTGGCTGGAATTTAAGCTCATGGTTTACCTTCCTCTGTAGGAGTTTACTTATCGCTTCCTGGTTGAGAAGCAAAGATCAACTCGGAGGCCCAGTATCAAAACCAAAAGGCCCAGGCAGTTCCCCTTCCTTCAGTTTGGCTGGATGGGGCTGCTCAGAGAGACAGGGAAACATCTGACATGTAGAGGAAAGATCTTTGGCAAAAATCTGGACAATGTTAGGTTTTGGTCTCCCTGACAGAGACCCCATGACTCAACATCAATGATTGTTTCTTTTTCCAGTTACACTGATAGGAAGAGATGACACTTCTTTCTTATCATATCTCAGCTTCACATTAAAAATCTCTATCGTGGAATAGTAGCGAAAATTATTCAGCAATGATGTATCTTTACAGTCATCTTAATACCTAAAGATACCTTGAATTCTGTTTTCTACTGCATTAAACCGAGTCACAAGACCTATTTAGAATTTGATAGACTATCCAATGTGGCACCCCTGCATCAAAGCTGGTGAATGCCATCTTTTTATCAAAGACACACTGATGAGTTCAGAGTTGCTGAGTTCAGTGCCATAAGAAACATTTATTAACCACAGTGTTATAGATGATGACTGACCTTGGTGTGATATTGCATGCTTAAAAATGATGTCTCAGTCTAATTAAGCATGTGAGTTTAGATGAGAAAGGTGACTGCAGGTTGTGTACTTCTCTTAACAATTCGTTGAACAAGTAGGATCACATCTCTAATCATCTGCTTGCTTTCTTGTTACCCATAACTATGTATTGAGTAGGAACACTTTTAAATTTGCTAATTTTTTCTCTTTCCAGTTATCTAATACATTCTATAATGTTTCTCAGAACTTCCTCTGTAGGTTCACCAAACACTAAAAAAAAGTTTATTTAAAAAAAAACAAGCAAACAAACAAACAACACCACAACACAATTATGGAACAATACAACCCCTTCCATTCCATTACACATTTTGATTTAAATTCAGGTATTTAGGCAGTGTATCAAGCTAAAAGCTCACTAAAATTTATTGAGAAATATGAGAAAATTGACTTCTATAGTCATAATCAAATAATTAAACAGATTTAGGTAGGTCAGTATAATTTCCTATTTCTACTGCAGAGTAATTATACTGGAATAAAGTCACTTTAATTCCAGAATAGACTGTCCACATGGGGTGCTATATTGAAACAGCTGTAGTAAAATAATTATTTTGACTACAGCTATGCCTCTCGCTTCTCCCTTGAAAGCAAGCCATCAACATAAAAATCTTGCCTCTCTCTCAGAGGCTCAGCCATGCTGTTGCCAGCAGAATGAATGCACAATGTGAAGAACAGGAGATTTTACCTCTCAATTTGGCACTGAGGCTCAGTGATGCACTTGAAGTTTCTTACCACTTAAAAGTTCTGACATTCTCTGGAACGTGGAATGGAGAATGTGGATAGAAAGTGTAGGCTTTTGTGTAACGTGCTGTCTAATTTATAAAAGCGGAGTCCATCACAGAGAGAACTCTAGACGAAAGGAGCAGAAGATGGGCTACTGCAGCACTCCCTCTGCTTGCTTCCCATGGATATCTCTCACCTGGCAGATGTTGCCTCTCACCTTCACTTCTCTGCCACAGCCTAAGGGCTCATGCTGAGTCGGAGTGAGCCTCTCACTGCCTTGACCTCCAAGCCATGGAAGCACCAAGGGGCTTGCTTGTATCTCAGCTTACACCAGCGCAGGTGCAGAGAAGAGGCTGGTCCTCTCTAGTTCTTTGCACTGCTGTCACTTATGCATTGAGTCGAATCATAGAATAACTTGTATTGGAAGGGACCTTCAAAGCTTATTTAGTCCAATCTCCCTGCAATGAGCAGGGACATCTTCAACTAGATCAGGTTGCTCAGAGCCCCGTCCAGCCTGGTCTGGAATGTCTCCAGGGATGGGGCATCCACCACCTCTCTGGACAACCTGTGCCAGTGTTTCACCACCCTCATTGTGAAAAATTTCTTCCTCATGTCCAGCCTGAATCTCCTCTCCTTTAGTTTAAAATCATTACCCCCACCCTACTGCAACAGGCCCTCCTAAAAAGTCTGTCCCCATCTCTCTTATAGGCCACTTTTAAGTACTGTACTTTCAAGTACTTTTAACTACTGAAGAGTGAACAGAGCCATAAAATCCTGCTTATTGAACTGTCTCTGTTTCACTAACATTAGTTAAAATGTTTTAGCATTCTAGACTTAAAGAACAGACTTCAGCTGGTCGATTTCACACTATGTGCATCCAACAGCAAATATTTACAGATGAAGGAAATCTTCCTTCAGCCACACAGCTACTCAGTCAGAGGTATTTCACCTCAAAGGCCCTTAAAATTTGACTCCCCAAGCTCTCAATACAGTATAAAAATGCACGGTTCTTGCAAAAGCCATTTGAACTAAAGAGATAAGAAAGCTGGGTCACAACTCACCTCGATCTGTGTCATACAGAAAGACAAAGCGGTTCCATTCATAGTGATCCAGCAAACTCAAGAGGGCTCCCCGCAGCGACGGTCGCAGCTGCAGCACAAACTGACTCTCACCCTCCGTGGGGAAACTCGGCGTGATAAGGGAGATGTGCAAGGCGCTGCAGAATGAGGTCAAGGTATGCACTGATCTCTTATCATATAGTCCAAAAATGGCAAAAACTCCTCTCGAATACTGGGAGCAAACTGTAAGAGAAGAAAAATAATGAGAGTTCAGCTAGTGACAAAATCTGTAAGCGCTTACTTACACATTTCAACATCCTCATATTTTTGATTTGAAGATTTCCATTTCTGTCTGTATAGTTAACTTCCATTTTCACATGTGTTTCATTCTGGGAGCTAATAAATAAATAGCTAAATAATATTCTGATTTTTTTTGATCCTATTCAGAAAACACTACAATATTCATAGTATTTTTGCTTTAAAATAAAATATGAAGTAAATAGCATGTATTTTTGCACACCAGTGAAAAGTCAACCATAGCTCTGCATATTATCAGGCACTGATCATTTCTATTACCTTAAACAGGAAAGTGTTCACATTTTAAAATGTGAAAATTATCAGAAAAATGTTAAGTGAAATCTGGACATTTTGAATTGCAACAATGCAGAACCTTCTCTCACTTTTACACAGGGAGTCCATGTGCTACATTAAAACTTTACTACAGATACTGAGTAAAAGCCTACTTCATGAATAATCTGCTTGACTTTAAGAGATAAGTTGAAGGAAAGTGTACTAAGACAATGTGACCAGACTTTTGTCCCAAACCTTTTATTTCTGCTCTGTGTCAACCTCAAAACCAGAAAATAAGTGACCTGAACATACACTCTGTAGTTTTGATTTGCTCTTGGACTCATGTAAGACATAGAGAAAGACTTATTGATTTTAGCAGACTGGATAAAGCCTTTACTGATCTATGCACATAAAAGCAGGCATAGTGGTGTTTTCTTCAGAAAAAAACTGCCATTCTAGCAACTCATAAAGAGCTAAATGAAAAATATGCCACTTTTTTTTGAAGTACAAACCAACTTATTAGAAACTGTGATCATTAATAGTGTTACCTAGCCCAGAAACACAGAAAATTGAGAAAGCAACAGTCAGAGGATCATTGTACCTATTTTCTCCTAAGTCTGCATTGCCTATATTCTCCTGATCCACACCCTCCCTCCTCACAATCCATTCTTACCTGTAGCCTAAACACAGGAAAAATCTAACCCAGACCTTTCCAACAAGATGATGTCCTCCTCTTTCCTATCCTGGAGGTCACAGTCATCCAATGACAGCAGCACAGTCAGGGTACAGTGTACACACTTAACAAATGGGGTGATTCAAACCATTTCAGCTTTAATTCTTTCCTATTACATTCACTACATAAAGGGTCAAAACCACAAATTGTGCATTTCTCTCCCTAGAGTTGGGTGATTTATCCCGAAATGGATAGAGTGATGATATCAGAATTGGGAAAGTGGCTTGAGGACAGTTCTGTGATTTTATGTGCTGCCCCACTTTTACAGCCCCCAGCCTAAGGATTTTCATAGCCAGATTATGCATAAATAAAGCTTTTTAAAAAGCTTTCTCCTTTCCCCTAAGTTCCCCTTCAATATGTTGATACACAGCTCTTACAAACCCTCTTAGTGTTTTCTTTGCTGGACCACACAACATACATTCTCCAAGACCCATCAAATGACTGACTTGCCATTCCATCAATCATGTAAAAAGTGTTGTTCAGTGCTTTTGCAGTGTGAGCTCATCTTCCTTGAACACAGATGACCCACAGATTTAGAATTCAAGCTGGAGGCCTCCTCCTTCTTTTTACAGTATTTCCTCATCTCTACTGCAAAATACTTCTGCTGACATATCCTAAATCACATTGCGTTCTTCTAAATCTGCATCTCAGTGATGTCTGATGATCATCTCAGGATCAAAATTCTGCTCCTTCTTCCTTCTGGGCCATTTCCAAATGATGAGCTTCTGTTTATAGCAGAATATTTTTCTTAGTCACTATTATCAGTTTTCCATTTTGGGCAGGAAAAAGTGTATTGAAATACAACAAGGGCAAGTGTAGAGTATTGCATCTGGGTAGGAACAACCCCAGGTTCCAGTATAAGTTGGGGAATGACCTGTTGGAGAGCAGTGTAGGGGAAAGGGACCTGGGGTTCCTGGTAGACAGGAGGATGACCATGAGCCAGCACTGTGCCCTTGTGGCCAGGAAGGCTAATGGCATCCTGGGGTGTATTAAAAGGGGGGTGGTTAGTAGGTCTAAAGAGGTTCTCCTTCCCCTCTACTCTGCCCTGGTGAGACCACACCTGGAATATTGTGCCCAGTTTTGGGCTCCTCAGTTCAAGAAGGGCAGGGAACTGCTGGAGAGAGTCCAGCGCAGGGCAGCAAAGATGATTAAGGGAGTGGAGCATCTCACTTATGAGGAAAGGCTGAGGGAGCTGGGTCTCTTTAGTTTGGATGAGACTGAGGGGTGACCTTATTAATGTTTACAAATATATAAAGGGTGAGTGTCACGAGGATGGAGTCAGGCTCTTCTCAGTGACAACCAACAGTAAGACAAGGGGTAGTGGGTTCAAACTGGAACACAAGAGGTTCCACTTAAATTTGAGAAGAAACTGCTTCTCAGTGAGGGTAACAGACACTGGAACAGGTTGCCCAGGGAGGTTGTGGAGTCTCCTACTCTGGAGACATTCAAAACCCGCCTGGACACATTCCTGTGTAACCTCATTCGGGTGTTCCTGCTCTCGCAGGGGGACTGGACTAGATGATCTTTGGAGGTCCCTTCCAATCCCTAACATCCTGTGATTCTGTGATTCATGGCTACTACTGTACCACTCAAAATTACTTACTTCCACAGTTAGATTCTTAGCCAGCTGTGAACTTCTACTGATGTATATGTTTGCCTCACCAGCAAATTCTATCAAGGTATTCTGACTTTTTATCCCTGTGTCCACTGTAAAATCAGTGTCTTAGTATCTTCCTCCTGCAGCCACGGTTCTCTAGCCTGGTACCTCCTCTCCTACCAGCATCTGCTGCCATGCTTCCCTTAGTTTCATGCCTACCTTTTAATTTTCTTGTTTGTCTCTATTTTCATAAATCTCTTTTCTCAGGAGCACATCTATTTTACTTCAATTTCTTGGCAACTGGAAGATATGCATTAATCCCATACTTTCTTCCTTACTAACTTCTGATTGCATTTTATCCCATTTTCTGGCTATAGCCATATTTTAAAGCTTTCTTCCCATCAAAATCTGTTACGTAACTTTACAGTCTACTGATGTTAATCTGCTAGGTCCATGGTTGCCAGATTTTATGTCCCCCTTTAAAAATAGGTATTATGGTTCCCATTCACTGATCACACATATCACAATTCATTTAAGAGCTCTACTAAGAAGCACTTGTTATTGCATCTGCCCTTCAATAAAGCAATTCTTTAAGAACCTCAGAAAAAAAGCCATCATGCCTCTTTTAAGGTCAACAACCTCCTTGAGTTAAGATCAACAGGAAGTATTTATTAGTTTTATGTCTTTAACTAGATTTTCCTGTTTTTCTGTCTGTCCTGGTTTTGTTAAAAACAAGTTTCTCTTTTAGTGAATTTGCCTGTCAGCTAAAGTCTTCATATTAGCTGCATTTTTCTGGAGAACCAGATACATGTTTTGGTAAACCTAGCAACGGGATGTGAAGCTATTGATAAGCATGGATGGACATCTTGCGAGAGGGGAAACAAGAAACAGGTGACCAAGAAACTGACCAATGGAGTATAACATCCCATTCACATGAATACCTCATATAGAAGTGGGAGATCACGAGGATCTAGTCCCCTTTTCCTTATGGCCGACATTAGAAGAGGACCTTGCTAGTTGTCCCTGCGACCTGAGGCCTAGTGAGAGACTGAATCCAGCTCCGGTTGGCTGCAGAGTCCAGTCCAGGACTCTGGGTGCCGGCTCTGCAGTTCCCGGGACTTTCAAGATTGTTTTTTTATATATTTTATATTATTTTCTCTGTTCTTATTAGTAGCATTAGTAAAACATTTTTAATTTTTCCAACTCTCTTCTCTCTGTCCTTCTTTCCCTCCCAATCACCTGTCCTTAGTGGGAAGGGGGAAGAGGGAGTGGCTGAAGGAGGAAGGGGGAGGAGAGGAAGGTAACAATACATCTGCTACAGTTTTCTTGTCACCCCGCAATCAAAACCTCAACACTGTCCCATCATCAATATATAACAGCTTCAATTATTCTCTTGTTTCCTATAATTGTATTTAAATATGTAAATGACCTTCTATTGTTCTTTTAATGTCATGTCCAAGTTTCAGTTTTCACTGGCAGCCCCAACTTAGGCTTTCTTTTTCGCAACAAATGTCTTCTACACCTCTCAATTTTTTCAACATTATCTTTCCTACTAATAACCCTTTTTAAACTCTTGTTTCTTGTAACTTCTTGTATAATCATTCATTCAGTTCTGGAGAAACATCCTGCATGTTGCTTTCCCCTGAAAAGGGATTTCTCAATGTTTTATAAATGTTTCTGTGAGGAACTGGCAGGCCTCCTCTATTTTCAACCACAGTCCAGTCAATTTTGCCAACTGCAATAGTTGAATGTAACCCTTGTGTACATAAGTGGTAGTTACTTATTGTGTTTCCTGTTTGGAGAAAAACTTTGTTAAGGTCTTGTATCGCTCTATTTCTTGGCAGTTTTATATGGGCAAAGGGTACTTTTCGTAACACACGGTCCATACAGTAGGATTCTACATAATGAAAAATTCAAGAAATCAATGTCAAGCTGTGAAATTGCACACTTAGTGGAGTTAAAGCTCAAATTCATTCTTGGGATAGATAAAACAAAAAAGAGAGGGACAAAAGTCAAACTTCAAATTTCATAGAATTACATTATATGACCCTAAACTGCTTTAACTAAAAATAATAAAATAATAATTCTTCACATTTTCAAAGCAAACTATCTCTGCCACAGCCTAGATCCAAATGCAATAAAACATTATCTGGCTATCATTAAGTCTTGAAACAACCAATTCAAGAAAACTTGTGCTACTATACTTGAGATGAAGACTGGGAAGTTACTGAATAGTGTCTTTCTTTGCTCTTTGCTAAGATGAAGGTTATGAGAATTTTTTCTTATTCAGTATAGTACCCACAGAGAGGAAAAATGCCTGTGACACTATGGAGGTTAGGCTTAACTATATGCAGATATGCTGCAATGCTACTGAATCAATTTTACAGTAATCAGGAGCAACCACAAAAATCAGCAAAGCCATGAGGATCTGCATTCTGACTCACTGCTTTTCTCAGAAAATGCCTCCAGGCAAACATGACTACCTGGATTTTCCAATTCTTTTATCAATTTCTCTCACACTTCTAAAGGCATTTTATTTATTATAAATGGACCAAATTATGCTTGGTAAAACACATTCTCATATCAGCACTCTAAGAAAATTTTGTTCAAGATTTTTTCCCCCATAAAGCAGTAACAAACACACCTTCATGAGCATACTTTGAAATATATTGAATAATTTGTCTTTAAACCACACATCTCTTCATAGCTGACAATTTAATTCCAGCATTACACATATTATTTTCTCCTGCAAATTTTGCAATGCCATTGGTATCACCAAAGATAAGATGAATGTGGGGGTCACACTCCAGAGAAGATGTTGCAATGCACCTTAAATAGCCAAGATAATGTTATTCCAGTAGCTGTAATATGAATTAGGTATGTTCTATTCTAGCAAATTGAACTATGTAATAGTAAGTACTATCACGGTAAAAGAATAGGTGACTCACAGGACTCTCAGTTAAAAAAAGAAATCATAACACCAAAATGGCAAAATTTGTACACTGCAGGGTTTACTAAGACACAGTCAAGTCACATGTGGTCTTTTTTCGCTGAGAGACTTTCCAAAGTCCCTGTTACTGTTCTAAAGACAAGCCTCACAATTTAAACACAAATATTTTCTTGAAAAATGAAAAGAAGAGAATCCCACCTTCTTCTTACTTGCTGATTTCTAGAAGTTAAACCCATATAGCTTAAATCCTCTAAACAGGCACAGGGGAAGTTAAGAGTCTAAATACAGCTGTCACCATAACCAGGAAAATGACACAGAAGGTGGCAAGTGAAGGTTTCTAAGAAATGTGTATGTATAAATACGCTTACATACCTGCAGACATATTTACATTATATTGGTCTTGTTTTACTATTTGGTTTTATAATTTCTTCAAGAAAAATATAAAACACTACCCTAACCATATATTTACAAAACTAAGTCTGATAAGCAGAGCACAGCTGGTCTGCCAACATCATTATTTTTCCTTGGCAGCCCATTTCAGGGGTGTCAAACTCATTTTCACTGGGGGCCACATCAGCCTCGTGGTTGCCTTCAAAGGGCCAAATGTAATTTTAGGACTGGATAAATGTAACTACTCCTACATTTTGTAACTACTCCTACTCATACATACAGTCCTAAAATTACATTCGGCCCTTTGAAAGCAACTGTGAGGCTGATGTGGGCCCCGGTGAAAATGAGTTTGACACCCCTTGCCTATATGGTACCTATACCATATAGATAGATAGTAATCTGGAAGACACACAGTCTAACAAAGAAGCAATATGGTAGATCTTGTTTTAGAGCCATGAGTCACAGACCCTGGGTCTCCCAGGGCACAGGCTTCACAAGGTTTTGGGCTCCTCCGTGGGAAGCCCTGGCACAGCTGGCACAGCTGGCTGTTACAGATATATTGACAGGCCCACTGGTCTGTCATAAACGCATGAACTGTGGAAGCACCAAAACTGAAAGAGCAGTTTGCTTTACAGAAGGTTTCCAGATATGAGGATGGTCTTACATCGTTGTCTCTTCACTTCCTCCTATGCTTTGGAGATCCAAACGAAGAGCAGTGATAGTGATCAGTCCATAACAACTTGGTTCTGCCAGTCCTCCATCCTCATGCTGTTCCCCTAATCCTGTGTGGGGTCCCTCCATGGGATACAATCCTTCACAAACTGCTCCATCATGGCCCCTTCCCTTGGGCTGCAGTTCTGCATGAACTGCTACACTGTAGGTACTTTAAATAGGGCACAGTCCTTCAGGAACACACTGCTCCAGTGTGGGTCTCCACGGGCCACAGCTCCTGCCAGGAGCTGGTCTGGTGTGGGCTCTTCACAGGCTGCAGCTTCCCTAAAGGTACATCTACCTGCTGCAGCAGGGGTCCTCTATGGGCTGCAGGGTGGGTCTCTGCTCCACATGGTCCTCGATGGGCTGCAGGGGACAACCTGTGTCACCATGATCTTTATCCATGAGCTGCAGAGCAATCTCTGCCCCAGCACCTGCAGCATCTCATTCCCCTCCTTCTTCACTGACCTTGGTGTGTGCAGGGTTTTTCTCTCACATTTTCTCACTCCTGTCTCTCACTGCTCCTATGCAGTGTTTTTTACCTTATCTTAAAGATGTTATAACAGGGGCATCACAGCAACGCTGATGGTTTGTTTTGGAATGGCTGAAAACTGGCTCTGTCGGCCACGGGGGTAGCCGCTGTGTCTTCTCACAGAGGTCACCCCTGCAGCCCTCCCCCAACAAAAACCTGTCCACAGAAAGCCAGGACACCTGGTAAACTGTAGACGGCAATAAATTTCAAAAATATTTAAAAGTAATTACACTTCCTTGCCACCACAATAGTGCAAGAAGGCTTTCATCTGAGGTGTGCCTACAATGCTGTCAGTGATGCATGTCGTCACAGATCACACTCATATACTCTCTATTTTGTTTAGCTGTGGTGTGACTGCATTTGCCAGGATGTAAAAGTACTGGGATAATTTTCTCAACCTACAGAACTCCTTCCAAGAGGAACAGCCCAGCCATATGGAGATGCAAGCTCCACAAGTGAGATTAAGCACAAAAGGCAAAATCATTTAATCTAAATAAGGACCTGCCTGCCTCTCAAGGTCAAATGATTTATCAGTTTACATGTGTGAAAGCTCCAACACTTGAATGAGATTAAGTAATACTTCTAAACCAGCTTTAGGATTAGAGTTTCCTGTTCAAATGTCAAAACATTTCTGTTCATTTCGCACAGAACATCCCAACATTTCTTCTATTCTCTGTGCTCCCTGATCCACCTCCTCCTGATCACTCCACTGACCTCCACCTCCTGGAAGAGGGCACAAGGCCAGTCAGGGCTCTCGTATTACAAGTCAAGTGATCTGAATTCATCCCTATGTAGCTTTCAGCTATTAGCATAAGAGGTTAATGTTTGTGACTTTTTTTTTAACTGGAAAGCTCTTAATTTAATGTCTTTTTGTTCACTTCCATTATGAATACTGTATTAAACTGTAGAGCAATAAACTGATTTTAAAGTAATGATGTGATATGATTTCCAGTTATTATGCTGTAGGCATGATACTGCCCAAAGTGTGATGCATGCCTTCCAAATGCAGGGGAAGACAATTCTTTTGCTTGAAGAAGTTTGTGACCAAAAGGCAAAGGTAGATGAGGATTTAGAGTGTGGAGGGTCTAGAAATAGAAAATTATTAGGGTTGTGATCAGTGCTTTTTTCATTAGACACAAAAGTCTAACCATATAATTTTTAAGAAACTACGTGTTTCCCTTTTCCATTTTTTGGACAGCAGTATTTAGAAATATCCTTTTCTATTCAAGACAAGTCTTAAGATAGTAATAAACTGGTTCTAATACATCTATTATGTTTTACATCTACCTACTTTATGTAACATTGTTCTCTCTTTTATAAACCTATCTATCATCTTATATCAGTGATTTAATTCATGAAGGTTCCTCATTAAGTTGGTCTCAATGCTGGGTATTTTTCTCACTGCAATAGCATAATTTAGTATAAAATCAACAGTCTCCAACACAACCCAGAGGAAGAGCATATTCATATCAAATTTGTACTGGATTTAGGTGCAAGGTACAATGAATATTTATTCCTCTCAAACATTTATCTTCCTGTGACATAACAGTATAATGAGAAGTCTGGCATAATGGGCAGTGAACCTCAAACTAAACTCATACTCTGGAGCAAATCACTTCACATCCTCATGGTTTGGTTCTCAACATTTCAACTGCCTGGTCTATTTTGGACACAAGCACTTGACAGGAAGACTAGTCTCTTATTACACGACTGTAAAAATGTTTAGCACAATGGTCCAAGTGTCTCAGCTGTGGCTTCTGAGTGCTAACCCAATGTGTATAAATGTTGCTCCTAATGGACCTTTATCTGGCCATTCTATAGTAAATTCTGGAACCCTAAAATTAAGCATGTACTGAAGAGTGTGCAGAAGTATTTATTTGGAGATCCACACATGGATCCATCAAACTTGAGGCACAGAAAATTCACAAGTGTCTTCTCTATTTAACCCACAGGACTGGGTTACTTCTAGTACTCTGTAAGTGACTTGCCAGCTCATTTAAACATACTTTCCTAGGAACAAAGAAAAACTTGGTTTAATATGCTAGCTGCAATGGTAATTTGGGAAATCCAGTTTTGTTTGTGCAACTGCAGATGTGAGAACATATTGCAAAACAAAACTTGTTACATTTTTTAATTAATAATTAAGTTTCTAGAAACAATTTTTGTAAATTGTCTCTAAAAGACTATTTCTGCTTAATGTCAATTCCTGAAACAATAGCAGAAAGTGATAGTACATTTCTGCCAATTAGCTTAATTAACATGCACAGTATTTTCTTCTTTTAAAATCAATTTGAACATTGTAATACAGTATTTTGTGTGCAGCGTCTTATACTAGATCACTAAGTTGCAGAACATTAACTTCAGAAGATTACCCAGGGAGATGATACCCAAAAGAACAAAAAAGAGAGGGTCATAGAGACCAGACAAGATGGATTTGTAAATACAACTGCTGAACTCTTCGTGCTTCATATGGAGCAAGTTTTGCTCTTCACAAATTAATACACTGATTAAAGTTTCCTACAAGCCAATACCAAAAGAATCTGTGAAAGCAGCACGATTTTGTATGTATATGTGCATGCAGGGAGAGTAGCGGGGACTGTCTCACCTGATTCTCAGCACCTAAAAGTTAGTTTTTAATTTTTATTTTTCTGTCTCTAGAACAGGAAAAGGTATATTTAGAAGGCATATTTAGAAGACAGATCATCCCAGCTTAAGATGGGTGATAAACTAAGTGTACTGATTTATACCTACCTCTTTTGGCTGTGAAAGGAGACTACGAAGATATGAAAGACTTGGCACCTACGTGTCAATATATATACATTTAAAAAATTGTTTAAAAGTCTCATTTTAGGAAATGCACCTCTGTGTTTTTCTCCCCTCTCCATCTCTAGATTCAATGCAATTTTGAGCTGCTCATCTCTGAGGCCCTTCTCACACAACGGGCAGATGCCTCCCAGCCATGGGTTGTAGGCATTTTTCAGATACACACCATGTATCTCTATTTTCCTGAAAAGTGCTGATAACTCTCATTTTTTGATGGAGAACACAAAGTAGCTTGGCCTTTCATAAATTTCTGTGAGGAAAACTGCTTTAATATTTAAGCACTTTCCATCTGAAAACTTTTGTACCACTAAACTATTTTACTTTCATTAATATATAATTCCAAATAATTTAAATCCAATGGAACGTTTTTACACAACAAGAAAACATTTTTCACTGAGTTTATTTATAAATCTTCTCTTGCTGCTGTGCATTGGTTAATCTTTTTGATAGAACTCCCCTCATGAATTTCACATTTGCTGAATGCTAACAAATCTTTTCTCATTTTTAAAAGTACTTTACAGCTCTCTCTGCAATAAATTATCCAGTCTTTGTGCCTTTGTCCTCCAGTCCTGTACACTCTCTGGATCTGGTATTTATAGCTGTCTGGCAACACACATACACGTGCACTTCCCTCACTCTGCCAAAACTTTCTCTTTGAACACTCTCCCACAGAGAATCCACAAGGAGCATTCACCTTTCATCGTCATATGAATGAGAATCCACATTGGTACAGAATTTCTTTTTTTGACGTTCAAAAAAACCACCATAGAAATATCAGCACCATGTGAGATTGCCAGGCTTTTCAAAACCATAGAAGTTTTTTAAAAAGTTAAACGTGAAGGTTTGAAGGTTTTGGTACAAAGTTCCTATGAAGTTGGCAGGTTTTCTCAAGGACAAAATGCCTATCATTATCTTTTTTTTTTTTTTTTTTAATTTTCTGTAGGATAGAAGCTTAGAGAGGAATAGATTGCATGGAAACTAGACTGGATTACAGTAAAAAACTGGTTTATGATATCTCCCAGTTGCTTAATTGAGGTTAACATTTCAACTCAGATACTCATGTGGTGGTCACAGATTTTCTTGTAAAATCATATCACCTCTTCAGTTTGCTAGCTGAGGGAATGCTCTCCCTCATTTGATGAATATCTAGAGAAATAATGTTTCATAACTTATCGAGATTGCCTGTGTGATTAACTATTTTTTGCTTCCGTAATTAAACAGCTGTGCTGTTCGTGGATTGATTCATTTCCTTCTGAGACATTATTTCTTTCAGTTCAAATCTGAACTTCATCCAGATATTCCTTGTAGAGAAAACACATTTCTTTGCAGCTTGTTTTTCTCCCTAAATGTACAATTTTATAAAACCTGATACCAGGTTTGAATTTTGTTTTAAGAAGTAATCCTTTGATGGCCCAATTCTCCACATTAGCTTTCTTTTTTTTCTTTTTATCTTGAAAAGGGAGAAAATAGGCACATTTGAGCAGACATTTTTTTTTTTTAATTTCATAAGAAAAAGAACAGAAAAATAAATCAATACAATTTTAAATGGGAGGGTATCTTATAAAATATGCAGTTGACTACACAAAAATAGCTTTTTATACATACCTACATAATCATGGATTTTTCTCACACAAAAGAAGAACTATTTGTAGGTGTTGGAAAAAAAGAGTAACAATAATTTTTTCTTCATTTTGGTTAAATACATGTTAATTTTGTAGTACTCCTGCCATTTAGTTAATTCCTGTCATTGTCAGGAATTAACTAAATTTCATAGGAAACACGAGAGGTGGAGCCACACAGCGTGGCCCCTAACCTACATTGTTTAAATAGATGCATTATCATCATTCATACTTCACACTTTGAAACAAAGGTGCTTCTTTATGTCCAACCTTGTGTTCTAATTTAACTGAACTGAAACAAAACATGAATTTTGCTGTAATTTGACAAAGCTCAAGTAAAGCATTTTTTAAAGCATCAGAGAAGTTTGGTCCTAAACTTCAACGTGAGTTTAAAAGGGGAATAATCATGCGACTGCTCCCTCTGACTTAGAAAATGTCTCCTCAGATCTCAGAAACCTCTGGGAAAAAGAAAGAAAGGAAGGTAAGAAATCATGAAAGATGTGACTAACTTGGTCTTGCATGAAGATGAAGGTCCTTTGGTGGTTAGCATTCAAACTCGAACAGAGATGGGGTTTTTTGTCTGGTTTGTAGTTTTAGTTTTAGAATTAAAGCCCATCCTGAGGGGAGTGATGCCATTTGATCCACTATTTGAACTCTATTTTCCTTTAATTGGTGAGTCTGTCTCCCACTTTCTTATTGTTCTATCTTAATATTCCAGCCAAAGCAGGCTGTCCAACAAAATACAATGCTCTCTGTCCAGTCCTGGTTTTTGAATGCTGGCAAGGGCAAGGCTGGGATTTTTGCTGCTTTCTTCCCTCAGTCACAGATTTTGCACTAGCAAGAGTCCCCTCATCAGCAACTTAAATCACTGCTTGCTTTGACTCACGCTATTGCACAAGGACATAATCTTAAATAATTCTTCCTACTTTGCCGTTAACCATTTAGAATCAATGAAGCCATGGATTCCTTTTGTCCTCAGTACGATCAACAGACATTCACCACATAATGTTGATTAAATAGCATCAAACTCAACATTGCTTGCTTGGCCACTCTTAGATCTAAGTATCTTTTAAATAGACAGCTCTAAAACCAAAATTCTGCTGCTGCTTTCTGCAGTCTGTGACTGTGTATTGGCAGAAAAGTTGCTGACAAAATGCACAAGGCTCTACTGAAGCTATTCCCCAATTAGGGGGTATCTTTTGAGCTATCATTTCACGGATCAAGACATATCAATTTCCAGTTGTTCTATTAGTCTTCTCACATTTGATGACCTTGGTTTTATTTACACAGAAGAGATTTCTATGCTTCCATTATTTTTCTTCTCTGTTAATGTATGTTCTGATTAGTAAACAACACCATAACATGAAATTTACTTTGTCATGTACATCCAAAATTTACTTCGTGTTTGTTTGGGTTGTTTCTTCTTACACATCACCATTGGTCATGATGGTTTTCCCAGAACAACTAAGTGCTTCTGATAGTCTAGAATTATCCCATAAATTGTGTGATCTTATTGCCTTTACTGTCTTTTCTAGCCTTGATCTAATGAAATGGCAAATGGTACCTGGTACCATGGCAAATGGTACACAGTCTAACTGAAAGGCAAGGAGTTTGTCAGTTTTCACTCTAACTCCCATTTTAATTTCCACTAGCTGCAGATATGTCACTTAGCTTTTCTGACTTTTCCAATTTGGAAACCAAAGTTCCTAACACTTAAAGTTCTTCACGTAGTTGGAATAGTGAATAAAATATTTTCAAAAAATCACTAGGATGAATGTAGACACCCTTATTATCCAACACTGGCCAGTTCACCAAGAGTTCTCTGAGATTTCTTTTACCATTCTGTACTTCATCCTTCAGCCCTCCCTCAAACACCCTATGTATTATTACTCTTAACTTGACATGAAACCATATCAAGAGATTTTCTGTCCTGCTCTTCCCAGAAATATGGCTCTTAGCCTGTTTGGGTGACTACATATATCTAGGAATTATGGTTACTTAAGACATCTATGTCAACATCTCAAACAGATTGCGTTTTCATTACTTGTACTTGTTCCTTTATGTTGCCTTGTTGCTTTGATCATCTCACTGCACTGAAGTTTTTTCAGCATCTTGTAAGCCTGCCTGTTTTCCCCAGATAATGCAGTGATCATAGCTAAGGGATTTTTCACATGTAGATTCTACTGACTATGGACATGTCATGTCAAAATGACAGGGAATTATGGTCTGTGGAGGGCCAAAAGTCCAAAGCTTCCCCCCACCTCATTTTTTCCCCTGTGTGCCTTGCAGTTTCCTATTCATTTTAGGAGAGAGCTGCTTCTTAACCTCCCACAATTATGCCAGTGCAAGTCAATCAAAATACAGTTGGTTGGTTTTAAAATCAAATGCTTAGTATGGATTACTGGAAATGCATCTTCAACCATCTCCCCTTTTTTATCACCAAGCTGTTTCTTCTTTCTCTGAAAAAATAATCTTTCAAGTTTTTGTGTATAAAATGTATTTCTAAATAGCTGTAGGTCTCACATAATAACTAAAATAATAATAAAAAGGAATTACCTTTCAAAAAATAAAATATAAACAAACTATTTGATCATGGTTATTGAAAGTAAAAGTCATTCAGCTTCTAAATAGAAGACCAGCCTCATCAGATCTGAGTTGAAGATGGATTCTGGCCATGCCCCTGTGCTTAATGACTTCAAGCTCTAATTACTTGATGTGAAAGGCAGATTTCAGTGTCAAATGCCATGAATAGAGCATGCTTTTTAAATAATTCTTTTCAGTTAAAGCAAGACTTAATAAAAGAGGTTTAATACATGCATAAATATACCTGTGTATACATCATAAGAATATGTCTGCATGTTTTCTATTTCTGTGGATCACAAATTTTTTTATTCTGATACAAACTATATAGCTTTTTATTTTAAACACATGTAAATTTCTACTATGAAATGGGATAGATGTTAGCTTAGACGTCTTTAAAAGAAATAGACAGATAAGCCAAATAAAAGTACATAACTTTGTAAATGTGGCTAATATATTTGTCTTATTTATATATTTCTCTATGCTTGGTTTAACAAGGAGAGTTCATTTCTTTTCAGTTCTGGGGCAGGAGAAATGAATGTGCGATTGTCTGAGAACATTCATGTTGTCTCACTGTGGCAGTTGCACACCACCCCTGAGATATGGAGCCTTCAATGGGGTAGTTGATGGCTCTTTAGCATCTTTTGTGCCACACTGTGCCTGACCCCATTACACACCCAGGGTGCTATCAAGGTGCTGACAGTCTCATCCTCCCGTACCCCAAGGCAGGGTGAGTTCACCTCCACCCTGGCTGGTGGGGCAGGAGGGGTGGGACCCTCCATCAATTGACAGGGTCCTCAACAAAGAAGGTGCCCAGAGAAGCTGAGAAGCTTCTGGACTATGTTGTCATGACCACAGCCAGATCTGACCAGGCCATAAAATGGAGTTCCTGCCAAAGACCCCCTTGGAGTGGTCTTCTTGGAGCAGTGGGTCTGTGAACTGGAGCCCTACCCTTAGACTGGGACACTGTCTAAGGAGACTTCCTCTTTCTAGTCAGTTTATTTGCTACACTTTTCCAGCTAGAATAAAGTCTGGTTTGGAGCTTGTTGTCCACCTAAAATTGACTTTGGGGTGCCTCCGTAACACTTATAAAGCATAGTTACCACCCACAAAACATTGCTTTACATGACATAATGACATTGTAAGTTCTGTTATGAATGAACATCTCTTTTGTAACTCTGTGTTCATAAGACACCTAACAAAACGGCATCTTTAACCAAAACTGGAACTCCTAATGGCTACTAGACTAAAAGCAGCCTGTAGAATGTAGGAAAAAATTTTGAATGCAGGCATGACCTTTGTCCCCTGGACTCAAGTAGCTGTTCTGAAAAACAACACAGCTTTTCAATAGGCAGAAATTGCTAAGCATATCTCCTATTCTCCTCTAAGAGCAAAATTGCTAAGTTACATTAAAATCAACGGATGTCACTAAATTGAGTTATTATGTCATTGACTGCAATAATGCCAGAATCTTTCTCGCAGTCACAGTTCTCTTTCATGGTATTTCCCAATACACAAAAAGATGGGTGTACAACCTACTGGCTTCAGATCATAAACCCAAAGAAAACAAACTGCATCCCAAAAACTATCTGCCCATTGTTCTCCCTAGGTACACTCTGATGCAGATATTTGGGTTCCTATCCTGATCTTGGCACAACAATCAAAAATGTTGTTTCCATCTCTCTTCTTATGACATTGTCAGATTGTGAGCTTATAAATGAGAACATTAACCTGTAAAGCATAATCAAAAGATGGCAAAAAAGTAGTCAGAACCACTTAAGTGAGTGGGCATTGCTAGTCAAAGCCTAAAACCTGTTAATATTCAGTTTTGTGCACTGCCTCACATTTCTCTACATGCAAAGAGTTTTCTTCATTTCTCAAAAAATTTACCTTCTGAAGGCAAAGATCACAACTTCTGTACTTAGAAACTGTCTAACAAAAAGTAAGCAGTAACAGAAATATGGTTTTTAGTTATTTCCTGAGTTTTCCGCTAATTCTGTTTTCTCTATGCTGGGTTTTTAGGCACCATCTTAAGTATTTCCACACATTCACTAATCTAAAACAGAAGCACAGGCCCTCTCAATTTGTTCTCTCCTATCTTTGGCAGGAATGGGGCTTAATTTGCAAAGCATTTTGAAATGGGCTATCTATACCTGGGATTTCTACAGAGCTGGGAAATGTGCTGGTGACCGTTTTAGAAAAGAAGGAAGATAAGAAGGGAGCTGAGACGGGTTGCCTGGTACCTTTTTATCTCTGTGAAGGAACCAAAGGCAGGTGTGCTGTGGGACCTGGGGGAAAAGAAGGCAAATTGTCAAACAGAATTTTCCATTACAAAATATTTTTCTTTATCATGGTTATCACAGGAGATTTAAAATTGCTGTCACCTCATGCAAACTTCTTTTGCAGTTCAAATAGTAGCGTTCTCAAATGAAACCCTCATTTTTCATTTTATTTTTGGACTTCAGGGCTGATGAAAGCAGAGTCCTTCACTTCACTGAACAGTTTGACTAACAAAGTGAGCGATATACTCCATCTTATTTATAGATCAGTCTTAGTCTGCAAAACAGACCACTGAAAATTAACAAAACATTTAACAGCTTAATATAAAAAATGCAAGAAAATGTTGATGTACTTAAATTAATTTGCTGTAAAGATTGCTTTACAAATGACAAAACAGTGTATACATCACTCCAGACATTATGTAAGGCTAGTAGCTTCTATGCTGGCGATTGCAGCAATAAGCAAATTTAGTTCAGCAGAGTTCACAGCTGTGATCACTGGAGTAAAGCTCAGGGTCTAGGGGCCACTAGCTCTGATACTGTACTAAAAAGGCAGCTGTACTTTACTGGTCCACTGGGCCTGATGCTAATAATTTTTAAATGGCCTGTTAGTTACAGCAGTGGCCTCAAGTTATCTCTTATTTCAAATCCTATTAACATTTGTGTATCTTTAAACTACTTTATTGTCTTAATTAGCATATATTCATTCATAATTCCCAGATATTCTGTTGCTATATACAAAAAAACCAACAACAACAAAAAAAACAGAGAGACAAAAAAATGCTTAACACTGGCTGAAGAGTTGGTGGATGAAATGTGACTGTGGTAACGTGCACCCAAACCAAATCAATCACACAGAACACTGAAGCGCAGAAATGCTTCTGTGTGTGCTGCTTTTCACTGCAGTGCTCTGCAGGATCAAACTGTCTTCAGATAATGGATTTCTAGTGCTTATTGGCATATTGAAGAAAGGCAGACCACTGTAGGTAGAGTTCTTAAGAAAACTATGTTCAGTCTTTTATTTTTAGTTATATAATTAAATTTTAAAAAAATTAAAAATGGTTTTCCACAGTTTTAATGATTCCAGCAAGAGCTACTCAAAATAGTTTTTATAAAGCAAGTTCTTCCTTTTTCTCTGAGACTATCTTGTTTACCTTATGTTCTGTTTCAGGAAAAATTTCATTAACACAAATGGAATTTTTTCCTGAATAAGGACTGCAATACATTTTTTTAATGCATATATACTAGCATATTTATTAAAAGTACCTCTGCCATTAAAACTATTAATTCCGGTAACCTAAAGCTACCACAACATGTATTTTAAGAAGTCACATTATATTTGGCTTGAAAATGTTTTATGATCTTTTCATTTGCAACATACAGAAAGCTCATTAGTAATCAGGTACCACCATGATTTTGTTATACAAATATGCAATTACTGGCCAAAATCAACTTCCGTAAATAATCATTCTTCAGCTTTAGAAAACACTGATCATGCTGTGTAAAGGCCTTTGCAGTCAACCAAAGGTTTAAGTGAAATGTTGACATCATATACTTAAACTCAATCAGTCAGGAAAAATGTATAATGTACAGAATTTTTCTCTCCTACACAACTATGCAGAACCAAATTGACTGCCCTTAGCCTGATGAATTTGTCTTGTTCATGGGTACACAAAGGAACATAGGATGCTACTAAAGCTACAGAATCAAATTTTTTTCACAGCTTGATTTGAAGTGAAAGACTTGCTCTGAAAAAGAAAATAATACATAGAAGTACAGAAAACTTTTTTTTAAAACCTGATTTTAGCTATAGTATCTTTTTTAGCCTATTTTGTGGCATTTCTGCAATAGTTATGCTCCTACACCTACACAGCTCAGAAAAGAAAGAGATGCACCAGCTACTCCTTTGCCAGTGATGAAATATAATCCAAGTAGGGTCATTTTACTTCCTTCTAGGTTTTACTAGGTTTAATGTGTGTCACACTGGAATGACACTGAGGAGCTACAAAAAATCCAGTCCTACCTATGTGTTTCTTGTATTTTCTTGATTTTCCATGTTTGGATCATGCACTACATATCCATGCTTTCCTGGATAATTATTCATCTATGTACAATTACAATAGTGTTGAGGGATCATTTAAACAAACTAGCTGCTTAATTTGCTTGTCTCCTTTCCTCTAGACTGAAGAAAGAGGGATGGCCTGCCAGCTGGTGGCCTGTGAGGATAGGGAGGTCTTCATTGGAGGCTTAAAGGAATCTCCTCCAGCATCACATTCCTTTTCATTATGCTCTGATGTCAGTGCTGACATGCTCAGAACAACCCCACTGGATTTCCTTCCCATGCTGCTTTTTATTCCTGAGCTGACATCAAAATTCATAAAAAGCAAACAGAGATGTCAAGTGACCTGGCTGGAGGACAGGAAAGGGGTCACAGGATGATTCAGGTTGGGAGAGACCTCAAGGGTCTTTGGTCCAACCTCCTGCTCACAGTTGGGTCAGCTCTGAGGCCAGACCAGGCTGCTCATAGCTTCACCTGGTCAAGGCTGAAAAAACTTCCAAGGACAGAGACTACACAACATATCTGGGCATCTTGTGCCACTGCCTGACAGTCATCACAAGGGCAATTTTTTTTTTCATATCCAGTCTGAACCTCTCTTGTTTCAGTTTATTTTCATTGTGTCTCATCTTCCCATCCTGTCCCACTTCAGTGAACCCAGCTCCATCTCCTAGATGATCTGCCTGCAGGCACTGGGGACTGCTGTTAGGTCCCACTGAAGCTGTCTGCTCCAGGCTGAACAAGCCCAGGTGGGTTTATCCACCAGTGCTCAAGGTGGGTAAAAACTTCACACAATCTACTGGCTCTGGTCCTGTTCATACAGTTCAGGATACTGTTAAAAATAATCAAATTTTTGTTAATAAACCCTCCTCTAGACATTACCTGCAAGATGTCACAATTTTCATTGCCCAGTGCAACCAAGTAATTAACCACTGATGAACAAAGTCAGAATAGCTATTAGTAAAAAAAAAAAACAAAATAAAAACTCGCCTTAAAAAAACTAGTCTATCTATGGTAATGCCAATGACACAAATGTACATATACTTCTGAAAATATTGGCTTAAAAGTACATTATATTTGCACTTCATAATCTTATTCTTCTGTATCGTGTCAAATTTGGACCAGAAGTGAGGCAACTGTAGAAACAAAAAGAAAGTCACACCTGCTTATGCATGGATGAGCCTATGACATAATGTTATTAACATGATGAACATGTTTTATTCCCAATCACTAACTAAAAACAGAAACCCTGACTAATCATTTATTATTGACTGGGTGCCCTATGAGGTGTCACAAAAACACAACTCCAATTGATTAAATAATTGCATTGCCAGAAAGGCAGAGGGACAATATCGCGCTCTTGCATGGAGTCACCTTGCTTCAAAGTCACTGGGAATTGCTTGTGCACACACCAGGCCAACATCTAGCCTGAAGTCATCCCTCAACATTGGAAAATAAAACAACATAGACCAATGAGTATTTTAAACAACACAATTTGATTATTTGACACTCTACACAGTCTAAGACACAAGTCTAGACATGTCAGAACAGGGCTAAAGGCTTGTTCTAGAGGTTATATTTCATTTTGTCATACTACTGTCTATTTACTGTCACACCTTTATATTACCTCAAGAAAGTAAATGGTGAAACAGAGTTGGAACAGAACTCTTGTGGAAATCCCACTCCTGCACAGGCATACAAGACCCTTTCATTAACAACATTAGGAAGCTATGTAAGCAGAGGGATTACTCTAGTAAGTAATCTATGCACTGAAATCAATGGGAAGATTGTGAAGAAATAGATGCAGGTCTTTGAAATACAGTTCAATTTACTTCATTTAAGTAATATCACACAGATGTATGTCAGATTAAGAGAAGTTTAGATCTAGCAACAGAAGAAATGGAGTGTTGATTTTTTTAAAACTGTGAAATTAATATAGAATCATAGAATTGTTTAGCTTGGAAAAGACCTTTAATATCATCAAGTCCAACCATAAACTGCCAAGTCCACCACTAAACCATGTCCGTAAACATCATATCTACAAGTCCTTTAAACACCTCCAGGGATGGTGACTTAATCTCTTCCCTGGGCAGCCTGTTCCAATGCTTGATAAGCTTTTCTATGAAGTATTTTTTCCTTCTATCCAATCTAAATCTCTCCTTATCTCAACTTGAGGCCATTTCCTCTCGTCCTGTCTCTTGTTACTTGAGAGAAGAGACCAACACCCTCCATGCTACAACCTCCTTTCAGGTAGCTGTAGACAGCGATAAGGTCTCCCCTCAGCCTCCTTTTCTCCAGGTTAAACAGCCTCAGTTCCTTTAGCCTCTACTCATAAGACTTGTCTTCCAGGCCACTCACCAGTTTCGTTGCCCTTCTCTGAACTCACTCCAGCACCTCAATTTCTTTCTTGTAGTGAGGGGCTCAAAACTGAACAAAAGTATTAAACAGAACTGGCCCCAATACTGATCCCTGGGGAACACCACTCATGACTGGTCACCAACTGGATTTGTTTCCATTCACCACAACTCAAGGGGAAGAGTACATCCATCCAAGCCACGAGCAGCCAGTTTCTCCAGGAGCATGCTGTGGGAAACAGTGTCAAAAGCTTTACTGATGTCTAGGTAAACAACCCTCATGGTTTTTCCCTCATCTACTAGGTGGGTCACCTTGTCATAAAAGGAGATCAGGTTAGTCAAGCATGACCTGTCTTTCATAAACCCATGCTGACTGTGTCTGATCATATGGTTGCCCTGTACATGCTACGTGATGGCACTCAAGACGATCCTGCTCCATAACCTCGGACTAACAGGCCTGTAGCTTCCTGGATCCTCCTTCTGGCCTTGCTCCTGTGTCTTTAAGATTTCCTTCTTGAAGAATGCCCAGTATTCCTGGACTCCTTTGCCCTTCAGGACTGACTCCCAAGGGACCTCATCCTCACTAACAAGGAGAGTCTGGTTGAAGTGGTAAAGGTTGAGGGCTGCCTTGGTTGCAGCGACCACGAAATGTTGGAGTTCAGGGTCTTGTGTGGCAGGAACAGAGTAGCAAGCAGAATTGCAACCCTGGACTTCAGCAGGGCAAACTTCGGCCTTTTCGGGCATTTGCTGGGGGAAATCCCATGGGCAAGGCTGCTTGAAGGTAAAGGTGCCCAAGAGAGTTGGTTAGTGTTCAGGGACTGTTTCTACCGGGCACAAGATCAGAGCATCCCGACATGTAGGAAGTCAAGGAAGGGAGCGAGGAGACCTCTGTGGCTAAACAGGGAACTGTTGGGTAAGCTCAGGTGGAAGAGGAGAGTTTACAGATCATGGAAGGAGGGGCTGGCCACTTGAGGAGAATATAAGGCTGTTGTCAGGGGATATAGGGAGGCAACTAGGAAAGCTAAGGCCTCATTAGAATTAAAGCTGGCACGAGGGGTCAAGGACAACAGAAAGAGCTTTTTCAAGTACATAGCAGATAAAACTAACACCAGAGGCAATGTAGGCCCACTGATGAATGAGGTGGGTGCCCTGGTGACAGAAGATACAGAGAAGGCAGAGTTACTGAATGCCTTCTTTGTTTCTGTCTACTCTGCCGGAGGCTGTCCTGAGGAGTCCCGTACCCCTGAGGCCCCAGAGGAAGTCAGAACGGTGCAAGAATTTGCCTTGGTTGATGAGGACTGGGTTAAGGAACAATTAGGCAATCTGAACATCCACAAATCCATGGGCCCAGATGGGACGCGCCCACAGGTGCTGAGGGAGCTGGCTGACGTCACTGCTGGACCACTCTCCATCATCTTTGCCAAGTCTTGGGAGATGGGAGAGGTGCCTGATGACTGGAGGAAAGCTAACGTCACCCCAGTCTTCAAAAAGGGCAAGAAGGAAGATCCAGGTAATTATAGACCGGTCAGCCTCACCTCCATCCCTGGGAAAGTAATGGAACGACTTATCCTCGGTGCCATCTCAAGGCATATCAAGGACAAGAGGGTCATTAGGGACAGTCAACATGGCTTCACCAAGGGGAAATCGTGCTTGACCAACCTCATAGCCTTTTATGAAGATATAACAAGGTGGATAGATGATGGCAGGGCGGTGGATGTGGTCTACCTTGACTTCAGTAAAGCATTTGACACAGTCTCCCACAGCATTCTCATAGCTAAACTGAGGAAGTGTGGTCTGGATGATCAGGTAGCGAGATGGACTGCGAACTGGCTGAAGGAAAGAAGCCAGGGAGTCGTGGTCAATGGGGCAGAGTCCGGTTGGAGGCCTGTATCTAGTGGAGTGCCTCAAGGGTAGGTGTTGGGGCCAGTACTGTTCAATATATTCATCAACAAATTGGATGAGGGAATAGAGTGTACTATCAGCAAGTTTGCTGATGACACCAAGCTGGGAGGAGTGGCAGACACGCCAGAAGGCTGTGCTGCCATCCAGCGTGACCTGGACAGACTGGAGAGTTGGGCGGGGAAAATAACAAGGGCAAATGTAGAGTATTGCATCTGGGTAGTAACAACCCCAGGTTCCAGTACAAGTTGGGGAATGACCTGTTAGAGAGCAGCATACAGGAGAGGGACCTGGGGATCCTGGTGGACAGCAGGATGACCATGAGTCAGCATTGTGCTCTTGTGGCCAAGAAGGCCAATGGCATCCTGGGGTGTATTAGAAGGGAGGTGATTAGTAGGTCGAGAGAGGTTCTCCTTACTCTCTACTCTGCCCTGGTGAGACCACACCTGGAATATTGTGTCCAGTTCTGGGCTCCTCAGTTCAAGAAGGACAGGGAACTGTTGGAGAGAGTCCAGAGTAGGGTAACAAAGATGATCAAGGGAGTAGACCATCTCCCTTATGAGGAAAGGCTGAGGGAGCTGGGTCTCTTTAGTTTGGAGAACAGGAGACCGAGGGGTGACCTTATTAATGTTTATAAATATACAAAGGGTGAGTGTCACGAGGATGGAGCCAGGCTCTTCTCGGTGACAAAAAATGGTAGGACAAGGGGTAATCGGTTTAAACTGGAACATAAGAGGTTCCACTAAAACTTGACAAGAAACTTCTTCTCAGTGAGGTTAACAGAGCACTGGAACAGGCTGCCCGGGGAGGTTGTGGAGTCTCCTACACTGGAGACATTCAAAACCCGCCTGGACACATTCCTGTGTAGCCTCATCTAGGTGTTCCTGCTCCAGCAGGGGGATTGGACTAGATGATCTCTCGAGGTCCCTTCCAATCCCTAGCATTTTATGATTCTATGAGTCTGACAACCAGCCTCCTAAACAGGTCCAAGTCTGCCCCCTGGAAGTCCAAGGTAGTAGTTCTGCCCATCCTGACTTCTATGAGAGTCGAAAACTATCATTTCATGATCACTATGACCAAGATGGTCTCTAACTATCATATCACCCACAACTCCTTCTCTCTTCACAGGCAACAAGTCCAGTGGGGTGCCTTCCCTAGGTGACTCACTGACCAGCTGTGTCAGGGACTTGTCTTCCATACACTCCAGGAGTCTCCTAGACTGATTCTCGTCTACTGTGTTTTTTTTTCCAGCAGAGATCTGGTAAGTTGAAGTTCCCCATGAGAACAAGGTGTAGCAACCATGAGACTTCTCCAAGCTGCTTACGGAGTATTTCATCTGCTTCTCCATTCTGTTCGGGTGGTCTGTAACAAACTTCTACCACAATATCTGCCTTGTTGGTCTTCCCTCTGATTCATACTGATAAACACTCAACCCTATCATCACCATCATCAAGCTCTAAACAGTCAAACCACTCCCTAACATAAAGGGCTACCCATCCTTGCTTATCCCTTCTGAAGACTTTATAGACATCCGTTGCAGCACTCTAGCTGTGTCACTCATCCCACCATGTTTCCATGACGGCAACCATATCACAGTTTTTCTACTGCCCAATGGCTTCCAGCTCCTCCTGTTTGTTGCCCATGTTGTGTGCATTGGTGTAGATGTACTTCATTTGGACTATTGATCCCACCACCCTTTTGTGGGCAGAAGCCCTAATTCCCCTGTGACCATTTTCAGGCATTTCCATAGTTTCTAATACATAAATGACCCTTGTATCTTTGCTGCCGCATGGATCTCCATCTGACAACTCCTAAATGGGAAAACTATCAAGAAAACATAAATTCTATAAAATTAGAAGTATATGCCAACTGCTTCGGCTACCAGTAAACCATCTTTTCATCAGTAAAATCGTGTTGGGCCTGTCTCAGGGAAGGCACGGTGCGATTCCAGCAGTCTATCTCTCACACTCCCTGATACTCCTCATCGTGTCAGCTGCTATGATGTGAGCTTTCTGGCTTCTGGCTGGTCTCTTGCCCTCTCATGAGGCTTCTCCAGTTTGGGAACACCCCTGTGCACCATGCTGGAGTGCTCTACTGCAGATCCTGCTGGCACCGGACCTGCTTGCCTTGGCAACTCAGATATTTCTGTGAAGGATAAGACCCCACCAGCACAGAGCACTTCACCATGAGGTGTGTGATGGGTAGGAATGTGTTTCCTTAGAAATAAAGAAAGGAACTGACTGCTACTGAAGAAAACACCAGCACTTTAGACTCCTCCCAAAGCTTAAGTTTTGTCTGACACTGGGTGTTTTGCTCTGAGCACAGTGTTTTGATTTACACTTGCCTGGCTGGGTGAAGCAAGGTTATCACTGCTTTTGATTATAAAAGCTCCTCTGCGAAAAAACAGAAAAGTGCAAGTTGTTTTCTGCAATAGCCCTGCAGCAAAGAAATAGTGAATAATTTGTACAAAGCACGTAAGTTTGCTTTTAGTGTAATTCCAATCTTCTGCAAAATGCTGAGCAATCAGGAAATCAAGCAGCTAGTGAGATGTGCCTTAAGCGATCTGATATGGAGGGCCCTCTCTTACCCAGAATGTTGCCAGTTTTTCTCCTTATGCTATTGTATGTGCTGCATCACATAGACAATAATAACAGATCTTCTCTTTTTTTCTGAGACTACCATCTTTAAATTACGTTTACCACCTTATGTACATTTTTTAGACATATAAGGACAAAACATAAAATTATACAGCACACAAATAGTCAGGTTAAAAGGTATTTACATGTGTATATAGATATACAACCGAAGTATGGTCTGTTATAGTTATTTTTCTTCTGTTTAATATGAGAAATAAGTTATTAGAAATCATGACATTTGTCTGGGCTGGATTTTATAAACACTATGAAGTTTTTTTGATTGCACAGATGGTTACTTACTGACCTTATTTTCTGTAATCTTCATCTGTTCATCTCATGAGTTTCCACATGTCAAAAAACAAGGACTATCAAATAATGTCAAAACAATAAAAGTATCTAACGAGAACTAATGATTCTTATTTCAATAAAAGAGGCACAAGGGTAATGTCACTGTGTACAGTGTGATCAAAAAAGCTGTCTCTTTTTCTGACAACTCCTAAATAGGAAAACTATCAAGAAAACATAAATTCTATAAAATTAGAAGTATATGCCAACTGCTTCAGCTACCAGTAAATCATCTTTTCATCAGTAGAATCAAACCAATTTTTTACATTTAAAATCAAATCAAATTATTTTATTTTTTAAACTGACTCAGAAAATTTTGTTTCAGTACTGTCCACCCACAGTCATTTTCTTCTTTGGTCAATTTGTCACAAAGCTCTCTGGCCAGACTACATTTCCCATGATGGAACACAATGATTCCCCTGGGTTCTTGACCATGGTCATTACAAGAGCTGCATCCAGGGTAGAGGAGAGGAGGAACAATAGAATCAATCTTTTTCATTTTCCAGCTCAAGTTATTCATAAGAGATTTAAGCATATGCCATCTAAAACAACTATTTGATCTTCATAATTTCTACACTGTTTAATGTGTTCACAGAATGCTGCATAGGTATAAAAAAAATCTCTATGAACAAAGCAGAAACAGGATTTTTAAGCACATGGTTTGGGTATAGCTTACATTAGTGTTACTCAAAAAAACTGAAATGAATTGAGCAGTGTATCTTTGAGAGCTATGCAACCGAACATATACCTGACATTCAGTGATCATAAATAATATATATACTTTTATCATCATTAAGACTTTAAATAAGCACATCACAATATACAGTAGTTTTAAAAGGATGACAATATGAATTAATAATTTTTTAAGACAGGAACATTTGACTTGGATTTCACAAGATACCAGTTGTTCTGCAATTAGGCTTCAGTGATTCAGGTTTTGAAAAACTTGTTAAATAGAGCCCTGAAGTGATCATCATATTTTTAGACTCTGGAAGATAATACTTCATTAAGCTGAAAGCAGGTATTCACAGCTCAGTGTTCAGCTCACAAGCTTGTCCAGAGTCAGACTTGACAAAAATACAGTCACATCATTTCTATTGTTAAGCTTTCCTCAGATTAGGAAAGTCTAAATAGCTCCCACCCCAAATTCAGCTCCAGAGTCTAAATATTCCCATTTTTAATCTCAGTGACCATTTTCAGTCATTTCCATAGTTTCTAATACATAAATAACCCTTGTGTCTTTGCTGCCACATGGATCTCCATCCCCTATTTCCAGTGAGACAGCACACCAAAAGACCTCACTAACATATCATCCCTCAAACACCCGTGTGCTGCATCCAGGCTTATCTCTGGAAAGCCTAATTTTATCCCTCTCCCCCTTCAAATCTAGTTTAAAGCTCTTTCAATGAGTCCTGCTAGCTCCTGTGCAAAGATCCTTTTTCTCCTGTGAGACAGGTGTACCCTGTCTGTTTCCAGCAAGCCTGGTGTTGTGTAAACCAACGCATGATAAAAAAAACCAAAATTTTGCCAATTGCACCAGGCTCAGAGCCAGGTATTGATCTGTTGATTCTTCTGTATCTTCCTCATCATACCCTGCAACTGGAGGGACAGAGGAGAACATTTGTCCAGAGTCAGACTTGACAAAAATACAGTAGCATCATTTCTATTGTTAAGCTTTCCTCAGATTAGTAAAATCTAATTAGCTCCCGCCCCCAAATTCAGCTTCAGAATCTAAATATTCCCATTTTTAATCTCAGTTGTCCTACTGACAGAAGACTCCAGTAACTAAATGATCTGTGGTTGTGAAAGAGAAAAACGTTGAAATCATCAGAATACAGGATAACTCATGTAGTAAGGAAAAACATTTACAACGTTCAATCAACAGTACAGTGCCAGAGTCTGAGAAAGATATTTTATGCTGTTTAACCATTTATAATGGTGGTTAAAAGAGAGGAAATCTTAATATATTCTACATAGTAATATACAAAATATAATATGGAAATGTTATACATATATATTAGGCAAAAACTGTAAGATATAAATATTCATAGTTTCCTAGATGTTCCAATCTCAGTGAACACCACTGCACAAAACAGAACTTTGAGTTCATCTGCCCTACAGCTGTTTTGTTTTGTTTGTTTGTTTTATTCTTACAGGCAAAGTCTTATCATAAACAATAACAAAACTGATCTGTAGTAGAGGACTTCAATTTTTTTTCTGATTTTATTTTGCCGCCAGTTCTGCATAGGCACAATTACTTTTTGCATTGATTTATTTAAAATCTATTGGCTGGTTCAATAAGGCTGGTTCAATAAGGCAACAGAACACACCACATCCTACTAACTGGGGTAAATCCTCTGATTAACCTGGCTTCATTCCTTGCCAGACTGAAGCAATGCTTCCATGAGTAGTTCCCACAGGCTGGTTATTGAAAGGTGCCTAGCACTTTGCATGCATAGCCTTTTATAAATAATATATAAAAGTCAAATAAATTATTTATTGGGTATCTCTGTCCATTTTACATATGCCACCCTATTTCAGTACTGAAGGTCTGATTTTCCGCTGTTGCAAATTCAAACCAATTCACATATGTTAATTTACCATCAGCTGAGAAACTGGATAACAGTGAGAATGGTTGTTCTGCTTTGTTGACCCAGTCTAACGCAGTTTTCTGCCTATATTCACTGACTCCTTCCCTTCCGAAACACCCAAGCCTTGCATGATTCTTTCTAAACCTCCTCCTTTTGAAGCTGTCTTTTTTCTGTTTTGTTTTGCAACTTTGCTTGTTCCCTTGCATAGGTGACTTAAAGCAAAGTTGCTTCTTCAGTGATGTCCTCTCTCCATTTGTTCAATTCCATAAATCAACCTAACCCATAACTTTACGGTATCTGTTCAAACTCACCATGGCAAAACTGAGTTCTTCTGTTTCCTGCAGGATCACTTATGCTTCTCTATGCAGTTCTGACATAGCCCAACATAATTTAGACCCCTTCTTTTTCCTCATCTGCTTCACCCACACAAGTCATGTCTGATACTTACTGGTTTTTGTCTCATATTGCATGTAAGATGTTTTCTTTTCTTTGTTCTCCTGTTGTGACTTCACCAACTTGAATTACAGAGATGCCTGCACACTGCCCTGACAGAAATCACACTCGTTCCTCTCTGGTCCATGTAAGAGTCATCCATGACAGGGTCCCCCTTCTTCTCATCACAGCCTCACCACTGAGCTCGCACCAGCCTTACTCCTGAGATCTCCAGTTGCAGCAAATTGAAAGCAAATAGTCATGAAGGCAATATTCATGCCTCATTTGTTATAGTTCTCACAGATACACCCTCACTTCCCTCCATGCTTTTCACTCCAATGGAGTCTCTCCTGGAGACACTCCTCTTTCCTATGGCAGCTCTCAAATATGTATGATAGGGGACACAGGCCCGAAGCCCACATTCATCTACCCAGAACTGTTGGAGGAAAAAGACCAGAAGCAGCCCAATATCTGACGCTACATGCAAAGTATCTAGAGCTTCATAAGAGTCAAAGCAGAGGACAGTACATCCCTGTGTGGGGCCAGGAGGCAGTGGAGCAAGTGCCAAACTCTCAAGCAGTTCATACCCAAAGGATGACATCCTTGTGGGTCCCTTCCAACTCAGGACATTCTGTGATTCTATGACACGGGAGCATCTCCTACCCCAGACCAGCCACGGCTGGGTGTGAGCACGGCCCTAGGGTGCCCGCTGACCTCAGCAGCATCCCCTTGCTCCCAGAGCTCTGTGGTTTATTTATCCAGTGGTGCCTGTGATGTGCAGCCTCACCATGGACCTGCACACAACCTGGCAGGGGGCTGGCACAGGCTACTCCTGAGCCACAGGTTGGTCACTCCTGACTTAGATGGACTAGTGCTGATGGAAACAGCTTAAATACCACAAATGTGTTAAATTTAGACTCAGACAGGAGCAAACCTGTAAATAATGAGACATTTGCCTAGCATCAGTCTGACTCTCTGCATATTACATCTGTTCACGCTGCTTTATACGTGTTTTAAGATGCAGGCTGTGCTGTCCTCTGCATTTCTAAAGGGCTCTGTAAATTTTGGATAATACTGGAATACTAATAGTAACAATAATTATTGTCCTACTGTTATCTAAAATACTTATTGCATTAATAATTTTCCACAGTATCAACATTCTGAAATAAAGAAATTAATAATCTTTGTATAAATCATTAGCAATTAAAATTTACTTGTACACTATAATTTAAAAACGTGAGAAATAACACAGTACTAATTAGTGTATGCAGAACCTCTGAATTATGAGTAAAGGATATTCATTTGTCTTTTATTAATAAAGGCATATTTCCCCAGAACCATACAAAGAGTCCAATAAGAAATTAAATTCTATAGAAACAGTAATTTTCAGCACTATCAATTTTTTCTACAGTGCACTCGAACTTGAAAAGCAAGACATTATCCTCTGCCTTATGAATACTAAACCAGAATTCTGCATCTAAAGGTTAGATCAGAAAAACAAATCTGTGTATTTTATGTGTATGCTTCTTTCTAAGTGTAGCCCACATCTGTACTGCATGTGAGCAAACTTTAACATAGTGTTTTTCCATAAAAAAACATATAAAATAACCTATATATATAAAACATATATAATTAACCTTCAAAACAATTGCATTTGTTCAAAGTCAAAAATACCTCTCCCCTACTATATCTCAGGAAACCCACAAATGCATTACATGTTTTCAAAGAGACTGCCTATACATAAACATTTCGAGAGTCTTAGATGTTTTTAAAAGGGCCTTTTTCACAAAAGTGATAGCAGCCATAAAGTCTGAATACGGTCATTGAGTTTAATTTACTCTGATCGAGGTTCAAATGCCACATATAGACAATTATGAAGCTGAAATAGATTTCCTAACTGAAGTCCACAACACTTAAAATAGGGAAGGACAAAGCCTGTCTTGAGTACAACGTAGCACAGCTCTGAGCTGGCGTACCAGCTCTGATTTCATGGCAAATATATTTTAGGATTTCAAGCAAAAACAGTACAAGTGTGAACATACTCACACCAGGCCTTTCCTGTCATACACCCGAGTCCCAGAGCTGTACATAGGAAGGTTCCCCGGGCCTTTTACTCAATATGGGCAAACCACTCTAAGCCAGCTCAGTGCTCCTGCTTTAAAGTACGACCAGCCTTTATGACCAACATGGTAAACTAGCTTGGTGACAGATATTAGCACATTACCAAATCTCTTGATAAAAATATGTGTCTGGGGAAAGGGTGATGACAGAGCTTTGACACCACATGCAATAAGAGGAAACATCACACTTTCCATAGTGTGCTCCAAGCACAAATCGCCCAGCAGTAAGAACTGATGCATCGCCAGCCAATGCACACTGCAGTACTTCTAGTACTACAGCGCTGGCTGTAGAACTAAGTGGAGTATCTATAGTGTGGTATGATCATACCGAACTTTTTTAAAGCAAAGAATGATGTGAATACATGGAAGTCACATGCCTAGAGCCAGCCTTGGAGAATGCACATGAAGAAAGAAAGCCAAAAATATTTTTTCATTTACTGGGGGTAAACTACAAATTCTGGGTGATAATAAATTCATTGATTCATGAGAATAAAGTTCTCTGGGGAGCATCACCAGTCCTGACTGACTTTCCAGGCATGCTGAATTTTTTATCTGGATCTCTACATTATAAAAAAATAGAGAGAAAAAATACACAGCAAAAGTACAAGTGATCAGGTCTCTTTGTGGCAGAGCTTATTGAAGGTTCAAAACTATACTTATTCCAGTAAGTAATATGTATTCAAATGTTAGCTATACAATAATATATATGGATAACACCAGGGCAAAAGTCTGAAATCCTGCAGACTGCTTCTGCTTCCTGCCATTATCTCATTCTAAATAAAATATGTCTTTCCAACCTAACACATTTCAGGAGACAGGAGGAGAGCAGAAACAGAGGCTGCTATTAGTATCTCCCATGTAGAGTTTATTCCAAATCTGTTGCTATGCCTCTGCAGATCTCAGATCAGAATCAAGCCTTTAGGCATTAAACAAAATAAACAAAGTATTATACATCAAATCTAATTATGTTATAAATATCCAAAAAAAAGATCTAGATCTCTAAGGTAATTCTTAAAAGCCTAAGTGACAGAGTGGCACAGATGATTAGGTTAAACTGCAAACAGCTCATGAAATATGGGAAATAGCATTGCATGTGAAAATATCTGTAGGGAAATGCTTTCCTTTAACTAATAAGGTAGGAAATTTTGTGACATAATAAATAATTTTTCCAGTATCTTAAGGCATATTGAAGAAAAAGGAAGAGATGGTAAATAAACTACTATACATTCCTGTTTCAAAGACATCATCAATAATTTGTTTTATAATTACCAAGTTACAAAAATAGTGGAAAGCAAAGCAGTTACAAAAACCAGTGGAAAACAAACTTCTTATATGTTTGCATCGGTTATATTTATGAAACAAGCGATTAACTTGGTTAATACTTCAGTTTTTTCTGAGAGAATTAGAAACGTGGCTTCCCCCTATCCCTTTACAATTTTCATACTGGGGGAAAACAAGAATAAAATGGAAACAGATTATTAAAATGCAATCCTTTGTTCAGGAAGGCTCTGCAGAAAAAAAATAATAACAATTAAAAATATATATATATATTTGTTTGTTTGTTTAATGTCAGACCTCTGCCATAACATTCATTACCCATAGAGGCACTGATGTATAGTGAAGTGAACTTCGCTACAACTTTATTTTAAGACCAGACTGGAACTGAACTTGCAAATGCATACCAAACAACTGTCTGACTCTGCCCTCTAGTCTTCCTGTGTCAGTTCAAGACATAGAACTCCACAGATGATGTTATGGCTTTCTCAATCAAATGAGAGAAATTACCAAACTCTGCTTAGTGCTATTTTGAGGTACAATTCTAGACACTTGTAAGGCACCCAGAGCTATATGCCTTTATTAAATCTATTTCCTTTGCTTTATTCTAAAGCAATTCCATTAAGTTTTTAGCTCTTTGAGCTATGTATACCAACACTGGCTCATAGGATATCTGGTCAGCTCCACACTCACGTGCACTACAGGAAACCTTTCAGGAGAACCTCAGGAACACCCCTGCCATGAAATCCTACACACTGTACTCATCAAACCTCTATCTTCCCCATGCAAAGACTACGCATTCTGAGGGCCTCCGTCTTACATCCAAATCCAATGGTAGCACCTATATTGTACCCTCCCATATATATTTTTTTTTATTATTGATTTAAGTTGGATCAGTTCATACACCAAATGATAGAATATCAGATCACTTACATACATGCATAAGTATAGTTAAAACCTACTTAATCTTGACTGTACACCAAGTTCGGTACATAAATCTTCTACTCAGTGATCACTAACTAGAACTTGTTTCAGCTTTGCTGGCTGTGTGAGCATTATAGATATGAACCACACCTTGCCATGCAGGCCAAGCCTTGGATACCAGCTTGTCCAAGGTGAAAAGACCAGTCCAGAATTGCCCTAAGCTTTCAGGACCAAGGTACAAAACTGTCCTCACAGACTCATACAATTCTAAGTCTCAGCTTCCACGTTTGGAGATGTGAATAGAGAAATGTATAGAGAAATGAAACACAGCTTTGACAGATAGAGATTTAACTGCTGGAATAGTTCTGCAGCAACCAGCCTGCTGGATTCCCACAAATCTGAATTGAGGCCAGGAACGGATACATTTGCAGGTCTTCTTCCAGTGCTGAAGGAATTTATTTCATAGTTTAAGAAGAGTGAAGTCATGTAAGAAGGGCTAGATAAAGACAGAAACATCACCTGAAGGAAAGACTATTCTGAGCTGCAAGAGGAGGCTTTTCTGAGCTGCAGAGAGATAAGGCAGTGCAACATATAGTGCCAGATGTGACCCAGATCCCAAGGGACATTGCCACAAAGCATCTTGTTGGCTATGCCAATTCTCAGGTCATTTCACATGCCTAAGTAGCAACATAAGTGGACACAAAGGAAATCTGGGGCCTGGTGGAAGAGTCCCCTATTATCTTGGTACCCAAGTACCAACAGAACATTCTTCATAGAGCCTTTGAGCATAGCTCTCAAACAGATCTTGAGAAATGATCCAATTTCTTCACAGTCCTTCAAGGAGTTACATAAGAAACTGGAGGTCTTGGAAGTACTATGTGATTCATTTTTTCTTCATAGTTTCCTGACATAGGACCTAAGAAAATGCAAAGACTGAAAAAGCCCTCCAGACCCTCCAGCTATACAATTTTTTCTCCCAATTACATTCACCTTGTAAGCAGACTGCCTCACAAAACCTTATTGGACAAAAAATGTCTGATAAGCTATGATTTAGGTCAATAAAATGACATTTTTAAATAGCATCACAGATGTAAACAGACAGAGAAATTACAGGCCTGATCAGAAGACTTAATCTAAATTAGACCCATTGAGTAGTGAAACATTATATTTGCAGGAATAGGTCTTGAACAGAGTGATAGGAGGCTAATTGTGTAGATTTATTTTTCAAGGACAGTTTTATGGAGAAAACACTTACGTTTACAAGACTGTCTCTACTGCTGGACCTGGAAGGATTACAAGATCTTAGAGTCTGTCTGGGGAAAGCTAAGAACTGAGATATACATTCTCAAAGCATAAACATGCAGTTACATTCCACACTATTAACTACACTGGAATTAAAATAGGATCTTATAGACTTAAATAAATATACATTTCAAAGGGTTCATTTTTAAAATTGACATTTATTTTAGGGACTGAAATTTACCACTTATTAAAAAACTACATTCAAGAATCTAAGGTCACAGGCATGTGTTTACTTTTCAGGCAGCTGGAAGTGCTGCAAATGTTATTACCTCAGGCCATTTTTTACCACCTCCATGTTGGAGATCACCATGACAACAGCAAAGCAAACTGAATGGAGCACATGAGCGTTTCCATCCTAAACTCAACGCCCCAATGAAAAATCTTCTTTTTTATCTTAAATCAACAGTGAAGGCATTTCAATCTAACATGGTTGACTCCACAATCAAACAAGGAAAGGGTCAGGAGACCCGGAAAGGCAGAAGTCACCCACGCACTGAGTTGTTCAACCGCAGTCTTGGGCTGTAATGTGGAGTTGGGTCACCAGCACTGAAAACATTGTCAGCTGGCTCCAGAAAGGGAGAGTTGCCATTGTGGGGGAATTTACTTAACACCAGCCTGAGGCCAAAACTACCCCATGCTACACATGAGCAATGTTCTAGTGGATCCTCCTGATCCATGTCAGGAACTGCTTTAAAATTTTGAGTTCTTGAAGGACATCAGCTGTAAGTTAAGACACAAAAAGTTTACAGACAATTCTTTGAGAAAAGACAGTAAACTATTATATTTTTCTACTGTTTCATTCACTTCTAATTATGTTCATGTATGCAAATTACAATGAATAGCAGCTGATTTGGTGTTCAGCTTTTGTTTCACTTCTGAGATGAAATACAGATCTCTAGACTTTGAAATCATGAACATAAACTTCAGATTTACATTTCTTCATTTTGTGTAATGTCATGTTCTTTGTAATTTAACTGCAGATATCATGAGTTCTTACAAATGCATTTTTTCTCTATAAAAGAGTAGTCAAAACATGCCCAAGGTTCATAGAGAATTTTAAAGACTTTTTTTTTTCCCTGTGGTTATCTGAATTTATGCATGTACTTAATTGCTGTGATATTTTGTCTCATACTATCAGCTTTCAGAACAAACCCATAAAGCTTTTTGTTGTAAAAACTGTTATTCAGATCATGGATATGTTAAACTTCAGGAAGCTGAAAAAATTGAGTGTGATTTCTTTCAGAAATCTACTCAGAAATACCAGGTGCATCTTGCTACATTTCCACATTATGAATGAAAAGATGTAATTAACGATCCAGGAATTTTCTCCATAAATATCTGCAAGCACAGAGTTTTTTCTTTGCATTTTTTTTCACTACATTTGCGATTTCAAAATGCCTCCATATCTACAACTACAGATAATATTTACTTTATGGAATTCTGTTCATAGTACTTGTTTCTTGCATTCTACATGGTGAAGCAGACATTTAGTAGGTAGATGTACATTTTATTCAAAAGCTATGTGTAATGGGTTTTGAGAATAAACCCCAGAAATAGTGGAACTCCTGCACCCTTAAAATATAACATTCAATGTTATTTATAATTTTAAAACTATGAAATTGGCTGCAATATGGTAATATAAAATTGAATCTATCTATTTTTTTCCAAGCAGCAATACTTGTGAATAGTACCTGAAAAAACCCTTGCTTGACAACTAAGAATATGCTCCTGGTTCTTAAAGCACCCTGAGTGGATTTAGACAACTAGAAAGAAAAAAAAATACTAAGTGACACAATTGTAAGGTTATTATTTTCTATAAATAATTAGCACCAGATATTAGAAATTAATTGATAGCAGAATATCAGAACTCCTCATTGAACACTTTCAGCTTTTCAAGACACAATTGCTCTTTTTTATTAACTGTACAAAATGTTCCTTATTTTCCATATATCAATGTTCTTACTCCTCTGTACTTTTTCCCATTACTCATCGTATCACCAGTACCTAAGGAAATAAACATACCTGTCTGAAAGTATGTCGATTTATATTAAGAGCAGGAACATCATCTCCCACTTTGTTGTTTATTCCTAAGCTGTATGTTAGGATCTATTTTTCAACATAGTTACAAACATTAATAAGACATTGGATGATTGGAAGGGTAAGATAATTATTTGTGGGCTGAAGTGATCTTTCATTTAGTCAAGGTTGGCCCTGAAATGGGGATTCAAAATGTGCTTATCTCACTACCATACAACAAACTTGCATTTCTATTATCTATCATCCGACAATAGCGTATTACATAAACCTGACATTACACAATGGCACTGTTATTCAGCATGTATTGGCAGTAAGTTGCTTGAATAGCTGTTATTCAAACTAGGATGACTATCGAACCTTACTTGTCTCCAGTAATCAAAATATAGACGTGATCAAGTGCAGATGCTCCTACCACAGTTTGACAGCAAAGGAAATCTAGCTGAACTGTCTCCATGTTAGTGAGCTCTACTGAATTTACTCACACAGTTTTGTTAGCTTTCAGATGTAAAGTAAACCTTAATATTTTGAGTTTCTCCCTGTTGGCTGTGGGAGGATACCCTGAGGAGCTACCCTTTAAAAGGTCTCCAAACACTAGTGATCTCCTGCTATTTAGACACCCATGTCTCCAATTCTTTACATTACACCAGCCTCTGAGGATCACCAGGAAAAGGGTAATATTTTCAATCAGCTGACAAATGAGGAGTGACTAGCACAGCTGAATTTTCAGTTTTACTCCCAAGCCTTTATCTAGGCTGAGTCAGCAGTTGCTTTATTTTAAATTCTCTCTTTATTCACCTGCACTGCTCCAAATTGATAAGACCTATAAATTCCAGTTACCTCTTAGAGGGCTGCTTTAGAGATTAAAAGTATATACTTACTTTGATACCACAGTGTAGCTCCCAAAAAGATTAACAGGAGTGAAGTGTGTGTATGCTAAGCAGGAGATAGTCTACACCTCCCTCCTTACAGAAGGCAGGAGAGGACACGGAGCCTGCACCTCCATCAGAGAAATGTGAAGGTCAGGCAGGGGATCTGCTGGCCAGACCAGCCTTCGCTCCCTCAAGTACGGAGCACACCTACTCTTTTGTTCAGGTTAGCAGTCCAAATAACAAGAAGAAATCATACAATTAATTAGACACTAAAATCCTCTTGTGAAAAAGGGCTTCACTGCATGTTTACTTCAAACTGGTAATACAATTTCAGGCTTCCTGGTGCACACAAAAATGACATTTTTCTGTTTTACACTGTACTTGCTTCTGATTTCAATGCCGATTTACATGTGTTCATAAATCAGCACAGAGTATTGAACCATTCTGGTATTTACTTAGTGCTATTTGCTTCACACTGGATAATAAAGTAAAAATAAGATGGTGACTTTTGCTATATAAATGTGGTGACCAATCTGGTGACAACAGTGAGAAAAAGTAACATCAGATCAGTCCATATGCTCACTAATGCCACGCAGGATATAATGCAACTCATAGTATTTCTGTCTGTTGCAGAGCTATTCTTCCCTGATTCTGTATCATGTTCAGCTTCTGAGTGCAGGATGTAATTTTTTCTTTTAGATTGCACACACATTACAGTAAAAATAACAAAAAAAAAGGTGCTGTTTACAAGAGAAAATACCTTCATGGAAGGCTATGGAGTTGAGATCATGAACTGGGATCTGTATTCAGGATTCAGAGTTTATAATTAATATAGTCCAAACTGGAGACTGGATTTTTTTCAGCATCCTAACGATAGCTGTTGCTAGCTCTCTTCTATGTCAGAAACTTGTGTAGGCAGGATTATGACAAAGCTTTTGCTTTAGCAGCTGCACAAAGAATAAGTAATGAAAAAATGAACAAACATTTTTAGTAACACGTATATATGACAGAAGGGATACTGTAACTGTTCAAGCAAATACTATGCACTTATGCTTCAAAGGAGCATAGGTTTCATGGCAAGCATGTTCTACATTAACAATGGATAAAACAGTAAGAATGTCACAACAAATGTAAACAGCAGATTCTCTAAGGGCACTTCCCTAAATAAGTTGCGAACAATCTGAGTGTGGGGCACACTCTTGCAGTTGCTTTTATAGAAATCTCTTCTCCAGACATTCAAGTTGACAGGATGCCAAACCTGTAAGGCTGAGGATTTACCAGAATGTGTTTATGCCACAAGTGTTGTATAAGGCTACTTATGAAGGTGAAGATGTAGTGATCCAGGTGAAGAGGACAGCAGAGCTCAGAGGAGGACAAGAAGACCGTGGAGATATAAAATGAAGGACCTGGGCAAACAACTCCAAATTTTCAAGCTGCCAAGAAAATACAGAAGGAAGGATTGTCCTGTGAGGAGACTGACCCAAGGAAGCATGTAATTCAGACAACAAGGCAAGCAAGTGAGAAGACTTCAGGGCACTGGCATGGGAAAAAGTGTGATGTACAAAAGGCACTCTGAAAGAGCATCCATTCCTTTCTCTGATGAATTACAAGTCTTCAATGTCTTGTTCTATTGAGCTATGAACTAGCTGATTTACCTTGCAATATGCTGTTGTTAACAAAGACTTTCTAAGGAATATGCAAAATTTTCACCACATCTACATCATTCGTTATCTCACTATCTAGAGTGAGTTTTATCTGTCTGTCTGCCTTGTACCCTATCTGCAATTATGGTTAGAAATTCAGGAACACAAAAGTAAGGATAGAGCTCCTTTGTAAATGAGGTGTTTCTAGCTGGTTTTCAGCAAGTTCCAGAGAAGACAACTTGCCAAAACCTTCTTTTCAGGAGGCTGATCACAAAAACTAAGGTAAAACAACTACTGTGAATTTAAACCCTCTGCCACCTTTTGTCTTTCACAAATTCAGCATGGGCATAAAGCACTCTTCCAAATCCTTGCAAGCACACAAGAGGTGCGTAACATGTCATTGCAGATATACTTGACCTTGAAACATTATTTATAGAAAGTTATTCTATTTGTACCTATCATTCAATTACTGAGATATTTCACACGCTCCAAAGGTGACTTGACTTACCCAAGAAGGCAGAAAGAACAAGGGCTTACATTTTGTTATGACTCTATGGCTACATTATCACGTTTGTGCAAAAATGTCAGTTTTCTACAGGTTTTATGACTATGAGACAAATTCAGTACAGACTTATTGTGCTAGGTGGACCCTGGCTGGACACCAAGTGTCCACCAAGCCACTCCGTCACTCCCCTCTTCAGGTGGACAAGGAAGAAATATACAACAAAGGATCATGGGTCAAGATAAGGACAGGGAGAGATCACTCACCAATTACCATCACGGGCAAAACAAACTCAACTTGGAGAAAAATTGATTTAATTTATTACCAATGAAATTAGAGTAGGGTAATGAGACATAAAAACTAAATCTTAAAACACCTTCCCCCACCCCTCCCTTCTTCCCCAGCTCAACTTCACTCCCAATTTCTCTACCTCCTCCCAAGGCAGAGAAATCCCTCCCAGTGACACAGGGGAATGGAGAATGGGGTTTGTGGTCAGTTCATCACGCGATGCCTGTGCCACTCCTTCATCCTCAGGGGGAGGACTCCTCACACTCTTCCCTCCCATGGGAGACAGTCCTACACAAACTTCTCCAACGTGGGTTCTTCTGTGGGTTCTTAATGAACTGCTCCAGCGTGGGTCCCTTCCACAGGGTGCAGTCCTCCAGGAACAGACTGCTCCAGCCTGGGTCCCCCACGGGGTCACAAGTCCTGCCAGGAGTCTGCTCCAGCATGGGCTTCCCACAGGGTCACAGCCTCCTTTGTGAATCCACCTGCTGTGGTGTGCAGTCCTCCCTGGGCTGCAGGTGGAGGTCTGCTCCACCGTGGAGCTCCATGGGCTGTAGGGGACAGGTGGCCTCACCATGGTCTGCACCATGGTCTGCAGGGCAAACTCTGCTCCAGTGCCTGAAGCATCTCCTGCCCTCCTTCACTGTCCTCGTGTCTGCATGGCTGTTTCTCTCACATATTCTCACTCCTCTCTCCTGCTGTTGTTGTGTAGGGCTTTTTTCCTCCCTTCTGAAATATGGTATCCCAGAGGCGCTATCACCACCACTCACAGGCTCAGCCCTGGCCAGTGGTGGGACTATCTTGGGGTCGGCTGGCATTGGCTCTGTTGGGTGTGGGGGAAGCTTCCAGCAGCTTCTCACAGAAGCCACTCCTGTAGCTCCCCTGCTTCCAAAACCTTGGCATGCAAACCCAATAGACTTATATGGCAGAAGTGAATAACACTACGCTACATCTGTACTAGTGTTCTAATGTATTTCCTTACTGATTTTGCAAAGCTCAAAGCATAAAATCATAGAAATGTTTCCTGTAATTTAATAGAGTACATTACCATCTAATTAATATTTAATAAATGCATGAAAGAAAGCTGTGTCGATAGGCACAAAAGGACACAGAGAAAATGAGAAGAAGGGTGTAGCTTCGCTAACAGTATTGAAAGCCATTTATATCCAAGAATACTTATGTCTGTCTTGATTTTCCTTCTCCACAGGTGTTAAAGGGCAATTCCCAGTGCATCCTTCAGAAGAACAAACCGCCTCCAAGTTTTCATTCTTTTAAGCATCAAGTCCTGAATGCTACTACATCAGAAATACCAGAAAGCCGCTCTTGAGTTCAGCTCCTAGAAGCCAGGGTTTTGCACTTAAATAGGAAAAGAATCACAGAGTACATTGCAGATCTTTGTGTAGGGTTTACATATTCATCATGCTTCTGGGAAAACTGAATGGTTTCACTTCTATTTGTGGATATATACAGATCTCTCCTCAGATCCATTCATTCTGCTCTGCCTTCCTACTATACTCTTAGAAACATGAGAAATTGCTAGAATTATCATTACATAGTAAAGAAATGACTTTACTAGAAATTCATGTATGTGAACTACCAAGAAACACTTACATATGACGAGCACAGAAATGGTAACACCTCCAAACATAAATTCATAAAGTCAGGCCTGATCGTGAGAGCTGCCCTCAGACCTCTACACCAGTTCATTTCAGTGGGAATGGCTAAGACATTCTCACGTCTCCCAAGCTATTAATTTAAATACTTCATATTAGACACCTAAAGTGGAAAATTTTGGCTAAAATATCTATTTTTTTTCCTTTCTTGTATCAGTATGACTATTGCATGCATAAATATTGTACAGTTTGGTACCACGAGTGCCTTACCCCTGCTGATTTATTCTTTCTTTTTTGGACTGCTAATCTCTTCATCAATCATGTCACATTTTAGATTATGACTCTCCTTGGTCAGGGACTGCCTTAAGCTTATGCTACTGTAGCACATAGCATAGTGAGTCTTAGATGTTACCACCTTCAAATTATAAATACAAACAATAATAATATACAGCACATATGGTGACCACAATCTCTGACTTGTTGAAATGAAATGCTTCTATCAGACTGACTTTTTGATACTGAACAACTGAACTAGAAAATCGGAATGTGACACATTCATGATACGACACCTCGCAGTCTAAATCTTCCTTGATGACTCACATAAGCATCTCTCAGCTATCAACTTTTCTGTGTACTTCATAATCTAAATTCAAGACTTTATATACTCAATATCCAATTTTTTTTTTACTAAATCATCACTTAATATTAACATTACACTCCTGTTTGACTGAAAAGTTGAATGCATGATAAACGTTATACTTCCAAAACAGAATTAATGCATGAATAACATTCAGGGATTTATACACTGACTTGGATATGAAAACTATCTACCAAGCCCACTTAAAACAGAGGGCAAATGGACACATAAAAAAAGTTGTTAGGCCATAAATCCATGCGATGGTTTCAGTACCTTAGAGTACAAAGAGAAAAATACACAAGGCAGTCAGATTATACAGACGTAAAACCTCCTAACATACATTACTGTTTTTTAGGATAATGATTTGCATAGTGCATCCATGCTACAAAAACTCTAAAGCACATACAACCCAAGAGCTACCACATGGAGTCTGAGCCACATTCACACACATGGTATAAACAAAACAGAAATCCAGTACAAAAAGGATAGTCCTTCTATGTCAGTACCACACAGGTTTGATTTCTAAGGATTAATTCTTTAGCTGCCAAGAATCTGTTGGGATCTAGCAAAAAAAAAAAATCAAAGTGTCCGTTCCCTTGCCCTCCCAAAATTGCCACAATACAATCTTGCCTGCTGCATGCAACACCAGCATTGATGGCATGTAGTTACTATTGCAATAAAGATAACTAACCATCCTAGAAATCATCTAACAATTGGAACCACGTGAGCTCACTTATGTAAGCACCAGCTCAAACCTTCCCATTCAAACAGGAAGAACCTGAGCTCCTATTACGTGGTCTCCAAACCAGAAAGTCAAGATAATGCTCCCCTGCCTTGCACTTGTTACAGGCACTCACATTTAGCCAAAGAAAACCCAACACCCCACCCCTAAAAAGTTGATATTAGAAAGAGTTGCATACCACTGCTGTGGGGCTGACAGTGCTTTACACCCACCTTGCACAAAGCAGTGCAGAAGCTTGTCCTTCCTGTCTGTGCACGGCAAAGAGAAGCAGTACAGCCTGATGAAGATGTGACGTGACACGCCAAGACGGCACATCAGGATATTTTAGGACTTCAGCCTGGAAAGTCCATTTCTGGCTCACACCGCAGCCAGACAGCCCACCCCAGCAGGGCTCGGGGCTGGCGCCTGCAATCGCATTGTCCGTGGCTCCTTCCAGGAGACCAGGGAGCACGTTAGGGATCAAAAAGATTTCATAAAGCTCCTAGCTGCCAAGTCAGCCATTGCTGACAAAGAACTGTGAAGCCAAAATATTGAGTTCTTGCTCATCTGCATTTCATTAGAGACCATTTCATTTGGCTTTTAATTAGATTAAATCAAGAGTGGACACGAAGGTCATCTGGTTTGTATAATTCCTCCAAAACTACAGCCTACTGTTACTTTTATAATATATTCTATCGAGGAGATAATATCCCATTTTTAATATTAGCCTTCAGGTTTCTGTAACTAAATAATGATGGTTTCATAACACCAAATAATGCAACATCACATCTATTCAAAATACAGAGGAAAACAAAAGAAACTGAAAAGCCAATGCATATCATTGAATTGTGTGCCCAGGAATGTGGACTGTCTCTCAACAGAGCATATATAACAGAAATTTCAAAAGGCAAAGTAACTTTAACAGTATCTTGGTTTTATCCAACTCACAAAGGCATTTTCTCTGATAATACATTTGTTTCTCCTGACTGAACATGGATTTCTTTTTTTTTTTTTTAATTGCAAATATGATTGCCTTCCCTTGCCAGAAGAAAATATTCATCCTTATGAGACTGATACTGAGAAAGTCTAGCTGTGCTATCTTAATGTGCGTCACATATTAGGAAAAAATACACCATAAAGCAGGTTAGAAATGGCAGGTATTTTTGCAAAAATTTTTGGAACAATGTTTTGCTTTGTTCGGTGGAGAAACATCCATTTCCTTTCCCTTCTTTTTATAAAACAGTGTTTTAAAACAGGTTACAGTACAAATTTCAGTTTTTCAGCTCCAAAGGATGAAAAAACAAGCATAAAAATTTCTTGATCCAAAGGAAAAATCACCAATTTTGGTCGAAGATTTTCTGTTAAATTTTTAAAACTATCAACAGAAATCCTTTGAAAAGAAGACACATTTTTTTCCAAAAGTGTCTTGTCAAAAATAAAGTATGCCCCTTTTCTAGAAACTCCTAGCACAAAAAAATCCTTACTATGATTGGTACATGTGAAGTACATATGTATTACGCTACTTTAAAAACTCTCTCTCAAAGTTAATTCTATAAAATGTAAATTTGTTCATTTTGAAACACACACACGTTCCTTACTCCAATTCAGCAGCAACTCTAGAACCCTCACTATAACCCTAAATTCACGTCCTGTCTTCCATCTAGTTAATACAACCTCTATTAATTAAAATAATCTTCAAGTAAGAAAGAGCACATATTTCTTCATTCGGTAATATACAATGCATGTTAAATGTAAGGACTGAAAATTAAGCTCTTTCCTACATCTGTAGAAAAAAAGTTGGAAACCTCAAGGTTGTTAAGAGTTTATTCTAGCTTCAAAAAGAAGTCACCTCCATCCAGCTAAGGTAAATGCTAGGATATTTGAAATCAAAACCCATTTTATATTAATGATAATATTCCTTTTAATGGATCTGCCTGTTAATTACTTTGAACATTGCCTGAATAAAAATATGACTGGCATTTCAACTTTATTATTTGGCTATAACAATATTTTATGAGTCTGAATCCGGCAGTGCAACCTTAAGTACAGAGTTATCACTCCAATACTACAATGAGTTTTAGTTTAGATTATGATTTATTTGGATTATCCTTTGTCAAGTCCACCATGTGTTTTACTGAACTGAGGAAACAAGCTGTCAAGCAGTTCTACCTCAGAACTGAATAAAAAACTTTTGTTATACTTTACGATTATGAGATTTTGTCCCTGTTCCAGTATATTGATCAGAACAAGTGTTTTGGGGGTGGTTTTTGTGTGTTTTTGTTGTTGTTGTTGTTTTGTTTTGTTGTTGTTTTTTTCTCCTTAAATACTGTCACTTAAGTTATTACTTTATTCACTCCAGCTATTTTTATGCTTTTAAATCCATCAGCAATTTTAATTTTGAGGTATGACTTTTCTTCAACGATGAATTCCCGCTGTTATTCGCTGGCAATACCACCCTAACTAGCACCTATGCAGGTTAGCATTGCTATATACAGTCTTCGCCTGATATTGCAAATGTAACCCATCATCTTGAAGTAACAGATTCCTTTCAGAAGTCTGCAAGGTCTGAGCCTCTGCAATTATATCACTATATGCAAGAAACACTTGCATGCATATTCAGCTCTTTATTCTTAAATATTACACTGACCTCCCTAGGCTTGACTGCCTCCAACAGGGTCCTTCATCTGCATTTAATACTATGAAAAACAGGATGCTTCCAACTCAGGTAGCAGCACTGAGACAACCCATAACCTGAATTTCCATATCCAGCATCCCATCCCAAGCTGCTTTCACTATTCCTGGTACTAGAGAGCTATTGTAAGTCACGGTTCTCTTGTAAAACTGACATGATCGGACAGTCTGAATTATTGCCCAGAGCTACTTCTGCTGCCCTCATTTAAGAACTGTATGTAAGCTTTTTTAATTTCTATGGTAAGCACAAGTACTAATATAATTTGGCAGTATATTTATTTGATAGCAGTTTGCAGCTACAGTAGTCATCACTGTAGAGAAATGACATGTACCACGGACGTGTATTTGACTTGTTAAAAAAAGACTGTGTATTTATAGTGCGGTAAATATTGACTTGCTATTAATGATCACTTTACATAAATGGCATTTTCTGGCTGTAAGCTTCCTTGCTGATTGTTCTACCTCTTCATTAATTTGTGGTACAAAGAAGACTGAATAATGTTGAATTACCACATGAATTTCAGGGAAATCTGGTGGAGCCCCACTGTCATTTTTTATTTAAATACATATTATCTTGTCAGTCAACTTGACATACCACGAGCTTGTTAATGTTATAGTCTGCAGATACTGTGATGTATATTTTAAAGGCTGAAATTATAATTTTTAGTCAATAGAGCACAAAGAAATGCAATCTTTCATAGTGTATAACAACCATTTCCTAGAAAAGCCCCATATCATTTACAAAATAATTCTCCCAATTTCTAGCAGTGCTCAGCACTGACTCCAGTGCCGTGTTCGGAGCCCAGGGCAGCCAGGGTCCCTGCACCAGGAGCTGGGACACCGTCAGACTCGCAGCTCCACCACAGCCCTGTCCTCTGCCCCCTCTGCCAGCACAGGGCCTGGGCCCTGGCACAGGCATTTACCACATACCACATATCCTCTTCAGCGCTGCCCTTCTTCATTTCATTTTTGTGTTTGTTTGTTTTTTTCTGTAAGTTTTACTCAATTTGGATTTCTTCCTCTGCATCTCTAACCCACTGATCTAATCAATGATTAAGTGTGCCCCTCATGGTTTAATTTGGAGTGTACTGGTGGGCACTGATCCCAGTACATGAGAACCTATTATTTGATTTGTCAGGCATGACAAATCCTCAGTGCATAACCACTCTGACTCTAACATGTTAAACATAAGGTAAAGCTTCAATGCCCATTCTACAAAAATCATGATGCATAAGGGCAAATTACATAAAACTCAGCATGTGAGATAACAGAGAACTCTGATGGTTGAAACTGCTTGTGGACAGTCAGCAAACACAAACATCAGTTCATAATGGTCTAAAAAACATTGTTGATGTTTATCAGTCAGTAAAATGAAACTATATGGCAGTCTTAATTAATACTTGACATGTTATTTTAAAGCAATGCTTACTAATTAAAGACATCATTTGTTCAGATTACTGTCAAAATATTTACATAGTTAAACCACATATCACAATCACTCAAAAAGAACTATACAAATTGCCTGTTTTACTAGAAGACAAGTAATTGTTTAGAAAACAAAATATATTTGCATTATTTTTCTACTGTGAAAATATAGGTTTCACATATATATTTCATGACCCTGAATTATTTTAAGCTGATGAACAGTTCAATTAAAGACAACAGGACTGCCAGCTTGCACAGCTGCTACAGGAGGGAATGGGTACTTGGGCAAGGTCACAGTGACAGGTTCACTACATTTCCCACCAGGAAAGCCTTAAGGTTATCCCATCAGTTTTCCTTGGTTCAAAGCTGACTTTTCCAGAGAAAGAAACTTCCAGTACTCTTAGTAGTTATGCTATGTAGTCCAAGCAGAGACTATCCAGAAGCCAGGGGCTTTCAAAGCAGCAGAAAACATGTGTGTCCAGGGGACATGTCCTGGAGTATGTCAGATGTATGCATGTTTAACACAATGAATCAAAAGTACGGAAAAGTACGTATGTATGAAACAGGTGATTGGACGGCCCCACTCTGGTCCCATTTTGTTCTGAGGGGGATATTCCTGGAATGGCAATCAGGATTAAAGGTCCAGAAAGTACTGTGGCAGTGTGGCATCATGAAGTGACACCACAGGCAGATCCCAAGTCTTGCACATCTCAAAGTCAGTCCAGGAGCGTCAATCATCAGCAATAACCTGATACTTCCTGGCACAAAAATTTCTTATCATGAAGAGCCAAGGGCTTTCACTTCCCACAGGCTCCTTAGTCCTGGCTCTGCTACAAAATTGGGAAAGTGGGAATAACTCTTTAATCTCCACCCAAACTTCTGGTGTGAAGAATACCTTCATGTGGGGTAAGGTTGTGTATCTGAAAGGGAAACACCATCCAGACCAACTGAGCTACTTCTTTTTTCCTTCTATTCTACCTTTGCAATCTGGATCAGACTGCAGATTATTTCCTCCAGTGCTCAAGACTGGTGAGGGTAAAAGGACCGACAGTCCCACAGTTCTCTGTGCCAGTCCTGGCACATCTACCTGGCAGCCAGTAAATAGTTAAGGCCAGAGAAAATTCGTGCCTGGCTAGTTTGGTCTGTGTAAATGTCCGCATGAACATGTTGATTTTTGTAAGCATAAACAAAAGGGGCGCACCTTGCATACAGCCCTTATTAACCCTGAGTCCTTGTTTTCCCAAAGTATTTACAGTGACTTCACTAGAAGCGCAAAACTTGCATAAGAACTGAGAACTAGGGAACTTTAGAGTAACACGCATGCCTGCGTCAGTACACATAAATATGTATATGCACATGTTGCTGTAATGTATAAGGAAATTTCTAGAGAAACCTACATAATAGATAAACAAAGGACTCATATTCTAAAATAACTAGTACAAAAACAGAAAAAAAGAAAAAAGAAAAAGAAAAAGAAAAGGAAAAAGAAAAAGAAAAAGAAAAAGAAAAAAAAAGAAAAAGAAAAAGAAAAAGAAAAAGAAAAAGAAAAAGAAAAAGAAAAAGAAAAAGAAAAAGAAAAAGAAAAAGAAAAAGAAAAAGAAAAAGAAAAAGAAAAAGAAAAAGAAAAAGGAAAAGAAAAAAAAGTCTTTTGCATTTCCCTGGTCTAAAATTTACACGTTCACCTTGCAAAAATCCTGCAACACAGAAGTACTTAAAAGATCTTACTTCCACAAATAAAGGTGCACCACTCAGGGCACTAATTCAGCTCCAAGATAAGGAGAAGGACGTTACCTAGCAGAGTGATTGCCAAACTGGTGAAAAAAGGTATCCAGTTTGTCTGGGATAAATGGCTTTTCCATACATTGTCCATTATCTTCACCACAGTGCTTTAAATCACAAATTCCTCTAAAAATCTGAGGAAAACACAGAAATATCTGGAAGTTACCTCTTCAACCATCAAATCTAATGCCATAAAAATACACCCAACCACATCTGATAAGCCCCTCCATACACTGGAAGAGATGTTAACACACTGAGAATTTATCCTTTCCTTAGTACTAGTCTCACTGGAATGTAATAGCAAATGTTCAAGAAAAATCTCATTGAAATCAAACTAAGCAAATTGAACAGAATAGCTACAAAAAGAATTACTTACCTCTGCTACTATTTCCACAACTTTCCAGGATTCAGAATACAGATTAGGGGCTAACTTTTATTCTTAAGAAAAGCAATGACATTTTGACAGACTACTTTTGAAGGGACAATTAGAACCACATATGCTGTGCTTCCAAATATGAGCAAGCCTTGAGCTTCCTCACATGGTTGTGTAACCTGAACATAACCACTTGTGAGGCAACCTAGCAGACCAAGCTGCCACCATTTGCAGTGGAACAAAACAAATCACTTTGGACTGTATCGGACTTGGAAGACTGCTTTTTTACCAAGCACTTTTTATCGGCTTCCTCCATCATCTGAGGCACATGCAGACCGCAGACCAGATGCATCCTTCAATTAGCTGGTCAACTGAAACTGATTGATGATTTCACGCTCTGGTAATAACTAGGTGTTCCTTATCCTAAACACATATTATTCATTAACAATGAAAAAGCATTTCATTTTATGAAGTGATTTTTAATATTATTTGTCTGAAGACACTTAATGAAACATTGTAACTTACGTGGAAAATGATAAACTCTAAACCAATAAAACAGTAACACGGAAAGTCTTTATGTTGGTGATTAAACGAATCACGAAGCCAGTATTTACAGAAAGCAATTTGTGTTTGGTCTGAGACAGAATCTTTGGGAAGTGAAACAACAAACATTGGGAATTAATGCCAGAAAGCTTTACAGAACTGCCTGAAAGCATCCAGTTGTGCTGGGGCAAAGAAAGGTTTAGAATGAAGATGACAACTCAAAAGAATGCTAAGTACCATCCTTTAAACTATCATTCTCATCTATTTTTAATTTAAAAGTTGAGATGGATAAACTTTTATCCACAGTAGCATGGCTTATGAAATATTTTGCAATCTCTTTAGATGTGTTTGGAGGTCTGTCTTTGAACATCTTTGCTCCAATGCCAAGGATTCCTTGGGTGAACACAGCAGCAGCTATTCCCCCTGCCACACACCGCTTCCAATAAGTGGCTCATCGCACCTTTGTCAAGTATTCTCTTGGTTACCATCTAGTGTGCACCCACAGCTGGAAGGCTGCAGGAGCAGAAATTCACCTCACCAGCAACAGGACGAGAGGAGATGGTCTCAAGTTATACCAGGATAGGTTTAGATTGGATAGAAGGAGAAATTTCTTCAACAAGAGGGCTGCCAGGCATTGAAACAGGCTGCCAAAGGAAGTGGTTGAGTCACCATCCCTGGAGGTGTTTAAAAGATGTGTAGATGTGATGCTTAGGGACATGGTTTAGAGGTGAACTTGGCAGTGTTAGGTTAATGGCTAAACTTGATGATCTTAAACGTCTTTCCCAACCAAAAGGATTCTGTGATTCTATACCACAGGAAGACTGTGAGTGGTGAGTTATCTGCCTTTGCACCGGGACAGGGCTGTGTTGTGGCTGTTAGCAATGCAGACCTAAAGGTCCGTGTCAGTACTGCCAAATCGGAGCAATGTGCCATTATGATCTCAATCCATTGACCTGTGACAGCTTCCCACGACCATCACCTTACTGGAATGACCAACCATGGATTGCAGTGTTTCTGAGCTGAAGTTTATTCCTTAATATCTTCTTTTTCTCTCTTGCTATGGAACTGATCGCAATTGCAAAACACAAAAAGGGTTAATTCAGAGCCTAAAGCATGCAAAAATGGATTTAATCATATAAGCATTGTTGCCTATTATCACCAAATCACAAAAAAGGAAGCAAAATATAAGGTCTGCTAGCATATGTTAGAGAAGACAGAAAAATTTGTTTGGCTATTAATTCTGAGGTAGCAGTGGATGACAAAACCTAAAACAAAAGTGTATTTGCATTTCTAGACAAAATGTTCATTACCTTTAACTGAACATGACTGTTCACTTTTTAAGCATTTATCTGTTCATCCATACTGTAATTAAGATGGAAATAATTTTGCAGGCCTTATAGTCTTTTTTTGACTGTAAAGCTAGGAACAATAATTACTTGAAGCTTTTTATATTTTTCTTGAAAAAGTATTAATTTCTCAAAAAATAAGGAAAACAGTTGCTACACAGGTCAGCACAGAAGTTTGATTTCTTTACTGATCCCTAAAGAAAAGTACCTAGAAAGTTATATATGTAAGTAGCACCTTACATTGCATTTCTTTGTTCTAATTCTGGTATGTACTATCAACTAATAATGCACATCCCTGCTCATTAGCACTCTGCAGTAGGGTCACATTGGAAAGACCTCTTCATTACTCATGCACTGCTTGTCAGCACACAGGCTTGAGCAAGATCACTAATACATCTGTCTAATTTTACTGAGAATATTGATGTAAAATCAGTCTCATCCACTGTCTGCACAACCAGAAGACTGTCCAATTGGGGGAAAAAAAAAAAAAATCCTGTTTTTCTTTGGAAACATCCTAGGTGGTAATAAGGAAAGGATGCAAGTGGTCTAGTGTGCTGTATTTGAAGCCTGCAATAGTTATCCTTTGTTATACCTTTGTTATACCTTTGTTCCACAGATTACATGTAATTCTGAAAACTAAAACTCCACTAAGGGACATGTGCTAGCTTTATAGAGGAAAAAGGAAGGGTAAAAAGGAATAATAACCACATATCCTAGTAGATTTTCTTATACAACTTACATCACTTTAAAAAGTTATAACAGAGCCATGGCTTTGTACCAATTTCCATTTGTAGGAGTTCTCTCCCCATCTTAAGATTTTTTTTAAAAATGGCTTTTACAAGATAAATTACTGATTAACATTAATTAGGTTGATATTTAGCATTCAATATGGACATTTGTAGTAATTCTAGTTGTTTTCTGCTGCTTCAAATAAACCAACAAAAGGTCGCCAATATCCAGCCAATTTTCTCGCCTATCATGGGTACCTTCGTAGTTAGGAAGATGGTGATAAAATACAGAATGGAATAAAATATGGGGAAAATAAAATCTGAATGATCTAATTAAACTATCTGTCTTCAAGATTATTTCTTGTTCTCTATTAAGTGGTTACAAAGTTGAGATTAAAGCAAGCAAAGACATTTCTACTCTTTCTCAATGCAAGTGGAGTCCTAGTAACCCTGGAATAGAACAGCTACCTGTAACATCACAGGGTTAGACTCCTACATCTCAGCGCTGGCCCTGTTCACTGTGCTGTCTTGCTTCACTGACAGGACATAAAATATTGTGCTCACTTATTAAATTATTTGCATTTTTTGATCATTCATACTGACATTGTAACATCCTTTAAAATTGTTCTGGGGTTATTTATCATAGAAGTACAGTTTCCAAAAGGAAGTCTTCAAACACTTCCTGTGTTTCGAAATTTTAGAGCAGTGGTTTCAGGAAGTCACAGATATTACAGACAATTTCACTCTGTTATTTTGATCTTCTCTTTAATCAAATCCCACCTCTTCAAAGGGCTCTGACAAATGCAGGGTTTCTTCAACAGCTCATTGTTCATATGGGTTTGGATTTTGATTGATCAAGCAGTCGCAAAAATTGTAAGGAAACAGAACATATTGTAGCAGCTTCATAGTTGAGTAAAGAGTGTAATTTTTAACAGTTAACTGTGTGGTTTTGTAATTTAGTATGAACCCTCTTGTAGGGCTACTGTTTCGATGATTCCTCAAGTTGCGCCAGGGAAGGTTCAGATTGGGTATTAGGAAAAAAATCTTCACAGAAAGGGTTGCCAGGCATTGGAACAGGCTGCCCAGGGAAGTGGTGGAGTCACCATCCCTGGAGGTGTTTAAAAGGTGTTTAGGCGAGGTTCTTAGGAACATGGTTTAGTGCTAAAGTTAGGTTGTGGTTGGACTCAATGATCTTAAGGGTCTCTTCCAACCAAAATGATTCTAGGTATCAATGACATACATATTTTGATTATTTGCAAGACTGGAGTACCACAATAGAAATGTTGTCATCTGCAACTTCTGAAATAAAATTAAACTTTATGTGACTCTTCTGAAGATGCAGGAGGAAAACTGTCTGAATAACTTGTCAGTTTGCTTGCAATTCTGAAAATAAAAGCAACATCTGCTGCGGATGGAGATAGAACATTTTTTGTTGTTGTTGCTGACAATGAAACAGTTAGAAACACATCTGAAGGTAAAAAATCTCCCGCTGGGTTTGTGTCATTTTGGAATTCCAGAATTTTACACTGAATTTAAAGTACATTATAAAACAAAAATATCAAATACTGAAACAGGAAATTGGTATTTAATGATATCTGAGTTGAATATTAAAATTCCTAAGGAGAGGGGGAAAGAGAGACAGGGAGAGAGGAAGTTGCCAAACATGCTCACAAAATCTTAAAGGATTAATGAAATGTCTCAGTATCAACAGATTTGTATGTTTAGCTAAACGGTATTTCGGAGGAAACACGCTGTCTGGTTTAAACAGAAAGCTTGACACAGCTTTCTACAGAAAATCTGGAAAAGCAATTGTCAGTAGCTAAAGATTTCTCTCCTTCCCATTCATTTCATAACTCAAAGAAGGAAAGACTGTGGGTCATGAATATGATGTCCCTTTGCCCCCTTACCACCCCAGAATGCTGTGGATTTCAGGAGGATACACAAATTCAGAAAGAGATTAGGCAAAGTAACAAAGGACAGATAAACTGATGGAATAAGTTACCGTGGCATGGATGTGCACATTGGCTCCAGAAATCTCTACACTCTGCCAGAAATTGCACAGGTCACAGAGCAATGATCACCCCGTACGGGCCTTTTTTTCTATAAGTATTCTCCAGTAGCGATTGTTAGAGGCAAGAGGCGCTTAGATGGAGTTTGGGCCAGGTTGCACAACTATTCTCATGTTTCAGTGCTCTGGAACTGCTTTTCTTACTTTCCTGTTTGACTCATGGCAGTAAATCCTTCCCATCTGCTTTTTGCTCTGTTATCTTGATTGAAAGAGACCACATTAACAACAGGTTTTTCACCCTCTCCTGCATCTGCCCTTTTAACCATTTTTCATCTTTCATTTTGCTTGTCTCTCCTCAAAATAAATTGTTTGTTTGTTTGTTAACTATAGCAAAGCAAATGGCTTCCTGACTGAGAAGCCTGTTTTGATATATTTTTCTCTAAATGAAACTAAAATTTTACTTGATTCTAAGTCTTGCTTCACATGTCTCCAACTTTGGGTGTGGAGAATACTTTTCAAAATTAAAAACTACTGAAAATGTAAACTTACTAAGAGAAAAGAGACAGGAGCCAATGTAAATTCAGATGAATGCCAACAAAATCGGTCTAATTACATTTGTGTAAAACCATTTGCATTTAAGAAAGATATCAGTCTAAGAAAGAGAAATCTAACATCAAAGGCCAGCAGTGTTGTGTCTTGCTTTATTGGTTGCTACTGCCTCCACCCTGCAATGCAGGCAGAATTTTAATGTTCCATGACTGCGATTGCATTTCCGGTGGCAAATAATTTGAATTATGTTTCAGGGATTGCAAGGCACCAGATACTCCCAAGAATTTTGTGTTACTGAAAACTAATAAAATAGAGAGGAAATTGGGCTGATACAATTCTGGAACTACAGAAATGCAGATTCCTTCAATAAGGGCAGCTGACAGACCTACAGGCTTATCAGTTTTTGACAGGTGCATTTAGGTTTACTTGGGTTGTTGCTCTCAGACCTATTAACCTCTGCTGAGCCCAGATTTTGCCTCTTACAGTCAAGCTCACCTAGGGATGCTTGGGGCAAGTAAATAAATAGAAACCTCCAGAAAGTATCTCACATCTCTAATCTTCCCATAATCCCCAAAAATCTCCTCACAGAAAAAAATAAAAATTCTGTGTTATATCTTAAGCATAAGGAAGCAGACCATGCATGCCAGGATGGCAACAGAACTGTAGTATAATGTATTTCAGCTATTAATTGTTTCCTCTGCTTCTTTTTGGGGCTCCCAGACAATCATTGTAGGTAACTGCAGACCTGGAAATATCTGCATTAAGGGCAATTTTACTGCAAAAAGTGACAACAGATAGCGCCATGGGTTTTGTTATTTTTTGACCTCCTATCTTCCTGACCTCAAAAAGTACAGTTTTCAGCTGCCAGCTGTTCAAATATATTTTCCTGAATCATCACTATTATCAAAAAGCTCAGAAGATGAAAAATAACTCCTTGTCATATCTATGCACCATTGGACTTGGGATGATATTCTTGAGCACTGCCCATTGCCTTCAAAGGGACGATCAGAGTAACATATGGGAAAGTGGAAAAGAACTGCACAGATTCTGCACTAACATGCAGAAATGACATGCCAAAGCTTTTTCTCTCCAAAGTTTGGAATATATAGGATGATAGGGTTTTGGCCAAGATATAAAGCACAAAAGTTTGTAAAATAGTTGAAAAGAACTTCTGGTATGCAGCCAAAGTCTCCAGTTACGACTAGTTTTTAGGCTGGCTTCTTCATTTTAATGTTTAATGCACATTTTTCATTTCTTGCATGGCACCCTAGGGTACAATGCGGTTGCTTTGGCCTCTAGGGAGTAAAGTACCTTGCTCAAAAGAAACTGAGGAAAACTATGTGCAGGCAATTATCTCACTGCCACTTTGAGAGGGTCACAGTGCATGTCCCAGTGTGCCAGAGAGGGAATATTGTCACTGCACCATCCTGCCATGTGGTATTCTCACATCAGTCCACCAATGTTAACAGACAACACAAAACCATGGTCTCGTTTCACAAGAGCGATCTGTGTATTATCAGCCTGAATTGACAATGAAAACAAGACCTCAACAATACAGCAAAACTAGAACTGTACCCTAAAATCTACAGTGGACTTAGTGGAGTACCCTGTCCTACCCTGCTTGCTATAGTGTCTTGCATATGTACTTTATTACCTGTTGAGAGTAATGTTAGCTATTTGTTACCTATAGAGGCTGTTAGCTAAGTAGAACAGTGCTATTAATGGGTTATGTTACAATATAATGCTTTGTTAACAGAGCTCTCAAAGAAATCAACAACTTCAAAACTCCCATAATCAATCCAATTTAATCTGATATATGCTCTGTCAAATTGCATTTCAAAAGGCTTTTATAATACCAAAATTCAGTTATCTAGTAACAGCATTAGCAATGTTAATTTTCTAATCAGAACGTAAAATCATTAATTATCCATGCCTTCTTTAAGTAAAAGAAGCTGCAGTTCCTAATCAGGAACCCTACAAATCCTTTGATGTTTATGAGTAGAAAGCGTACATTCTCCTCTGGAAATACCTGTGAGGCTTTCACTGGTGCTACTGTGTGCATTGAACACATAATTGCCTCACTGGGTCTGAGACTCTCCCATCTTTGCATCTCGTGCCACCACCCACCCCTGGACCAAGCTGATGCTCATCAGTGTGACCAGCTCTTGATGGTGGTCCCCGCTCCCGGGAAACCACAGTCTCGCCACTCCAAATATGTTGGTTTGCCACCATTTGTAGCCTATTCTTATGTCAGCACAGTGTCACCAAAAGAGTCTATAATAGTAATGGGATTAGAAATATGCCCCAAAATAAAAACGTTAATTCAGCCTCAGGCAAAGGGCTCACCTATCTCCAGCAGTGGCCAGAAGTATTTCCCTCAGTATTCTTCCAGCACTCAACTATTTATAGCTCCTGGGTGTTTCCAAGTGGTTTGGCCTCATGGATCTTTTCCCCCAGTGCATATCTAATCTGTGCTTGAATCCATGTAAACTTTCTGCATCCTGTTTTCTTCAGAAAAGAGTCCCATAGGTCTACTACTTGTCATGCCAAAAACATGTGTGTTCATTTGTTTTGAATAATCCGCATACAAACATTATTGGGGAAATGCAGTAAAAATATATGAAATAAATTAATTTATACCACTATTTCTAAAACTCTGAAAGTTCATCCCACTCTCTGGAAACTATTGTTTCTATAGTTCAATTGTAATTAAAAAGCCAGCATGTATATAAATTTTCCTCAAGCAACAGCCCAACAACAAACAGAAGAATTATTTTCAGAATTTTTTTTCAGGCAAAGATTACTGTGTGAGAAGATTACACTACATACTTAATAAATTATTAAAACAAAAATTAGAAACAGAATAGTAGAACAATAGCTCAGCAACTGGTCTTGCCCTTTACAGTCAGGGAATTAATTTTGCTGGAAAAAAATTACTCCATAATCCAGGAATATACTGTCTTAAACTTGATGATAAACCAACAAGCAATTGTACACCACACACTAAAATTAAATGACAGCCTTAATGGTACTAGGGAGAATGAAACATATTGCTAAGGCTATAAACTTTTTCATGACAATACTAGAAGACAAAAACAAGTGAATATGCATAAATTTCTATTTATTTTTATACTCGTAATAGATTGCCATGTAATAGTCCATTTGCTCTTTAAAAAACCCGCTATTTTTCAGATTGAGCATTTCCAGCAAGTAAAGACTACCATAAAACACAACTATCATGAACTTTCTTACACCTATATCTAAACATGTAAATGGCTCTCAAATTGCGCTCCAACTGTCAAGAAGCTAGTAAGGGAATTTAGTTCCTTCCAGTCCTGCTGGTAACTACGTCCTTGGTCTCAAGCACATATTCCACTTTTCTTTCCCCATTTGTAAAATATTTGTGCTTTGTCCTAAGAACACTGAAATGCTTTGAATATCTTGTTCAGCTAAGCACTTAGAAGTATGCTTAACTTTATGCATGAACATAATTGTGACGATTTTGTCTTAAACAAGTTTTCGTGAAAAAGCATGCACATTGGATGGATGGTATAGCGATGAATATTTTCACTTGCAGTTTGGCTGTCTAGTACATTACTTTTCATTGATAGGGAAAAATTTATTTCTGAAGCACAAAGTACCCCCTTAAACTATCATAAATGGTTAACAGAAACATGGCCTGAAATAATTTTTGGCACTGAATAGTTTATACCATTGTTTCCACTTTCTTCAACTTGTTGTGTATTTTCAGTTTTTAAAATAACAGATTGTTGCTGATGAGAACATCTAGATACAATGAAATTTCTGTCTAGGGCATGGAGATGATCCAACTGTCGAAAACTGGACCTACAGTCATTTTGTCATGCCTATGTACTTAGTATATGGTGTTGTACATGCAGCATATATATCTGGGCATTGAATCTTGCTGAAACTTCTAGTTGTCCTAAAAATGATAAAAGAAGGGGGTTTTGGTTGATTCTATTCATTTTACAAACTACCATTGAAACAGTAGCTGATGCTTGAAGTCACTTCATATAATTACCAATTCTGTAATCGGGCAAACCCACATTTATGCTCCAGAAGAAAACCTTTTGACTTTTTTTTCCAGACAAAATGAGCATACAGTGACTCAAATGGGAAAAAAAATCAAGCACTATTTTTTACAGAAGTGCACAACAGCATCTCCCATGAGCTGCCCGGCTGCTGGAGCAGCGGGTGTTCTCAGCACAGCACTGCTGGAAATCAGGCCCCAAATGCCTGATCAGTAGAAAATTGCCCAGATCACTTCTGTTCTCTGCAGCAGCAGCAATGGTGAGCTCCCCTCATGGCCACCAGCTGCTGAACTTTGCCTGGTGTTAATAATTGAGAGATGTTCCCTTTCCCCCTGCCTCCACAGACAGCCTGCGATGGGACACACCGGCCTTGCTCCACATCTCTGCTCTGCTCAGCTCTCCTGACCTGCTACAGCACACAGAAAACAAATGCATCTGAGCAGCAACTGAAATCATATTTTCTTATTCCGTATAAATTGTGAAACATTCAGAAGCTTAGTTAATGGATAATACAAAGACCTCTGACATCCCTATGTGAAAGACACTAAGGAAGCCAAAACCACTTTTCTTTTTTTTTTTAATTTTTCAATTGGGTGAAAATATCCACTGTGAAGAAAAGACTAAGGAATGCTTCTAAACATTTTATAAGCAGGTGTATTCACAGTTAGTAATGAGGTGTCTGGCTTCCACTGGGAACCACGTATCTCACACGCTTGACTTTTCTGGACTATTTAAAATGACAAGAACCTTTTTCAGTCAAAAATGCCCCCTTTACACCCATGAACACAGTGCATGACACAGAGTGAGTAAACTAAGTCAGTGGGTCTGAGAGCTCTCTAAGATCCCCCACAGAGGTTCACGTTCCCTCAGGCCCCCATAATGCCCAGGCACAGGGGCTGGTGGGGGCCAAGGAGCCTCCTGGCCAAGCCCTGGTCCAGACAGTCCAAGAACCACCACATTTAGGAGCACCACAATATGTATCCACTGCTAAGCCCACACACAAGTAGTACATTGCCATTTACATATTTACATTTGTGATAGTACAAATGCCATTTTCATCATAAGTGTCTGAAGAGACCTCCACCAGAAAAAAAGGATGTTATCAACAAACTGAGAATTTCCGTTTTCTATCTCGCACTACATCTTTCATTTAAACTGATATTTCAAACCATGGACATGTTTATTGCACAGGTGCCATTTATTCACCTTTAGGTTAGAAGTATTCCCAGTTATAATAATTATCTCTAATGATACAAAATTAGGTTCTCATCATTTTCTTACAGCTGATTACTCCTCTAAAGCCAGCCTGATGGTTAGGCAATAGCATACTCTGCTATCTAGATGCAAGTTACAGCTGAGTATGTGATTTACTGCATATACATTACATTTCTCACATACTACTTTTAAGTCAGCCTGAAAAAGAATTGTTGAAGTAGATGATTATATGTTTACAGGAGAAAGACTGTGAAAAGTTCATTACCTAAACATGGTTTTATGTCATCAAATCAATGACATATCATCTGTTATACCACACAAACTGATAAGCAGTTCCTGAAATATTTACCATGAAGTCAATTAAACTTATATATTCAAGAACAACTAGAAGGGACATGGTTAACAAATATTTTATTCAATATATCTAAAGTTTAAAAGGGTGCTGTTAAATAACTAGAGAAATATTTGCCACAGAACATAGCAAAATGTTATGACTGCTCCCCTAGGTTTTGCGTTCAGCAGTTCACATTGTACTGAAAGCTCAGCTTCAGAATTCTGAACATTTGTGATGGATGTACATTTGTCCTATTTCCAGCCCCTGTTCCTGGAACAACTTTGAAAGTTCTGGCAAAATAGCTGCAGCAAGACAAAATGGAGGAAAGAAAAATTCCACACATTCTACTCCAGCATTTATTACCTATGCATCATCTTCCATTTATCTTTCTTGCACTGCAAAGCTGGCCCGGTCTATTTGTCTACCTCCTGTTAATGAATTATAAATATACTTGATAATTAAAATTTGGTATTTACAATGCTGGCTATGCAGTGGCACGATGTGCAATGCAAAGCTGTCGCTCTGTGTTAAAAGTAAGGTACGTAGCTCTCCAGGTCTTCTGGCAGCATTTCAAGAAGTCTTGCTAGAAACACTTAGCAGACATGCTCCTATAACACAACCACAGAGTATTAACCCTGAAGTGCAAATAAGAAAAAAAAAAAGACACATAATTTCAAGGCATACAAACAAGCACTAGCTATTTTGCTTATTAAAAGGTCTGAAAGTTTCCCTCTGAAATCACCTGTTTTTATAGTCACTTATATTCACCTTGGTGGTTGCAATTGAGCTTTTAATGATAGTACTCTCTGTAGTAAGCTTGAGGCTGATGACCAGAGTTTATAGGCTGCCACTCCTATGGAAGAACAGGTGATATCCTCTGCAGCCCCGCTGCCCAGAGCCCTCCGCTGCCCAGAGCCCTCCCCTGCCAGGACACAGGCAGGCAGGCACCAGGAGCTCCTTGCCTGGATCCCAGCCCCTGCAGCCACCCAGGTGGTGGGTGTTCCTCGGCATGGGCAGCAACCGGCTTAATGCAGTTTTGCTCCAATGTTCTTGAGTAGCTGCAGCCCCCTGTGGCTTTATTACAATCCTACCAGCTTAACCCTGTCCCCGTCCTAAAACCAGTCACACAAGGCTGGGTGGCCTGGGACGGCAGCAGCAGGGACTCCCAGCACCCCACAGCCAGGAGTGCATGGGAGCGTTGCATGTCTTGGGGTGGTGGGGAAGCAGCAGCAGCTCCTCCACAGGTCATTAATTGCCTGTGAAACAGCATTATTCCAACATGACACCCATCCTGGTGTTCCTCACTGAAATGGAAAGAACCAGCTTTGCTCATGTCCACCCACTTCGGAGCTGGTGGGTTTTTTTAAGATTTTTACAGGAGATTCTTGGGTTTTGGTTTGGAACCTGAGATAAAACAACATAAAATAAACAAAACAAAAAAAAAATCCCAACAACAGAGCAAAGCTGTAATCCCAAGCATTTATAAAAGCCATTCATCTTGCTCACACCTGATCACACCACTAAACCTCTTCTTACAAAGACATGAATGCTAGGAGGACACTAATTTAAAGACATTTTCCGTCCCCACTACAAAAGGGCTTTCCTTTAGGTCACAGTTTGTCTATTTGACTAAAGATTGCCTTAGTCACAAATTAAAACAAAAGCCATTGACTACAGCAGCCTTTCCCCTTACAAGAAAGCTCTTCGGTGTCACAGGTTCACACCAAAGTTAGTTTCTTAATCCCTAAAATAAAAATAACTTTAATGTTGTTTCAGTGAAAATATGACCTCAGTCTGAGGAAAGGCTCTCCCAGAGAACAAGTGCAGAAGAAACCTAGTTTTCATTTCCCACCCCTTGCCAGGAAATACTGTATCATCTCCTTGCCCACTTGTGCTCCACCTCCCTCTCCCCATTGCCAGACACTGGAAGACATCACATTTCCAACAGATATTCATAGGAACATAGTAAACACAGATAGCAGGTATGACCAAAAAATACACATATATAAAAATCATCCCTGCTATCAATTCTGACTAAACAGTGCTGTTGGCAGGTTCCCTTCATACAGCTTGGTGTATGTGATGGCCCAACAGGGAAGAGAGAAGGCAGGGCAACACCAGACTGGGTGGTTCACTGAGACTTGACTCCACTTGTTCCCATTCCCATTTTTGCAGGATGCCCTCATTACTGCTGAAACGCAAGAGATCTGCTGTAACCTCTCGAGATGCAGAGCATGCTCTGGGCAATACTGAGGACAATGACAGAGCAGTGACGGGCAGGACAAACTGCTGAAGATCACCGACATCCTGTGAGGATGTGGAGTGGCACAGAGAAGACGCTAGACACTTCTACAGTGAACGTGCACATCCCCAAAAAGCAGAAAACAATAATTACATGGAAAGATATAAATGGAGCACCTCAAATATAGTTAAATACACTCGTTCCTGCTCTGCGCCCAATTTCATTTTGGTTTTAAATCTCTGCAAATTTTGAAAAACGTGTAAAGTCTCTGAAACTTCTCTGGCTTCCACGCCCTCTGAGGAACAGCAAAGCACCGAGTCAAAGCTCTGCCCCGGGAATTTCCAGCTGCTCGTTTATTTTTTGTTCTCACACTCAGTGCTCTCAATAAGCAACAGGACAAATATTATTACAGACTTATTATTTCTGTCATAAATTTTAAAAACTACCTAAATGAATAACTTGAAGTCAAAGTCCTTCAGGGACTGTCATAAATCCAAAAGCTGTCTGAGCACCAGATTTAGTATTTCAATCATTGAATTAGCTGAAAGAAGTATAAAAATCCATATACAGAAGGACAGCTCTCTCTTAGCTACACACATTTACATGGACTTCTGGGAAACAGTTTCAACCAGAAATGAACAACTTGGTCCAAGTAAATTAACTCCCATCCATTAAATTAACTCCCATCCATGCTTCTAGTGGAGTACAGAGATCTGCCCTGTCACAATGTGTGATGATGCATCAGTCTCCTAATGCCTCTTCCTCGAAAGCATCTCCTAAACGTTTACAGTTGTCAACGCAAAACCAAAATAGAGAGTTTTAAAGGTACTTAAGTGTTTTGTAAAGCTTTCTCTACACACACATGGAAGAAAGCAAACAAGATGATTTTTTCATGTGTCTGCCTCTACAGCTCAATCTAAGATACCACCCCAAAAGCCTCAGTGACCTGTCCCTGTCATCCCTAATGTCCTTTCTTGGTGACAAACACTGTCAACCGAAGGGCATAATCCAGGCTGCCCTTCATAGAGATCTACTGTGGGTTACAACTGGCTGTACAGGGAGAGAGAATTGTGGCAAATCCTGGATTTTAGGAAGTCTGAGCCATTATTTGCCCTCTTGAAGTCATGCATCAGGACAGACACATTAATTGAGGTGACAAGCACAGCTTTTTCAGGCACCCATGCCACAGATGCAGGGAGATAGTCTGCTGTGTTCCTGTGTCCTGACAGGTTTTGGATGCTTCCATCTCTGTTTGGACCTACTGAGAGAGGTGAGAAAAAGGGGTAGGCTACCACTAAAAGCTGGAGTTGTTCTGTATTCTTGAAGTGGAAAGTTACAGGATGCACTATCAAAAAAAAAAAAAAAATCTAGGATTTTAAAGCACTTTGCTATTTTTGTCTCTGTGAAAAAACTGTGGCACTAGCTTATTATGGTCACACACATCCTTAAGGAACTTATCATCATCACAGCACTAACAATAGGTACAACATTTTGAAAGATTGATGCTGAACTTCGTAATTTTAATTAAGTGTTGAACACTTTTTTGGGCCAGGAAAAGGCCCCAATGGATTTTATTTCAGTAGATAGAAACTGCTAACTTACTGTACCAATAATACAACAGTTTGCAGACAACACTTTCACAGACAGGACCAGATAGGAAGGTAGTGCGTTATCTTAATGCACATCTTAAGAAACCAACAGGCTTAAAGCTACACCCATGTGTTACATTTTTTGTTGCACACATTTAATTCTCATTAATGCTCCTAGGATCTACATGATGTACAGAGACTTTACCCTTTAATGCTCTCCTGTCCCTTTTAGCCACAAACAGGAAAAAAAACCCTGCTTCATGCTGCTGATTCCCCTCATTCATGTTCTATTTCATGACTTTATTTGTGCAGTCAATTGCTCACAGGTGTGAATAGGAAGGTGGCAGTACAGCCCTGCTTGACCATACCAAAGATAATGGAGCATGAAGCTGAGGCCATGGAGAGCAGTTTATGGAGGTGATGCTGCTGGCAAGGGATATCCATACCTTTTCAAAGGGGTAACGTTATGCTGGATCTCATTTTAATCTCACAGACACTATGTAAGTGCAAGGAACTGCAATAATTATTATTATCCTATTACTGTAATTGCTCAAAGGATTTTTTGCTGGTCTCCCATTTAGCATGGTATGTGAAAGGCTGAAAATGAAAATGTGATAAAGGTATGAAGCTCTGGTGCCTGCCAGTTGTATTGAAGTGCAAAAGATTCCCATCATAAATAGCAACTGAAAGAATGATGGGCTTTCTGGGGCTTTCATCTGGAAATAAAAATACAGGAGTCCTTCAACATCTGTCAGAGAACCAGAGAAGAATGGAGGAAAGCAATCCAATTCATCTGTATAAACTGTCTTTTGTGCTACAACACCACCACTCCCTCCTTTCTTTCACTCCCGTAAATATTAAAGTATTGACCACAATGGAGTTTAAGGCAGGTTGGGGGGGAGTAAGACAGATAGATAAACAGGCACAGTTTATCTGAGGTTGTATAAGGAGGTAATCTCTTTTCTGTTCGTAACCAAGAAACAAATGTTCTATGCTCTGTCCCTTCCCTTCCTTTCCCTGCAGTGGTTAATCCGATGGTTATTTGTAATCAATACATAACAGAGCTAAGACCATGTGTCAAACCCAGAAGCCACAGTAGCCTGTCCCCAGGAGTGGGGCAGGACGAGAACAAGTGACTCAGCCCCTGGAACGCTGGCTGCTGCCTCCAGCACAGCTGCACTTCTCGAGAGGTGCGGAGCTCAGGAAGCACGGTGCCCACTGGTTCCACCGGTGGTGCTTCTGGTAGATTGTTCCCATTTCACTGCAAAAACCCCAGGCACTTCACAGTAAACAGCAGGGAGGGAGAGGAGGATGGCAGACAACAGACAACAGAATTTTCTCTCTTGTCTCTTTGAGCAGTATTTCTTAGTCTTATGCTCCTCCCTGTCTATTAACTCCTACTGTACTCCACCGGATGCATGGGCCAGTCATTACTTCCCCATCTGTACTACGTTTTCAGCTTAGCACAACCACACATCTACCTTAAAGTTTTTCGGAGTCAGGTCAGGTCACACCAGCTAGAATGTGGAATTCGCAAGCACCAGCCACACCTCCCTGCTCTATCTTCAGAAGCAGAGAATTCCCCATGCAGTGAGCAGTGCCGCCAGTCAGTCCCTCCTTCCCCATCAGAAACCTCCTTCCCCAACACTGAACAATGCTGTTTCATAAATACACAGCTCCTGCTGTATCTTGGACTCCTTCTCCCACCCAGCTGAGGCTGAATGGCGGGCAAACAGCAGCTTCAGGTGCAAAGTCTTGAACTCGTTCAACTCCTTACACCAGGCAACCTGTCACTTCTGAGTTCCAAATGTCGGCAAAGAAGCAGGGGAACCCACCACCTGCCTGGGCTCCAAATCATCACACACAACACCTGGCCAAACCTTGCCAGTTACACACTGCACACACGCATCTGTTATTACCTGTGCCTGTTCTTTTTCTGAGTTAGTTATCTAAAAGTACCTTGCCATTTTCCAGCTGATTTTAATAACTGTATAATAAATCATTTAAGCAAACCATTTAACGGATGGTATGGTAGTAAACAGGATGCTGCAAGTACAGCTATTAGTATGCCACAATTAATTGCTGTGGTCTCATGCTACTATTTCTCCCTGTTTTAATGATCTATGGTACAGGGACCTAAAAGGTTTGTCCCTTTTTTCCTCTTTCCTTATACATTTGCTATTCAGAGTAGCACAACAGATCATCAAAGACAGCTATGGGAGCACTTCTTGTATTCCTGTATTCAGGCTTTTGCTTGCTGCAAATATTCTTGTGCATTAAATCTCATTCATCATCATGTTTGTGTTCGGGCTGCCATCTCCTCTGACACGCACAGCAGATGAAACCAGGGACTTCCAAAGCTAAATTCATAACTCTTGGTATCTTAAGCTAACAGCCCAAACCCTCCAGGTGAAAGTGGTAACAGATTCACATCCTCTGTGGCTCACAGAAAGTGAAATATGTGTAACATACATGACCACTAAGTTTTATTTGTAAGTAAACAAGTCTGTGAATACAAATAACGGGGATTAGTACACATTTGGTAGCAAAAACATACTCAGTGGTCTTTCAACATATTTCCCAAGCCTATATTACTATTGCTTTGAGCCATAATCCCTGCTGTGGGGTTAGGAGATGTTTTTTCATAGGAGAGAGAAAAAAAACCCATTTGTGTCCAGTGGAAATATGTCTCGAAGTGAACCTGAAAAAGGCCCCAGTAAGTCCTCACATGTCTTGCCATGACATAAGCCTTGCTACCAAGGGTGTCCCACACTGTCCCTCTGCACAGGCAAAACACAGTGACAACCAGCCAGAACAAACCTCAGGGGCTCTGGGAGCTGCACAACTGTGCCCACTGGATGCAAATCATGCTGATTATGGTATCTCTCTAAATTAAAGACCAACAACAAACCCCGCAGGCAATTTTGTTTCTGCTTGCCTGCTCTGTATGACTCCTGCATTCAACACAGATAAAGATGGTGAATGGTTTGTCCAAATGATGTGTTGATGGTATGACAACTTATCTATGATTTTTTCAGTCTTCAACACTGGACTTATATGGAAAAAGTAGGTACCCAACCAGAAAAGAATTATGGGTTTGATAAAGAAATTAATTGAGGCTGGCTGACTAGCATCTTGTTGGTCAGACTGGGTCATCAAAATAGCCTCATCTAGCCTTAAAACACAATAATGTGTGAACACCATTACACACTATCCACTCTCCCATTTATTTTTGTGACCTTCTTCACTTTTTCTTCTTCGAAGCACTGATGCTTGTAGCCATCAGACAATATTTTAACCCCCCGACTACTTCCACATCTTTTCTGCATCATCTGTAAGAACTTGTAACTTGGATCACTTCCATATGGCACTACTCCTGACCTGCCAGCCACACACTTTTATGGCGCATATGTGATCCTACAACAGATGCAGATGTATGTCCTCCCAACATGTCCTTGGACAGTTGCTAATGCCTCCAGACAGTAACTCCAATTCTTATCTATACAGTAATGTATCACTTAAAGTATTACCCCATTGCTTTTACCACCCAAGAGAAGCACTGAAAAAGGATGACAGTCCTAAGAGACAGCTTCTTACCTGGCTTGTGCTTTCTACTTGCAACAGAAGTGAGAAAAACTCCTGAGTTAGTCAAGAGCACGTGACTATTGATTTTCAAAGGAAATTACCCTCCTAGCTGCAGTGGTTTTGAAAAGTCCATTCTTAAACGCTGTTCTCAGTTTAAACAGATGGAAATGACCAAGGCTGGAGGCCTTTATGAGCAAGCATCTCCAGGACAGATCCACACAGAAAACCTGGAGAAAACCATTAATACAAGATCCTACATGACTCTGTGGAGACTGTGAGTCCGTAAAGTCTTGTTATTTTTTGCTCCATCAACTTAGAAGAGGAATCAAAGGGCTAAGTGTATTGATGTGTGCGTGCTTTTTAAAAAATATTATTTCATTTTACCCTGGAATTTTACATGAATGTATCTGTGCTTGATAAAGTGTTTTTCACTTACACACAATAATGCGTTCCAGACCTGAATACAACACCATCCAGACCCATACCTCACATTAACTGGTAGCATGAAATACTGCTACTGGATATCAGGAATATTAAAGCAGAACAGGAAGCTTTTACACACAAATAAGATGCTACATTTTGAGCTCTCTTTGCTCTACAAGAATTTCCTCTTTTTCCCCTGCCTCTGCCTGGAATATCTATTACACTAATCATTTTACCCACTGAGGATACAGATCTGACCCTGACAATGAAAAAAAAAGAGACACATGGTATCAGTGAAATCTTTAAAAAAAGGAAACTAAGCATAACACATGACTGTGAAAGAAATTAACAAAACCAGAATATTTTGTACAACAATTCCTAATTGTTTTGTATACTAATTTCTAAAACCAACATATGCATCAGCTTTTGCACCACAATGGGAAAATGTAAATTCCATATCGATTTAGAAATGGGTTTGAAAACTGAGGTAAAGCAAACATAAAAGTCATGATTCTTTTCAGCAATTAACTCTCACTACCTGTGAACTGTTCCAAAGCACCTATTTGACTGATATTCATTAAGCATGTCTTGCTAGTATAAAACAGTGATGAATAAATAAATATGAAGTTCAAATTTTATGGGTTTCAGAGAATACTACACAAATACACCATAAAAGCAACTGGAAGAGCGTTCATGCAGATATGGCACAGCATCCACCCCACAGAGGGTCTGCAAGTGAGAAATAGAGGAATTGATATGAATAGTCAAAAACTGATATAATTTATTATCAGTCTGCAAAATGTTTTTAAAGCCTTTCCCTGCAAAGAACCTAATAAATGAGCTGGTGAAAAGTTTAAGTGCTTATTGTTTTTCTTGCGCTCTATTTGTATTTAGAGAAAAAAAATCTGCAATCGCACTCATGTTGTCCACGACTTTAGAATCTAGAAAAGTACTGCACAAGACCACATTTTTCAGGAGCAGTGGTTGCCTATAAACACAACATCGAAATAGCCTGTGGAACAAGAAAGCAGTAGCCCAAATGACATTATTTTAAAACAGATAATTATATACCAAGGATCCAATTTCTAATAATCTTTTTTTAAAAAAAATAATTTAATACTTTTCAAAAACCAAGCTATGAGATGAAAGAATGAAAATCTGTTCACCTTGCAAAAAAAGCTGATTCCCACTATTCCTTCATTACAATGGGTTCCAGTCTGCAATTCCTGCTCAGGTAGAGCCCCTATTTAAGTCACAGACAGCTCCGTCTGGGGAAAGAACTGCAGGAAAAGGGTCAATATTTGAACTGGAATTTGTTAATGTTAGCATAACTGGCCAAAACCCAGCAAGAACTGTAGCTTGTTAGTAAGCATCCGGGTATTCCCTCTTGAGTCCAACCTAAGGCTCACCTATAATCAGCTTCTGAGGAACCTGGTGAAGAACCAGGATGGGCTGGGTCCTTACAGCACATTGTCAAGACTAAGATGATGGGCATGTGACACTCTGGTTCCGTCTTCTTACCACAAGGAACCAGAAACCCAACAAACAGCTGCAATTATTTGAGCAAGTCAGGCAGACGCTTCATCAGTACCAAGGGAAAAAGAACAGGGAAGAAATAGAGTCCTCTCAAGGAAGTAACACTACTGAGCAAAACAGTCAACCCATGTGTTACCACACAGATAAGGAGAAATTTTCCCAACTGCTCAGTAGTAGGCAGTTCCCATTGGGAAGGCAGGTGATGCTGAGTACTCTAGAAAACACTAGAACATCCCTGAGTGCCAAAATGTAAGACAGCCTCTCTGAACTTGGGTTCCTGAAAACAGACATTGCTCATATAGGATTTTTAACAGTCCTCAACCCATAACTGCATTGACAAACAATTGAATCCATACCAGCATTGCTAAATGCCAAACATTTCTAAATTTAAGTATATATATATATATATATATATATATATATATATATATATGTAAAAACCCAAACCAGATGGAGGAAGATAACAAAACTTTTGAGAAAACAATTAAAAGTAAAGCAATACCAAATTTCCAAACAAGATGATGTGATCAGGTACTCCTGAGTAACTTTATTTTCCCAGATTCAAAAGAGCAATTCTTCATTTCCACATGGATAAATTGCTTAGTTTGACTTTGTGTTCTAACACATACCTTCAGTAGAGGTATGCCTACCTAAGTTGCAGGAGCAGACTTTGTGTTGCACTTGTCCAAAATCGTTGCCTCAAGCCAACTACCCAGAGGAATGGAAAGGCAGAGAGGAAGTCAATTTTTCTTTTTAATTACATTGGTGCAATCATATAGGTTCCTCACTTTTGCACTAGCACAAATTTCATCCCCTTTTAATCAGTCATATATTAAGGAATAAGACCTATGAGAAAATATCGTTTATTCCAACATGTTTAAATCCAAAGAACTTCACCTTCTCACAATCTGCATTTACACAATTCGTAGCAGATCTAAAATGGTTAAGAAATCAAAGCAGACGGCTTCCTCTCTCATGAACAAGCAAGTCTCAAAACAATCAAGATCTAAAAATGAAATGCATGAGCTATTTTGACTAGCATACAAACTTAGATTACAATGATAAAGCTGAATTTAATCGATTTAATTTACTTGTTAAAGTGCTTTGTCCTACACAAGAAGTACTGCACTGCATTGGCTTCTGCAGGAGGAATGAAGGAACACAATCTTTGTTATTAATCCTCTGAAATTAAGATGAAATTATTTCTGTAGCCTATAATAAACCTTTTGAGTTTACAGTTTCAGACAGTCCAGTAACATGCTAGGACAAAAGTCTTATTTCATGCCAGGGAAATGCACGTTCTGAATTTTCACTGAAGAAATCTGACTGTATGTCAGCAAAGGCTCATAGTTTATTTTCCCAACAATAACCTTGAAAATTAAATCCAGACTCTGATGGATTGGAGCTACTGATGGTTGATTTTCTCTCTGCTGTACAGCTATTTGAGAAGAATCGCATTCAGAGTTGTGTAACTCTGAATATGGATCTTCTTATATCTTAAAAATACACAGAATCCTTATTATGGCAAATGACCCCAAGTACACATATATTCTTTGGTTCCATCCGCAAGTGCTAAAAGTAGAAATTTTAAGAAAAATTGTTTTCAACAATTGAAGTCTAGCTTCAGATAAACTCTATGTATTAAAGCAAAACACTCACCTAAAATGGGTTTTTGTAATCGATCCTATTTTAGAAGGGTGCAATTAAATCCAGTTCCATTTTTCTAGCCAACTGGCACACTATTTGCTTTTGCAGTTCAAACCTGACTGTATGGTACACCTTTATGGTAACTCTCAATATACTCCAAACTGCATCCTTGGGAATACTGTACCGCTCTTAATAGCAAAACACTATTCAGCAGTATGAAACCTCACTTTCTAAATAAAGAACACTACGGTTTTAAATGACACTGATTATTAAACTAAGGTTACACTCCTATTGCTAAATTGAGTTGTAATTATGAAGAAGAATAATAACTAAATTTAATGAAAATCCCATTATGATGCAGCTTAGTAAATCAAAGTTGAAACTGCCGTAAGTAAAATGACACACAGACACAATATAAAGGCAATACTACATTTGAGTCTATTTCCTCAGCTTTTGGGATGTCTTGGCAGAAAATTTAACTCCAAAATGACATTGCCTCCCCCCTCTCACTAGCAAGCACAAGCCAGAGACAGACCCACCAAGAGGGCAGGGTGATGGGGGAGGTTGTCCCAAGTTCTCCGGGACTGCCTCTGACCCCAAGGGATCTCACCCAGAAACTGCATTCACAGTAGTGAGGCAGAACCAAGTTCTCCAGTTTCAGGTCATCAACCCCATGTTAGTCCGGACGGCATGAAAGTCAAAGAGACTAACTCTTGGAAAAAGAGGAAAGTTCTCTTAAGATCCAAAATTTTTAATCCAGTGGTCTTTTCTTCTTATGTGGCACATAACAATCCAAGTTTTATCTTTGGAGTTTTGTAACTACTGGGATTAAAAACTGGTAAGAACTGAATTGTGCACAAGATTAAAAAAGAGAAGTGCCTGATTTACCCGAAATCGCACTTATTAGAAATATATTCATCTCATAATAAACACAAAGTCAACTAGACTCAAAGGAAACAGCTTTACTTCTAGTATGAAACATGGATGAAAGACTTGAATCGATCTCTTTTCTTCCCCATTCAGCCTAATCCTGTACAAGAACTGTAAGACTGGTTGTACATTAAGGATTTTTAAAACTTCAACAGAAAAATTCTCAACCACAAGACAAGTGCTGGAAGGCAAATAGTTCTTTGTAAAATTATAGAGCTACGTCTCAGAAGTATGCAACCAGGCTTAATGTTGACTGCATTGCTGATATAGTAATGTCAAATAGATGGTGCATGGAGTGGAGAAAAGTATGTATCATTCAGCTAAAGACAGAATATATACAAACCTCTCCAAAAATCAATGCATTCCTTCAACATCTGAAACCAAGCCAAAGGTAGATTTCCAATCATTAGCAAAATTTCATGCTTATAATGTGCAAACCAATTTATGCCAATAGTCAAATGTTTCAGCTCTGGTGTATTGTGTTCTGATGAGTAAGAATCTTGTACTATTCATGTTTTGCAATAATTTCAGCTCTCTCTGTCAGTAAGAGAGATTCTCTGAATAATGTATGTAATGCAAAAGAAATGAACAGAGTTTAAATAAAACACGCAAGTGGGAAGGGATAGACATAGAACTACCTCCAAACTGATCCAGATCAGAACAATTTTGCAAACTTACAACAGAATCTATCTGCTTAAGCAACCTGCTTCATATGCATTCGTGATTTAGAACAAAATACTAATGTTCTGAGCCTATTTAAAGAAAGCAAAAATGTGCAAGATAACCATTAGAAGATAGATATTAAAGCGAATATATAAAATTATTCCCATTCCAAAAGGACTCCTGGGTTAACATTTGGCTGTAAGTTTTTATCTAACTAGAAGAAAAAAATATTCAAATTTTTCCAACATTGCGGTGAGTTACCTGCTAATATGCCACCCATAATCCTTTGAAAAAGTCTGTTTACTGTACCTAACACATGCAAGGGGCCAGGCCCTGAATCTTCACAAGTAACCTCTGCAGCAAATGAAAACAGAAATAGAGGTAACTGGTCATGTCTCAGAGCTTTACGCTTGAACTCACATGAATATTCATTTCAGTCCGGCAGCTCTAAGGCTTTTGTACTGTACATTTGGGGATGTGTGCACTGAGTAATTTCTACACAAATCACTAGATCCAAAGCCACTGTTTCACAGCCGTTCAGCAAAGAGTTATCATTTCATATTGCCATGAAATCACTTAATTCAGAGCTGATGGTGTGGGTTCTTTAATTAGGTTAGAAAATCTCACACATCTGCGCTTTAGAAGCCTCTGTCAAGCCAGCAAATTCAATCACATGGAAGCCAGTGTCCTCCAGCTATCAGACAATTGATTTTTGCAGGATTCTGCTCATATTTAGCTTAAGGGACATGTGATATGTTAATTCAGTTGTCAGTTAGTTTGCCTACATTTCATTAGGAGAAGATTTGTTGTTTAAAAAATATTATTCAGTACTAAAATGTTTTAAAATAGAAGCAGCAGTTGGATTATTGGCACGAGACTGCAAAACGTGAAATACATACAAACTTGGACTAACACAAAAATGCATGTTGGTTTAAGTGGGAAATACAGACCTGAATAAGGCTATAGGATTACACCTATTTAATATAGGCAGGTACAGAATTATATGACCATACATGCACATGAACTTACACATTTACTTGGCCCCTCTTTCTCTGCCTCCCCTCATACTGTAAAGATTCATCATCTCTGAGTCATTAAACTCTTTGGAACTGAAATGGGGTTCAGTTAAAAAAATAAAAGGACCAGGTTATGAATCACTATTTCTATAAATGACAGTAAATATAAGGGAACAGGCTTTCCTCAGTTCAAACAATGCAAGGTAAATACAACGTAAGGTGGCTGGAATCAGAGACAGGAATCTGCTGTGAATAGCCTAAGTGAAGAAAGTTTTGGACAAACCCTTTTTGAATCTATGGTGTTAGTCTTACACAGAGAAGTGGTTCAATCTTAGGCAATTTTAAATTTGTGCAAATCAGAATTAATTAACTAATGTTTGAATGGAAATACTATGCAATGACCCTTAATCAAGAAATGTAACAACAGCCTTGGAAATTATTTGGTAGAACTGGATGCAGAATTTAAAGTAATTGACTTCACCCAAAATTACTGATTTCAATGTACAAAAATTTTAGTCCCCTCTTTCACTAAAATGGAAGTTTGAAAAAGCTACTGTGTCATTTGTCTTCATGGAATATATAATCAGTGCCTGCAAAAGTTGATATGCATTCTAATATTTTCTCAATGAACTACACCTGCACAGACCTGATTCCTTTCAGTTTCCAAACACCATTTGAAATGTTTACTCCTTATGGAATCTGATATTGATTTTCACGCTAAACACAGCTAATACATTGCTTAATATAGAATTCACACCTAATGGGACATCAATCTTTCCTGCATAAAATGAATGGAGCCATTTTGGCAGCTCAGTAGCTTCTCCTGTTAAATAAGGTAGCAAGGTCATCTGAAATTTGGAGTACCAAAGAATCATATTAATAAATTTAGCAATTATTCAATAAATTATACACGAGAACTGCACAGTGCTTTGTATGTTTACGTATTAAAAAGTGCCACAGAGATGGCTGTGAGAAAGTGGAGAGAAACATAGTACTTATTTTAAAGGCAGGATGAACAGTAAGACCTTCTCCAGTATGTTTCTATTTTAAACTCACTCAGCAATGTTGCTTAGGGCATCTACTTCCAGAGGCAATTCACTCTTGAATGAAGAGGAGGGATTTGAAAACTTAAAGGCCACAAAGGAAAACCTACAGAATCCTGAAACACTGACATCAAAGTAGTAATGCTACTACAGTCTTGAGCTTTGCCAAACTATATCCCACTGTCTTACATAACAACATGAACCCCTTCTTATAAGCCAGACATACATAAATAATAGAAATCATGCTTTGCCACTTTCAGAGATTAAGCAGTATCCAGCATATTTTAACCAAGGCTAAAGACCCTGAGGTGATTTAAATGTGGGAAGTTTAGCTAATTATACTCTGCCTTAAAAAAAAAAAAAAAAAAGTAACTATTACCTCATTCCTCATTTGGTAAGGACATTTCTTTTTCTGTTTTCCTCTCACGGTGTATGTGCATCTGTGTGTGTGTATGTGTGTATAAAATATATAGTAGGAAGAGAATATTTGTTCCAGTTGAGGTGGTCTGTGAAATCAAGTAGATCAGATACTAACTTGATCTGGCACCAATGTATGGATGCATAGAGACATATCCACAGGATGTATGCATTGCGAGATGATAAGAGACATTTACAACCTAGAATATAAGAGCAGGACTGCCTCAAGTGACATCACCGGATCAACTGCAGCATCAACCAACTCAGATATATTATCCTGCACACCACTGCTTCCCTATCTCCTTTCCAGCCATTAGAAAAGTATTTGTAAGCACAAACATTATCATATATTTTCAAATACACACAAGGCACATCAGGCACAAAGGCGAACAAGAGTAACTGTGGGGTTTAGGGACTGATTGAGATATTCATAGTTTTTCTTTACAACAACAAAATTCATTTCTGTAGAAACCGGGAAGCAAGAAACTACAGTAATAACACTAAAGTAAATGTCACATCAGGTTAGTCAGCAGAAGGCAGGAGAGCGGATTTTGCTCCAGTTAGAAACCAACAAGGATTGCTGCCCCTTTTGCTCTTCTGCAAAGGGTATCTATATTGAACACAGACTTACTGATGTATTTCCAATGCAAGACAATGATGTGGCTTCCTGTTATTTCCACTGCAATTTACTCGTAAGGTGGTCAGATCAATGCATGTTTACTTACAGGCATTTGTTACAGCGAAGCTGTTAGCTGTTTCAATGTTGTCTACATGAGGAACCAAATTAAAAGGTGCTTCAGATGCATTGGGGCTGGTGTTATGAAGAAAAATTGCTAATCGAAAAGCAGTATATTCCTGATCTGTGTTCCTGATGAAGAGACCACCTACAAAAAACAGAAAAAAAAAAAAAAAAGGCAAAAAGCAAAGGAAGCAGGGTGAATTATTTGCAAGCTACTTACTATCTTGCAACATCAAGCGACTCTCTGTCAAAGCTACACAGTAAGGCAAGTCCTACGACTTTAATGGATAAGGAACTAATCATATTCGTAATCACAACCGCTGCCTTTAAATCGCTGTCCTCAATCGATTTTAACCTCCCTGATGCATTCATGCTTCTTTTCTGACTTCTCAGTTTCCATCCTTCCATACATAAATACCCAGATTTGTCATGATTACAGTGACCTTTGGAAGTGTTTAGCCTCCATCTCCCTGATACCGAACACACTGGTAAATTAGCTACTCAACAGCCTCTTAGATTAAGTGGCGGGCTGATTAAGGGGAACGATGCTTTCTGGATTAAAAAAAAAAAAAAAAAATACCACCCAACTCTTTGTAGGATAATCTGCACTGAACAGGAATATAATGAACTTTTCTCCTCTGCAGCCATGTGCAGGCAGGGAGCAGTTCAGCCTTATTAGCAACATCTTTACAAGTCCACGAGAAATGATGCAGTGATGGAGCTGAGCTGGAAAGAATTCAGATAGCTGTGTCCCATCCGAAACACGTCCAAAAGGAGGGAAGCAGGAAGCGACGGGAAATGGTGAGGAAGGGGCACAGGAATACACTGAGAGACCTACAAAATCCTAAACTTTCCAACTATGAGAAGGGAAAGAAGGGCAGTGTTGTCTTCTACCCCCACCCCTGCCGGCTACCGCATCCTCCAGTGCACACAGCTCGCCATCCCTCCGGGAGCCAGGCAAAGCGGGGGTACCAGAGGGGGCTGAAGCAACCAAGGGGCATCAGCCCCGAGCCCCTTCCTCCCCTGCCGATCCTACACACCCTGGAGCTGGAACGAGTTTTTTCGAAGGCAAGCATCCTCCCTACCGCATGCGAACACACACACGGATATAGATGTATAGACATACACGGAGGGATACATACACAAACACACGCGGATTTTTCGTGAAGGCAGGGAAATGGGATGAGCGGTGGAGGAGAAATCTGCAAACTGCCTTCAGAGCCTCCTTTCCAACTCACTTTGGAAAGGATTGAACCCCTGGACACACGCACGCAGCCCAATGCAGCGCTTACCTATTTGCACGCTGCTAGGAAAAGCTCCCATTGCTAGTCCCCAAAAGCCAGAAAACAACAAGACAAGCTGTCTGCAAATTATCCTCATCTTCTCTTTTGCCTCTCTGTCTTGCCTTCTCCCGCTCGCTCGCTAGATGCTGCTCAGAGAGGCATTGAGGACGATGTGGCTACAAACAAAATCAAGAATTAAAAAAAAAATATATAGGGAAAGGGGAGAAAAAGAGGGGTTCCCCCTTTTCTTTTTCTCTTTTATTTTTTTTTTAATTTTTGTTTTAGTATTCGTTTGCTCTTCTCTGTCGCTCGCACTCTGCCTCTCTCCCGCTTGCCGCTGCCTTTTCAGCAAGCCATCCCGCCGCGCCGGATTTTTCCCGCAGTCTCCATCGCCGGGGAGCGGTTTCTGTCCGGCTGCAAATGTTGCACATGCAGAAGATGGTGGTGAGTTTGGCGGCGGGGGGGAACGTCTAGTGGCGGCGCGGCGCGGGCGGACATGCGCCGTGCGCCCCCCCCGCTGCCGCCGCCGCCGCCCGCACCGCCGCGGGCGTGGAGAGGCCGCGCGTGTTCGGTTCCGCGCCGCTCCGCGCCGTCCCGCGGAGCCGCCCGCGGCTTGGGGCGCGCACTGCAGGGCTGGCGGTCGCAGCTACCGCGAAAGCGACAGTGGGGTTTTTTGTTTGTTTGGCGTTTTGGTTTGGTTTTCTCGTTTGGTTGTTTTTTATTTTATTTTTCCTTTTCTGTTGCTGGCACAGCCGCGGGCGCGCAGTGGCGCGGAAGTTTTTGCCGCGGGCGTAAGGCGAGAAGGCCAGGCAAGGTCACTGCCCCAGGCGTTGCGCGGAGCGGGGGATGCACGGCCGCTGCAGCCCATAGTTGCGCGGCCGGGGCTGCTGTTATTAAGTATCAATTATTATTAATGAAGGTGATGGGGCGTAGCTGCGTGTGCTGAATAGCCGCGGAGCCGGGGGACGCGGCTGGGGAGGCCAGCCTGGCCCCCCGGGGGTGCTGGCGCTGACGGGCGGGGGCTCCGCGCCCCTGCGCGCTGCGCTCCGCGCGGGAGCCGCGGGACCCTCCTCGCTGTCGGGGTCTGCGGCAGAGGCTGGAGCCGGGAAGCGCTCGGCGCTTGTGGGCACTCACGCCAAAAGGAGGGAGAGCAAATGAAAGGAAAACTTCGTTGATCCTATGCCGTTGCCTTTTATTTTTTAAATTTTTTTGGTGGTAAAAATAGTGGAAGTGTGGTTTTGTTGCCCTTTTTTTTTTTTTTTTTTTTTGTGTGTCTAGACTCTTCCTTTTAGTGCCTTTGGATTTTTCTTTCCAAGCCTTGGAAGTACCCCAGAGCAGCTGCCAGCGGTCTGGGGATATTGCAGTTAATAATTAAAAGATATATATAATAAATGATAGGTAATGAAATCATCCAACAATAGCTGTGTGTCAGAGAAGGGAGCTTCTAGTTTTACGTGTGGCTTTGCAGAGAGATTTCTGTCAGTCACAGGGAATGATTAGAGCTCCAATAAATTAATTTTAAAATGTTAATCGGTAATATGAAAGAATATTGATTTTTAAGGTGAACATTCTGGCTCTGTGTTCAAACACATACATTTGCTCCAAAACCTGAGTTTTGCCTGCTTTCACACAGGTTTGCTTTCTTAGTTTATTACTATAGACCATGTCCCCAGGCTCTTCTGTTTTGTGGTAAAGGACACCCCCTTAAATTGCTGCAGAGGGTGACAGTGATTTCTGAAGCATGATTCTGAGCCACTTACTATCAACCACATACCCCAAAGACTAAGTAAAGAACATGGAAAACAGATATATCTGTAAAAACTTATCTGCATGGGCATGTGCAGCTGTGAATGAGTCTGTGTGTGTGTGTGTTATGGACAGTATGGGGTTCCTGTAAATAAATTGTTCTTTCAGAGATTTTTTTACAGGTCAATGGCAAACAGGCTTAACTTGCATTTCAGAATATTCATTCCTTTATTTTTCAGTAAGTCTTCTGCTTCCCTTTACTTTCCCTCCATGTATTCCCATCCTTCCTTCTAATCTGCAGGCTTGTGCTTCACATTATTCACCCATGGGTTTTTGTGACCTCTGCTTTTGCTCCTGTTTGTCTGTCTTTTCTTCTTAGTTGCTTTGCCTACTTTGTCGCCCTAAATTCTCCCCAAAAAATTGGTTCCTCCTTTCTTTCATCCTTTGGGATTTAACTTTTTGATTTTCTAAATCCAAGTAAAAAGTTATTAAATTGGAATAATACTATCTCTATTCCTTAACGACTTGATGGCTTCTTACCACTAGGAATGCATGAACTTGGAAACAGGTAAAATATTTAGTTAATTTGGTGACCCATACTTACATGCATTCATGCCAAATATGTGTAAAATATTAGGATTTAAGACCCATGTCCATTATACTGCCACAGCCAGTTACTGCCTACCATCTGAGCTAAGGAATATCCTTTGGTCCTTTTCAGATATACGGTAACATGTTAACTTTGAGAGTCCACAAGGAACTATTTTATACGATAGTCTAATCTGACCGAGAGCCTCATCCAGCAGTTCCTACATCAAGTCTGTAATTTCTGTTGGAGTTGGAACATATATTTTAGTGAAACATCCAATCTTGATTTAAAGACTTCAAGAGACGGGAAATCCCTCACTTCCCTGGGTAAGTTGTTCTAGTTGTTACCTACACTCATTTGTTAAAACATGCATTTGTCTAGCTTTGATTTCTAATGTTGACTATCAGAGATCAACCCAGCATTCTTGTAACGGTGTCACTTGGTGGTGTCCCTGGAAATAATCCCATCCTCTCCTTGACACTCCCCTGCTTAGACATCTCAGGATCATTTTTTCAGCTATGGAAAGCAGAGGAAAAGGGAAGAAGCCACAATAGCAATTTTGTATAAAAGACATGAGGGAAAAAAATAGAGTTGCAGTGTCAAAGGGGAAAAATCCCATTTGAGTAAATTTTTAGAAGTGAATGGCAGATGATAAAGCAATTGATCACAAGGTTTATCTTACAGAAAAACTGGAACAGGAAAGGTAACAGGGATGTAATCAAGATTAAGGCTTGAAGAGTGTTACAGAAAGACGAGATAAGTTTTTAGACTGACTGCTGCTCTAGTGGGTTAACTTGGCTGACTACCGAGCGCGCACCAAGATTCTCTCTACACTCCCAACAGGACAGGTGAAGAAAATAAGACTAAAAAGCTCGTGGGTCATTATAAAGATAGGGAGATCACTCACCAGTTACTATCACAGGCAAAACAGACTCAACTTGGAGAAAATAGTTTTAATTCATTGCCATTTAAGAACAGAGTATGATACTGAGAGAAGAAGACAAAACTGTAAAATGCTCTTCCCCACACCTCTTACTGGGCTCAACTTCACTCCTTTTTTGATGACTCTTCTCCCTCCTCTCCCTGAGCAGTGCAGGGGGATGAGGAATGGGGGTTCCGTTCAGTCCCTAACACTTAATCTCTGCTGCTCCTTCCTCCTCATGCTTTTCTCCTGTTCCAGTGTGGGTCCCTCCCATGGGATACTGTCCTTCAGGAACAGACTGCTCCAGCATGGGCTCTCCACGGGCTGCCGTTCCTGACACAAAACCTGCTCCTGCGTAGGATCCTGCCAGGAGCCTGCTCCTGCATGGCCTCTCTAGGGGCTGCAGGCTCCTTCAGGCATCTCCACCTGCTGTAGCGTGGGTCATCCATAGCCTGCAGTGTTGATATCTGCTCCACCTTGGTCTTCTCCATGGGCTGCAGGGGAATCTGTGCTCCAGTTCCTGGAGTACCTCATCCCCCTCCTTCCTCATTGGCCTTGTCATTTGCAGGGCTGTTTCTTTCCCATTTTTCTTACACCTCTCCCATGCAACTGGTGTGCAGTGTTTTTTTACCCTTTCTTAAACATGTTATCTCAGAGGTGCCACCAGCATCATTGATGGGCTCATTTTTGGGGAGTGGTGGGTGGGTCTCCTTTGCAGCTGGATGAAACTGGCTCTGTCTAGCATGGTGGCAGCTCCTGGTGTCTGCTCACAGAGGCCACCCCTGCAGACCTCTTCCCAACAAACAGCCTTGCCACATAAACCCTATAGAGCTGTACACTGCCAAGCAAGAGGAGACCAGAAAGAAGAGCTCATGTGTTTTCCTGTTGGCTACTTGAGAGGTGCTACATGAAGCCACTTCTGGACTGGGGTCCCTGCCTCTCCCTAGTTCCCCTCAGGCAGACTGTGAAGGTTGTGGTAGGTGATGAAGGGAAGGATGGACAAATCTCTGAGTGCCACAACAAAATATCAGAGAAATTAAGAAATTATTTAGATGTTTCATTGCACATATAAAGAGTATGAAGGTGATGGACTAACGGGGTTCTGGAGGGGGACTGCTGATGTTGGTGATGAATGCTTGCTCTTCCTTAGGACACATAGCAACTTGTGTTGGCCATGTCTGGAGGCCCCACTAGAGAAGACTCACTCTTTAGAGCATCATCTGAGAGGCAACTGCTGCAGCACCAGAATGAATCCTGCTGTAGAAGATACATGAATATGATGGTTTTGCCCTCTGACAAGGACTGCAAATATTTGGCTATATTCTTGATCAGATAGTCTCGTGCTTGGACTAAATACATTTATGAAAAGACCCTGCTGGAACAGGAAGAATATGGGAAGATCTGTGCTAGGGAAGAAATGAAGGCTGTATGTTAACCAGGAAGAATAAAACTGAAGAGAAGAATCCAGAAGCATTCACCTTATGGGAAGCCCAGAGAAAAAGCAGGATATGAGAAGACAGACACACTTTGCAGAATAGGCGGACTTTGTGATGCATATGTACTGATAAACACCCACATGCTGAAGTAGCAATTTTGATTCATGTTTATATGTTCTTGCATCCAAAATGCAAATCTCAGCTACACAATCTATGAAAATGATATGTCATTACGTGTCTGGAGACATTTGGCTTTGTGAGGGAGGAGAGAGCTTGGCTGAGAAAGGGGAAAAGTAAAGCTACACTCATTATCAAGGATAAGCTGAAACAGTTAGGAGTACAGAGAGAAGGAAAAGAGAAGGGTGATTTCACTAGTGAGACACAGAAATAAAGATCCACCACCACTCCTCACCACCATGTTCCAGGTGTACCAAAGTAGTGACAGCATGGGAGCAGACAACACTCTGACCCCGGCCCATGTGCCAGTGCTGCTAAATGAGCTCCTTCAGAGCAAGGCTCTCCATGACACAACCATCTAGGCACAGACTTCCATCCCAAAATTATATTCAGTCATTTAGGTTAGTCTTCAAATGCAATTCTCATTGCAGCTTTCACTGTGTGGTCACTGGAAATGCTTCAGCAAGAAATGAATGGTGGAGAAAACAATTGGCTCAACGTGCTGTCCTTTTTTAATCCTTTCTTGCCTTATAAAATGTTGTAGCTCACATATCTGTCAAATAGGTTCATTAGACTGTAAACTCTGGGACAAACTTTTGTGAAGTGCTTAGCATTTCTGAGCAATGAAAAGTTAAAATACAAATCATCTATGTAGAATGTTTTATACTCCACTCTTTGGCATGGTCTCACACCACCTTTCGAAGGGCTGCCAGCAGTACTGAATAGATTAGCATGATACCAGAACTAGACACAGATTCCTTGCAATAGCAGAACTCATTTTCAGGAAATTGCTTTACAGTGTTTTCTCACATTTTCATTCCCATTGGCTTACTCCTCATTCATCTAAATTCTAGGGTAGACTGAATAAGTAATTATTTTTAATAATGTTTCTCATTTAGAGTGTTATGTTGATACCGATACACGTGTAGCACAATGCATTTGGCTTTAAATAAGTTCATCCACTGGTCCCACTCCTTTCTACCACACTGTATGCTTATATCAATCTTCACAAATTTATCAGCCTTCAGAAATTAAAGTGATATGGTAAGAGACCTTGGCTATGAAAGGAAAGGTCATTGTGGTCATCCGCAGAAAATGAAAAATCCTGATGAAACCACACTCATATCAGTCAGAATCATTTCAGTTTGAGAAAAATGTGGTAACACTGATATAATTAAGAACTGCCACATTAAGTTAGGCTTAACGTCCATTTAGAAAAGTATCCTATGTTTAACATTAACTGATGATGGTTTATTAGGAAGAATATGAGAAGCTGAGCATTCCTTCATTTAAACTTGACTTTGGAGATGTTCTTCTTTGCTGAGTGCTCTCACCTCCTGACAGACAGGGCTTTAAGGGTTCTAAACTGAAGATTTCATAGAGATCGTTGTGTTGAAGAGTTGCCTACATTTTTTATTTCCATGTATTTACTTGCAGTGTTTACAGCATCCTATGCAAATGAGCTCTATAATCCCATTCTAAGAAAGTAGTATATTTAGTTTGTTTAAAACTTTATAGTATATTGAACATTCTCTGGCACTTCTCTGAGAAAAAAGAGATAAAAATCATTTACCATGCCATATCATCCACAGTTTTTTATACCTTTGTAGTATCACCCTTCAGTCACCTATTCAGATGTAAAGAATCCTACTCCATCTATTCTGTCCTCCTATATCCTGTAGTCTATATCAGTCCCCCTTGCCACTGTTCTCTCTGCTTCTTACGGCTTTCTGAAAAACTGGACAACAGAGTAGGACACTTTTTTGTTCTTTTTTTTTTTTTTTTTTTTGAGGTATAAAGCTGGTTTCTGCTTGTACTCATTTGCTTTCCTAATCACTCCTAAAATGTCATTTTCTTCTTAGCATCCAGACAATGTTTTCAGAAAACTATCCACAAAGACTTCAAGATCTCTTTCCTGAGTGATAGTAGCTAATTTAGATCCTATCATTGTGTATGTATAGTTAAGGTTATTTCCCCCATGTGCACTACTTTGCATTTTTTATACGAAATTTCATCTGCCATTTTATTGCTCAATCAATTAGTATTGTGAGATTCTTCTGCACTACTTCCCAGACAGCTTAAGTCCCTGAGAATTTGATAGAAGAACAAAACTGTAATCAATGCCCTTTAAATTTGATCTCATCTTTGATAGATTTTTAATGGTGTAATAGGTTTCCTCTGGCCCAGATGTATAACCTGGGCTGCATCATGGGATATACCTGAGAAAGTATGAAAGTTTGAAGCAATGTTTCTTTCCTAAGTACAGCTTATTGCAGTAGTAAATGCCAGGAAGTTCTGAAGGATGGGACAATTTCCTCATCAATTAGAGGTGTTTGTGTGGGGAAAATACACCAACTTAAATGCATTCCACCTGAGCCCATCTGGCCTTGTTTATACAGTGAAAAAAGATCAAATTTGCTAATGCTGGTTTCTGCCCATCACTTACAATTCCTGAATTCTAAATGAGTTATTGATAGTCTTCTAGGCACTGTATAAGTAAGACCAACTGTCAGTAAGTTTACGTGAAATAATAGCGTTTAAAATAAGTGTATTTAATTCCCATTTTTATACTTACTCATTTAAATACTTTTCTAAAGCAGCAAAGAAAGGGTTCCTCTGAGTGTATTTGAGGTGTCTGGCTGGTAATCACCTGCACTGCAAAGTCTGGCCAACCTGTCCATCCCCTAAAAGGGAAGGTGCAGGTTAAGAAAGGCTCTTCACCCATACCTCCCTCTACTATGGACTGGAGGCATGCGTATAGCCCTCCTGAATCATACAGCACTTAAAAATTGCCTTCTTTAACTAGAAGTAGGATATTGATTCTACAACTTCTATGCAAACAACAGCCACAGTAACAGGGAACCCCTCCACACAGTTGGAAACTTTGCAGTGAAACTACATTCGGTGGGGAATAAGATGGGAAGAAATGAGAAGAAAATAATCAAGAGACAAGAACTTGCATTAGATAATTATAGATATTTGGAATGTGAATTATTATGAATAAAAAGTGTTTCTCCCTAAATGAAAAAAAAAAAAAAAGTTCCTTTAGATTCTATTGAGGGAAAAAGAAAAATCAAAACATCACTGTATTTCCATGAAAAAAAGTAAGATTTCCCCTGAAACCTTTTTTTTTTTTCTTTTTTTTTTTTTTCCCCAACAGTTCATGGAAAATGTTTTTCTTACCAGCTCTCATTAAAATGTTTTGCCATAACCCCTGTGACAGAATCTAAGCAACAGAGTAAGGAAGATGTCAGAATAGTATAAAGAATGGCATCTGTTCACTACACAGAGTATCTTGCTGTGTTTGCCTAATTGTAATTTCCTGTAAAAAGAAAAAAAAATCCACTTTGTATGTTTTTTTAGCTAATTTCTCTTGTTCACCTCCCTAGTGCTGCCACCTGCATAGAAGGGTGATCTGGTTTCTCTGTCTTGCCCACACCACTCTCGCAGAGTCACCACATCAGCTTCAGCTGCAGAAGTGTCACTATCAGTGATGCTGGATGAGCGAAAAGGATAAATATGAATTCCAGATCCAGGGGAAGAAAGGTGATGGTGAAATTGTTGAGAATAAGCAAACTTGATAAAAAATCTTCCAAGCATAATAACCAGGAAACCTTCTATGCTGTTTCTACAAAATCATACTTATAGAATGTAAGTACAGTTTGATACACTAAATAGCTTGTAAAAATTAGTGTTAGTGAGGTGTATTGCCAATAACAATGATAGTTTCACCTATGTCCTATGATCTAGTCTTACCTTTCCTGGTTCCTAACAGACCCATACCTGCATGTTTGAGAGGTAAATATGCTGCCTTCATACGATCTATACTTTTATATCAGTTACACGAAACTATTCCTCAGCTCCAGGAAAAAAAAAAAATATTGCTTTTCTTAACATGCAGACACACACACACACACACACACTCTTTTATTTTCTGCTTAATTTTCAGTTTAATTAGGGGTCGTACAACATTGTGTGTATTAGAGGATGCATTTTCAGCCCAGAGTTTTGGTATTTCTGTATTCAAACTTGTATTATTCTCTTTATGGTGGGGTTATAAATTTATCTCAAATAAATCTGGCTGTTTGCCTCAGCTCTAGCTGGCTTCCAGCACTCGCCCCCCACACTGCAAAAGCCACAGATTGGCTAATTGCTGCCATTCAGCTATAACCATGTGCTGTGCGTTTGTAGAACTAGAATCTGTTTTGTTAGAAAAAAAGTCAGAACTGTCTTTGATGCCTTAAGTGCTGCAAGCATATCTGGTATTTATTGAAAAGTGTATGTTCCTATAAGTATTCTGGTAGACAAGACATGTCTGGTTTTATCCAGTTATTTCTTCTTTAAATAATGTATAAAGATCAGTTTTCCTAGCCGACATGAAGGTGGTTATGTTTGTTACATTACTAGGTGAAGTTACATGAAGCAAACCGGTGCTGTAATGATCTCATCTAGCAATGAAATCCTTTAAAAGCAATTAATTTTGAAGCTGTTGATTTATTTGATATTTGATACATAGCAATACATACTCTGTGAAGCTAGGGATTATTCATAGAAAGTTTATCCGCGGAGCATCTTTTAAAACAAGTCAGATTTTGTCCTAATCATTCATGCAGACACACTTATAAAAATTATCCAAAATACATTTTATGGCAACTTCCTCTGTCTTTGGCTGTGCTGAATAGCACTGTGATCTGTAAGTAAGCACAACGGAAGCAGCGGTGCCTTTTTGGGAAGAAAATGGTATTCTGCAAAAGGGTGAAATTATCTAACCTTATGTCACTGAGAGCACTCTCTTAAAAAATCCATAAATGGTTCTTGCTAAAGCACATCATGTGGTCATCAAATTAGAAATGCAGGGATGGAATAGATTTCCAAAGGTTACATAGTCCAGTCCCCTGGCACTGGGAAAGGATCAAATACACTAGAGCTTCCCACAGAGGTTTTTGTCTGGTACTTTTTTTTAGAATTTCTACTAAAAGACTTTCTGAGGGTGTCCTGTTCAGGCTTTTTTTCCTCTCTATTTTTTTTTTTTTTCTTTTCTTAATATATGACCTATATAGTCTTTACTGCAAGTTAAACTGGGTTCTTTTTGTCTTTCTTTCTCTTGAACAATTGGTAACAATCGATCATTGTCTTTCCTATTAACAATCTTCCATATCCTGGAAGATTTACCAAGTCTTTACCTGCCTAGACTATTAGAAACCCTTTTTCTGCAGTCTTCCCTCATAGATAATGTGTTCTGAGCCCTCTTCTCTTTTGTACTGTTTTCTGCTGTATTCTTTCCAATGACTACATGGGTTTTGGAGGATGGAACCGAAGACTGCTCACACTGCTTCAGCTGCATTCTACCTGGAAACAAGTAGAACAAAATGATCCTCACCCATATCTCACCTGCAAAATTCTTGACAACACGAGATATTCCCTTTCCTCCCTTTGCAGTAATACTGCACTGTTGACGCACAGGTCATTTTTCATACACTTAAACTTGCAGATCCTTTTTCTCATTTTAGGTGTTCGTTTTGCCTTACTAGTCATTGTGCTCTGAACTTTTTTTTTTTTTTTTTTTTTAATCCTGGATTATGTCTTTATTTTGACAGCGTTGAATTCTGAAGTTGTTCTCCAGACATCCTGGTTTCATCTTCAAATTTTATCCATTTACTTTGTAATGCATATTTTAAATGAGAACAGAGTTGAACAGAGTTGGGTCTGGAATCTCTGAGGGGACCAGCTTGAAAGAGAATCCCCATTTGGTGCTGATAGCTGTACTTTGGGAAGAGCTTTTCAAGCAGTCACACACTGTCCTTATTTTTTTTTTCTAGATGACATTTCCCTCATTTTTCCTGTGAGAATTCATTATAGAAAAATATTAAAAGTCTTACTGTACTCAAGATACAACATATTTATTTTCCTTTTTAACCAGTATTCCAGTTATCCTGTCCAAGAAGGAGATTAGTTTGGCTTGACATAGTTTGTTCTTGAAAAATCCATGTTGGTTTTAAAATTATTCGTCAGGTGCTTGTCACCATTTACACATTATTCAATTTTTCTGTAGTTTATAGTTACGCAAAGTGGTCTGTTTTCTTTGTATTCTCCATTATCTGCTTTTAAAAGTTACATAGTTACTTGTTTTCTGAGACTATCCTCATCTAATGACTCCTTACATGTAGTCACTAATGCTTCAAATACAGTGTTATTTATTTCTTTATGCATTTGGAGGTAAATTAAATCAATTCATGGACACTTTAATAAATAAAACTCATTTAGAAATATTAGATATTGTGTCTTAACTACTAAAATTCAGATGTCTTTCAAATAATTTAGAAGGTTTAAAAGCAGCTTGAAGGAATCACCATTATAAATCTATGCTTCAAATTATGCTAGTGGTATTTGAAGTAACAAAAGCCTGTTTTGCACAGGTAGGTCAGACACTTTTAAAGCTACTTAATTGCAGTTCTTTGGGAGTATTTCACTTTTTGTTCCTTGAAATGTTTTCTTGTTGCATTATCTTGTAAGCTAAGGAGCTAAAGCAATGGTTCAATAATGCAGTATTTAAGGAAGCATCTGAGTAGCGAGAAGACAGTGTAATGCCCCAGGTGAACAGATTATTTCTTTAGACATATTTCAAACATATTCGTGTTGTACATGTACCTGATGCACCCAGCATGTGTAAACTTTGCCGAGAGTTTTTACATTCAGATCAGGTAAACCTCCAGCCAAATACACTCATGAATACAAAAGTAATTACTGAGCTCTAAGGACACATTGCAATGACATTATCATTTGTCAGCAGGATACCAGTGACTGCTGTCATGGAAAATTTACATTAGCATCATTGTTAAATAGTCTGTTTACTAGTTTCTTAATGACCTGCAGCAAACAATGATTTGAATTACTTTATGAAGTTCAGCGTGGCAGGCTGCATTTATGTTGAATGTATTTTCATAGGTTAATGATATTAAGATAGAATCAACAGCAGCTGTCATGTCATAAGCAACCAAATTGTCCGTGAGTAGGTCTGTGTGGCAGTTACTTTTTGTGACACTGATGTTCATTAAAGATACCTAGTTAGTTTTAAAATACAATGCAAGTAGCCTGATAGCTGTGCCAGCATGAAGCGCAGTGAGAGTTCTGAAAATCCATCTCATGGGTTATGAAAAGCAGGACTTACTAAGTCAAAGCTGCCAAGAGATGTTCACTGTAGCATCCAGCCCAGATCAGAAGTTTCTGGGATGGCAGTGTAGACAAATTGAGACATATGTGGTTTTCTTTGTAATTATGTCTTAAGAGAGACTCAAGAAACACTGAGAAATGCCAAGAAATTGTTTTGTTAGATTTCACTGGCAGATTTCATCTGCTACTTGACAGCTGAGAATTTGGAACTTTCATTTTAACTTTCACAAATTATTATTTGATCTGTAATCAGATGTTTCTGTAGATTAATTAAAACTTATCAACTGAAAAAAATATACATGCCTTCTGATAATGCATGACAAATATTACATGTATTAGATATTTGGGAGAATTCTTTATCTGAGATTTCTAACGAGTTTCGTAGAGGAAAAAATAGATTTGAGACTGTAATTGGGTGTATGTGATAAAAAGGAAATATTCTTGGAGACATCAGTGTGAAGTATCTTAATGTATTTTTCTTTATCAAAGATAGTAAAAAATATTGGTCTAGCTAACTTGAGAGTAACCAAAATTCATAAAGAGATACTTCTTATAATGTTACTTTTGTAGAATGATGGTGGTTGTGGTCAGTCCATGACACTTGCTCCCTGGTGCAGCATGGGCTCTCCTTGGCAGCAGGTTTCTTCAGAAGATGTCCACTTGCTGTGGCCTGAGGTCCTCCATGGCTGTGGTTTCGGTGTCTTCTCCACCAGTCTCTTTCACAGGCTGCAGTGGAATCTGCTCTGGCACCTGGAGCACCTGCTTCCCTCCTTCTTCACCAACCTTGGTGTCTGCAAGGCTGTTTCTCCCACTTCTTTTGCTCACCCCTCACACCACTATGAGGCATTTTGCTCGTTCTTAAATAGGCTTTCCCAGAAGCACCACCATCTTGGCTGCTGTGCTCTGTGGTGGGGCCACTGAAGGCACCTGGAACCGTCTGAAACCATCTGGAACCATCCTCTCCTCCCAGCTGGTCAGTGACAGCCGCCGCAGTGCCTGCTGTCACTTCAGAAATGGGCATCAGTAATTTCTGCCTCCATGCACCTGTGTGTACTGGTGTGTTTTCTGACAGCTCACTAGTTTTCAGCTAATCACTTAATGATATGCAGGGAGTATTGAAGAGAAAACCCATCAGAAAACTTGTGAAGTGACGTGCACTTTTGCACCAATCTGAATATTAACAGGAACACATTTAATAGCTTTATGAAACAATATAGGAATGATATGAATGTAAGAATCCCTCATTTTATGTTACTTACTAGAAAGGAGTTTGGGGGAATTTTGCTAACCATGCTTCACTCTCTTCATTTTGAAATTAAGGGCTTGTTTGTGTGTGTGTATGTAGATTGTACTAACTCTCCTACAAGTAAAATGTCTGAATTTCTTTTCATATCTTCATCATTACATTCAGTAAGCTTTCTAGCCTTTTTAAATCTTTTTTGTAGATTTTATTAGATTTTACAGAACAAATTGTTTTTGAAGGAAACTGATCCTAAAGGAAAATGCCTTTGCATTTATTATGAACAATTACCACTATTCCATGTGCACAAGATGAAATGTCTCCTCCATTTCCATCCATTACAGACTGCCCTGCAGCACTGAGGGCTTCCATGGGCACTGAGTGGTGTGGGTGTCCATCTTCAACAGTTTTTGACATTTTTTGAATTTAGGCTACAGTATAGTCGCAGAAGGAGAAACAGCAGCCTTAGAGAAAGGATGCTTGGTTGGTCATATAAATACATAGAAATATATATTCAAGGGCACTTCACGTGGAAGAATATTTAAAATTCAGTGTTTCAAAATGTTATTTGTCAGTGCATCACTGTAGTATATTCCTCAGATTTCTCAATTTCCAGAAAGGTTCTTGTAGGAAAAGATGGTTTCAAATTTGCTACTAAATATTTACTCACTTGAGTAATGACTACACTCTGGGTCAGAATTACATGGGAAATGTTCAAAATAAGTGTTTAAGAGCAGTTTATGATAAATAATGTATGTCTAAAAAGGAACTAATTTAAAACAACAAATGCAGTTCCGATTCCTTGATTTTCACACTTCTAAGTGCTCGATTTTACTATTTTAGCTGCGTATGTCTTAGGGCTTTTAATCTCCTGCAGCATTACACTTAGAAGGAAGTAAAAAAGCTGCTCCAACAGGGTAACTACTGACTTTCAAACTGAGAAAAGACATTTTTCAAGCCTCATTATTTCTTATTTCAAAATTATATTAGAAACTGTACTTGTCTTTTCTTAATTTTTTCTCATAATAGTCAGAGCCTTTGAACACATTTATATCTACCTATATGGAAGGACCTTTCACTGTTATCCAAAACCAGTAATATGACTGCATCTAGTCCAACCTGCTCTGCTCTTTGAAAAGGGGTGGACTAGATGACCTTTAAAGGTCCCTTCCAACCCCAAATATTCTATGATTCTAGGTTCTTACACAAAAAATTTTAGAAGCTTCTCACTGAAGATGAAATTTACTCTGCTAACAGAAATTTATGCAAAGGCTCAGAAACCTTGTTTTTATAGGACAGGTTGAGTCCTGGCTAAACTAAAGAATGAGCTTTTTCTGGAGGAAGCCTGCATATAGAAACAGTGGCACTTACTGGAAGAAATGAAGGGATTTGCTATAGAGTAGAGGAGTGAATAATCAGAACACTTGAAAATTTATAATATCCTGTTAGTTTATCCAGATTAAAAAAAAAATAATATTCCAACCAAGTACAGTATATTTTTATAAGGAAAAACTTAATTAAGCATAGTTAAGATTTAGGAAATAGTGAAACATTAGGTATATTGACCTTTTTTTTTTTTGTAAGATATTTGTTATCTGTAATTCAAGACCAGTCATTGGCACTAGCTGAAGATTTCATTGACATTGGAGTTGAGAGCTGGGGATTTTGACCTAAGGGAACAAATACGTCCTTAGTTTTAAAGAGCTCAAAACAAGATCAGGTTGAGTGCTAGATACTGTATCAAAAAAGGACAATTAATTTTAGGAGGCAGACTGATGCATTATTTTAATCCTTTCTCTTCCTAATATTTTATTTAATCCGTATTGTCTGGTCTACCATTGTGAGGCAGTAATTCTAATTATGGGATCGATTTTCCAGCTTTGGTTTTTAGTATGACTTGTCACCCCATATCTGAATACCTGCATACCTGGCTTGAGCGTCCTGTTTCAAATGTGTGATTTCAAAGTTGAAGAGAATCCAGCTCTTCCAGAAATGCTGCATCAGGCAACTTTCTCCCTAATTATTCCCCCCTAGTGGGTGACCAACCTTTGGAAAGTTGACTTAATGACTTAATTGATAAAAGTGTCATTAAGTTCGGCAAAAAATATCAAAAGCTTACAAAATAAAACCAACATAGCATATTTTTTCTGCTGAAGTAAACAAACATGAAAATACTCGTGGATTAACTTCTTTCTAATAGTCGTCTGGAAATAGCAGATGGTTGTGATGGTTTACAACATGTGGATGTGCATACCTGCCATTGTTCTGGTTTTGCCAGCTTGCTTCTGCTTGGAAATCAGCAAAACCCAGTGTTAATTAGAAAATCCTAGGTTTGTTGCATCCCAAATGGAGAAAAATAACAGAATGAATGCTGGTTTTGGTGTTTTCCGTGACCTTGGTACATCTCGCTTTGGAGGAGATCAAAGTCGTGTCAGGAAAGCTAACTTCACAGTTTCGGTGCACTCGATCCATGCAAGTGAAAATAGAGACATATATTGTGGCTACAATGAGAAAACAAATATATTGACCTAATTCTGAACCTAAAGACATGGTCAAATTGCAAAATAAAAAGTCTTGCAGTGTGCCAAACTTACCAGAATAAGAGACAGTGGCCTGAAAGGGCATCAATTTCAATCTTTAGCTGTTATGTGTGAAACTGAAATTGCTGTATTTCTCCCTTAGTAGTTCTAGAAATGTATGGTAATGACAGAAAGGGAGGAAATGTTACTGTATAGCCATCTTCATATATGCAAAACTACTGAAAACTGTAGCAAATTGAAACACAGACTGCTATTTGGATAAAATTTCGAGGAAATTGGTTATGGCTTTTTCTCTTGAACAGTGTCAGTTTTCATAGTTATTCTTTGTCTTTTACACTTATACAGAGTTGGTTGAACTTTTTAGAAAAAAATGTTTCTCAAGAGTTTAGACCTATTTCCTCAGGCAGAGGAAAGAAAGAAATCTTGTAGAAATTCAGTAGTCTGAATTCCAAGATATTTGAAGTTGTTCTTATTACTAATGTTAAAGAGTTCTGAGATTCCTTCAGGTACTGTACACATGAAAGACACAAAGTTTACTGTTTGGATGGTCCACTGAAAAAGTTTATAATAGGAGAGAAACCCCAGCCAAATAGAGAAGTGGGGACTGGCTGAGAAGAATGACAGGTAATAGTAAAACCAGTGATAGCTAGATAGATTTAGACATGCTTGAATGCTTTCCAAATGGTCAAGGTTTACTGCAGTTGCTTTAGGATTTCCTTCTTGACACAAGATGATTCCCAAAGTGTCAGCACATCAAAGCAACCTATCAATTAGTGTTAATAGGACTTTAAGAGATGATACTACATGAATTTGAGAAGTTTGACTGTTTGTGTATTATGTTCTCAAATGTAGGACAAAGTTCAACAATATAATTTAAATATACCATATAGAGTGCATGTCCCAAATACTTACACATTAAGGTCTTGACCCTGTAAAATTATTCACATATATAACTTCACATACAATTAATTCTACTGTCTCCAAATAACCACTCAAAGTTAATATAATGAAGAATGGTTCATCGTGTTTCAAGAATGAGATACTAAAATGACATATAACATACAAAGCTGAAGTATGGGGAAGAATTATTGTGATGGTCCATAACTTAAAGCAGCAAACAGTTTAAATCCTACATCTGCTCATCCAAAGAGCAACCTGTGAAAATCAATTGAAACAGTTGCTTGACTGACTGACTGATTGACTGATTGGTATTATATACTTTGACCTTTAAGTCTCAGTGAACATTTACACACATTCATCATGTGGTTCATGGTTCATGCTTTTTGAATACAGCTGTAGAACTAGGCTTTAAAAGAGGACTACATTTGTATTTATTGTGTATTATTTAAAGGCCTCTATTCGTAGAGCCCAGCAATATCTCTTATCTCTAACCTCTGCCTTGTGGACTGGGCTCTCATTTTGGTTTAGGATCACAACTTACAGTTGTAGCAATGGAATATCAGCTATCTCCTCAAAAGCTGTTGTTTTCAGGAAGTATATAAATTTGAAATGGAAATAAATTCTCCACTGAACATTTGCTGCCATGTCATCAGTTTTTCAGAAGCTTCAACATTCAGACTCTTCGACAGTAGGGAAGATCCTCAAAAAGTGAATAGACTTTTTAAGAAAGACACATATTTACAAAATGACTGTGTTTTTTCTTCTTATACTGCTATATAAAATATCCAAGAAGAATTTGAGGTGTTCCAAATGTTTTACCTATAAAAGTCTTGTTAAAATTACTAGTAAGTGTATCAGATGTATAGACAAAAAGTATGATACAGAGGAGATAAAGATACAAAATATAACATTCAGGTTTATGATTTATGTGCAGATATTCTCAGGAGAATATGGATATGTTACAATAATTTGTAAATGTAGGCTTGTCACATGTGGTAGATTTAGTGTTGATGGTATAGTTCTTCTGAAATGGTGTTATGCTTGATATCACAACCAAATTGAAAATGGAGCAGAAGGAGACTAATATTTGAGCCTCCAACAGAACCTGAAGTGTCATGTGATCTGGCATGTCCTTCTCATTACTCTTTCCTTTTTTGTCCTGTGTTACTGATCTTTTCTTCTAGTTGAAGATCAAACTAATCTACTCATATAAAAAGGATTTTAGACGGTAACCATGATACTTAGTAGAGTTACTAACATTTCAGAAAGGTTGTCAGTTAGGGATTTTTTTTATTATTATTAACACATATTTCATGGTTGGGTCAGAAGAAGACTCTGGGGCATAGAACTATTGTTATTTGGAAAATCTCTAAGGAAATGAAGGGTGTGAAATTAAATAACAAAAAGTCACCTTTACCATAAGACAAAAAGATAAGCTGTTTAATAGAGTGGTACTGGAAAATGACTGCTGAATGGTACTTCTTAAAAAGTTCTTAAATTGTTGCCCATATGTGCGTATCATGGTTTAACCCAAGCTAGCAACACAACCACGCTGGCCACTCACTCCCTTCCCCGCCCCCCCCGCCCAAATAGGGGAGAGAATCAAAAGGGAAGGGAGAAACTTGTATTGAGACAAACACAGTTTAATAAGATAACAAAATACTAATACACTACAAGTAAATATGTATATAAAATAGAAATAAAATTACTCCAGGCAATTCCAAATGAACTCCGTCCACAACTGAGCAGCCAGTCCCAAGAAGACACACCTGGTCCTAAAGCTGATCCCAGAGAGAGAAAAAAAAAAGGTGGAAAGGCTCAGAGGCCTTTGCAAAATGGCAAAAGGCCAAACTAAACATCCCGATTCAAACTCCCCTGGTTACAACAAAAAGAGCAGAAAAAAAACAACACCCATGTGCAAGAGAAAGCATCTGAGACCCAGAGCAAGGGCAGGAATGCCTGAGAGAGAGAGAATGACTTTAATGGGATGGAATACTCTTATGGATCAGTCTGGATGTCACTGGAGCTCCGCCCCATCCATGCCCCCCATCCTTGCTGCCTCACACCTGTGGGCAGAGCGCTCAGAATGTCCTTGGCTCTCAAACCAAAGCAATTAAAAACATGAGCTCTGTGCTGGGGTGTTATCTCTTGTTCTCAAACTGAGTCCAAATAATGACCGTGCTAGCTATGAAAAAGAAAGGTTTCTAACTGCATGAAGAAAATGAACCTATTTTCAGTCAAACCAGCACAGTGAGTTTGAAAATAATGCCATCTGATTGTTTATTTAATGGTGATAAGACTTAGAGGTGTCATTGATTCAACAACATAGTGAAGACAAGCCATAATTCTAGGTAAAAGTTTAGGTTTATAGTTTTTTTTAAACAACATATATCTATTATAGAAGTTTTCTATATACTTCCTGTTGCCTTAACACTATAGAAGCTTTTTTTTCCTCTCTTGTGAACACTGCCCAGGAATGATAAAGCAACTATATGAAATTAATGTCAAATGCTGCTATAAATTTGCTGCTAGGATACCAAGTTAGTGTATTGATTTTTTCAATCTAGTACATATTCTTTTTATAAACAAACTTGATCATGTGCCTATTGATATATTGCAGATGTAAATTTTATTAGAAAATATAGGAAGAAAGTAATAAAAGCAATGAACGGCAATGACTATCAGCAAATTCCATTAGTAAAGAGATAAAATTTCAAGCAAGCTTATTGTTTTTTAAAGAGGTTTTGATTATACCAGGAGGCCAGAATTGACTGATATAAGATAGCTCCAAATAATTTGAAAAAGGAAGTTCCTTTTCACCAACTGGAAGAGAACAGGAAGTTTTCCATACTTTTTTATTTTATATGTATCCTGATTCACAAGTAAATCAACTAGCACAAGAAATGATACACTGAAAGTAACCCAGACAGATGTTGGTGGCAAGTGTCAGTCTTCTCCTGGACCTGGATCATGCGTTAAACAACAGTTTTAAAATGTCAGATTGTGATAATGCCTTCAAATACCACTAGAATGCCAGGACTTCTCAGTCTTTTTTAGGAAAATGAATTTATTGAGTAGCATGTAGGAAAATGAGATAACTGGGTCGTGAAAGCAGACAAAACCAGTGAGACAAGCGGGAAAGGAGGTGAATGCTGATGCAAGTTCCCAGTCCAGACTGGGTGGGTGAAAATTATAAATCAGAGACAGTGTCACTGTCTCACCTGTCCTACCACTGCAGCTAGCAATAGTTAATGAGCTCATTTCATGTATTCTGGAAATGCAAAACAGGATAAAAGCATTATTGTTGAATTTTCCTTAAGGCTCAGACACCTGCTCCTGCTCTATGTTTCCTGCACAATGCTACCAACAGTTCACATTATAGAAGCATCATTGTTTTGATGAATCGCTTATTGTCCTAATAAGGGTGCATACAACCTCCGTTTTGTGAGAGTACTAAAAAATGAGCAGTTTTTTAAATCCAACACATTTCTATTTTAAAAGCTTTTGTAAATCAATTTAGCTATGTCACAGAGTTTCATTGGGAAATGCGAAAACAACTCTTTTCCAGCAAGCTAAGCTTGCAAAGGGCAACATGCTATTATTTTACAGCTCAGTACTTTCCATTTTTCATTTCTGAGATTTGCACTTTGGTTTGAATGACAAATATTTTTGCATATGATTGTTAGGTGCAGACGAGTTCACTTTACATACAGGTGTAGGGGTCCTGAGGGCACAAATAATCCTTGATATCCCTGAGCAGCCTCACCCAGGACCTGCCTACACCTCCTGACTGAGGGCTCCATTTAAGCCCAGTCCTGGGCTACCAGTCCCTGTCTGAGCCTTGTTGTAGGGGTATATGCCTCTACTCTTGTTCCTTAATTATTGCTTGAATTTCCTGGCTGGACCTTGCTGCCTTGCCATTGCCAGATGATCACTGGGCTGTTGAGAGGAACCTGTGCTGTCCCTGCCCTGTTTTCCAGCAGGGACTGTGGACCCTGGCTCATCTCCCCCAGGCCATACTCCTGCTCCTGCTGCACCCTCGCAACAAGCTGTCTTCACACCATCCCGCTAAATAAATGTAGGGTGTTGCCAGAGCACCACCGAATCGTAGCTTGTGGAGCAGCTCTGTTTCTGTACTGAAAGGCTATGCAGAGATTGCTGGTGACTGGATGTAGCTCCAGTTTGCCTCCTTCAAACAGGCATTGCTACTGCTCAAACACTTTCCTCTAGGCATCAGCAGTGTGTGGCTTATGACAAGCAGCCCAGAAGTTCTCACTCTGTGCAATATTTTGAAAACCTGTCTGAGGGAACTTATTCTGTGCAAGCGCATGGAGTTTGCATGTCTTCAAATCCTACTGCTTCCAGTAGCACAGAAAATGCTAGCTAGACATTTATTGTTATCCTAGCCTACCTTTAATGGACACCTGGTAATCTGCAGTAAACATGTTGCTAAATCACAGAGAGATTATGGGGCAGAGGAAAGGACTCACTAAATAGAGAGAAAAAAGAGCAGACTACCTGAGATGCTTAAAGCCTTTGTTGATGATTACAAAATCCTGCCCCTTCCTGCACAGTGTGGGCAATGGATAGGACTCCCTTCTGCAAGCTGATGGACTTCACTTCTGTATTTGTCACAACTTAGAAAACCCTAATACATGCTGCATGTTTTGGTGGGGGATACTCTGCTGTCTCCTGATGGCAGTGGTCCATTGTATAAATAGTTGATTACTTAGTAGGTCAAAGACAGAAATCCAGTTATTTCCTAGTATGACAATTCAGAAAAATAATCCATAAGAGGGAATAATGCTAATCAAGAGCTGTTTGGGGCCTGTTAGCAAAAAAAAAAAAAAAAACCACAACAAACCCAGAAGTCACTACACAAGAATACTGTCCTTTTTGTTCCACTCTTTCATTCTGTTCTCCATTCAAGAGAGGAACTTGCTAGGTAATTTTCATTTTCATGTGGTGAGGAATTGTCCCTTGTTACTTTTTGTAGTTCCCATGGAAGGCCAGCTACAATCCAGCATATTCACTATACAATGCATGTTTTATTACTTACAAGTGGTGGTATCAAGCAGACTGTTAGTTTATCTCTTGTACTGCAGAGTGTTCTCCTATTTCAGAGCAGCCTGGGACTGCACTGTGTATTTTGCCTGTTTTTATTCTATTTCAAGCTCTAAATCTCATTTCTTGTTCTCTAAATTCAGCAATATTTTCCTTCTTTATGTGTCAGTCAATGACAATTCATGTTATGGTTTTCCTGACATCCTAACTAACATTTTCACCAATTTTATTCTCATTTTGTTTTCCTTCCATGCTTCTGCTTATGTTTGTGCTAGTGTTTAGGAGTTTGCAGGTGTTTTCAGAATCATTACATCACTGAGCGGCCAAGGTTGAAAGGAACCTCTGGAGTTCATCTTGTCCAACCACCTTGCCCAGGACAGGTCTGTGTCTAGATGGCTTCTGAATATGTCCAAGGATGGTGAATCCACAAACTATCTGATCAGCCTGTTCCAGTTTGATGTTCTTGCCCAGTTTAGAGACAAATTAAAGCTGCACAAACATCCATGTTTCTTCCTGTAGAACAATGCTGAAAATAAGACATGGCCAGGTACCAGGCTCAGATTTGCCTTGTTGTTCCTTGTGAGATAACCTTCCAGTCCATTTTCAGGCTCTATCAGGCTGCTCTGACCTCAGCACATGTACATTAAACTATCATTGCAGGTACTCTAAGACAAAGAATTGTATTTGTTACTGGCACCCAAATATATTTCATATTCAGGCAGTGCTGCATGAATGGACAGATTACTGCTACATTTGTTTTTATACTTTCTCTTTACTATGTATACACTTCTAACAAATATGTTTTTGTTGGGTTCTTTTTCCATATTATACCTAAACAAATTCATTTTTCTTCTAGATTGGACAAGTTGCTGGAGCAGCACCCTGAGGAATGGTAAACATGCATTTTTCTTTCAAGCAGGTACTGTTACAAACACTTGCTTTTAAAAACTTTTGCCTTTGTGAACTAGTAGTCTTATTGTTACATCTGCAATAGATAAGGTTACTGCTGATTGTACAATATTTCCTAATTCCAGAGCTTTTTAAAGAGGACTGGGTTGTTGCTGCTTTGATATATGTATCTGTCAAAATTTCTTTAACATCCTTCTCATTTCTCTTTGCGTAATTAATCAAATATCCAGAAAAGTTCTAATATCTCTGGAATTCTTAAGCTGAAATGCAGGATACTAACATTTCTGAGGTAAAAAGACAGTTGAAATCATTTAGAAAATCCTGCTTTGGAAGTACAATAGTGGCCCACATTTTTGTGTGTGTGTGTTTTGTTTGGGTTTTTTTGTTTGTTTTTGCTTTGTTTGTTTTTGTGTAACTTCCTGTTGTGTTAGAAGCTACTGTGGAATTCTGAGTTATTTGACAGAGTTCTTCGAAGTCTGAAGTTACTACTGGCCTCAGGATTAAATTCTGTTCTTAGGAATGTTATTGACTTTTCTGTTTCCTGGGTAGCCTGTAAGAGCAGGAGAATTCCCTTCATCTGGGGACAAGCAACTAATCAATCTGATGACCTAGAATAACTGTGCCGCAATTTATGCTATAAAGTTTAGCTGAAGACATGCACTAAAAATTGTTTTGCAAAATACCCATTCAAGAGAAAACCAAAACATATAACAGTATTTTTTCTCACGGTAGTGGGCATAAGATTACATCATGGAGATAATAATATTTAAAACAACCCATTCTGCTGACTCCCTTTCAGCCTCAGCCATTTTGTGATTCTGTGAATAAATACGTTCTAATTTTAAGATATCATTCTTATTTTTTTAAAGAAAATAGAGTATTTGAAAAAGTCTTTTTCTCTCCCACAGCTATGTAGCCTCCAGCAGAAGCAAAAGACTGACATATTTGTGTCAAGTTATGTTTATATAGTTACAGAGATGCATATGTTTTGGTCAGTGTACCATAATGGCTCGAATTACATTCTATGGGTATATCCTATGTATATATTTCCGATATGTTAGAAGGCGCACAGGGAGTGTCACTGTGGTTAGACACTCAAAATGTCTCACAAAGCAGTATCAAGAAGATGGAGAAATTCTGCTGGGAGGAAGGGAAGAGTCAGCCAACCCAGTGACAGACTTGCTGTTGGTGTGATGAATATAATCACATCTGAATGTGATTTCTGTATGTTCAGGGCATTGCAGTTAGAACTGTGCAATTGAAATTAACCTCCCTTTTGGCCTTTTTTGCCACAAGGGTGCATTGTTGGCTCATGGTCGACTTGGTGCCCACCAGGAACCCCAGATCCTTTTCTGTTAAGCTATTTTCCAGGCACTTGGCTTCCAGCATGTCCTGGTGGCTGGGGTTATTCCTTCCCAGGTGCAGGACTTTGCACTTCTCCTTGTTGAACTTCATGAGGCTCCTGTCAGCCCATTTCTCCAGCCTTTCCAGGTCCCTTTGGATGGCACCACAACCCCATGGTGTATCAACTGCTCCTGGTTGGGTATCATCAGCAAACCTGCTGAGGGTACACTCCGCCTCACTGTCCAGGTTATTAATGAAGATGTTAAGCAGGATCAGACCCAGTATTGACCCCTGGGGTACACTGCTAGTTACTGGCCTCCAACTAGACTTTGTACCACTGATCATCATACCCTGGGCCTTCACATTTAGTCAGTATCTGCTCATCCAGCCCATGCCTTTTTTTTTTTTTTGGGGGGGGGGAGGGGTGTGTGTGTTTGTTTGTTTTGGGTTTTTTGTGGTTTTGTTTGGTTTTGTTTGTTTGTTTGGGGTTTTTAGTTGGTTGGGGAGTTGTTTGTTTATTTGTTTGTTTTTGTGAGGATCTTATCGGAGACAGTGTCAAAAGCCCTACTGAAGTCAAGGTAGACAACATCCACAGCTCTCTCCTCACTTAACAAGTTTAAATCAATCCTATATGGCTAGTCTTATCAACTAGAGGCTAGCCATTACTCTTAGAGTTCACTGAGTTGGGATAAAAGATTAGGACTGCAAGACCATGTGGTTCATGCTGATGAGATGCACGTCTGTCTGCTGGAAGGACCGCTGAAAAAGTTTTGTACTGGATAAGGTCTCTGACTTACTATGATAACCAGCCATATGTAGTACCTAGCAACAGAAATACATGCCGTGAGTAGGCCTAACCTATCTGGAGACCTCTCTGTATTTTAAGCTTTCATGGCATCCTGCAGTCATGAATTACACAGTTGCATTTAATTTTATTTCATTTCAGTTTTATCTCGTGTTTGATCTATACTTACTGCTTGATCATTTCCTAGTATGTTCTCTAGTTATCTTATTATGACATATAGTCTTTCTCTTTCTTTCTTATGTCAATAGTGATTTTACAGATCTTTTCATGTAAAAAAATTCTATTCATTTTTCCTGCTGAAGACTATGTAGTTTCCTGTTATTTAAAATATTCTATAGTTCTGTTCATCTTTATAAAATATTTCAATATGGAAACTGTGAGGGTTCAAAAGGTGACATAATGGTATCTTGTAGGTTGTTCTCAGTTCTTTCTGTAATGATCCCAAACATCCAGTTACTACCTGAAGGGCTGTTTGAGTATTTTCTTGAAATTTTCAGAGCACTATCCACAATAGTTCTTATAGTTTTTTTCTTTGTGATAATGACTGACTTGGAGTCCTCAGCATCCATCAATTTTTTTTTTTTTTTTCCCTACTTACATTACTTCTCGCTTTGCTATTGAATTTCAACTGCTATTTTATCACTTGGTCACTTGGTTCTGCTAAACAGAAGATAGCAACAATGAAAATATTCATTGTAGCTGGGAAAAAATAGCTGACAAACGATGACTTTTCAAATTATTCCTACCTTGCTGTGACACTTTTGTGGTTAAGCCATTGTCAGTACCTGTCACTAGGTCAGTAGCTGTCACAGGACGGAGGAAGTTTGTAAAATAAGCGTTTTGAGGTGTCTTTTTCAGGAATAATTGCAATGGCGCAAAAATATCCACAAACCTCCACAAGATCCCTGACTTGAAAAAGAAGAGAGTAAGGGTTTTTCCACAGCAGTTTTCACAGGCAGATGCTTAAATTCCCATGTAATTTTGTCTCCTCGTGCAAATCTATGGGCCCTGACTTATGAGTGCTGTAAGGGGTCATTACAAAACCTGATTGTTTGCTTTAAATAGCAAGAAAATGGGGCTTATATTTGAACCTGACCGCTGCATTTGTCTACAGACAGATTAACTAACTGAAACAATAGGGAAGGAATAAAGAGAAGGTTTAATTCATGCTCTTGTTATTTCAGATTTTCCTCACTTCATCATTAACGCTCACCCCCCCCAAAAAAAAAAAAACATAAACAAACACAACCTGTAATAATGTTTTCATAAAGAAATAACCTTGATAGAATTACATTCTGTACTGAAAGCTGTTTCTGTTTAAATATTTTGGGCCATTTTAAGCATTCAGGATGAGGTACAATTGAATGAGCTTCCGAGTTTTAAAAAGTAGGTCTGTAGCAAGATGTTACAAATAGTTGACATTTTCAGAATTTCTAGTGAGACAGTAAAATATATAAATGACTTGTTTAAAACTTAAAAAAAAAAAATAGACACTTTTTTTTAATAATATCCAGAACTCCTTAACTTCTATAATCTTAGATTGCTGTTACTTCAGGAGTGGAAGAGGAAAACTTGGTGCGTGAGCAGAACAGGTAATAGTTAACAATTTTTCCAGTTTTAGCAAGCACATTGGGCCAGATTTTGCTGCTCCTATGCAAACCATACAGTAGTCTCTGGATTACAGTATTCAAGAAAAAAGTACGTCTTGGAGACAAAACTTGGTTTACCTTCACAAAAAATATGAACGGGATTCAGCCATAGGCTATGTGTGGAATAAAGTACCACTGTGCTAGATCAAGAATGGAAGAAAGTGATCTAAGAATGTGGCTTACACTTTTGTAGAAGCATCATGTTGTGTGAAACTGAGGGTTTTATAACACTTCTGCGGTTGACCTTTCAATAAAATACTTGTTGGTTTAGGCCAGACATTTACTGAAACAAAGACTTGCATGAATAGCTCTGTTTGCAGCAGAGATGCTAATTAATCTCTTTACTTGGGAAATGTGTAAAAAATAATTAAGAGATTGGCAGGTTTTTATTCTGATTTTTTTTTTATTCTGACCTAAACTTATGGAGATTTCTTAGAAACTTCCTGGAAATTAACACTTGGCCTATGTCTCGTAAAGAAATTTTGTCTTACTTTGGAAAGTCTATATGTATGAGTAATATGATATCAACTTTTGAGGGGTCATGGTATAGATTTCAGATTATTTCTACCTATTCCTCACTGTCTGCAAAACCTTGGCATTATCAAGACCTCCCAGGGAAGGAAATAAATCATTTCACAAGATCGCCAGTTTTCGCTTAGCACGGCAGGCAGTGCCTGTGCAGGTGATTGCTGGTGCCTGGTCTCACCTCCAGTCACATCACTCCTGTGTTGCTTGATGTCTGCTCATGTCTGCAGTGCCATTAGATGTTGCAGCACTCAAGGAGAGGTTGCACCATACATATTGCTGCTGTGCAGTGCAAGTCTCTCCCTATGAGTAGATCTATACAAATAGCTCTCAAATCTACTATGCGTGCTGCTTTAGCTTTTTCCCAGTTTATTCTGAGTCATCCTATAGCTGTTAACAGACCAAAATTGAGATTATGACCTTTTCTTAAAGATTAAGGAGCACAACTAACATGTTTAGCATAGTTAATGAGATTATTTTCTTCAGTTTAGATTTATCTTCTACAGTTTTTGCTTTATATCAGTAACAGTTCTTGACCTTAGACTTTTTTCATTCAGGAATAAGGAGAATTAAAAAGCAAGTGGAAGTTGCTGACTGTATTTTCTTCTGAGCTTGTATTTAACATTTTGGTAAATGTGGAATATACAGTTGAGGGTCTTGTTTGGCTCAATTCTTTTAATTTCAGCAACAGAGAAAGTGTGGAAGTTATGTGTCAATTAAATGTTACCAACTATAGTATTGCAATATTTTTCTTTTTCTAGCTGAGAATTTGTGTAACCACTTTTACACAGGAAAAATCAGCATTAAAATATTGACACTTTTCTGGATATCCATGATAAGAGTGTTACTGATCAAGCCAAGCGTTGAAGTGTCCCAATATAGGAAGTGTTGGGATACCATGGTGACTGTCTCTATAAAAACCTACACCCTGTCAAATTTCAGACATTAGGAGCAAAACCACTCTCCAATATATTTTATGAAAATCAATTAGTAGGAAAGAAAGACTACAGCCCATGAATACTGTGATTTTCTTCATGTGTCTGAACTCACTCTGCCTTGTCAGCAGTTTTTAACATCACTGGAATTTGAATGTAGAGATGAAGAGCTGCACAGAAACTCCAACAAACCTATACTAATTTCTGAAAGATTTATAGTGTAGTGCCTGGGATTAAGGACAATTTTTTTCCGTGTGTCTGATCTATCCTTTCATCAGGATTCAATGCTGTGAAACTCAATGTTAGCTCCTTGAGCCAATATGAAGGGTGACAGCTGCAAGAAAGCCCTGGGCTTTAACTCAGGCTCCCTGCTATTAGGTTGCCATCCTGATCAGGGCCATCTGAAAATTAGATAGGGGCTCCTTTGTCTTCACCACGCCAGCAAGACCCTTGTTCCAGAACCTCACTACTCTCATATCAATATCTTTCCTCTCATTTTCAACCTGAATTCATTTCTGTCCAGTTTATACCTTTTTTTTTTCTTTCCTTGTGTTTGTCTGTCTTGCAATTTATATAGTTCTTCTACCTCCCCACTGATTCTCTTTTCTTCTGGCACCACCCTACATCATCTTCCTACACCATCCCTTTGTTATGTAAAAAAATCAGTCACAATTCCTTTCCACATCTCAGCCTCCATTTTGGTAAAGTGGACAAGTCATGCTTTTTCAGCACTGTCTATAAAGTCAAGCTTTCTCATTCCCCTATTCATGATCTGAAATTTTCTCTTCTGCTTTTGCAATTTTAACTCCTCTTTCTTTTGAGTGAGGATAGCTAGAACTGTATGGAGTTTCCAGATGAAATCTCATAAGTACATTATACAATGGCATTAATATTTACTCTGCAAATACTTTTTTCTGATACAGTTTACTGCTGTACAATTTTTAAAAATTTAATGTTACATGTTATATGTTTATGTTATACATGTTATATGAGAGAAATTGTAACATGTCTTTTACCTCCATTTGTGTTATGTCCAGTTCAGTAGGTGCTAGGAACTTAGGCCCTATTGTAAATTTTAATAATACATTTTATTAGCAGTATTGATGCAATCTCACATTATTTGAGAATGTTTTATTAATCCTTGGCTACCTTATTTCTCCCTGTATTTTCAGTTCATTTGCTTCTCATTCATACTGAGTTTGCCTGTGTTTATTTTAGCAGCTATATACTGTGGCTACCCTTTATGAAATGCAAAATGGTTTACAAATCTTACTGTTGCGTGGTCAGATCTTGGTTCAATATAATTCTAAGGTACAGTCTGCACATAATAAAGTGTACAGATTTTTTACTGGAAGAAAATAAACAGCAGTCAGCATTACAGTAAATTCTAAATATTAAAAGTAGTGTTTATAATGAACTCTAATGAAGCTGCATTTTAGATGACAACATATTTATTAGACCCAATGTAATTTCATTTACTCAGTGACTCAAAATGAAAAATGTGTGTATATTTATATGGTTACAAACTATATAGACTGCAGCATTATGCAAAGAGTAAAACAGCAAAAGAGGGAGGCAGGTTAAAATCTTACTAGACTTTCTGATACTATAAAATATATTTTTACTGGATATAAAATTTGGTCTTAGGATTCAAGATGTTGTAAGACTGAGACATATAATTACAGACATTTTATACAGCCATAGCAGTATCATTTAATGTTTGTAGGATGCATGCTGTATTTCTTAGTTTATCTGTGTTATGTACAAAAATTACATTTACCTAACTTGAAAACAAATAAGTCTGAAAATCTAACACGAACTTTAATATTTGAATCACCATCATTTCTATAGCCCTGTACTACCTTAACCCTAGCAGACCAGGGACTTCATTTAAGGGAACTGGGTGTGAGAAATATCAAAACTGGATGGTCTATCCCATATTAGTGCTGTACTTGTCATAGCAAGCCTGCAGAACTGAGCATTGCGGGCTGCACTGCGTTCCTCAAAGAAGGTCACTGCACCTGCTTTTTTGATGCCTTCTGTTGATGAAGCCCTTATGCAGTAACCCTGAACTCTGGAGTGAGGCTTTCAGGTGCTCCAGCACAAATATTGATCAGTTACATTTTCCACGTATAAGTTTCTTCTCAAAAAAATGTGACTCTTTATTGTCATTGTTAAAACACTTAAGAATGAAAAAAATAGAAATCTTATGACCACTGATAAATGATTGCTGTAGTAGCAATTTTGAATGAAACTGCTGATTCCCTTATTACTCCTGTGTTGCTTTTTCATCTTAGAAGCAGAGTAAAAGCAATCTCATGGGAGCTACGTTTTTCTTTGGTTTTATATAATGCATAGCACAGAAGAGTCTCTAAAGAGCGATATAAATGGCCCAGATTGTTGCCTGGACTAGGGATACATTGGCAGAAAAGAATTTTTTCTGTTCATCTTTTGCCCTTTGTCAACCAACGTAGTGTTGCCTTTGAAAACATATATTGTGGGGAATATGTTTTATGTCTTTAAATAATGGTTTGAGGAGAAAGAGGAAGAAAAATTAACAATTTAATTACTGGGTAACTAAAACTGAAGATACACATTCAACACAGAGACATATAAACCACTATCCTGACATGAATGTGACAGAGGCATTCATTGCTGCAATGATCTTGGGTCATAATTCTGATTTCTTATTTAGTTGTCCACCTATGAAATTTAGAGCTGTAATTAAATAACATTCCACTGCATGTCAGTTTGACCTTGAAAGTTAAATGTACACTAATAAATTATGCCACATATTAGCTGAACAACAACTATCAAAGCACAAACCAAATCAAAATCATATTCTGGAGTATGCCGCTTGAATGCATCCTGTTGTTTAGAGAAATGGTAGCCTTGGCTGCTATATATCCAGAGTAGTCTGCTTCCAGACTACTGGAAAAAATCTGGAAGCATATCTAGTGAGACTTTTTTTTTTGAGTTGTCAGAATGTAAAGAGATTTCTCCTATTCAGGGGAGTTCTGCTTGAGTCTGCCTGGGTCCATGCCAGGCTCCGCTGCACTGTGTGGTGACTCCTGAACTTGATAGCAGAACCCACCTCAGCGTAAGTGAACACTGGGGACACACTGCTCTGGATCTGTGGTATCATTGCGTCTCATTTAGCACAAGTATTCTTGAATTCGTACCTAGCAAGAGCAAAATCAAGATGAAAAACATCTCAGTAAGCACTGAAGTGGAATTCTTTCCCTGTTCTATTCTCTGGTAAAACAATGTGTATTCACATAGGGAAAGTGAAAGCAAAACTCGCCAGCACTCTGAAAAAGATGTAAATTGAGTTAGCTGCGAGGTCAATTGGATTTGCGAAGAAATAAAAATGTGATCAACCCATCATATTTGAAGGAAGGTTCAATTTCTTCTCAAACACAGTACCATCAGGACACATATGGCCTTGCATGAGATTGGGGGCTTTACTTATTCCAGGTCTGACAATGATATTGTATATATAGTTAGGTGTTAAATATGCATTAAATTTTTATATGCCCTGTTAGAAGAGGAACAAAAGGTTTCTGTGGCAGGAGATACAATTCAATTTTCTTGCACTACAGTAAGTTTCTCTACAAGCATTTTCACCATTGTGCCTCAGATCATTTACAGAAAATGGGGGTAACATTTCCCATGTTGCTAAATTACTCTGATAATTCTGTGATTTATGATGATAGCAAATTCATAAGCATCTCAACACACTGTTTTACAAGTAAAATATTTTGAAGACTTCTGAATGCTAGTAGATATTCTGCATATAATTTCAACATGTAAACTATCTCAGGTGACTTCAAAAGCCAATCACCTTTATATGCATTCCTAAAGTCAGTTACAGAATATTGGTATCTCTGAATATGCATTACATCAGGCAACAATTCAGAGAATGGTAATTATATGACCTGCTACCAAGAAAGCCTCAAACATATGTGCTGATAGACACAACTAACTGATGTAATATTTTCTAATAAGGATTTTGACTGAAAGTAATAAAAATAGGGAAAATATTTCTGAAGGAAGAAAAATATTTATCTTTTCAAGTCAAGTGAATGATATATGAAAAACTAGTGGTAATAGCAGAAGAGAACCTTTTTTTCACAGTATACGTTAACTGAATCTAACAGAATTCAGCTCACCCACCAAAAAACAAAACCCAAACTATTGACAGAAACAGAGGCTAGATAACACAGCTGGACAAATTGTTTGGATGTAGCAAACACAAACCTTTGTACAAGGCAGGCTTTGTAAAAAGCACTGTACAGTATGAAGATACTAGAAAGATGAAAAACAGTGAACAAGTAAGTTGAATGTTTGATTGCTATAAATACAGTTTTCAAACCTCTGAAGATTCTAAAAGGGATGAATAGTACACTTTGGTAATGCAATTCATGCAATGTTTTAAGGGAAAATTTAACCAGCAAAGAAGTTTAAAACTGGTCGATAACATTTTCATTGTATTTGAGAACTTCTGTATGTAAGAATTAATGGCCAGAGAAATATTTAACTCTGCAACCAGAGGTATAGTAGTGAAACCACAACTGTATTAGGTTCTTCATTACAATGACACTGGAACTTTGGTGCTATTGAAATGACAGAAAATTATTTGGCTGAAAAAACGCATGAGAATTTTTCTGTCAACAGTTTTTTCTAAATGATTAAATATATTTATTATATTACAATCTGATCTTGATACAACTTGCATATATGTAAAGCTTCACCCAAGTAAACAGTATGTAAAGGACTGTTTTTATTTTCAATGTGATGTTATGTACCTTTTTGAATAAAAAAAATGAATGGAAGGAATAACCATTTAATCGTTATATCACCAAAGAATAAAAGAAATGTCAAAACACTAAGCCCACAATACTAGGACTTGAAGTAATAATGTACAGTAGCTGGTAAACTCTGAGCAGTCAGCTCTGGAAATAATCACAGGACAGGCTGACTGTCACTGAAAGGACCGAGTACTGACTGCTTCCTTCAGTGGGATTAATACAGAGCCAAATTGAGGTTATTGGTCACCATAAAATACGTGATTCAGATTTCCAAATGGACAGCAATGAGATGAAAGTATAACACTTTAAACAACTAAGTTATAAACTAAAATTATTTAATATATTAAAGATAATGTAAAGGATATGATGTTAAAGTCAAGGATCAATGTTTCTTAACAGTGATCAGTTCTCTTAGTTTCATTTCATGACCACTTCAATATCAGACAGGAATTCTCCACAAAGCATCTCAGTCTTTGCTATATGACAGACTAGGATAATGAAACCAAAGGAAGAAAGAGCATGTTAAAAAGCAGGTGGGTTAACAGACAGCAATAACTGAAAAGGAATGGAGAAAAAAAAAAAAATCTACTCTTCTGCTGAAAAATGTAAGTACATTACAGTAAAAACCATCATCACTGTCTGTAATTAGACATATTTAGCTAAGTTACCAGACACTTCCCATTATCTTTTGTCATTTGTGTTGAAACTTTAATCATTTGGGCTGGAATTCTCTACACCATGACAGTAGCTTTATGCCATATAGGTTTACTTCTTTAAATCTCAGATAACACCACTGGGTAGTTTCTTTAAATAAAAAAGTAGGATTTTTTTTTTTTTTTTTTTAAATTTTACTATTTTTAAGAATTGTTGGGGGTTTGGAGCTAAGACTTTAAATCTGTTACATTACACAGGGCTTTATTTGGTTTATGGCTATTCCTGGTAGTTTACCAGCATAAGAAGTATTTAAGCCTAAAAATGCTGAAGTTCTCTTAGAAGTTCTTTTGGAAATGGATGGGAACAGCGGTTTCTCTAAATATTGCAAGAGCTCCCTAAACACTAGTTTATGCTCAATGAGAATTTCTTCCTTCTACCGTGAACTGCACACCTGCAGGGATTTCTGCACAAGTGAAAAACCCTTGGAGCCATGGAGAGTGAAGCATGAAAGAGAACATGACCCTGTTTCATATGGCATTCACAACTATGTAAAGCAAAACATATCAAATGTCTCAGTTCTTTGATGAAGCTGTTTTATCATCAAGGGGGGAAAGAGATTCCATGTTTCAGGATTTTCCTAGGCGATTGCAGTCTGGGGAACACCAGGCTCTCAGACAAACTCCAGAGTTTAACAGATCAGCTAGAACAAGGTGACTACTTATGGGATTATTAAGTTGTTCTTGGAGGTGCTTCTCTCATCCTACTGACTGCCTGGAGATGGAGGTGGTCTGCTCAGTATTCTCAGTCCAGCTCAAGGGAGGAAGGACATCACTCAGACTTCTAAATGAGGATTCACAGTGAGCGAGCACTTGGAAATTTTAGCCTAAATCTTTCTGGAGCTTTGCTCTCCAGTTGTCAATTAAAGTTAACCCTGCAGTCTAAGCACCCAGGTATGAAAGTCTGTGAATCTGACCTTGTGTAACCACAGCTCCTTTCTCATTTAGTGTGTCCAAACGTATGTGTCTGAAGAAGTGAGGGAAAGGGACCAGAGAGGAGGAAGTCTTCAGAGTCTTGTCTGGATAAAGTTTTATTTCTATATCTGAAACTGTTTTTGATAAGAAACAGAGGATATATTGGAAGATATATGAGCTGATGTGGAAGTCCTTTCCTGTACATTTTGTGATGTACGGCACCTTAAAATATTTTCAGATTGTGTATTGATCATAACAATGAAGAGGAAACTGAAACCGAAATAGCAATATTTCTTTTCTGAAGAGGGACAGTAGGTGAAACTTGGAAAGGATTCTGAATAGCAGAGATATCAATCTCACAGAAAAGTCATCCAAGTTGCCTTCACATTGAATTAAAGGAGGAGCTCCATCTATACCTGGGTTGGGAGAAAGCAGAATAAATTAAGAATTCCAGCACTGATTCCAGCACAGCACTGATTCCAGTACAGTCCAAGGTGAGAATGCCATGTGATCAGAAGCTTTCTGGTTGAACAGTACCCCAATAGGTATTTTTTGTGTAAGATGTCTTCGAATATATTGAAGTTACGTTTCAATCTTACTTGTAACCTCTTTATTTCCAAAACTCATAATCATTGTCTAAAGCCTTCACAAATAAACCAGGACTTTTTTTGTGCTGAATACCCTGGTAGCGTAGGACAAGATTGATGAAGGTGGAATCAGAGAAGTGAAGATGAAGTGTTGCAAAGAAACAGCAGATGAATATGTAGAAATAAATACAGCCATTCTGGAGATAACACTGCTTCGAAGATGTGCTTGTAGAGCTCAGAGTCTGGGAGAGTAGATGTTGACTGAAAAATACTGAGCCACAGTCTGCAGAGCTGAGTTTTGGGGCTTGTGTCACTAGCAGATGGAGTTTAGGACAGAAAAGACTACACATTGTGTGATCTCTTTTGAAGCTGTTTGGAGACATCTTGGTCTGAATTCCATGGGTACTGTATACTTGTTCTTCTATTAAACTAAATGAATTGGTCAAGTAGCTGAAAAAGAGGATCCCTGAGATCTGCTTTCAAAAGCAAAGCATTCAAAATGTGTGAAAACACGATCAATTTAACATAGGCTTTCAACAGTTTTGTTCTCCAGCTATAGAATGAAGTTGACCCTTCAATCCAGGCTCACAGGTATTCTGTGAAGCTGAATTTGTTATGCCTTTGAAATACTTTCATGGTGAAAGGAACAGGAAGAAAATAATTGTTTCTAATACAAATTCTGAAAAGTACTTGCTTAAACAAGCATATGGATGCATATTGGATTGGAAGATCAAAGCAGCTATTGGGAAGATATTAATGAAGAAGGAAACCGTGAGAAAAACAGATGAAAAAATCAGTGTAGCAAAAGCAAAAACAAGGAGGTGAATTAAGACTATATATCTTATATGTAATTATAGTTACATTCTCCATTCTGTGGAATATAAAGTACACATAAATACACACATACTTTTTTTTTTAGAAAGATATTATTTGTGAAATCAAATGCTTATGTGGTGGCAAATGCCAGAATTGCAGATATTCATGAAAACTGAATGACAATCTGCTCCCCAAAATACAGTGTGGAAAAACAGAATATATTTAAATTTAGCCTGAGTATAACTCATATACATACATTTCCTGTAAGATTTCTCATAATATTAGGCAACAGATGTTGAGAGAAACACTTCCTTATTGATATGCTGGGAATGGCTGCAGCCTAAAAGCTGGAAGTTGGATGGTGCTCCAGGGCATTCCTATACCCTCCTTACCAGCTGAAGATGATTTTGCAAGGCTACCCAGTCTAACCATTAAGGGACTCTGCCCAGTCTGGCAGTTAAGGGGCTCTAGCCCCTTCAGTACAGAGTTAACTGCACTGATTGAATATGCTTCTAATCCTTCTTATTTATCCTGTTATCATCTGCGGGGTTTTGTTGTTGCTGTTGGTTTTATCATGTGGATGTTGTCTATTTGTCCTTATTTTAGTCCTGCATCTGTTTAACAAAAAGAGGAAGAAAACAGACAAATTGATGACATGAACTTATGAAAAGGAGGGCTGGCTCAAAAAACCTTATTAACTTCTTGTAGTAAGTAACAATAAGATGACGAGAATCAGGGAAGACATATAATCTCTGGTGACATCAAGAAGTCCTTTCATATTGTGGTGTGTGAAAGGATCATATACAGGGTTACTAAATACATTACCAATATTGAATTTTTTCATAAATCTTTAACTCAGTTACCAAGGCTATAGCAGTAAGTAAATACAGATTGAAAAGGAGGAGAGGTGTATTATACAGTTATGAGGGACAATGCTTTATTAATTGTAAAGTGTTTTGTTTGTTTGTTTGTGTTTTTTTTCTTGAGTTTTCAGTCACTCATTACTTGCCACAGTCCTTTGTTATTTGGCAGGAGAACCCCCCTTGGATTTCAGAAGCAGCTTTGATTTGTCTTATTACTTTCTGTTCTTATTTAGATGATGAAATTCTAGTAGTCTAAATTAATGGAGACTGTGAGCAAAGAATTGCTAACGTGAAAGACGACAGGATATAGGGAGTGTGAGCTTTCCCCAAGAGCACAAGGATTGACAAAATGATGCATTTATCTCTCCTCCAGAAGGGGTTCACAAAATCCTACCTAGGAAAGGTAGATCCAGAAGGTACATTGCTTCTTTGCTGTAATTTCCCCAGGCTCAAAACTTTACACAAACAGCTAACAACCTCTCTGAAAGTAAACACAGAAATTGAGGTTGAATAGAAAGAGCTATAGCAGAAAACAGGACTTACCAGTCTTTCAACAGGTAGCATTACATCTTTGGGTCATATGCCTGGTATTTCCTCATTTGCTGGTGTTGCCTAAGCTC